>NC_064632.1:89601128-90236173 GCF_023864275.1 Schistocerca cancellata | reverse complement strand
TAAAAAGAATTATTGAAATGTGCACCCTTTACTTCACTGTAAGTCATACTGATCACAAAATACAAATGAAAAGGCTAAGTAGCGACAAAGATTCGACAACAAACGGGGAAATGTCGACAAAGTGGAGGAATGATTTGGTGCGCAAAGTCGAAGTTTGCCCTGGGCGCCGGTTACCCCGGTTACCCGTTTTTTGCCCCTTTTTACAGGCGTTGAGGACAACAGGTTTTTCCTCTCGTCGCTAACAGAAGTCGAAGTCGAAAAGCGCTTGAGTTCACTTTCACTATTCGCTTTTTTTCGGCAGCTATAGCTGCTGCGTTCGTTTCGTCCTCGATATTGTGTGGTAGGCAGCAAAATATTTCGATCGGCTGCAGCCTATCACTGATTTGGTCGTGTTACATAGAACAGGTTTAACAGAAGTTTTATGTTTTTTTCGTACAAGAAAATAAGTCCCAAAACAAGCAATTAAAAATGGGAGCCAGTAGTCAGCGAGTTCAGAGTTACGCCGCGTTTATACTGTCAGCCACAGGACATTGTGGGAATATCAGTATTGCCGTGATCTATATAGTGACAACACTCCAAAAGCTAGCCCGGATCTATGTTCCGCGTTAGTCACGAAGCACAGGCGATTCGACCCGTAGGAACCTTAAAAAAGCGTCTATTCTTCGGGTAGCAGTGCCTTTCCACCAATAGTTCTTTAGCAATCTGAAACACTCGGAGAGTTTTAATCATCATCATTATTATTATTATTGTTAAGTCGTTACGATATGCAGTGATTACATTAGTATAGATGACTGAAGTTCGAATATTCGTTTCAGTTTGTGCCAAACAATGTATTTCATTTTTAATTAATTCCTAACACTGTTACAACTAATATAAAAAATGTGTTTGAATTTCAAATTCTTCATTCAACACCTTTACAATATTAAACTGGAAACATGTACGGGCCACAAGATAATCAGGGTTTATATATGCGGCCCGAGGACATTGACCTTAAAAGGTTGCCGATGCCTCTTGTAGTGTTTGCGGCTATGGAGACTGGGACGAAAAAGTGTTGAATTAAATAAATTCTGCAATGCAAGTGAGACTGTCTAAAACGTTATCAGAAAATGTATTTGGTTATTTTTGAAAGAAGAGACAGTTATGTCACCGATTCGAATTTAGTCGGTTCTGACGAATAAAAGATATATGGTTTTATTACGCTGCAATTAACTAACTGAATTTTAATAACTTTCTAATAGAGTACTGTTTGAAAAGATACGAAGAAAATTAAATGAATATCGTGACAGAGAATTAATGCTATATCGGCAGAGTGCGATCACATCTTGTGGCAGAAAGTAAGCAGACAGACAAAACAGCAGAAACCTTCCACTCTACCCCACAAATCGACCGGGGCACATGAGGCGTTCCTCAAATAAATCAAATGAACTAGTTCAGATAATTTCAACGGATCCATCAATCGAGCATATACTGCATATGAATACCAGATAGAAATGGCATTTGACATATCATCAGAAGTATGACTACACCATTCCCCGAAATCATCAAGTAATTTACATTAAAAATGTGAAACTTTTACCTGGCTGACGATATTGTTTATATGTTGCGTTGATAATAATACGGGCAGTTAATGATCCACGGTTTGGGCCTACATGAAAGCTACTTTTGAAGAGACGACTGATGCTTAAAATACTTACGAAATTAATATCCCACTAGGGACAAAGGCCAACGCGTTTCGTTTGCGTACGGTAGCACAGTTTTGGCGAAAAATAACACTAACTGCAAAATTTTCAAACGAAAGCATAAAAATGAATCAAGCAGACTGTGGAGTAGCTGTACGGTTTGAGGCGTCTTGTCACGGTACGCGCGGCTCACCCCGTCGGAGGTTCGAGTCCTCCCTCGGGCATAGGTGTGTGTGTGTTGTCCCTATCGTAATTTAGTTTAAGTTAGATTAAGTAATGTGTGTCAGCCTTGGTAGTATAATGTAAAGCGTTAAGGTCGGTACAGACGGTGAATAATTTAACGTTACGACGTTGGTTGTTGGTTTCCACGTAACCGCAAGTCGTGTTAGCTCCGTTAGACCACAAGTCCCAAACGTCATGAGCATACGCCGGTAGACCGTACGTGCAGTGCATCAAACTAGGCACTGGCTGTTGGTAACATTCAGAACGAGTCCAAACATTTGCTCTAACTACCTACAACTCCAAGTCAAGTCAGCGCACACGCAGAGCGGATTATTGTATACAGTTATACAGTTCTCCCGTCATATGAAGACAGGACAGACTCAGGTGAATGGAAACTTTCAAATTAATTAAAATACATTTCTAAGCAAGATAGATGTAACTAACATAGCATTTGTTACGCAGACTTTCGTTTCGCTTTCTGATTTTATTACGTCATTACCAAAAGGTCAATCGATTTTTTTAAGGATTAAGGTGATATTTGTGTTGGTTTGCAAGATAAATTTGGCTTCTGTAAAACACCTACGGTCGTGCTTCCGTCTATAAATACCATAACTCAGTTACTGAAATTATTCTTTTCCGTTGAAGCTATCAGTTTATTTGCAACAAAATGTTGTATTCTACACTGCCGAAAAAATTGGAATACTTTAAAGGACTGTGTTCAGTGGTACCAGGGAATAATATGTGTATATTGGGGGACTGCAATGGTAGTTATTCATTTGTCACGGTCATCGACAGTCAGATGGCGCTTAGGAGGCTTATCCCCTCTGTTTTGAATCTGTAGGCAGTGTCTGTACTGAGTTTAGAGACTAAATGTGCTTGCAACATTCATTCTAAGATATAACTATGCTCCACCGACGAGCACGTGCTCCTGTCGAACTGTTTCGACCATATGAGCAGGGTCGCATTGTAGACCTGCGGCAGGCTGGATGGACGTGTCGATGGACTGCTCGACACGCTGGGCACAGTACATCGCTGGTGTGTCGCTGCTTTCACCCACGGTCTGTGGAACATTCCCACAGCCGTGGACCAGGTTCTGGATGTCCGCGCAGTACAGACTCACGTCAAGATCGATGCATTGTGCGAGCAATGGTGGCCGACCGATCATCATCATCCGGGGACGAAACCCGGACACATATTGCACCTTCTGGGCCGTCAGGGACCATTGGGAACCATCTGCTTGCCTGTCCAGGTTACCACCAACATCACGACACCGTCAAGTATGGCCACTCTGGCGTCGTGAATGAGTTGGCTGGATAGCGGAATGACGCTCTATTGTCTTCAGCGATAGCAGTAGGTTCTGCCTGTATGCGAGTGGATGGCCTTACGTGTGTATGGTTTTACCCTGCTGAACTGCCTATTGCAGAATGCATTCGTCCACTCCCAGGCCATCAGTGTCAACTCGCGGTCACATCTGGAGTTTCTGCAGGCTAAAGTAACCATCGTTCGCTACATTGCACAGGCTGTTATCTCCATACTACTGCCATTCCTTCGGTAGGAAAGTGATACGCTTTTTCAGCACGATACTCGGCCGCTGCTCTTTGCAGTGTACAGCAGACGCCCGGCCAACAAGAGCGTCACATCCCTCTCCAGTTTAACACGTGTGGGGCATGGTGGCGTGCAAGCATACTCACTCTCCACGGCCTACAAGAACCATTGCCGAGCTGCAACAAAAGGCGCAAGATGCTTGGCACAATCTATTGAAAAATGCTATTCGGCACTTTGATGATCATTTGCAAACGAAAAGTGGTTCAAATGGCTCTGAGCACTATGCGACTTAACTTTTGCGGTCATCAGTCCCCTAGAACTTAGAACTAATTAAACCTATCTAGCCTAAGGACATCACACAGATCCATACCCGAGGCAGGATTCGAACCTGCGACCGTAGCGGTCACGCAGTTCCAGACTGAAGCGCCTACAACCGCACGGCCGCAACGGCCGGCGAAACACTGTGTATTGATGCGACTGTTTGGCCATCCTTTATTGTCACACGTGTGTTGCATTTGGTCTGAAATACAAGTGAAATGTCACTTCACATGTCAATAAAATGAACTTGTCCTTGTTGAGACAGCATTTTTTTCCGGCAGTATACACTAGTGGTCCACTTCGGATGTTCGAATACTTTCAAGTATACATGTATTCTTCATATACTTATAACAGAAGGAGACCGTGCATTATGTAATAAAAAGAATCAGACTAGAGCGATTACTCCAGGAACATACAGGATGTGTCAGGAGGAAAGGTACCGCTTTAAGGAGTGATAGTTACTGGTGATTCTGAACAAAGAACCTCAAGTGAACATAAGTTTTTTTTTACTTCTTTTACATACAGCTGTCCGAAAATTACAGGCGTCAGTCGCATGTCCTCTTCCACCAACACACACACAATACAACCAAAGCGATCATTTGGCTACATAATGTTGTCCCTACTGATCGTTTCAAAGTGCATCGTGGAGCGACGAATCGTGCAGTTGTTTTAGACAGCCGTCTTAATAGAGTTCGGTATCTTGATTTACTTCAAAATTTATCACCAGAACACTTGGAAGGCATTCTTTTGGCAACAAAAGGTTATATGTACTTTCAGAACGACGGAGCTCCTGCACATTTTGTGACATAGAACCTCAATGAGACGTATTCGGGGCGTTGGATAGGTCCCGTGGAGTCATTTCTTGATCACCGTGGTACCCGATCTTTCTCCATTAGATTACTGCCTGTGGGTTGGCTTAAGTGCGAAGGCTACACGCGCAGAATGGACATAATGGAGGAACTTCTCGCTTATATTGTATAAGCGTGCGCTCAAGTAAAGGAACGTACGAATGAGCTCTGATCAGCAATACGGCAGCTGTCTGCTGTAGTTGAAAACTGTATTGCAGCTGACTGCAGACTTTAATATATTTCTCTGTATGCCCATGTTTTTAGAAATGGATGCGGGACTCGGCTGTTCAATAGAGGATGTCAAATTAATACCTTTCAGCCTTCTAATTTCCAACCTTATTTTATTTGGCAACCAGTTTCAGCGGTTTTTTTTGCGCCATGTTCAGACCCCTGACCGACGTGTAAGAAAAATCCTGTTGGCAGGTGATAGCTGAAGTGATCACTGTAGCAAGTATCTACTAATACCAGTATTGCTGGCCCATGTTTCGATCACAACCGAGGTAGATTCTGCCTACACGTCGGCCAGGGGCCTGAAGATAACGTTGTAAAACACTGAAACTGGTTGCCAAATAAAATAAGGTTGGAAATTTGCCGGCTGAAACGCGTTTAATTTGATATCCTTTAACATATTTTGTACAAATTAAACAACACATTACATCACAATGTTTTATTTACTATTATCCGCGTTTGTCCCGTTCCCTATTGTTTACATTAGTTTCCTCGGAAGCTGTTAACAACAGTACATATGTTCATATGACTGTTTTGTTCAGAATCACTATCATCCCTAAAAGCACCTACCTTTCCTCCTGACTCAGCCTGTATAAGTAATTAGTCAAATACTGTTTGATACATATCTGAGAGTGTGTGTGAAATCTTATGGGACCTAACTGCTGAGGTCATCAGTCCCTAAGCTTACACACTACTTAACCTAAATTATCCTAAGGACAAACACACACACCCATGCCCGAGAAAGGAATCGAACCTCCGTCGGGGCCAGCCGCACAGTCCATGACTGCAGCCCCTAGACCGCGCGGCGATACATATCTGAATTTACGTAACACATGTCATGTCATATATCATAACGTACCTATAGCGTACAAGACGATGGACATATATTTTGAGAAAAAGTGAGTTGAAGAATAATTATAGAAATAATAATAAAGAAAACTCCTATGTTAATGCTACTCTGGTTTCTAAAGCTGCGTTCCTTGCATATGTTCTTTATTTAAGCATTACATAACTTAGTGTTGTGTTGTGCAAGCGTAGTGAGAGCGTCGTACTGCAGTAAAAAATATCTTAATCTGAAATTTTCTGCCTGCCGGTGTGGCCGAGCGGTTCTAGGCGCTTCAGTCTGGAACCTTAGGTTAGTTAGGTTTAAGTAGTTCTAAGTTCTAGGGGACTGATGACCTCAGATGTTAAGTCAGTGCTCAGAGCCATTTGAACCATTTTTTTTAAATTTTCTATAATGAAAGTCGCTTATGCATCTAAGCAGCGTTTCTCGACATTATGTTACAAGTTTAAACAAAACGACGCGCTTTTAATTGTCCTTCTAACCGTAACAGTTTCTCAGCTCGCAATGTGTTGTACGAGAAACACCAATGTGGCACTTCGGGTTCAGAGCAGCGGAACCCAATATGGCATCGACAACCAGTATTATAAACTTACTGTTATGCATACGGTTATAATCTAAGTAAAATTCTCTACGTATATGCCGATACAGTCCAGTTAAATTTGCTGAAAGTGGATCGCAATATGCGCGAGACAAACGTGATGTAACTTAAGTTGGTTCAAATGGCTCTGAGCACTATGGGACTTAACTTCTAAGGTCATCAGTCCCCTAGAACTTAGAACTACTTAAAGCTAACTAACCTAAGGACATCACACACATCCATACCCGAGGCAGGATTCGAACCTGCGACCATAGCGGTGGCGCGGTTCCAGACTGTAGCGCCTAGAACCGCTCGGCCATTCCGGCTTTACATGGCGGAGATTAGCTTCACAATATGTGTAAACAACAGAAAAACATTAAAAATGCAAAGCGTGCTAAAGAAACAGAGGCACATACTTGTAATATGACTATATGAGCGACCAAAGATGCGATGGGATCCCACGTTAAATTTCGATTTCATTCATATCGATTGCTGCATTTAAGCAAAATTATAATATGGTAATGTATAACTGTTTGTCATATTTATTGATGAGACTCGTGAAAGCAGTGCAGCCAGTCAGCTCGGGTGGAAACAGCTGCGAGGTAAAGCAGGTCGAAGACTGACGCGTCACCTGAACGCTGATAATGACGGTGCTCCGCTCGCAGGAATAGCATATTTTCCCGATGGGCAGAGGGAGGGAGACCGGTGCCGCGCTCCTCTCTGTCCGGTCGGTACGGTCGTCTTTTTTTCTCCTCTCCTTTTCCCGTCTCTCTCTCTCTCTCTCCTCTTTTTTGTTTTTGCTTTTACGCGGCGCGGGCGCGGACACGGCCTTGGGGTTAGCGCCGCGCCGCCAGAGCAGCCAGCCCGTCTGCCGGCAGGTAGAGCGCGCGCTGCAGCGGGCGGGGGCGGTGGGGCCGGCAGGGGGATGCTTACGTCACCGCGTAGTCATGGCAACCGGAGGGAATGCAGAGTTGCCAAATCCACCCCTTGTCAACAGCGGCGGCCAGCGCGGCCCGGATCCCTGGCGCGCGGCGCTATAATCCCGGCGGCCGCACCGAGCGGAGTCGAGCGCAGCGGACACGCGCGTGCTCGCGGCCGCGCGCGCACGCACACGCACGCACGCGCGCGCACGTACGGGCGGGACGGCGAGCGCGGCCGAGCCGAGCCGCACATCGTCGCGCGGCGCCGAGTCGCTCGCCGGAGGCTGCCGTCGCTGAACATCTCGCGTGTCGCGCCAGTTTCACGAAAGGCTTCCGCATCGTCTCCGGGTATAGAGGTCAAGTCAGCCTCGATTCCGAGCACCCGTAAACTACCTCCACGACCACCAATATACAAATAACGGAAATCCAAATCGTAAAGTAGACCATTAGAATTTATGTTATGCTGTTAACCTAAAACACAACTTCGAAGACGCTTTTGCGGAGGGTTTTTGGGAGTACAAAAGTAATTTTGCTAATCCTGTCCTTATTAAGGTAGGTCGAGAATTAACGTCTTGTCAACGCTGATGAGATTATTAGGGAATTGGGGGAGGGAGGGGGGAGGGGCAGGGAGGCAAGGAGTGGTAGAGGCAGGGGTCCTACATATGAAACAAAAAAACGAAAAAAAAAAACGCTACTACCTCGGGGTTCACCCACTGTAGATGTTTTTGATCCCTGCACATATGTAATCGAAGCTAAATCTCGAACCACACACATTTTCTCACCCGAAATGTTACACGAGGTTTCTGAGGAAACAACGTACATACCGTCGCTGTCTTGGATTGGTGCCTTAACAACGAGAACAAATGTGTGTTTAAATAAGTTAAGTATCGTATTATTTGAAGTCACTGAAAAGGGTCTACATTAGCAATCTTTGCAAAACAATACGTGAGTTGCTTACAGTATAGAATGTAGTAAACGTTTTGCTGAACACGGAAGATCTTGTCAGTGGTTTTTTTACACGTCAGCGAATCATATATTGTTACTCCCGGGAAGTAAATACAAATAAACTACATATAGAGCAAGAAAAGCAGCCTGCTTCCAACTAATTTAAAAATTAAGTACGGAACAGCAGGCTATCAAAAGATGGTTCGATGGTTTTGCAGAATTCAAAGTGAAGCCCACAGAGAATGTCACATAGGTTTCTAAACATATATGTGCGAATAAACCAGAATTAAAAAGCAAATCATTGTACTCTGCGGAAGGCGTAGTACTTTAATAACCACAATCGTAGTATGAAGTTTAACATCATTTCACGATGATCAAGCCCTTGCTTACGCTGTAACGTATCGTACTACATATGTCACAATTTGAAGCAATGAATCTACCGAAGCTTCAAACATAGTCATAATTACCTGAAGATAAATTTCACGATGGAAAAGCTATTACGGGTCCTTCTAGAACTACGCTCAAAAAAGAGCTTATAAAAATACACTTCCTCACATGCATCGCACACACATTTTAGATTTCACCCTTACGAAACCTTTCTGATACACGGTCCAATGCATTAATGTGACCACCGCCTACGTTCGACTCTAAGTGCAATAAGCACTCACAGAATTTGACTGATGTCCAAACGGACAGGATCAATGGCTTTCGGGCCAAGGATGAGCATTTCTGAAACGGCCAAGACTGTTAACTGTTCGCCTGCCGCCGTGGTTAAAGTATACCACGCATAGCTCAATGCTGCATCCCCAACCGGCGCCGATGCAACTGTGGTGCAAAACGGGCCATAGATGACAGCGGTGAACGACGGCTGAGGAGACGCCTATGGGCGAATAGACGTGCAACTGTTGAGCAACTGACCCAGGTGCTGCCAACAGCGTCTGCTCAACGATCGTTCAACGCGGTTGGGCCTCCGCAGCGGCAGCCTGGTTCACGCACCAGGATGACACAGTAGATTCTGGGTTTCCAGAAATGACATGATACGCGACCAAAAAACATGTTCTAAAATTCTACAACAGATCGACGTCAGAGATATAGGTCTATAGTTCTGTGCGTCTGCTCGACGACCCTTCTTGAAGACTGGGACTACCTGTACTCTTTTCCAATCATTTGGAACCTTCCGTTCCTCTAGAGACTTGCAGTACACGGCTGTTAGAAGGGAGGCAAGTTCTTTCGCGTACTCTGTGTAGAATCGAATTGGTATCCCATCAGGTCCAGTGGACTTTCCTCTTTTGAATGATTTCAGTTGCTTTTCTATTCCTTGGACACTTATTTCGATGTCAGCCATTTTTTCATTCGTGCGAGGATTTAGAGAAGGAACTGCAGTGTGGTCTTACTCTGTGAAACAGCTTTGGAAAAAGGTGTTTAGTATTTTAGCTTTACGCGTGTCATCCTCTGTTTCAATGCCATAATCATCCCGGAGTGTATGGATATGCTGTTTCGAGCCACTTCCTGATTTAACGTAAGACCAGAACTTCCTATGATTTTCTGTCAAGTCGGTACATAGAATCTACTCTGTAGGAATCAACATGAATTCCGGAAACAGCGATCGTGTGAGACCCAACTCACTTTATTTGTTCATGAGACCCAGAAAATGTTAGATACAGGCTCCCAGGTAGATGCCATTTTCCTTGACTTCCGGAAGGCGTTCGATACAATTCCGCACTGTCGCCTGATAAACAAACTAAGAGCCTACGGAATATCAGACCAGCTGTGTGGCTGGATTGAAGAGTTTTTAGTAAACAGAACACAGCATGTTGTTCTCAATGGAGAGACGTCTACAGACGTTAAAGTAACCTCTGGCGTGCCACAGGGGAGTGTTATGGGACCATTGCTTTTTACAATATAAATAAATGACCTAGTAGATAGTGTCGGAAGTTCCGTGCGGGTTTTCGCGGATGATGCTGTAGTATACAGAGAAGTTGCAGCATTAGAAAATTGTAGCGAAATGCAGGAAGATCTGCAGCGGATAGGCACTTGGTGCAGGGAGTGGCAACTGACCCTTAACATAGACAAATGTAATGTATTGCGAATACATAGAAAGAAGGATCCTTTATTGTATGATTATATGACAGCGGAACAAACACTGGTAGCAGTTACTTCTGTAAAATATCTGGGAGTATGCGTGCGGAACGATTTCAAGTGGAATGATCATATAAAATTAATTGTTGGTAAGGCGGGTACCAGGTTGAGATTCATTGGGAGAGTCCCTAGAAAATGTAGTCCACCAACAAAGGAGGTGGCTTACAAAACACTCGTTCGACCTATACTTGAGTATTGCTCATCAGTGTGGGATCCGTACCAGATCGGGTTGACGGAGGAGATAGAGAAGATCCAAAGAAGAGCGAAGCGTTTCGTCACAGGGTTATTTGGTAAGCGTGATGCATTACGGAGATGTTTAGCAAACTCAAGTGACAGACTCTGCAAGAGAGGGTCTGTCTGCATCGCGGTGTGGCTTGCTGTCCAGGTTTCGAGAGGGTGCGTTTCTGGATGAGGTATCGAATATATTGTTTCCCCCGACTGGAACAGGAAAGGGAGGTAATGACAGTGGCACGTAAAGTGCCCTCCGCCACACACCGTTGGGTGGCTTACGGAGTATAAATGTAGATGTAGACTGCTGTTGATCGGCGACGAAGGCTGGAACTTACACGCCACTAGCGCAAGTGGACGCCCACTGAGTGGTAACCTCCGACGAGAAACTTGGCGCAGCTGGCCACGGCAAAGGAGTCGGCATGGTCCACATCTCTGTAGGTACCTTCCAGAACCTCAGTTACAGGCGGTCACATTACAGCGACTGGACCGTGTAGATGCATCACTTTCTTTGATTCGTTGCATAGTCTGTCTCGAATACTGTTTCTCCAAATTCATCTAACAGGGTTTCGCGAGTACACAGTCGCCTTTCTCACACAGGTCCTTACTTAATTTCCCCGAGCACCTGTGTTACAGTTTTGTATGGGCGGTTACGATCCTAGCTGCGCGTCTCTTAATTCGTTCGGTGTTTGTCAACATGCCTACTTGATAAGGCATTAAAACGCTGGAACAATAATGAAGTATAGGTTGCACCAGCGTCTTGCACGCGTTTTCCTATACAGATGCAGTGCCCTTTCACAGAAAACTTCCAACAAGTCTAAATCTTGCACTCACCTTCCTTATTAGGCTAATGGCTTTACGTGTTCGTCCCAATTCGATCCGTTGTAGACTGCAAGCTGAACGAAGGATTTATACCACGTGGCCGTAGCCCATGTTAGCGAGATCTTTCCTCCTCAAGCATATCTGCAACAGATCGAAATCACTAATTCTGCAACTTCTGGGCATCTATTAAGCTGCGGTCGTGATATGTATATGTACTAACAAAATTTCCTTATTTTCGGTGTTGTATAGTAATAACACTTAGTCCCAAACGGATTCTGACGTCTGACCTTAAAAAAAGTATGATTCAATTAAGGAAGATGAGCTGCGATAGTGTAATTGCTCGTGTCATTTCTGTTACACCAGGTATACAAAAACTTCATTTTTTATATACAATTTCCTCTTCACTGATTTTCTGAGCTGAATTTGGCTCGTAACCAACTTCGTACCCGCATCCGACGTCCCTCATGACTGAAGTTTGCAATCATTTAATACAAGAGCGTTGTGAAAATTTTTCCCCAGAACTGAATCGTCGGGAACGACATGCTTGTGAAAGCTGTATAGAAGAATAGTACAGATTAACGTGGCGTAACTGCATTACCTCTGCGTCAGTAGTCAAGACTGGGAGTAAACGGTGAATTTTAAGAAGTCAAAAGCAGGCGTACTGTAGTATCGACGCTGAAGACGGGGGTTAAAAATGGAGCACAATCGACACGCGCGTTCACGTCTGTGCTTCTCTGAAGTGGGCTGAAATTTAGGATGATATATTTCATTTATTTGCGTATTCCGTATTCATGTAGATCACGCATGGAGGAGCAAGACACTGCAGAATTCAATGGAGAGGAAATTTATGTACCAAAATGAAAGTGTTGTCTATTTGATGAAACAGAAATGACATGAAGACTAAAATTATCGCAGCTCTTAATCCTCCACTGAAAATACTTCGTTTAAAATACAGCGTATATCCATTCTCTCGTTATCACAGGTTCAATGGCTTACTTGATGCAGAATTACGCAAACGTTTCATCCCTGAAGATAGCTAAGTTGTGTAGCTATTGGAACACTTTTCTTTTACGTGCGTACTCTTAATGATAGGCGAAAGCCTACCCTTGCCCGCAGCAGCCCCTCCAGCGCCCCCCGTCCGAGTTTGGCGACTACTACAGCGTCTGACAAAAAAAGTGAAGCACCCAGAAGCGGAGGAGAAAACTAAATGAAACTATGTGGGTTGAGAGGATATGTGATGTTATTTCAATGATTACAAAATCGAGCCACACTTGAAAAGAACTTCGCTGTACAAGCTCACTTATTTGTATGACTTTGGACTCCTCATGGCCTGAATCGGGGACTGATTCGCTTGGGAAGCTAGTGTATCCTTTCTTGAGGTAAACTGGCCCATAAAAGTTATAAATCGTCCTTGATATCTTTGTTACTGCCTCTGGGACGGAGCTAAGGTCTGATGTTTTATCGGCGACATATCTGGAGATCTTTCTGGCCAAGGGAGTACCTCAACACCACGCGGACTGTCCTTAGAGACATGTGCCATTTGTGGACGAGCAATGTCCTACTGAGAAATGGCACCACGAGACTGCCGCATGGCAAGCAGTACACGGAACTCAGGACGAAGCGCTTGCTACACAACATGGCGATCCTCTTTTGTGGTGGTCCGACTTGGTCGACCAGAAACTTGAGGAATATGCCAGCCTTCATGTTAAAATGCAGTCCAACATCGGGCCACAATCACATCCAAATGCCCCACAAATATTGCATGATTCGACTATCGGGCTAAAGAGAGATAAAAATGGGACACCCTTTCAAGCTCTGCCAGGAGCTGACGACGCTATCTCATACGAGTACGCGACATCTGCGTATCCTTCACACTGATCATTCAGCATCTAATACCGCTCACATTCTTGCATATTGCAATTATCATCATTTACATGCCCGCCAGTCGTGCGTATGTGTCGAAGTTACAATAATACTCGGCCATGTCTTCCGGGTGCTTCACTTTTTTGGCTCATGTACTTATTCACAGCGGGTTCCACGAAAAAGAAAGTTCTAAAAAGTTTCTTTAAACCATCAAATTATATATTTCCTTAAAAATTACAACAGTACAGCGCACACGTTATATTACATCTCCATTAAATTTTCACAAGCGTGGCATCTTACGATGCCCCCAATGATGTACTCCGATCATCGCCAGAATAAACTTCACGTAAACGTTGCACCATGTATTCTTCCGCGTTTGCTGGAACCTCATTCCATTTCGTTTGACGTGGAGCTGAAGCCAAACTATGTCGAGTATAGTCAAGTATGATAATAAGGAAATGTCTTATGGTTCAAATGGCTCTGAGCACTATGGGACTTAACATCTGACGTCATCAGTGCCCTAGAACTTAGAACTACTTATACCTAACTAACCTACGGACATCACATACATCCGTGCCGGAGGCAGAATTCGAACCTGCGGGCGTAGCGGTCGCGCGGTTCCAGACTGAAGCGCCTAGAACCGCTCGGCCACAGCGGCCGGAGGAAAGGTTTTATCCTGTGTGTTACACGTACATCAGCTCAGCGATGATAAGGCGCAACAGCTTTACCGGCGCTTTAAATTTGGACAGCATTGGCCAGGCAAGTGATCCTACTGACCTGTAGTGATGTTTACAGTTGCAGTAAAGACGGAAAAAAGTCGATCAGAGAAGAATATAGCTTTGAATGCCACTAAATTTTTAAACAGGAGGAAATAATTTGTGGCAAAACACAAGCAATACATTTCTTAAGTGACCGGGCAAAAACTTTACCATGCTGTCGATCTTAGCTAACATAACATTGTTATGAAAAACAAGAGTGACGAAAATTTCTGACTTTAACAAGGCTAATTTTTCTGCATGACCTATGTGTGGTGTAAAAGCTTATTTCTCATGTACTTAAATATTGAAGCCACTGAAGCTATTACAGTCGGTCGTCTGGTAGTCTCTGAACTTCCATATGGCACTGCCAGTAATACATTTTAGTACTGCTACGTTGATAACGAGGCGGCTGTTCTGCATTTCGCCTTCGTTCGGTAGTGACGTGTCAAATGGTTCAAATGGCTCTGAGCACTATGGGACTCAACTGCTGTGGTCATCAGTCCCGTAGAACTTAGAACTACTTAAACCTAACTAACCTAAGGACATCACACACACCCATGCCCGAGGCAGGATTCGAACCTGCGACCGTAGCAGCAGCGCGGCTCCGGACTGGAGCGCCTAGAACCGCACGGCCTCCGCGGCCGGCAGTGACGTGTCATAAAGCTTCGTGCGTTAATTCCAGTACCTTTGGCAGCTTAAATGTCTTATTATTTCTAGCGTCAAATCCCTTAACTTGACTCTAGATCAATTCTACTGGGTTCAGATTGTAGTGGTAAGGGGACAACCGCACAAATGCGGCATTTGTACAGTGTGCTCGATGCCGTAAAAATTATTGTTTTCCATGTTTCTACGCCGCTTATCACTCTAGCTCGTGTTAGACTACATCTATCCTACAAAACAATGGGGAATATTCAAATGAAGAGTATGTGATTTATTATTTTTCTCCAAAAATTTTAATTGTGTAATGTTTTCTTAACGCCGACAACCTTTAACAATCTTTTATAAAATATCGATAATTGAGAACTTATATTTTCAATGAAAACCAGAATTTTGAGTGCGTTGTGTAATTAGAAACTAGAAGACGTCCATTTTTCTTGAAAAATCATTGTTAAGTATGAGTTATTAAAGACATATTTCATTATATTGAAATGATTTACATATTCAAACCGAACAAAAAATTTAGAGAGTAGAACGATATTCGAACCGCCGCCCCAGAATTTACGCTGATACGTACCATTCTACGACGCTGCCAATTATGTTATACAAGATGATTTTTCTCTCTAATCTTGTGAAAAACATTAAGAACAACTTGTTTATCGCCACTAACAGTGTTCCATACGCGTGTTCCACTATGAAGCGGTGTCATCCATTTTCACATACGTTATTAACAGCGAGACAACCGAAGCCCAAGTGGCGTTTACAGAGACAGTGATTGCACACGATTTTTGAAATAAAAATTACGTAGCTAAAGTATGATAAGAGAAACGTTGATGGTTGTTAATACATCAGAATGTCTTAAAGTTTCATTTACAGTGACACAGTATTAAGTTGGACCTACTTACAAGAATGGAACAGTTCACCAGTGGTTCAATGGTTCAAATGGCTCTGAAAACTATGGGACTTAACTGCTGACGTCATCAGTCCCCTGGAACTTCGAACTACTTAAACCTAACTAACCTAAGGACATCACACACACCCATGCCCGAGGCAGGATTCGAACCTGCGACCGCAGCGGTCGCGCGGGTCCAGACTGAAGCGCCTAGAACCGCTCGACCACTCCGGCCGGCAGTTCACCAGTGCACGGGAGCTATGGCTGCTGACTAGTCATCGCGTTTGTGTTTGTTTACTTCAGGTTTATTCTTATGATGGACGAAGTATAGGCGCCATTAGTTTCACTGTGCTCGGTGGAAGGCAGGCTATAAGCAGGTGGGTTGCCCCTGCACGGAGCGGGATAGACAACTGTCTAAGCATGTATCGCATGACCGCTTCTTCTAGCACTCAGCGCCCCTTCAGTGTCTTCCGTCACCGATGCAGCAGACATCTGCTCAGTGTTTACTTTTACTGAAGTTGCAGTAACAACAGCCTACCCAGGATCTGAGCTAGCGGAGTAATTCGTGTTACTGTTTATTAATTACCAAACATACTGAGTGTATGGGGGTGGTAAATACTATTCTGCTGTCACGCCGGTTTCGTACAGATATACGCGAATACTTTCTACTTCGACATTTTTAATAGTTGTGCAAGCTGGTGACACGATGAAAAACAAAGCTTTTTAAACCCTTTAGAATCCAGAGCACAGCAAAGAGAACAGAGGCGAACGGTGAAATAGTACTGAAATTTCACGACAAATGACTCTGGGTACTCTTACTACTAGTCACGTTCCATTACACATCATTTCTTCAAACTGACACTGAACTTCTGGTACGCTGACTGTGTGGCGGGGAACGATGTAAATTCGGCTTGCGAACATCCCTGTCTATTTTCTACTACGGGGGAGCCGCCACTGCACACTAAAATAACTTAGTTGTAATATTAGATGATGCTGTGTCTATAGATTCTCTCTCTACGTCTCTCCCACTTTTCAAATGTACGGGTCGAGTCGTGTGACGCGTAACAACCCTTTCATTTCATGAATGGTTCAAGACACAGAAACGAGGTTTTCGACAAATGATAGTACATACATAAATTTTGTTACTCGGTTAACACTCGTAATTCTATCAACCGATATAATGAAACAAGTACACTTTTTTTTAAAACAGAACGGTACATACGGTATTTTAACCATATTGGGAATGCCGTTACGGTTATTCCGTGTCAAAACGCCTAATTTCGGAACATGCTCGATCACCACAGATTTTGACGAAATTTTATCTGAACATTCTCACACGTCCCCGACGATCATTGGTAAAGTTTAATATTCGTCGACGCAATATTGGTCGAGATATAGTCGCTTGTTTGACTCCATGCGCTACCTTATATCTCGGGCAATATTTTGTTCAAAGAAATGAAATTTGGCCACCTTGTACAACTATACGCGTTCTCTTTATAATAATAATAATAATAATAATGAAAATAATTTTACGAGCCGTATTCAGTCAGAAAATTTTAGACAAAGTCGACAGAAAAAAATCGCCTCCTGAAAAAATTTCTAAGTTTGTCTTCTTATATATCAAGATCTAAATGTATGACGAACGTGAAATTTGGCACGTTGTAATATAACAACACAAGATTCTGAAATTATATATATATATATATATATATATATATATATATATATATATATATATATATATATATATATATATATATTAGTTTCATTAATGTACCACTTTCCAATACTGAGTAAATTAAGTGCGAAGTTGAAGATTTTATGAAAAGGTCAAATATGCGGTATTTTCGACCCGATTTTGCAAAAAACTACGTTCTATAAAACTTTTCAAACTGGTATGATAAACATAAAACTTTGGTCACGACACCTTAGCGACATAATGTTTTCCAATACAAAATATCAGTCTCGTACTTGCTTTCTACATTTCTACAAAATCAGATCAAGACAGATTTTCGTAAAAATTACAAAAATATATCAAATTCAGTTTGCTTTTACTAAATATGTTTTCCGTAATTGATTTCAAACTAATCATAATTGGAAAGAGCACGTTTCCAAGCATTCAGAAGATCACTTTTTGTTTTCAACGTGCGCTAACAGTACCTGAAAATGACAGACAAATTTGTGGGAATGTACTACGGCAACAGACTACAGTGCAGTGCCTGTTGTCCGAGTCTCGCTGCATATGATTTTTATTTTTAAATTGGCAAATAATATCTCACTATATTGCGTTGGTGCATGGTGACATTGTCACCTCCGGTTCAAGAGCGTGAATCGGAAACCCCATCGCCATAAGGGTCACGTCCGAAAGCTGTGTAATACCAGCCACGGGTGGGTTTCTTCATTCAGGTCCGCAAGCCTGTAATTTGGTTTCTTAATTTAAGCTCCAAAATCTTGTGGTGGTTCCTGCCTGCTTACAAAACCACTTGCTAAGTACGTCATCTCCGATCCTCAAATCTGTAGTAGTAGTCTACCTCTCATAGGCGACAAGAAAAAATACCAATTTTGATTTTAGACTTCTCAACATAGCAACATGATTGGCATATCAACGGAACAAAGTGATGAACTAATAAAATTTATGGATCCTCACGGCCCGGCTCATTTATTTTATTGCCTCGAAAGGCAGCGCGGTTTTTGGGCACCAGAACATTACCTCGTTTCCAGGCTTTCTGTTCCTTCAATATTATCACCTAGCTGACAGTACCAACTTCCAAAAAGTGGACAACAAAAAGTGCTCAAAAATTTCGATAAAACGTGTGCTACAATGTTCAGAAGTTTAAAATCAAAACTGATGCTACCTTTTGCTCACCGCCTGTGAGAGATACTCCGTCAGATTTGAGAATCGGTGATACGGTACATAGCAAATGGCTTTGTAAGCAGACAGGCACCACCCCAAGACTTTAGAATTTACATTATGAAATCAAATTACAAGCCTGGGGACCTGAATGAAGAAACCCACCCGTGACTGGTTTTGCACAGCTATCGGGCTTGACTCCTATGGCAATGGGGTTGCCAGCTAGTGTTCTTGAATCGGTAGTGACAATACCATGCACCAAAGCAACATACGAGTGCTGTTCAGAAAGTAAGCTCCGATTGATCGCGAAATGGAAACGACTATGATAATCCGATAAAGCTTTGCACAGATGTGTTGGCCAGTGTCTCTAGTATGACCCTAGATAGCATCACGTCACTCCTCTCATTTCTGAGCTCACAGTGATCGCGTAAAGTTGGCTAGAGAATAGTGTCTCCCTCCAAGTACGAGGACCTGGTGAGAAATTTCGCCTGAAGCTATACAGCCAACATTACATAACTGTCGTGCAGTTTCTTCTACAAGGCAATATTCTCAGCCGCATTCTGAAGGGGCAATGAAGATGCTCCTGCATCGTTTTCAATTGGAAATGTTTGACTACCCACAATACAGCCCGTAATTGACTCCCCCTGCGTTTCATTTCTGCTCACATGAACCGCTGGCTATGAATACAACATTTTCGCACAGAAAACGAGCTGTAGGCCAGCGTAGAGAATTGGCGGAAAGCACTGGCGGCTGTCTTTTATGATGAGGGTATTGGAAAGTTGGTACAACGCTACGACAAATGTCTTAGTCAGAACGGCAACTACGTAGAGAAGTAGCTGGATGGTGTAGCTAACTGTTAAAAATAAAACATTTCTAATTTTCACTGTGGTTCCCATTTCGCGATCAATCGGAGCTTACTTTCTGAACAGCCCTCGTAGTAAGATATTACTTGTCAATTCAAAAGTAAAAACCACTTGCAGCGAGACACGGACGATAGGTTACTGCAGTGTGAATTTTTCAATGCCTGAAAACATGCTCTTCTTAACTGTGATTAGTTTGAAATCAATTATGGAAAACAGATTTACTAAAAGCAAACTGAATGTGATAATTTTTTGTAATTTTTACGGAAATCACGTTTGAACTTATTTTGTAGAAATTTAGAAAACAAAACGTGAATCATATTCTATATTGGAAAACATTATGTTGCTAACGTGTCATGACAAAGTTTCATGTTTACCATGCCTTTAGTCGACGAGATACTAGAAGCCAAAAATTAAATCTTTATTCCCCGTACGATATGTCCGGCTAGATTTTTTTTTTCGTTTATGTAGCATTGTTACCCCATGTTGGAAATTATACCCACTGTTCTTGGGGGGCTTAAAACACATTGTTTGGATAAGAATGGCTTTGAAACCTTAACAGAAAACGGTATCCGCAAAAGAAGAATTGAATATACACTATTTTCACCTTTTTATTAAAATCTTCATCTTTTCGACGAATTTGCAGATTATTGGAAAATAGTACGTGAACGAAATTTTGTATCTATCAGGGGCGTTCAAACAGAAACGAGCCGGAGGCATAATTACAGAAACCCGTACCTGTTTGTTAGAAGTATTGACCCAGCCTGTTGAGACACTTGTCCCAATGTGACACAAGACGGTGAATGGCTGTCTCATAAAATTCCAGGGTCTGCGATGTTAACCAGTTGCGCACTACAGCTGGACGTCGTCGTCCGAGGTGAATCGTTTGCCCCTCAGAGTCTTTTTAAGGCCACCAAAACTGGCGTTATCACAGGGAGAGAGGTCCGGACTGTATGGAAGGTGGCCGAGAACCTCCCATTTGAATTTCAGCAAGTGTGCCACGACTGTGTTGGCCGTATGAGGTTCTACGTTGTCGTGGAGCAGAATGACCCCACGGGTGAGACTGCCTGGTCGTTTTGATTTGATCACTTGGCGAAGGGTGGTCAAGGTTTGCGAGTAACGCTGGGCATTCACGTTGTTCCTGTGATTACGCCATTTTTGGTCCCCTTAAAAAGGCTCTGAGGGGCAAACGATTCACCTCGGATGACCGACGTCCAGCTGTACGTGCGGAACTGGTTAACATCGCAGCCCCGGGAATTTTATGAGACAGCCATTCACCGACTTGTGTCACAGTGGGACAAGTGTCTCAACAGCAAGGGTCAATACTTCTAAGATACAGGTACTGGTTTCTGTAATTATGAGTCCGGCTCGTTTCTTTTTGAACGCCCCATTATACATATTTGTGCTACCGAACTATTGCGTGTTAAGTTTCATGTTTAACGTGCGTTTATCCTGCGAGATATAAAGAGTCCAAAATTTACATTTTTTTCATGCCGCAGTTTTCTCGCCCAGCTTAGATTCACATTATTTACCATTGTTAGCATGCGTTGGATAATCAAATACTCTTTTTTAGGCGGCTAAAATTAAGGTTTTTCTAATTAGCCCAGTTTGAAAAGTTTTATAGAACACTTTTTTTGCAAAATAGGGTCGAAAAAACCGCATTTTTGACCTTTTCATAAAATCTTCAACTTTGCACTTAATTTATTCAGTATTGGACAGTAGTGCATTAAAGAAACTTTATATGTATTTGAGAACCTTGTGCTGTCATATTACAACGTGCCAAGTTTCACGTTCGTCATACATTTAGTTGTTGATAGCGAGCCAAACTTAAGAAATTTCTTCGGTTGGTGCTTTTGTCTGTCGACTTCATCTATAATTTTCTAGCTGAATACGGCTCGTAAAATTCTTTTCATTGCTTTTCTTAAGAGAACACGTAAGGCTGTACAAGTTGGCAAAATTTCATTTCTCTCAACAAAATATTGCAAGAGACGTAACAAGTCAAAATCGCCAGAGACTCACGATCGCTCTGCGCAAGGTAGCGCATGAAATCAAATAAGTGACTATTCTCGGCCAGTATTGCTTCGACGAACGTTAAACTTTAGCAATGTTCGTCGGCGACATGTGAGAATGTTCACATGTAATTTCATCAAATTGCTTTAGAAAAACGAGTACAGTGATATAACGCTTATTAATGTTGGCGTTGAAACATTTCACAAAAGTATCGACTGGAAAGGCGGCCGAAATCTGCTTCGGCGGTCTGAACACTACTACTTTTCTTGCTGAATTTAACGAAGGGGCCAGCCATGTGGACCTTATATCGCGACCTTTACAACAATATAGCTGCCTTGACACTCAATCTTAGCACATTTCTCTTATTATTTTGCGAACAGTTTCAGAAACGACAATAACAAGCGTTGTAGCACTGTATTCTTCTTTTTAAGGTCTTTCGAACGTCGATATAAATTTGTACCGTTGTATAAAAAACTTACTTCAATATCTCGGTTGATACATGTTATCCACGTATCATAATCTTGTGGCTCTTTGCGTACTATCATTTGCCGAAATGGTTTCAATACCTTCAACCGTTCACGAAATAAAATGGTTGTTAAGTCTTGCGTTAATTCTCCTTACATGTTTTTGGAGTTTGCAGTTAAAGAATATGGCTGTAAATATACATTTACACATATGTTCACAAAACCATACGGGACTACATGATAGCACCACGCTGAGACAATAAAGTGTGAAAATCGACTTATATTAGTACAGGACGTTAATCTCTAACATTTCATACACAGGTACATATAACACGATGTTTCTCGTACACTTCAATCGTAAGTTTAAAGAAACCTTTTTTTTTTTTTTTTTTACAAAAACCGGCTGTCCAATAGGCCGCTCGATTCAGTAATTGTGATTCGAACCAAAACAGGCCAATCAATCCGACACTGCGCCGTATGTATCCTACTAAGATACGATGGGGCAGGCTATGCGTGATCTGGATTTGTGTGGCCACTGAATGTCCACGGCACCTGTTGCGTCTTTTACAGCTGCAACAGTCACACGGAAACCGGCAATGGCTGTGAAGATGAGCTTCAGATATGCAGATCTGTCAGTACTTATTACACAATGTTGACTCAGAGATTCTACCTGTCCTCTTTATTCACGTGGGAGGTAGATAGCAGATGAGCACAAATACATCACTGAAACATGGTGAGTACTAGAGAGCTGTAGAATTTTCTTGACTAAGTGTCCAAGGTCTCATTTTTCTATTTGCAGTCAAACAATGGCGTCGGTTGGAAGGAAATATTCCAGTGCGACAAGCATACCTCGACAGAAACAAATTATGCGTCTCATGGTACAATTAAACCGTTAAACGAGAAATGCGACCATACAGAAATCCAAGAACGCGAAACCAAAATCCACAATAAGCAGGGTACCAGCACACTTGCCACGACACAGAGACTCGAAAGACACTGCAACTGGTAATGGTGATCCCAGAACGAAGTAATACAACCCTGCCGAATAGTACTTTCAAACGAATGGCGTAAGCTAAGCAACCACTAGAAAAGCTCAGAATAAACCATGTCATGCTATTTCCCCAAATGAAGCATACAATATCTACGAGCAACAGAAAAATGGCTCTGTGCACTATAGGACTTAACTGCTGAGGTCATCAGTCCCCTAGAACTTAGAACTACTTAAACCTAACTAACCTAAGGACATCACACACATCCATGCCCGAGGCAGGATTCGAACCTGCGACCGTAGCGGTCGCGCGGTTCCAAACTGAAGCGGCTAGAACCGATCGGCCACACCGGCCGGCTCTTAATCTCGCAGTAGCACTTCAACCCTACGTTCTTAAGTTATTTGTTGAAAATATATATATACACCAAGTAGAAAGGAAAATAAAGAGGAGTTAGGAAAGGGAGTTAACTTTAAAAAAAAAACGAAATAAGAAGTTAAAGGTTTGCCGATTACACTGTAAATGACGTAAACTGTCAGCTGTACTGTGTTGAAAATGTCCGCAGCTCGTGGTCGTGCGGTGGCGTTCTCGCTTCCCACGCCCGGGTTCCGGGGTTCGATTCCCGGCGGGGTCAGGGACTTTCTCTGCCTCGTGATGACTGGGTGTTGTCTGATGTCCTTAGGTTAGTTAGGTTTAAGTAGTTCTAAGTTCTAGGGGACTGATGACCATAGATGTTAAGTCCCACAGTGCTCAGAGCCATTTGAACCATTTTTTGTGTTGATAATGTCGTGGACAGAAGTTATAACACGAACATCAACAAAAGTTAAACAAGATAATCATTAAAATCAGCCGATGCTGGCGGCATCAGAGTACGAAATAGGACGCTTAAAACAGCTGATGAGTTTTGCTACTTAAGCTGCAGAATAGCTGATGATGATAAAAATAAAAAGAACATGAAATGTACACCGGCAACACCGAAAGCTTTCGTGAAAAAGAGAAATATTTTAACGTCAAAAATTAATTTAAACATTATGATGTCTTTTGTCTGGAGTGTAGTCTTGTACGGAAGAGAAACATTGACGATAAACAATTCAGACAAAGAGGGGATTATTTTAAAACGTGGTACTAGAGAAGAATCATGATTACTAATAAGGTCGAATTGGGAGAAAAGACATTTATGGCAGAACTGTACTAAAAGCAAGGCTCGATTTCCAGAATGAATTTTCACAGTGCAGCAGAGTGTGCGCTGATTTGAATCTACCTAGTAGATTAAAAGAATGTGCTAGGCACGGACTTGAACTTCGGAATCTGGCCTTTCTCGGGAATACTCCCTACCGAAGTACTACCCAGCCACGACATACGATCTGCACTCACAGCATTACTTTCGACAGTACCTTTTCTCCTGGCTTCCACACTTCACTGAATTTTTACCTACCAACGGGACTAGCACTCGTGGAAAATATGAGACTACGGAGAAATGTCTTAGTTACAGCCTAGGTGACTGTTTTCAGAATGAATTTTCACTGTGCCATGGAGTGTGCTGTTCCCCGATGTCTATCCTGTCTCTTCTTCTAAGTAGTCTTTTCCATATATACCTTTCCTCGGCAATTCTGTGGGGAATCCCCCAATTTCTCAGCTTAAAAAAAAAATCGAATATCCAGATAATGCTATATGTCGACCATGTCCGTCATTTGTGATACTTGGGCGCGTAATACACATAAAACACAGCAAGAAATACACTTCATAGTATGGGTTATGTTCTTTTCAACCTCCGGTTACTCGTGAAATTAAACTCACAGTGAAAATCCGATGAATCTTTGCGCAAATGCTTTGTGCAGTGTCTCTAGTATGTCCGTCAATCACGTCACGTACCACTTTTCAGTTCTGAGCGCACAGTGAGCACGTAAAGATACTTAAAACAACGGCAGTCTTCTGCCAAGTGTGAAGTGCCTGTCGGGGGGTTTCGCGGCCGATTTCATGCAGTCCACATTACTGTCATGCATTTCTTTCTCGATTACAATGGTCGGCCGCACACTGCAGGTGCAACAATGAAGCTCGTTCAGCGTTTTGGATCGGAAGTGTTTGATCACCTATCATACAATCTTCATCCCCTCTGATTTCTGTCTCTTCGCTCACATCATCAGCCACTGACTGTAATGACAGAAGTTTGACACAGACAGCAAGCTGCAGACCAGCGTGCGGAATGTGCCGAAAGCGCTGCGGTCCCCTTCTGTCTGGGGTCATAGCAAAGGTGGTACCAAGCAACGACAGACGTCAAAGTCGGAGGTTAAGTATTACTTACATCAAGCGAAGTGACTTTCCGAGATATTAACTTCAAGAGCTGCGTTCCTGGCGCCGTCTATTCCCTTCTTCACTCATCTTACCATTTCCACGGAAGTATACCCAGCTAATACCCACATTTTCTATCTTCTTCTTCTCATTCTTCTTCACTTGAAGCACTAGCAATTTCGCCCATTTCACTCTCTCAGTTACTCTTGTAATTCATAATTATTACATTAATTTTTTAAAAATCTCTGCTATAAGAGCATATGTAACAGCTCTTAAAATTGCGACAATAAATGAAATGGGAAAAAGGGTAAAACTAGAATCAAAGAAGGAAAGTTAGGATTTAGCGTTGATGTAGTCAGATGCTGAACACAGTCCGTTTAAGCTGTAAATCGATTGTAGCCCTGTGAAATGAAAAATTCTGACATTCCGCTTTCCAGGGTTCGGTGTTTTAACCGCTGAACTTCCACCTCGGCGGCGTTTACGAATTGGTATAATAGCTCTGGAGCGTACAAGCGATATTTACGAGTTCTCGAATTGCCAACTCTGGTCGTGGAGTGCGGCAGGCACGGCAGGGCAGCAGGTGGGTGCCGGCTAAGCTAGGCGCACGCCACTTCTGGGAAGCCCGTCTGGTTTTAGCGTTCGCGGAACGGCCCTGCCCAGCCAGGCACACGGGGTGACCGCTCGTCTCGCGCCCCGACGCATCCTCCCACACCAGACCTTCCATCAGCAGTTCTTCTCACAGGCTGCTGGACATACCTGTACGTTCAAACCGGCACGCCACTCCACACCACCAACAAACTAATGACTTTCATTTTATCCATGATGGTTAGAGAGCACCGTTACTGTTTTCGTACATCTTCTACCCCATGGCTTTATTTTCATGGAAAAAGCTTTTTAATCTCTATCTGGCATTTTTAGTGGCAGACACTGGCCGGATGCTCTTTCTGTCGCCTCGCCCCCTCCCCCCGCCTCCAACCTTTCCGCACCGGGACAGAATTTGTACATACAATCTATCTGCGTCCAGGGTCTCCTACGTAAAAGTGTGAGAACGTTTCTGAAATGTAACTGAGGCGGGACAAGGATATCAGCCCTTTATCCGCCTAATGTCGGGTGTGGGTAGACGCCTGAAAACCACACCGCGGCTGGCCGGCACACCGGCTCTTGTCGTTAATCAACTGGCCGCAACCAGTGAGCCTCCCCGGGACCGCAAGCGACTTGCTAGTGCGCGCGGCTATCCAGGCGGGAACGGTTTCCCTAAACATCACTAAAGAAATAACAGGAGCCAGCCACATTTTTTTAAAATAAACTATTTATTTCACCATGACTAGTTTTGCACCTAGGCCCATCGTCATTTGTCTACCGTCTCGTCTTTACACTAGGTTAAGATTCAGCATACATCAATGAAAGCAGACCTATATATTGTAATATATAAAAGAAGAATTTTCAAGCAAAAATTTTACACATTGCAAAGGTAAATCTGTCATCACCCCGAAGCTTGGTTTGAACACCAGAATGCTCCTGTTGGCGATGGTACGTCCTTGCCTTTCTCCGACCTCTGAAATGACTTACCCATCCAGGTACAGCTTCACAACAAAAAACAATGCCAGAGATAAAAGAAGTGTTAAGTGATGTATAGAAACCATACAACCAACTGTGGATCGAACTTGAGATTTCTAGATCCGCATTCTGACACCATATCACTGAGCCACAGAGATACACATATAATGTAAAAGCACCTGTAAAGCACAAAATCATAGTTATTCTATTATAGGACCAAATTCTCGTTGTCGTCCGATGATGGGCATAGACCCTAAACTAGTTGCGCTGAAATAAATCATTCATTCAAAAAGTGTGGCTTTTCCTCATTGATGAAGATACGAGAGCTCGTCGCCGTTGTCAAACTCGTCTTTTCATCGTTTACATTAACATGATTGCTCTGCAATTCACACTTACGTAAAACTTATAAGCGGATTAAAACGGCGTCCCGAACCGAAGTTCGATTTCCGACCTAACCATTCGCGGGCAATGCCCTTCCCAGCTGAGCTATCCAGGCACGGACGACGATCAGCCCTCGCAGCTTCACTTCTTCAGCTTTCCCTTCTCAGGAAGGGTCGATATCCTCGGAGTAGCGAAGCAACTTAAATCACTTAACAAAAGCAAGTCTTCCGGTCCAGACTGTATACCAGTTAGTTTCCTTTCAGAGTACGCTGATAGAATAGCTCTGCTGATAGTTAACAGTCATATACGACCGTTCGCTCGACGAATGATCCATACGCAAAGACTGGAAAGCTGTACACGTCACGCCAATATTCAAGAAGGGTATTGGAAGTAATCCACTAAATTACAAGCCCGTATCATGAATGTCGATATGCAGCAGGATTTTGGAACTTATATTGTGTTCGAACATTATGAATTACTTCAAAGAGAACGGTCAACTGACACATAGGCAACACGAATTTAGAAAACATCGTTCCTGCGAAGCACAACTAGCGCTTTACACACACGAAGCGTTGAGTACTATTGACAAGGGATTTCAAATTGATTCTGTATTTACAGATTTTCAGAAGACTTTTGACACTGTACCAGACAAGCGGCTTGTAGTGAAATTGCATGCTTATGGAATATTGTCTCAGTTATGTGAGTGAATTCGTGATTTCCTGCCCGAGACGTCACAATTCGTAGTAATTGGGGGAAAGTCATCGAGTAAAACAGAAGTGATTTCTTGCGTTTCCCAAAGTCGTTTTACAGGCCCTTTGCTGTTCCATATCTATATAAACGATTTAGGAGACAATCTAAGCAGCCATGTTAGGTTGTTTGCACATGATGATGCTGCTGCTCATCGACTAGTAAAGTCATCAGAAGAACAAAACAAACTGCAAAACGATTTACAAAAGATATCTGTATGGTGCAAAATAACAAAAAGTGTGAGATTATCCGTTAAACTTCGCTTACACGATAAATCAGTCAAATCTAAAGTCCATAAATTCAACGAAATATCTAGGGATTACAATTACGAACAACTTAAATTGGAAGCAACACACAGAAAGTGTTGTGGGAAAGGCAAACCAAAGACTGCGTTTTACTGGCAGGACACTTAGAAAATGTAACAGATCTACTAAAGAGACTGCCCACACTACGCCTATTCGTCCTCTTTTAAAATACTGCTGTGCAGTGTGGAATCCTTACCAGATATTTCAATCACCAACTTTCTCCTCCGAACGCCGACCTACACAGGGAGAAACGATCATCATATTAAAATAAGGGAAATCAGAGCTCGCATGGAAAGATATAGGTGATCGGTTTTTCCCTGAGCCATTCTAGATTGGAATAATAAAGAATTATTGTGAAGTTGGTTTGATGAACCCTCTGCCAGCACTGAAATGTTGTTATCAGAATAATGATGTAGTTCTAGATTTACAGAAATTCTCCGGGCTACCTTGTGGGACTAGCACTTATGAGAGATAGGGTATTCAGTAGAACCGATTTAGCCGTACAGTCTGTGAAGTTCAGAAGAAAGGAGAGAGCTACTAGGAGCAGTAAAGCTATTAGCGTGTGTCTTGAGTCACCCCTGGAAGATTCATTCGGTAAGACCACTGGCTGCGAAAGGCAAAGGTTCCAGGTTCAAGTCTCGATCCGGCACACAGGTATAATTTCCTAGGAAGTTACAAAACAGCTTACACTCCGCTTCAGACAGGAAGTTTCATTCTAGCACATTTAGTTGCTTGGCTGAGGTTGTAAAAAATCGCTTCCAAACTATATATCTGCCCTTCCACTCTCGAACAGTGTGAGACAAAAATGAACACCTACTTTTTGTGAGAGCTCTAATTTCTGTTCCTTTATCGCGACGGTCATTCACTCCTCCCCATGTAAGCGGCAAGCAACAAAATTTTTTGGTATTCCGGTGACAAAGAAGTTTTTTATTGAAATTTCGTGGCGAGTAAAGCTTTTGTTTTTAATTAATACTATTCCAACACGTTCACTGCATCTGCGACATTGTCTCCACTATTTCGCAATCACAAAAAACAAGCAGCTTCGAACGTTCTCTAAATATTTTGTCAAATCTATCTGTCACGGATCAAACATTGCACAGAAATACTTTCTAAGAGGACAGACAACCGTAACGTTAACAGTTTCTAAGCATTATGTCAATAAAACACAGTCTCTGCTTCGCATTCGCTACAGCAGTTTCAATAGGATCGTTTCAATTCAAGCCCTTCTTAACAGAGAACTCCACATATTAAGTTGAAGAACAACCTCTAAATGTTAAGGGTAATTTATCATATTACAGAAATTTAATACATACTTTTTATTATTCAGGGTAATTTCCCACTTATCTAACCGTTCACATACCCCCTATAAAATTAATTAAGTAATACCGTTTTAAGACCACTGTTGACTTCGATAGACGGTAAACGACGGCATCACCACAAAAAATCTAACAGGAACATCAGACATTACTTCTATTTCACAAGATGACTTCCGTCAGTTTCTAGATAATGTGCCACCTTTTCGACGTTGAAATGCGAACCCAGTAGCGTAGACTGACACGATACTCCAAAGGCTCGCAATTCGATCATAAGCGTGCTATTTATTTGTCAACAGATACGCTATGTCATCAGAAGTATCCGGACACCCACAAAAACATACGTGTTTCATATTAGGTGCATTGTGCTGCCACCTACTGCCAGGTACTCCATATCAGCGACCTCAGTAGTCACTAGACATCGTGAGAGAGCAGAATGGAGCGCTCCGCGGAACTCACGTACTTCGATGGTCGGGTGATTGGGTGTCACTTGTGTCATACGTCTGTAGGCGAGATTTCCACACTCCTAAACATCTCTAGGTCCACTGTTTCCGATGTGATAGTGAAGTGGAAACGTAAAGGGTCACGTACAGCACAAATGCGTACAGGTCGTCCTCGCCTGTTGACTGACAGAGACCGCCGTCAGTTGAAGAGGGTCGCAATGTGTAACAGGTAGACATCTATCCAGACTACCACACAGGAATTCCAAACTGCATCAGGATCCACTGCAAGTACTATGACAGTTAGGCGGGAGGTGAGAAAATTTAGATTTCTTGGTCGAGTGGCTGCTTATAAGCCACGCCTCGCCTGGTGTAAGGAGCGTAGACTTAGACGATTGAACAGTGTAAAAACGTTGCGTGAAGAGACGAACTACGGTACACAATGTGGCGATCCGATGGCAGGGTGTGAGTATGCCGAATGCCCGGTGAACGTCATTTGCCAGCGTGTGTAGGGCCAACAGTAAAATTCGGAGGCATTGGTGTTGTGGTGTGATCGTGTTTTTCATGGAGAGGGGCGGGGGGGGGGGGGGGGGAGGGACTTGCACCCCTCGTTGTTTTGCGTGGCACTATCACAGCACAGCCCTACATTGATGTTTTAAGCACCTTCTTGCTTCCCACATTTGAAGAGCAATTCGGGGATGGCGATTGCATCTTTCAACACGAGCAAGCACCTGTTCATAATGCTCGGCCTGTGGCGGAGTGGTTACATGACAATAACATCCCTGTAATGGACTGACCTGCACAGAGTCGTGACCTGAATCATATAGAACACCTTTGGGGTGTTTTGGAAAGCCGACTTCGAACCAGGCCTCACCGACCGACTTCGATACCTCTCCTCAGCGCATCACTCAGTGAGGAACGGGCTGCCATTCCCCAAGAAACCTTCCAGGACCTGATTGAACGTATGCCTGCGAGAGTGGTAGCTGTCGTCAAGACTAAGGGTAGGCCAACACCGTATTGAATTCCAGCATTAGCGATGGAGGGCGCCACGAACTTTCAAGTCCTTTTCAACCATAGTGTATCTCATAAAGTGTGAACACGCGTGCTTTTGACCATCATAATGTGAAAGTTGGCACTCGGAACAGCACGAGTGCTCAGATTACTACGATCACGATAATAAGCAATGTGGAGTGGAATGACGACGGGAAAACGGTGCATTAACTCAAATCCGCCACTTTCAAAATCTAACCCTGATAATTTCGTGCTTTATACTACGCCTCCGTTAAGTAGTTACAATCATTACAGTTACAGTAATTGCAACATAATTCCCCAGAAATAACTCACACATGCGAACGACGGTAACAAACAGAGAACCAAAACTAAAAGAAAGCTACACAACCTTTTTCTTTCTTTCTTTTTTTCCCGAGAAATCGGTTCCAGCTATGATAAAGCTAATGACAAAGAAACTAGGTGACAAACTTCGTTGGAAAATTACCGTTTGTTTCTCCTACACTGAAACCATTAGACACATGAGAGTCGTCACTTTATTCCAGACGACAACCATTTAACTGGCTACAAAAGTAAACAAATAACAGGAATCTTTTGAAAATTAAATATAAATCAACAAAAAATATGGTTCAAATGGCTCTGAGCACTATGGGACGTAACATCTGAGGTCATCAGTCTCCTGGAACTTAGAACTACTTAAACCTAAGTAACCTAAGGACATCACACACATCCATGCCCGAGTCAGGATTCGAACCTGCGACCGTAGCAGCAGCGCGGTTCCGGACTGAAGCCCCTAGAACCGCTTGGCCACAGCGGCCGGCATAAATCTGCTCTTTCCTTTTTACAAGTTATCATCCCAATATCATCAAGAGTTTCGCCATTAACTTAGACGGACAAGTAGGAGGGCAAAGAATCAGACGTCATACTGTTAAGGGCTTAACGTGACCAATCTAATCCTGGACATTAATACGAGGATTCGAAGAACGCTCTTCACAGGTGTGCCAGAATAACTATAAACGGTTAATAAAATAGTTATTTACAATCTCTAATACGCGGATAAATTTGTTGAAACAGGGGTACTGTCGCTTAAAGAAAAAAATGTTTTGGATTAATATATTACAAGCAAAGTTAACTTCTCGTTTGGTTAGCCAAGAAACTATACTAAAATTGATATAAAAAGATAAAAAAATTAAACTACCACATAAATATGTACTGGCACGTTTTCGCCATAAGAAAAAGGAGAAAGGGCAATTACTCAGTAGGTAATAGTGCCATTTCTAGTGAAAGAATTATCGCACAATCTGTTTAACAGCTCACGCATCCAAGTTGCTGACAAGAATAATATACAGAAGAATGGATTTTGGTAAGGTAAAGGCACCAGAGAGGCAGTTCTCACGTTGCAGTTGATAATGGGAGCAAGACAAAAGGAAAATCAAGACACGTTCCTACGATCTGTCGAGCTCAAATGGTGCAAGATGCTTGAAATTCTGATAAAAATAGGGGTAAGCTATAGGGATAGACGAGTAAAATATAATATGTACAAGAGTAGCCAAACGAGAATAATAAGATCGGAAGAGCAAGAACGAAGTGCTCTAATTAAGAAGGGTGTACGATAGAGATGTAGTATTTGACTCCTACTGTTCAACATCTACAGGCGCTAATAAAAGAGAGGTTCAAGAGTGAAAACATATCAATGATAAGATTCGCTGATGATATTGCTATATTCACCTAAAGCGAAGAAGAATTACAGTATGCTCAATGGAAGGAGCAGTGTAACGAATCCAGAATGTGGACTGAAAGCAACTTGAATAAAAACGAAAGTAATGAGAAGTAGCTGAAATGAGAACAGCGAGAGACTTAACACCAGAATTGAGGTCACGAAGTAGATGAAGTTAAGGAATTCTACTTCCTAGCAGCAAAATAACCAATGTCGGACGGAGCAAGGAGGACATCCAAGGCAGACTAGGACTGGAAAAAAAAGAGCATTCCTGGCCAAGAGAACTCTACTAATGTCACAGACAGGCCTTAACTTGAGGAAGAATTTCCGATAATGTACGTTTGGAGCACGGCATTGTATGGTAGTGAAACATGGACTGCGGGAAAACCGAAACGGAAGAGAATCGAAGCATCTGAAATGTGTTGCTACAGACGAATGTTGAAAATTACGTGATTGATAAGCTAAGGAATGAGAAAGTTCTCCGCAGAACCGGCGAGGAAAGGAATACATGGAAAACGCTGACAAGAAGAAGGGACATGATGATACGGTATCTGTTAAGAAGTCTGGGAATAATTTTCGTGGTACTAGAGGCGGCTGTTGAGATTGAAATACTCCCAACAAATAATTCAGGAAGTAGTTTGCAAGTGTTTCTCTAAGATGAAAATGTTACCACGGAATATCACTGATGACTCAAAAATAAATAAATAAATAAATAAATAAAAAGTGCGCGTGGTCGTGCGGTAGCGTTCTCGCTTCCCACGCCCGGGTTCCCGGGTTCGATTCCCGGCGGGGTCAGGGATTTTCTCTGCCTCGTGATGGCTGGGTGTTGTGTGCTGTCCTTAGATTAGTTAGGTTTAAGTAGTTCTAAGTTCTAGGGGACTTATGACCACAGCAGTTGAGTCCCATAGTGCTCAGAGCCATTTGAACCATTTTTTTTTTTTTAAGTGCGACAATGTCCAGAATCAAGTCTCAGTTCGGAACAGAAGTTTTATGTCTTTGTATTTCGGGACAGCGTACACAATGTAGCATAGTGAAGGACTTTAAAGCTGACAACAGCGAAAGTAGCAATTTTTTAAAGAAGTCGCTAATAGTGATGTAGCTGCGAAATTAAAACCAACCATTCTAGACGGACAAGAGGTGCAAATTTTCACGTAACTCAGTACTCCTCATTGACGCAACTACCAATAAAAAGAGTCTATTCAAGTAATGAAGTACAAGAGGTACTCAAGCAATGAAGTACAGGAGGGAGAATACTCCTTTTTGCGACTATTTAAAGATTACAACCTTAATTGGAAATCCAACGCTCTAGAATAAATAAAATGCCTTAATTCAGTCGATTATTGAGTCGAAGGATTCAAAAATACACTCCTGGAAATTGAAATAAGAACACCGTGAATTCATTGTCCCAGGAAGGGGAAACTTTATTGACACATTCCTGGGGTCAGATACATCACATGATCACACTGACAGAACCACAGGCACATAGTCACAGGCAACAGAGCATGCACAATGTCGGCACTAGTACAGTGTATATCCACCTTTCGCAGCAATGCAGGCTGCTATTCTCCCATGGAGACGATCGTAGAGATGCTGGATGTAGTCCTGTGGAACGGCTTGCCATGCCATTTCCACCTGGCGCCTCAGTTGGACCAGCGTTCGTGCTGGACGTGCAGACCGCGTGAGACGACGCTTCATCCAGTCCCAAACGTGCTCAACGGGGGACAGATCCGGAGATCTTGCTGGCCAGGGTAGTTGACTTACACCTTCTAGAGCACGTTGGGTGGCACGGGATACATGCGGACGTGCATTGTCCTGTTGGAACAGCAAGTTCCCTTGCCGGTCTAGGAATGGTAGAACGATGGGTTCGATGACGGTTTGGATGTACCGTGCACTATTCAGTGTCCCCTCGACGATCACCAGTGGTGTACGGCCAGTGTAGGAGATCGCTCCCCACACCATGATGCCGGGTGTTGGCCCTGTGTGCCTCGGTCGTATGCAGTCCTGATTGTGGCGCTCACCTGCACGGCGCCAAACACGCATACGACCATCATTGGCACCAAGGCAGAAGCGACTCTCATCGCTGAAGACGACACGTCTCCATTCGTCCCTCCATTCACGCCTGTCGCGACACCACTGGAGGCGGGCTGCACGATGTTGGGGCGTGAGCGGAAGACGGCCTAACGGTGTGCGGGACCGTAGCCCAGCTTCATGGAGACGGTTGCGAATGGTCCTCGCCGATACCCCAGGAGCAACAGTGTCCCTAATTTGCTAGGAAGTGGCGGTGCGGTCCCCTACGGCACTGCGTAGGATCCTACGGTCTTGGCGTGCATCCGTGCGTCGCTGCGGTCCGGTCCCAGGTCGACGGGCACGTGCACCTTCCGCCGACCACTGGCGACAACATCGATGTCCTGTGGAGACCTCACGCCCCACGTGTTGAGCAATTCGGCGGTACGTCCACCCGGCCTCGCTCAAAGTCCGTCAACTGCACATACGGTTCACGTCCACGCTGTCGCGGCATGCTACCAGTGTTAAAGACTGCGATGGAGCTCCGTATGCCACGGCAAACTGGCTGACACTGACGGCGGCGGTGCACAAATGCTGCGCAGCTAGCGCCATTCGACGGCCAACACCGCGGTTCCTGGTGTGTCCGCTGTGCCGTGCGTGTGATCATTACTTGTAAGCCCTCTCGCAGTGTCCGGAGCAAGTATGGTGGGTCTGACACACCGGTGTCAATGTGTTCTTTTTTCCATTTCCAGGAGTGTATATTGATTTATTCTGCAGAATATAGAAGCGCCTCACAAAAAAATTTGTACCTGTTACTAGTTCTAGAACATCTTGCAGAGACTGACGAGCCAAAACGGCATGCCCACTTGCTTAATGGCGCGTTGGTCCACCTTTGATACGCAACACAGCAGCAACTCAGCCTGGGATTCATTCCACGAGGTTTCCGGAAGTATGTGACACCAGTGTCCATGCACAAGGCGCACAGTTCCAAATACCCGTGGTTTCTGGGCACGGGGGTGGTACCCGATAGCGTCGCATGTATGTCCTATACGGTTCAGATCAGGGCAATCTGGTGGCCAAACCATCAATGTGAGTTCACTATCACGCTCCTAAAACTACTGCTGCACGAATTTGGCGTTGTGACATGGACATTATCTTGCTAGAAAATGTCAGTGCCATCGGGGAAGACATCAAGCATAAAGGGATGCACGTGTACAAACACAGACGAAAATGTAAAGTGTTACGACATGAAAGCCCTCACCGAACTCTGTCAAACTAATTCTTCAGTATTTCAGTGACTACGAAATATGATGAGTTAAATAACATCATCATTAAGCGAACTTTTTTCCAGTACGAAAATAAGCGATTTCTGCTGATGAACACTGGTGTGGGTTCCTAATGGTCGCTGGGCGTATCTAACGTTGCTACAACTTTTTCTGGAGTAGATCACAACATACCATGCCAAGAATACGTGCACATGCAGCTTATAGTCGTCTTTCGGATTTTGAGAAAAATCTAATCATTCGCATGGCGGATATAGGAGCATCGTATCGAGAGATTTCCCAGTTGGCTGTAGTGCAACGCTTCTATAAAGAGTGATGATGAGTTGGATTCAAGGCGGTTCAGAATAATTACATCACGGGAAGATCACAGGATTTTCAGATTGGCTCTGACGAATCGGCGGAGGACGGCAGCACAAAATCTGGCAGAGGTTAAAGGCAGGGTGTCACCACGAACCGTCGCGACCACATACTGCTGACACCGTTCTAACGACAGAGAAATGCATGGTGTGGATCCAGAACAAATTGGGACACTGAGCCACAGTCTGTGATTTCCAGTATTAAGTCTTGCTTCTGGTTGTGGCAGTCAGATCGACGCCAATGTTTCCGTAGACGACCTGGTGAAGACCTCAGGAAGCAGCAGTCCCGTGATCTTAAAGCGCCACTATAAATGATTGAACTCGTTTGTCAAATTTGTTGCTATGCTCGGGCGCGCAGACTTACCAGCCAATTTTGTCAAATTTAACCTCAATTGTGAAACAGCTGTGACGCTGTCTGTATTGTGTCGCGAAGTACACAGCGCAAAAGAACGAAATTGTTACTATTTTGAAAAAGCGCCATTTTCCTCAATTGAGACGCAGAGATCTAAAATTTCGCTGAAAGGTGCCTACAACCTTCCTCTGCGAGGAGACGAAAGTGGCGCCCTGCGAAGTCAACCACACCCTCGGCGAGGCTTCAGACACCTACGTATCACACACCCGAAAAAAGGATCAGGGCTCAAAACTTCATGTAAGTTGTAGCATGGGTTAATGATGTCACCTTGGCACCATATTTCTCCCAATTTCTGCCCTTCGCCACCGTGGACGTCTCACACGACGAGAAAGTCACCACAGCCTCCCTTACCCACATTTCACGCCTCTGCAATGGAATCAGAACAGCGACGCCCGTTTATATTACACAGCTTTCTTATGGGTGAACGAGGAATACATCTCAGACACACTACCGCTCTAAATCGACATGAAAAGGCCTCAGAAGGTAGCATAACGGACGTCAATGAAATTCTCTCTTCCCTAGGGACGTTGATTCCCGCACATATCGCGATCGAAAACGATAGTTTGCAGTCCGGTGAGCACCAGGACAACGTTCTCGAGAAGCTTTGACAATACTGACACACTTTGGACTGTTGAACTCTTCTCTAAGAACATCGAGGTACGACAACCCCACCGAACATGATCAGACTCCTGTTGAGTAGAGTGCAACCACCATTTTTGCGCTGGAATACAGGATGGAACTACTAGGGACCGTTCAAAACCATTCAACAAAATCTGAACATGGTCCGAAGCAGCAAAGTGTGTTTATGCTTTCCAGCCCTCCTGTGGCGTGATCGCGGAGGGGTGAGGATGGGACAGATGCGATACTGACACGTGCATGACTAAGACGGCAAAAGGACCCTCTATGATCCCCCACTTCGATAAAGCCCTCGGTGCCATCCGCTCACCTTTTTTGAGCAGTTTAAAAATGTACCTGTAGAGACACAACCATTTACCGATTCCTAGGTACCTGCGGGACTGGCAACCCCTTCAACACCCTTCAGCTAAGCGGCGCTGTGTTGCTACTCTAGCACTTGCTTGCAAGCATGCGGTATCTGACAGCTGTCGAAGGGGTAGCCTGCGTACAGGCGTCTAGGAATCGGTCAAGACCTGTAGAAGCAAGAGCAGCCTTTACTGCTTCTGATCACGTTTAAATTTCATTGAATGGTTTTGAACGGTCCTGAGTGGTTATGACCTGTATCCTAGAATGATAACTGCGGTCACGCTACACTCCAGAGGGGTCACATCGTGTTCAATGGGGTTGCAGATTCACTATCTCCTTAGAGAAGAGTTGAAGCCTCTAGGGGCTGCCAGCATGTCAGAGGTTGTCAATAACGTAATTGTGGCCGGCCCGTGTGGTCGAGCGGTTCTAGGCGCTTCAGTTTGGAACCGAGCGACCGCTACGGATCAGGTTCGAATCCTGCCTCGGGCATGGATGTGTGTGATGTCCTTAGGCTTAAGTAGTTCTAAGTTCTAGGGGACTGATGACCTTAGATGTTAAGTCCCATAGTGCTCAGAGCCATTTGAACGTAATTGTGTTGCTCAATATATTGCAAACTGTCGTTTTTGAACGTCAAATGTGTGTAAACGATCGTCCCGAGAGAAAGCTGTTGATTTATTGACTACCTTCACGCCACCTCCTGAAGTCTTTCGGTATGTGTCTTGTCCACAGCGTAGGTTACTTTCGTAGGTTACTTTAAGTTAGAATAAGTAGTGTGTAGGCTTAGGGACCGATGACCTCAGCAGTTTGGTCCCATAAGACCTTAGCACACATTCCAAATCCCTGAAGTCTTTCGGTGTGGATTCTGAGCGCCGGTGGTTTTTGCGCATTTCTACGCTGGGTGTCGCTGTTCTGCCTCCATCACAGACGCATCAAGGAATGGTATGAGATGTGGGAAAGTGGGCTGTGACGATTATCCGGTCGTGTGACATGTCCACGGTTGCACTGGCCCAACTGTGGTGAATTTGGTGCAGATGTGACATCACTGAACACCTTACAGCTCTCATGAACTTCTTAGCTCCGGCCTTTTTTTTCATATGTGCCGACACCTTGCTGTTTAAAGCGTCGACGAGCACGAGGATGGCGTTGCGGGGCACCAGTACGGGGGAAGGATTTAGGCACCTTTGAACTAAATTTTAAACTTTTGCGTCGCTAAGGGAGACAATTACGGGGTTTCCAAACAGTGAACATTTAACTGTGTTGCGCAGTGGATTTCCACACAAGTGTACAACGTACGAAGTGTTAAAGTTTCTATGTCTATGTCCAGTTGCTAGTTATCTCAAGGTTATAGATAATTGTTCGGCAAGCAGTTGACTATTGTCTGACAAACGCATGCGTTAATAATTTAACTTGTTTTTCAAATTGGTCGTGAGTCAAAATTTCTCTCAAACACATCAAACTCGATCTATTTTGAGAAACAGGTCAAACAAAACACGACACTGCCAAATAATTCGACAGACATGTGCTGATTGACACTTTTTGTCGTGTACAGGGGCCTTCACCTCTCCAACTCATGGGATAAAGAGTGGTGAGATATGTGAACAAAACTAATTTACACTGAAGAGCCAAAGAAACTAATACACCTGCCTGATATCGTGTAGGACCCCCGCGAGCACTCAGAAGTGCCACAATGGACACGATTAATGTCTGAAGTAGTGCTGGAGGGAACTGACACCATGAATCCTGCAGGGACGTCTAAGAATCCGTAAGAGTACGAGGGGCTGGAGATCTCTTCACAACAGCACGTTGCAAGGCATCCCAGATATGCTCAATAACGTCCAGACCTGGGAAGTTTAGTGGCCAGCGGACGTGTTTACATTCAGAAAACTGTTCCTGGGGCTACTCTGTGGCAATTCTGGATGTGTGAGGTGTCGCACTGTCCTGCTGGGATTGCCCAAGTCCGTCGGAATGCACAACGGACATGAATGGTTTCCGATGATCAGACAGGATGCTTAAGTAAGTGTCACCTGTCAAGAGTTGTATCTAGAAGTATCAGCGGTCCCGTATCACTTCAGCTGCACACCCTACACATAATTACAGAGCCTCCAGCAGCTTGGACAGTCCCCTGCTGATATGCACGGCCCATGGATTAATGAGGTTGTCTCCATTCCCGTACACATCCATCCCCTAGATAGAATTTGAAACGAGACTAGTCTGACCAGGCAACATGTTTCCAGTCATCAACAGTCCAACGTCGGTGTTGACGGGCCCAAGCGAAGCATAAAGCTTTGTGGCGTGCAATCATGAACGGTACTCGAGTGGGCCTTCGGCTCCGAAAGCCCATATCGATGATGTTTCGTTGGATGGTTCTCATGCTGACACGTGTTAATCTGCAGCAATTTGCGGTAGGGTTACACTTCTGTCACGCTGAGCGATTCACTTCAGTAGTCCTTGGTCCCGTTCTTTCAGGATCTTTTTCCGGCCGCAGCGATGGCGAAGATTTGATGTTTTGCCGAAATCCTGATGTTCACCGTACACAGGTGAAGTAGTCGTATGGGAAAATCCCTACTTCATCGCTACCTCGGAGATACTGTGTCCCATCGCTCGTGGGCCGACTACCCGACAGGGAAGCTTCGAGCGCTAACGCGCTGCTTCCTGGACTCGGGTATGCGCGCCGGCCCCGGATCGAATCCGCTCGGCAAATTACCGACGAGGGCCGATGTGCCGGCCACCTTGGATGTGGTTTTTAGGCGGTTTTCTACATCTCGCTAGGTGAATACCAGGCTGGTCCGCCTCAGTTACACGGATCGCAGACATCCGAACACATTCGCACTATTCCATGGATTACACTAGACGCAGACAGTTGGGGTACACTAATTCCTCCCGGGGGGTACGGGGTGGCGGCAGGAAGGGCATCCAGCCACCCTTTAAACATTAACATGCCAAATCCGAATAACGATGGCTGACCCTGCGTAACTGCGGGACAAGGCTCAGGCGACAGATAGATACACTCCTGGAAATGGAAAAAAGAACACATTGACACCGGTGTGTCAGACCCACCATACTTGCTCCGGACACTGCGAGAGGGTTGTACAAGCAATGATCACACGCACGGCACAGCGGACACACCAGGAACCGCGGTGTTGGCCGTCGAATGGCGCTAGCTGCGCAGCATTTGTGCACCGCCGCCGTCAGTGTCAGCCAGTTTGCCGTGGCATACGGAGCTCCATCGCAGTCTTTAACAATGGTAGCATGCCGCGACAGCGTGGACGTGAACCGTATGTGCAGTTGACGGACTTTGAGCGAGGGCGTATAGTGGGCATGCGGGAGGCCGGGTGGACGTAACGCCGAATTGCTCAACACGTGGGGCGTGAGGTCTCCACAGTACATCGATGTTGTCGCCAGTGGTCGGCGGAAGGTGCACGTGCCCGTCGACCTGGGACCGGACCGCAGCGACGCACGGATGCACGCCAAGACCGTAGGATCCTACGCAGTGCCGTAGGGGATCGCACCGCCACTTCCCAGCAAATTAGGGACACTGTTGCTCCTGGGGTATAGGCGAGGACCATTCGCAACCGTCTCCATGAAGCTGGGCTACGGTCCCGCACACCGTTAGGCCGTCGTCCGCTCACGCCCCAACATCGTGCAGCCCGCCTCCAGAGGTGTCGCGACAGGCGTGAATGGAGGGACGAATGGAGACGTGTCGTCTTCAGCGATGAGAGTCGCTTCTGCCTTGGTGCCAATGATGGTCGTATGCGTGTTTGCCGCCGTGCAGGTGAGCGCCACAATCAGGACTGCATACGACCGAGGCACACAGGGCCAACACCCGTCATCATGGTGTGGGGAGCGATCTCCTACACTGGCCGTACACCGCTGGTGATCGTCGAGGGGACACTGAATAGTGCACGGTACATCCAAACCGTCATCGAACCCATCGTTCTACCATTCCTAGACCGGCAAGGGAACTTGCTGTTCCAACAGGACAATGCACGTCCGCATGTATCCCGTGCCACCCAACGTGCTCTAGAAGGTGTAAGTCAACTACCCTGGCCAGCAAGATCTCCGGATCTGTCCCCCATTGAGCATGTTTGGGACTGGATGAAGCGTCGTCTCACGCGGTCTGCACGTCCAGCACGAACGCTGGTCCAACTGAGGCGCCAGGTGGAAATGGCATGGCAAGCCGTTCCACAGGACTACATCCAGCATCTCTACGATCGTCTCCATGGGAGAATAGCAGCCTGCATTGCTGCGAAAGGTGGATATACACTGTACTAGTGCCGACATTGTGCATGCTCTGTTGCCTGTGTCTATGTGCCTGGTGTTCTGTCAGTGTGATCATGTGATGTATCTGACCCCAGGAATGTGTCAATAAAGTTTCCCCTTCCTGGGACAATGAATTCACGGTGTTCTTATTTCAATTTCCAGGAGCGTAGATCGCTCGTGCGCCGACTGTAACACCACGTGCAAATCTTGCTAACCTACCACTGTAGTAGCAGTAAGCAATGTAACAACTGCGCCACACACTTGTTGTCTTTAACAGGCGTTGCCGACTGCAGAGTCGTATTCTGCCAGGTTACATATCTTTGTATTTCAATACGCATGTCTATACCAGATTCTTCGGCGCTTCAGTGTAGTAACCAGAGAGAGGGAGAGAGAGAGAGAGAGAGAGAGAGAGAGAGAGAGGGAGAGAGAGAGAGAATGTCTCGAGAAAAATTGTGTAATAAATTAAAAACTCGCCACATTCTATGGGTTACAGCTCCAGGTTTAGCAATCCTGCACTGATCTATTCCAGATTTTAATAAAAACAAACAACGAGATGATGATGAAGATACACAAGAAAATAAATTCATTATTACGCTGAAAAGCAGTGTTTGCAAGTGAGTGCACTTTTGATACTATTATCGACGCGCAGCGCTGCCCCACAGGTTGTGGACGCAACGCAGCGAAGCTCGCAATGCCGGTCAGCGGCGCGGTCTCAATCGCACGTCTCGCCAGACAGGCGTATCGGCGTGGGCGACTTGAAGCGTTGCTCAATGTTTGACGAGATAATTAGCGCAGCAACGGCCCGCGCCGCTGGCATGGTGGGAGGGAGGCAGCAGTCAATGGCAGTCGCAGTCGCAGCAATTAGCGCGCCGCTGAATAATGCCGCCTCACCCCACCCCACCCCACCCGGGCTTGCAGCTCCCTCCCCTTGGCCGTGACAGTAATCCGGCCTCCTTAACAATTGACAAAAATCGGCTGCGAGCGCGCGCGTGCTGCGCCGGCCGTCCTAATGACCCGGAAACGAGCAGCCTGGCAACCTGCAGCGCAGCACTAGCGCGCCGCCGAGCATTTAACGGCTGCGGTTGCTGATCGTTAACACTGCTAATGGAAGCGTTACTCAACAAAGCAGTCCGCTGTTATCAGCCTCGCCGGCATCTTCCGTGACGGCTTTAACATTGCACCTAGGCGACAGACGCTATGTGCCTGCTCCCGCACCGTGCCTGCTCCCTGTAAGCACATTTATAAAAAAAACTCCTACTGCTGCAGCGGCTGCAGGTTTAACAGCGCCCGACGTGATTCATAAACAAACCATTCCGCGGCAGCTGGTATTTTTCGTTGTCAGTGTGACCGCATCGTCGTGTCGTATTATACGAGGGTAGGTCAATTATTATCCGCAAAGTAGTTGCAAAATTTTATTGCCATCAAATGGGAAACTTAGAAGAACATCATTTTTTCGAGTCTCCTTGCGTTTCAACGCACTTGATCCATCTTTGTACAAGCTTCCTGATGCCCTCATAAAAGAAGGTTCTCGGTTGAGCTGCGAGCCAGGACTGCACCGCTTCTTTCACTGCTTCGTCCAACGCAAATCGATGGCACCTTAATGTCTATTTGAGTGGACCAAACCAGAAGTGGCAAGATCGGGAATATATGGAGAATGATCCAGAATTGCAAATTTCAGTTTCTAGAGCGTTTCAGCAGTGTGGGCACCAGGGTGCGGACGGGCATTGTCGTGCAACAATGCAACACCTTTTGACAGCAATCCTCGGCGTTAGATTCGAATTGCAGGCTTTAGCTAACACTGTAATGTACACTGTTTATTGTTCTGCCCCTTTCCCCGTAATGTTCCAGTACTAGACGTTGTGCGTCCAAAAAAAACTGTTGTTGTTGTGATCTTCAGTCCTGAGACTGGTTTGATGCAGCTCTCCATGCTACTCTATACTGTGAAAGCTTCTTCATCTCCCAGTACTTCACAGCAAGGCCGTTTTAGTTAGTGTTACAAGGCCAGATCAGTCAATCATCCAGACTGTTGCCCCTGCAACTACTGAAAAGGCTGCTGCCCCTCTTCAGGAACCACACGTTTGTCTGGCCTCTCAACAGATACCCCTCCGTTATGGTTGCACCTACGGTACGGCCATCTGTATCGCTGAGGCACGCAAGCCTCCCCACCAAAGGCAAGGTCCATGAGCATCAGTTTTCCTGCGACGGTTGGGTCTTGAACTTTTTCTTGCGCGGCGAATTGGATGTTTTCATTCCACACTCACCCGTTTCCTCTCCGGCTCGTAATGATGGATCCATGTTTCGTCACCAGTAATGATCCTGTCTAAGAAGTTGTCCACTTCGTTACCATAGCGATCCAAATGTTTTTTGAAGATGTCCAAGCGCGTTAGTTCATGCAACTGTGTGAGTTGTTTTGGGACCCATCTGGTACAAACTTTATGAAACCCAAGTCAGTTGTGGATGATTTCGCTCCTTCATCGTCCGTAACGCTTGTGCGGCGCGGTCTATTGCCCGACGGATTTGTAGCAGTTCTGAAGCGAATGCTGTGAAGTGTTTCCTTCAGTTTAGAAAGCGAGTTCAAATTACGAGGGCTTAAGGCATGGGAGTGCAGTAGGTGGTATAGCACTTATCAGCCCAATCAGTCAAACAAATCAGTAACAGCTTGCACTGTACGTGCTTGGGCATTGTCCTGCAAAATGATGGTCAGGTCCTGCAGAAAGTGTCATCACTTCTGTCTCTAAGCTGGTCGTAGGTTGTGTTACAAAAATGAACAGCATAGAGACAGAAGTGATGACACTTTCTGCAGGACCAGGCCATCATTTTGAAGGCAATGCTCAAGCATGTGCAGTGCAAGCTGTTACTGATTTGTTTGACTGATGGGGCTGCTAAAAAGTGCTATACCACCTACTGCACTCCCCTGATTTAAGTCCTCGTAAGTAAAACTCGATTTCTAAACTGGTGGAAACACTTCACGGCGTTCGCTTCAGAACTGCTACAAATTCGTCGGGCAATAGATCGCGCCGCTCGAACTTTCAACACAACTGGGACTCCTAAGAGTATCCTACGACTTCCACATCGCTGGCAACGGGTTATACACAATGTTAGTCAGTAAAACTTTGTAACACGTATCTATTTTGTACGACCTGTAAATAAATATTTCCCAGTATTAAAGGTCCAACTCTCGTAAATAGCTTTCCGCTGCCTATATGTTACTCCCGCTACCTTCATAATTTCAAAGACAGTGTTCCAGTCAACATTTTGAAATGCTTTCTCTAAGTCTACAAATGCTATAAACATATAGATAAAAGTTTTCTGAGGGGCTAAAAACCATAGGGGGAGACCAAAAAATGAATGCAGCACCCAAATTCAGAAGGATGTGGGTTGCAAAAGATATTCGAGATGAAGAGACTTTCACAGGATGCAGTAGCGTGGAGAGCTACATCAAACCAGTATCGGGAATGAAGATGATCACAGCAACAACTGTTTATGTACCAAAATAAACAGTATTCGACTGCTCCTGAAAAGAGGAATGCACTGATGTTACTGGTTTCAACGCTACCGTTGGCCCATTTCACCAAATCACACGGGTGAAATGCCGAAAGTTAAGTCGACCGCATTCCGCCTAAGCAGAACTTACGGCTCTCCTACCTCGTCAACATATCGTAGCGAGGCTTGGATGGACAGATCAGCTCCTATATTTACAACATTTCCCAACCATTTAAGCAACACGCTTCTGTGCACCCATTAATGAGCGTTGCATCAGCTAGACCTCTTTTCGACAGTTCATACACGATTGCATTTCAAAAAAACTGCCACAGTTGCACTTCGATAGATATAAATGTCTACTAACAAACATTAAACTATTTGTCTCTTCTCGAATACCTTGTTTCGATATCTTCCACCGTTTATGAAACATGATGGGTAGTCAGCTTACGACATAAAATCTCGTATACGTAATAACCTGCTTTAAGCAGTAAAATTCCCTTGGACTTAACATCGTACCTCGAATTTATTACACAAAACGATTATCCTATGAAGCTAGTTCAGCTGCACCTATTTATTCTATTGTGACGATAATCAGCTTGGAACGGGAATATAAAACAACAACAGCAAACTTAAGTGATTTTTCTCACGGTGTGTGGGCCGTTCCACAACGGTAGAACATAATCTGTAATGACGCGCTGGTCCAGGGATGGTCTAAAATTTTAGCTATTAACACTATCTCACATCAATAAGAATAATTTTTCTATAAGGATAATTCCTTTCGTGCTAAATAATTCAAATTGAGTGCAGGAAATTGTTTCATATCTCTAGAACGTATTCGTGGAGTACGTGGAAATCAGGTGAAGAGCAGTGTCGGAATCTGACAAATTTAATTCGCAATTAGTATCCAGTGCTTCACATTCATAAGACAATCCCATGTTGCATTCAAATCTGTATTACGAAAGCGTCTAACCCGGAACAAGGTTTCGTAACTCACGGCTTTGAGGGCAATAAAAATTTCATTTTCAATATTTCGTATAATTACTGGCAGAATTTATTGAATCAAAATGCTACGATAATGTGTAATTAACAGGTATAGGCCTACCCCTAGGTTACAGATTTAATACAGTATGGCAAGTATCTGTCTAGAGGCAGCATAACTCCCGGTGCGCAAATACCCGGACTATATTCTAGTCTTGCGACTTAACTGAGGATGACCGGACGATACGCGGCCGAAACAACAGCGGAAGAAATTTCATTTGCACGGCTGCATGCTCAAAATTTAATGGACATTATTCAACCAGTATTTGAAAATGAGAGCATTTAGCGACTGACAAGTTCATAATTTACACAGGTTCAAACCTTTACAAAACTTTTTCTCGCCGATACTCCCCAGAAAATGATTAAAGGAAAAAAAGTTTACCGCTTGACTATTACATTTTCGCTGTTCATGCAGTCTAGCTTCGGCATCAGGCATGACGCTTTAATTTTTTGCTTCTTTATTACCCACTCTATTCGCAACGATTTTTACCGACAGTTCATAAACACTGAGATGCATGAAAAACTAAGTTTTCTTAAAACGCAGCTCAAATTACCCAGACTGCAGCCATCCACTGTCTGGTAATAAGAGCACTAAGTGACTTCCCACAAACTTTAAACATAATCCGAAACCTTTTCTATGTTTAGCTCATTTGTGAAGTAATTAAAAAGTCTGAAGGTGTTTTGTACATCGGAGTTCGATTCCTTAAAGAATCGGGCGTTTATTGCTATATACTAACCGAATAACTAGCATTTCCTAGTGATCGAGAGTGTCTCACTCCTAGCGATCAATGGGCAAATTACTTGCCTATTCTCTAAATCTAGCATTGGTTGTCATGCTCCCGGAGAGTAAAGGTAAACAGAAAACTACAGTATATTAATGTCCAACCTGCCATCGAGCGTTACAACTAACACTGACAATCCTATACCAATATTATGTCTTTATGAAAGACACGTGTTGCCAAAATTCAACATTTGACGAAGCATGGCATCAACAATGTAGTAACAAAGTCAACAGATACCGTACAGAGCCAGCTGCGTTTAAAAACGGAAAATTTTGTCACTTTCTGCGCATGTTTAAAATTACACTGATGTCCGGGTACCAACCGCTAATTAATTTATTCTGAAACTCCTTCAAGATACAGGTGCACAAATATTACAGGAATGTGTTATTATTTCTGTCGGAACTAGTTGTACATGATGTCATTTGACAAAATTAAAAATATATATGCGTGCGTTGTTTTTGTCTTGTCACCGTAGATCTGAATAAGTTCATACTGGAAGGCTTCGGGCAAACCGATTGTTTGCCACCTTCTTCGACACTAGCGCCATAGCAGTAAAACGTCTTAGCTGAACGTCTTCTGTCGTTTGTTTTGTCGCATCGCAAATATTTGGGAAGAAACGAAAGATGAAACAGTTCCTTGAGAGCCCGCATTCCCAACTAGGGTAAGTTAATTCAACACTGTTTATGCAGTATGTTTGAAGGAGTACTGTTTGACGTAAAAAAAATAGCTATTTCTATCTATAATCAAAGTTCGGGAGATAACATTCATCTGGCTGAGATTTAGAGGTTTCACTTACGTTATCGGCTAACGTTGTCTTGGAAGTAACGCGGATCACCCCTCTACACATGTCACACTATTCTTTTACCACTGTCCCGTACGTCTGGCCACAGTCCCGGCTTAAAAACTAGTTGCGTGCACAATACATCGTTATTATATTGTTTGTTCCAGAGATCTTATATTTATGTCAAAGATTACGTTCAATGCTGATCGCATGTCTCAGAAAAAACAAAAGCTAATTTCTACTCCTTTGTCATTTCTGTTATAAAACGTTTGATGAAATTCTGAAAAATGGTATAGATTTGCTTTTACAATTAGAAATCTAAGGCTGCTTCCCTGGAAAAGCAGATCAAATTCGAATTATCCATACATATTCTTCATTGTCCTTTAAATTTGTGCGCAACCCTAAATTCTGTATTTATGACTTTAAATATCGCGCAGAACATGTGGCATTGTGTGTTCTACATGACAGGAAGCTGTTAGTTTCCTCGTGTGTCAACGTTAGTAGAACCCAAATTTTACATAGAGCTATGTCATTTGGTGTGAAACACTTCCTATGTAAAGATGCGATCTACTGACGTAGAAAGATTTTTATTTCCTTTGCAGTTTCGGTAATATTTAGGGATGGCACGTTATTATCAGACGACAAAAAAACAAAACGTCAATTACATTTTCAGACGAAATCGAATAGACTCCCCTGTTCAGAAAATAAATCAATAGATTTCTTAGAGCTGTATGTAACTGTCGTGACTGTTATGAACTATCAAAATTTGGAGATTCGAGGACCACTGCCTTAACTGTCCCGGCAACATTGTGTCAATCAAGTGCTAGCAACAAGTGGCTTAATTATTGTTTTTAATAATGGTGCGTCACACATGACACACACAAAAAGTAGTGACTGAACTTAATCGTGGGATAAAAAGCCTCATTATTAAAACAATACCTTCCGAAAATAATTACGAAATTGAAACAGACAAGACACACAAAGTAATACAATCAACCATTAATTTAGGCAGTAAAAACAGCACACCAGACCGGAAAACCTTTTAATCCACTACCTTCCATATCGTGCTTACGGAACAGTACGTAGACAGTAGCAAGTGTGTTCAGACAACAGTCCCTAAGCTTACCACTACTTAACCTAAATTATCCTAAGGACACACACCCATGCCCTAGGGAGGACTCGAACCTCCGCCTTGGACCAGCCGCACAGTCCATGAATGCAGCGCCTTGGACCTAACTGAACACAGAACTTCATCTACCTACAAGTTGCGGACAACAACTGCTTCATTATGTAGTTTGCTTATTGAGACCCATTACGACACAAAGATATCGATGTTCTCAACACACTCAGATCACAGTCTGAAACAGCATAAATTACACCATATAAAATAGGTTCAGCCCAACTGCAGTGGAAGAAGGCAAAAATGCAGATTATGATTAAAGACGGTAACGACAACATTAGAGACAGAGCAGAAGCTCTGATTCGGGAAGAGTGGAGAGGAAATCGCCCGACTGTTTTCCAAAGGAACCATCCACGCACTTAAAATCGATTTAGGGAAGCCACCGAAAACCTAAATCTGAATGGAGGGGAATTTGAACCACCGTTCTCCCAAATGCGAATCCTATGCTTTAATCGCTGCGCCATCTCACTACTTAAATATAATAAACACCTGCAGTGAACCTTTGAGAAGACAGCATTTTCAAGTTTTGCTTTTAGAACATGGTTTGTAATGACCATTTGACGGTACGTTCTTCTTACAACATGGAAGCCAATTTCATAACTTTCGAAATCTAATTAACTATTGTAGACAGCTCTTTATTTCTTTCCTCAAACGACTGTCAGGTTCCATACCAAGTCTGTTGAAAGATGTCATCTTATATTAAACAGCATAGCGGTATACAGTGGCTCTTTAAAACTACAAAAGACTATTTAACATATACTGCAGTGAAACTTCCTGGCAGATTAAAAGTGTGCCGGACCGAAACTCGAACTCGGGACCTTTGCGTTTCGCGGGCACATGCTCCACCAACTTTTTTTTTTTTTTCATTTTGTTCGTTGTTGATGGTTGTGTTTGGTCGTTGCGGACGTCACCTGACATCAGTTCAAGTTCCTTTGTTGATCCTTCCACTCAGTTTTTGTATTACAGGGGCCAACCAGCTCTCTGACCGAACACGCTGATCTACCGTGCCGGCAGCAAATGAGCTACCCAAGCATGACTCAAGCCCCGTCCTCACAGCGTTAATTCCGCCAGTACCTCGACTCCTACCTTCCAAACTTCACAAAAAAAAAAAAAAAAAAAAATGGTTCAAATGGCTCTGAGCACTATGGGACTTAACATCTGAGGTCATCAGTCCCCTAGAACTTAGAACTACTTAAACCTATCCTAAGAACATCACACACACATCCATGCCCGAGGCAGGATTTGAACCTGCGACCATAGCGGTCGAAGCGCCTAGAACCGCTTGGCCACACTAGCCGGCCCAAACTTCACAGAAGCTCTCCTGCGAAACTTGCAGAACTAGCACTCCTGGAAGAAAGGATATTGCGGAGATATGGCTTTGCCATAGCCAAATGCTGTGAGGACGGGGCGTGAGACGTGCTTGGATGGCTCAGTTGGTTGAGCACTTGCCCGCGAAAGGCAAAGGTCCCGAGTTCGAGTGTCGGTCCGGCACACAGTTTTAATCTGTCAGGAAGTTTCATATCAGAGCACAATCCGCTGCAGAGTGAAAATTTGATTCTGCATCTACTTCTGTCATGGGCACGCTGGTCACTCGCGGAGCCGGGGTCCGGTTCGTCACGTGACCCGACAGCAGCGCTTCTAACGCATGAAGCCAGAACTATAGCGTCCGCGACGTTAATGTTTATCGGGTAGCGCACCGATACGAATGGCATCCACTTCCCGACACTCCACGCCAACATATCGCGTCTCAAAACACGCGTGTTTGAGGGTCCATTCAATTGATGTTCACCTAATTTCCAGATATTTACATTTACTTACGCGTGGTGAACATCGTTTCTTTAATAAAGGCGTTTTACAATAGCTATCTTAAAAACTTTCGTTGTCGGTAGCCCACCAGTGATCTACAGTTTGGCAACAGCAATAAATAGAAGGGCGATTAAAAGGCGTCACGCGTGTTGTCTTACGTAATGCGGTGCCTCTACTGCGCTATGCAGAAACCACATTCACCTCAGACGGCCGCACCGCGACGTTGTGGCACAACCGATAAACAGAGAGAAGGGTGTCTGCTGTGACTCAACGAAGCTACGGATTCCAACGCTGCTGTACGGTATTTTTTTTCTAAAAGCGGTCTCGTACTCAACAAAACTGGAAGTTAACGCAGGAATCTTTCGTCGTCGTCCTACATAGTCAACTGGTGATAAGTTTTCCACAATCTTTATCCCCAGTGTCTATTTTAAGGCGTACTGCGCGTTGCATATTACGCTGTTTGCGGAATTTTTGTGGGTCTCTGTGGACGCAGGGGTGTGGATTGGGCGGGGGCGGGGGGAGGGGGAGGAGGAGGTGGAGGTGGCGTTAGCTCTGGACACGAGTACACACAGACGACAAACTGTCTGTGAGTGGCTTTTAGCAGCACGATGTGTACAGTACTCAATAACACAACTCGCGTCATCTAAAAGGGGCGGAAGGACTACTTGCACCACCATTATTTCCCTCCTTCCTAGTTCCTACCCGCAATGGTGTCCAATGGAACAATGGTCGGTACGCTATAGAGAACAAAGGCTTCTCTTTTTCTACTTTTCTTCCACTCACCGTGTTTATTCTTTCACTGAGTCTATTTTTTCTTCTAATTTATTTGCACTTGATTTCGGAGCAATTACGGCTTAGTCTTCGGCCACTACAAACACTGTGATCGACATGGTATACCGCCGGAAGTGTATCCTGTCGATGTACCCCACCATTTTCGGTAATTGTAAGAAAGTCTCACAGTTCGAACACAAGAGGATAAAGGAGCGTTTCAGCTGGTCTACTTTGTGACGTCACAGGATTTGCTGCCAACAATACCAACTAGTTCACAGTGATCAAAACTATCCACTCAGTGAAACTGTAGTGTATTTACAACCAGTATTTTAATTATGGGTTACCTCGCGCTGTAAAGAAAGACACATGTTATTCTATAGCTTCTACATTTTGAAATGAAATTAAAAATGTGAACGACAAAACGTGAAAAGCGAAATCTAATCCTGAAACAGTCTTCACAGCAGTTGAGTTCGTTTCATTACAATGCATGTCCGAACAATATCGCTTTCATTAAAACTGAAGTTCTTACTTCGTAATTTTTAAGAATTGACAAGTACGGGTCACGTGAAGATCTATTTGCTAGTCCGTAGTTGTGTACCTGATCCTAATGTCTGTCTGACTAGCACGCAGTCTTTTAGTATGCATGCTCATATCAGTCATTGTACGCCCTCGCCTTCCTCTGACGTGGGACGTTCCAGTTTCGCGCAAAATGTAAACCTTGCTACTCCCTTTTTTTTTTCCCCCACATGCACATAGCACTGACAGCACAGGTACTGTAAGCTTCAGATCTCATCATTCTACAACCATCTATCCCGAAGAAAGAAAAAAACTATAGACTCTCAATTTTTGTTACTTGATTTTGACGCCTAGGAAATAAGACAAGTGTTCGCCAACACCGCTCATTTGCCGATTTACATGCTAAGGGTAGAAACTCCAGGCATCCGCTTTATAAATTAGTTAGGCCAGGTGTAATCCCGTATTCCGCAATTCATAATATTACGGCCAGGTGTAATCTTGTATTCCGCAAGTCATAATATTATAGGTAAACTTGTGGTTTTCGGTGGTCTCTCCGCAGCTATGCGGCGCGACAGCATATCGCCCGACAGAAGCAAACAGCAACAGCCGGCGAGCTGTGAGGACGCTGTCCGCCAACCAAGAGGGGGAGGGGGGAACAAGAGGGGGAGGGGGGAACAAGAGGGGGGGGGGACCCTCACAGGATGGCCATTTAGTGGGTAACGTCTTAATAAGGCGGTGAGTGATGTCATCAACTACCGTTAACGTTGAATCTTTCATTGTCCATTAGTAAAGTTGGTAGCTGATTATGAGACCACATCTGTACATAGTATACATTGCATGTTAATAGTTGAATTAAACGAAATCTGATGTATTCATGATCATTATAGAATGATGAAACATTTGTTCTGTGTTGACGTCAGTTCCCATCGTCTAAAAAGGAATGATGCAATAAGAAAATAGAGCACTAGGCCAAGAGTAATCTCGATAGAAACGCGAACATCACACGAAATTTAAGGTTACAAAGCACGTAGCTTCAGCATGGGATGTCTGTGGGGGAAGTTGGTACCACTGCTGTGTAGGGGGAAGTCAGTGGAAGGAACGAGCGTTCCCAACAATCAGTAGCTCGTCGATTGGCGTCGTGGTGACTGTTGGATATGAGCGTTCTCCTTCCGGCTCCCGCCAAGTGCGAACTGCGCGCTGTACTTCGCTGCCTAAACGCTAAGAGCACGAACGCCGCTGCGATTCATCGCGAAATTGTTACAGTTTATGGCGAGGAGGTAATGTCAAGGCAGCATGTGACGAAACAGGTACGGAATTTCAATTTTGGAAGGAAGGAAAAAAGATAGAAGCAGAAGGCCGTCTGTTGTGACTGATGCTGCGGTGCAAGAAACTGAAGATCATCGTCTCTCTGATCACCGTAAGGCAATTGACGACCTGCATGCTGTTTGTCCAAACATTTCACCAACTGTCGTTCACGAAATCGTAACTGATCGGCTAAATTCTCGCAAGTTGTGCGCGCGATGGGTGCCCAAGATGCTTACCGAAGCAAACAAAACGTAGTCTGTGCCGCTCGCGAATTTCTTGACCGTTTTGAGACTGAAGGCGAGGCTTTTCTCAACTCTACAGTGACAAGAGATGAAATTTGGGCTTATCACCATGCTCCACAGAGCAAACGACAATCAATGCAGTAACGCCGTACTCATTCTCCTTCAGCCAAAAAATTCAAAACTCAGCGAACAGCGAGGAAAAACACGGTGTCAGTGTTTTTGGACAGAAAAGGGGTTCTGCTCGTTGATTTTTTGGGAAAGAGGTGAAAGAATAAATGCTGCAACATATTGTGGGACCACGAAGAAACTTCGCAGAGCGATACAAAACAAACGTCGCGGGATGCTGACAAAGGGAGTCAATCTCCATGACAACGCGCGCCCGCACCGGCTCAAGCAACACAAAAATTGTTGACTTCATTTGGTTGGAATACTTTAAGCCACTGCTCTCACAGCCCCGATCACGCACCTAGTGACTATCATCTGTTCACTAAATTGAAGAATCACCTTCGTAAAAAACACTTTTTCGACGACAAGAAGGTGAAAATCGAAGTGAAGAGGTGGTTGAAATTAGCGGCGGGAAACGTCTACGATATAAGAATAAAAAATCTCGTCCCACTGATGAAAAATGTATTGAGGGAAATGGCGATTATTTGGAACAATAATGCAAGACCTATACCTGAATAGATATAAACTTAATTAAAATAAATTAATTTTTGTACTTCAAAAAATTCTTGTAACCTTATTTTCCGGAATGGCCTCGTATTTTAATGAGATCAACGGGAAGGAGAAGCGCTGATCGCTCCCAACATTTAGGTCGTTTATATCCTGGGCACAAAACAAGTCGTATTACAGTATTATTTAAGTAATCATAACGCCTCGGCATACGTGTAACTAATCATTTTCTGCCGTGCGTTAACTCCTACGACAAACAAAGAAAACTGAGCGACTTAGAACTCGCAAGGAGAAGGTTACAAATATTACACGTAAAATGATTTGTCTGCACATTATGTCGCTCATTTAAGTAATGTGAACAGATGGTGCAGACAAGCTGGATGGCTACGGGCACACGCGCCACTGTAGAACGGAAACTGGACTTGCGTGCGTTCGATACTCAGTTTTTAAACGAAGACGGGTAACTATTGTACATGTTTACGACAGTAGGTCGATTATTGAGCCGAGTCGACGAATTGCGCACGTTGCCGCGGAAACGGTATCGGGAGAAATGTCCAAACGTGACTTACGGAACGGCAGCCGTAGCAACAGCTTGGCAACGTGACGTAAAACAGGAAGCCGGCAACAGCTGGGCAACTCAGAGTATCGAAGAATACGATCGCCAGAGGTCTTCAATGGCAAGTCGACACGGTCATGGAATGCCACTGGTTTATGATCCAGACCGTCTGGTATTTTATCTATCTCTTCTCGTGATAATGAAAACGGAACCTATCTTTCTTCATCACATTAACGAAGGATAAAGTTTTCTGTACGCTGCAGCATCCGTGCACACTCACCGTGCTAGTTTTCACCCTTACGTACAAAACTGCCAGCTTTTACAAGTTACTTGAGAACACCGTTCTGGCCGGCCGGTGTGGCGAGTGGTTCTAGGCGCTTCAGTCTAGAACCGCGCAACCGCTACGGTCGCAGGTTCGAATCCCGCCTCGGCATGGATGTGTGTGATGTTCTTAGGTTAGTTATGTTTAAGTAGTTCTAAGTTCTAGGGGACTGATGACCTCAGATGTTAAGCCCCATAGTGCTCAGAGCCATTTGAATCCTTTGGAGACCGTTCTGCATCTAAACATATCTGGTTTTCTCATTTTAGTTGCCGCATTTAGTGACTGAGATTGTCAATGTAACGAATGAGAAACCTTGAAGTGTCGTATTTCCAGACACGAATGTAGTTCAAAATTGTAAAATATCCGCGTATAAAACTCGCAAGCCAGCAAATTGGTGCGATTCAAAAAACCAGTTGGAATCGTTTCTTTTCTGTCACGGAGCTACACAAAGATGGAAGATCCAGAAAGGACGTTTCTTGAAGGGGGGTCGATATAGAGCGAAAAAGCGCAAGGTCAGGTGAGAGGGGGGTTGCAGTATGACTTCACAGTTCAGCTCCTGTACAATGTTTTTTGTCAGTCAAGCAGAATGCGGGCGGGCGTTATGGCGTAGCAGCATCACTGCATGCAGTCAGCAGTGATGGTTTCACCCCGGCGAAGCAATTAGTAGTACGCCACACCGTCGCTGTTCCACCAGCTGCATCTTTTGTGGATGCGCGCACACCTTTGTACGGGGAGTTGCTGCTATTGTTCGGGGTCAACCATTCCTTCTTTTCCTTATGATGAAGATTAGATGGGTAGATCACATAACTAATGAGGAAGTATTGAATAGGATTGGGGAGAAGAGAAGTTTTTGGCACAACTTGACCAAAACAAGGGATCGGTTGGTAGGACATGTTCTGAGGCATCAAGGGATCACCAATTTAGTATTGGAGGGCAGCATGGAGGGTAAAAATCGTAGAGGGAGACCAAGCGATGAATACACTAAGCAGATTCAGAAGGATGTAGGTTGCAGTAGGTACTGGGAGATGATGAAGCTTGCACAGGACAGAGTAGCATGGAGAGCTGCATCAAACCAGTCTCAGGACTGAAGACCACAACAACAACAACAGCATAAAGACACCACTTCTCGCCACCAGTAACGATACGGTATAGGAACGGTCAGTGTTCATGAGCAACGTAATTTTTGTGATTGATCCCAAAGAAACCAGGTGTTGACAGATGTGAAAATTACCGAACTATCAGTTTAATAGGCCACTGCTGCAAAATACTAACACGAATTCTTTACAGACGAATGGAAAAACTCATAGAAGCCGACCTCGGGGAAGATCAGTTTGGATTCCGTAGAAATGTTGGAACACGTGAGTCAATACTGACCTTACGACTTATTTTAGAAGCTAGATTAAGAAAAGGCAAACCTACGTTTCTAGCATTTGTAGACTTAAAGAAAGCTTTTGACAACGTTGACTGGAATACTCTCTCTCAAATTCTAAAGGTGGCAGGGGTAAAATACAGGGAGCGAAAGGCTATTTACAATTTGTACAGAAACCAGATGGCAGTTATAACAGTTGAGAGGCATGAAAGGGAAGCAGTGGTTGGGAAGGGAGTGAGACAGGGTTGTAGCCTCTCCCCGATGTTATTAAATTTGTATATTGAGCAAGCAGTAAAGGAAACACAAGAAAAATTTGGAGTAGGTATTAAATTCCGCGGAGAAGAAATAAAAACTTTGGAGGTTCGCCGATGACATTCCAAATCTGTCAGAGACAGCAAAGGACCTGGAAGAGCAGTAGAATGAAATGGACAGTGTCTTGAAAGGAGACTATAAGATGAACATCTACAAAAGCAAAACGAGCATAATGGAATGTAGTCGAATTAAGTCGGGCGATGCTGAGGGAATTAGATTAGAAAATGAGACAAAGTAGTAAAGGAGTTTTGCTATTTGGGTAGCAAAATAACTGATGATAGTCGAAGTAGAGAGGATATAAACTGTAGACTGGCAATGGCAAGGAAAGAGTTTCTGAAGAAGAGAAATTTGTCAACATCGAGTATAGATTTAAGTGTTAGGAAGTCGTTTCTGAAAGTATTTGTATCGAGTGTAGCCATGTATGGAAGTGAGAAACGGACGATAAATAGTTTGGACAAGAAGAGAATAGAAGCTTTTGAAATGTGGTGCTGCAGAAGAATGATGAAGATTAGATGGGTAGATCACATAACTAATGAGGAGGTACTGAATAGAATTCGGGAGAAGAGAAATGTGTGGCATAACTTGACAAGAAGAAGGGATCGGTTGGTAGGACGTGTTCTGAGGCATCAAGGGATCACCAATTTAGTATTGGAGGACAGCGCAGAGGGTAAAAATCCTAGAGGGAGACCAAGAGATGAATACACTAAGCAGATTCAGAAGAATGTAGGTTGCAGTAGGTATTGGGAGATGAAGAATCTTGCACAGGATAGAGTAGCATGGAGAGCTGCATCAAACCAGTCTCTGGACTGAAGACCATAAGAACAACAGCGTAGAGAATGCGCAACCCATACACCCGCTTTTTGAACCCTCCCCACTGCATGGAAATATCGCACGACGGTGGAGCGAGCACAGGCCATCGCATTTGCCAGTTCTGTAGCACACCGACGCGGTTCATTGTGGATTCATACGTTACTGGTTATAATGCGAACTCCCTGTTTTCATGTAAACATCTACATCTACATTTATACTCCGCAAGCCACCCAACGGTGTGTGGCGGAGGGCACTTTCGTGCCACTGTCATTACCTCCCTTTCCTGTTCCAGTCGCGTATGGTTCGCGGGAAGAACGACTGCCGGGAAAGCCTCCGTGCGCGCTCGAATCTCTCTAATTTCACATTCGTGATCTCCTCGGGAGGTATAAGTAGGGGGAAACAATATACTCGATACCTCATCCAGAAACGCACCCTCTCGAAACCTGGACAGCAAGTTACACTGCGATGCAGAGCACCTCTCTTGCAGAGTGTGCCACTTGAGTTTGCTAAACATCTCCGTAACTCTATCACGCATACCAAATAACCCTGTGACGAAACGCGCCGGCCGGCCGGAGTGGCCGAGCGGTTCTAGGCGCTACAGTCTGGAGCCGCGCGACCGCTACGGTCGCAGGTTCGAATCTTGCCTCGGGCATGGATGTGTGTGATGTTCCTCGGTTAGTTAGGTTTAAGTAGTTCTAAGTTCTAGAGGACTGATGACCTCAGAAGTTAAGTCCCATAGTGCTCAGAACCATTTGAACCGTTTTTGAAACGCGCCGCTCTTCTTTGGATCTTCTCTATCTCCTCTGACAACCCGACCTGGTACGGATCCCACACTGATGAGCAATACTCAAGTATAAGTCGAACGAGTGTTTTGTAAGCCGCCTCCTTTGTTGATGGACTACATTTTCTAAGGACTCTCCCAATGAATCTCAACCTGGCACCCGCTTTACCAACAATTAATTTTATATGATCATACCACTTCAAATCGTTCCGTACGCATACTCCGAGATATTTTACAGAAGTAACTGCTACCAATGTTTGTTCCGCTATCATATAATCATACAATAAAGGATCCTTCTTTCTATGTATTCGCAGTACATTATATTTGTCTATGTTAAGGGTCAGTTGCCACTCACTGCACCAAGAGCTTATCTGCTGCAGATCGTCCTGCATTTAGCTGCAATTTTCTAATGCTGCTACTTGTCTGTATACTACAGCATCATCCGCGAAAAGCCGCATGGAACTTCCGATAATATCTACGAGACAGATATTATCCCTTTGTTACACGATAAAACAACACGGAGTGCTTTTCTCAGCTCGAAGCTGGCTCGAACACTGCAGTGTTTTGCATGGCCTTATTGAAGATCGTATGTCTTTGCCTTCATGCAAAGTTTGCATATGTGTTCGGGGATCAACAGTTTAACGTGGACTCGAAACCACCTCGTTGACCATGTACGTGAGTATCAAGCTGTACATCCAAAGGCCTTAGAGTCAATCGTAGGACTTTTATCGCTGTTTGTATCTTTGGCAAATGTTTTGCCTACTTGATCGGTGTTTAGCTGCACCGTTGTCAGACTTCAGGTCTCCGTATAACTGTTGGGGTTTGTCATTTCAGCGGTCGAAGGAAGGCAGGGGAGTAACACTACAATATGACTATACTTAGTAAAGTGTACACGAAATTCTGAGTTTGGTTTGAGAGTAGCAAAGCAGGTGCCGATATTAAATAAACCTAATATTCTGCGCATACACAGGAAAAGAAGTCCACTACCATACAACTACAGTACTGATGACAAATTACTGGCAACAGTATCTACCGAAATATCTAGGAATAACTATCCAGAGCGACTTTCAGTGGAATGACTTATAAAATAAACAGTAGGAAAAGAAGAAAAAAACTGGTTCAAATGGCTCTGAGCACTATGGGACTTAACATCTGAGGTCATCAGTCCCCTAGAACTTAGAACTACTTAAACCTAACTAACCTAAGGACATCACACACATCCATGCCCGAGGCAGGATTCGAACCTGCGACCGTAGCGGTCGCGCGGTTCCAGACTGTAGCGCCTAGAACCGCTCGGCCACACCGGCCGGCAGGAAAAGAAGATGCGACACAAAGATTCAGTGGAAGATTCTTACGGAAATCTAACTCATATACGACAGAAGTGGCTTACAAGGCGCTTGTTCGACCGATTCTTGATTACTGTTCATCCATCTGTGACCCTTACCAGGTAGGACTGATAGAAGAGATGGAGAAGATCCAACGAAGACGGCGCGTTTCTTCGCGGGATCGTTTGGTCAGCGCGAGAGAGTTACACACACGCTGAACGAACTCTAGCGCCGGACGTTACAAGGCAGGCGTTGTGCACCACGGAGAAGTTTACTACTGAAATTCCGAGAGAATAATTTCAGAGAAGAGTCGAACAACACATTACTTCCTCCCACTTACGTCTCGGTAAATGACCACCACGAGAAAATTACAGAAATTAGAGCTTATACAGAGGCTTATCGACTATCATATTCTTCCCATGTGCCATTCGTGAGTAAAATAGCGGAGAGGGAGGGGGAGAGGGGGAAGCATCAGTTAGAGGTACCAGAAGTACCCCCCACACCAGCACACACCCTACATGGTTTGCGGAGTGGATCCAATATTGCATGACTCCAACGCTGAGATTCCGAGCTCGAAAATGATAACTACACAGTTTCGGCGTCTACAAGACCCTCTATAACAAAGATTAGTGGCAATTCCTTACTTCCTTTCTTGACTAACACATGAATTTGTAGCGCTGAACTCACGTCAAGCGTGTAGACATTCTAGTCGAGAAATTGAGATAAGGTCACATGGTACACAGTCGTGTATGTCTACCAAATTTATCTAGTTTTCCCAAAAACGCTATTATGAGAAATATGTTTCTCATCTAACCTAAAAATCTCCACTATTGTGAGTTCAAGTGTAAACGTTTGCATGAATCAAGAAACTTTTCTGGTTGAACATTGCTGTGACATTTTCGCGGTGCCCAAAAAAATAACAACGGATCAAGGAAATCTTATGTGTATCCTCTCTGTATATTCTGTTAATCCAACATGATAAGGTCAAAACGTTGATGAGCAACAACCAAAAATTATTTTGTATGATGGTGTGTGTATTTACAGTTCAACAATTAAAAATATAGTGAATCTGCCAACTGTGCACTTAAACAAACAACTAGCATTATTTTACGTTTCTACTCGCCAATAAGAATGCTTATACAAAGAAAAGCAGCAATTTCCTGGAATGCAAAAGTGTCGCTTTAGGGGAAACATTTAAATATATTTCTAATAATTTATTTCATTACTTTTTAAATAGATTAAATGTGTCTGGGTGCATAGCTTTGAAATAGTTACACGAAACAGCCAGTAGTTGTATTATTGATTTTTCACTTCTGGTTCCGATCATTCGGCAGAAGCACTGTCTGAGACAGAAACAGGTGAGCACATCCAACAACGCAGCGGGGGTCAACAACGTAAAACCAGAGGGAGCACATTTCGCATGACTTGGAACACGCATTACATCACTGCATCGCGTGAGAGGCTAAAATACATTTTCTGTCCACGCTGGTAGATGTGACATGGAATGAGGCATGCCGACTATACACGACATGTTACAGAAGGGTGAATACATGCAGATATAGCGCTTAATGAGGTTACTCTTCGAGTGAGAGATACATGAATGTGAACTGTATTAAAATTACCGTCAGCATCAGAGATAAATAAATGGTGCTTGTGTAGATCACAATATTAACTCAGTATTAACTCAGTAGCTATAACAGCCGGCCGGAGTGTCCGTGCGGTTCTGGGCGCTACAGTCTCGAGCCGAGCGACCGCTACGGTCGCAGGTTCGAATCCTGTTTGGGCGGATGTGTGTGATGTCCTTAGGTTAGTTAGGTTTAATTAGTTTTGAGTTCTAGGCGACTGATAACCTCAGAAGTTAAGTCGCATAGTGCTCAGAGCCATTTTTGAGTAGCTATAGCACAGAGGTGCCTGCAGTGCCTAACAGAAAACAATGTACTCGAATGCCAGAAGAGAAATGAAAGAAAAGAAAATTAGGCATTTAAGGTTTTGTTACCTGTGAAATTAAGAGACGGAGCGCTAGCTTGGATTGGAGAAGGTAATCGGTCGTTCTCTTTTACAGGAACTATCATGGCGGGGCGTTAAGGGATTTAGAGAAAGTCATGGAAAATGTAAAACTGGATAGCCGGACGGAGATATGAGCCGGTGTCTTCCCGAGTACAATCCCGTATTTTCCCTCTGAGCTTCATCGCTCGGTCGAATGTTCGAACTTCCAGAAAGACGTAATCAGGTGTTGGATCCGAAAGGCAGGCCCTTCGTTTAATACTAATGTGACATTACGGTCACCAGTTGTCAGGAAGAAATTACAGCCGACACGGAGCTTCCCACTCGCCATTTGTGAACGGAACAATAAGGGGCGAAAAGATAGTGGTAACACAAGTACCCTCCACCACACACCGTAACGTGGTCTGCGGAGTATAGAAGTATATACAGGAGTGTTGAATAAAAACAATTTCTTGTTCAACAGCGTCGCTTAAATCAGCGCTTCTTAATTAACCCCATAAGTCACCTCCATTTACATACGAGTTACTCCTCACCTTCTTGGGACCTCACACCTTGACCAGGTGAGAGACTTGAATAGGTAAGAGAGTTGCTCGTGAAAGACATACGCCACGTAAATATAGAACTGTCCAGATGGCTGGCTAATATTTATTGGGAGAAGCTTATGATAGTATAAGTGGTGTACAAACAGTGGTCGCTTACAAAACCCTCGTTCAACCAATTTTCAAGTACTGTTCGTCATTCTGGGACAATTACCAAGCTGGATTGACAGAGGAGAGAAGATACAAAGAAGAGCAACACGGTTCGTCAATGGTTTGTTTTGTCAGTACGAGGGTCACATAGATGCTTGACAGAATCCAGTTTAGTATGCTACAAGGATGGTGTCGTGCACCACAGAGAGCTTTACTAACAACATTCCAGAGCCCAAGTTCTGACCTTTTCCTAAACATAGTATCTGTTGCAACACACGCAGTGGCTTAGCGAATAGGGGGGAGGGGCCAAGAGGGTACCTCATGTCGGGTGCCACTTGCAGAGGGGCGCCAAATGGTCTCCAAGACAAGCAAAATTTTTCTAGAGGGGGCGGGGGGGGGGGGGAGGGAGCGGGGGCAGAGACGACAATGAAGTGTTATGCTCCGGGCGTCACCTATGTTCACTACGCAACTGAACGTTCCTCTCATCTAATGACGACGACGCTAAAACGAGAGAAATCCGGGCCTATTGAGAGTGATTCCGGCAAATTTTCTCCCCGCTTACCACCCACGAACGGAACAGGAAGTTGGGAAAATGATACCGGTACAGGATGCACCCTCCGCCCCTCGTACAGTCCATGAAAGATGTATGGGGCACCGCAAGCACACACGGCTCTTACAACCCAATCAGTCTGCTACGGTAGAGCAGTACATCGTCGCCGATCACTCCACGAGATATTAAATGTTAGAATTCTAATGACAACTTCATATTTTTTAGATTCTGTGGTGAAAGAAGCAGACGAAAGTCGTCTCCCGAAGAATTTGATTAACAGAGAGGGCAATTTCTGCCTGGACAGACCTCGTAATCCGGAGTTTTCTTTCTTGTGTATATTCTTAATGTTTGTGACACTTGTGTACCTGTGCTTTAAACGACGGAATAAGTAAAGTAGCAAGTACTGTAACTTCAGTCTGTCGGCTCACTCTGAAGACGGCCGAAAAGTATAGGCCCGAAATATTTATAAGAAGAAATAGAATTTATGCCGCTGCACTCCTGAAATTTAAGAGAGAAAATATTTCATTCTCTACTGTGTATTTGCATCTGCCTTTGATGAACTTGTAGTGAAGCAAATGAAATCAACAAAAATAAACAAATAAAATCTGCGGCGATCGGCTTTCAAATGCGGGTGGTGCACCTCTCATTCCAGAACTATACTAAAGGCTAACAAATTATTCCAAAACACCGAATCAGTGGGCTAGTCGCCGTCGGCAGTTATAACCTAATTAGTTGGCATCTGACGTTTGAAGTCCCAAGTTGCGAGGTTGTAGTAATTACTCTCCGCGGGGTGCAACTACAGCACCCCGCTCCCCGCGGCACAGAAAATCATTTACTTAATAAAAATATTTTAATGTAAAAAAAACGTTTAATGCCCTGACCACTATTTTCATGATACAATCAAAGCACGATGTTTTCTACATCTTCAGATCCTAGCTTACAAAGAAGTGATCCAACATGGCGTATAAAAAGTCATACAATGTGCAAACGTTGAAAATTAAAGCTAAAATGCCTCATCCCCAACCAGCCCTCAATACACGTCAAAACTATGCGTTTGTTCGATCACTCCTTTCTAAGCAAGGATCTGAAGATGGCTGTAGAAAGCAACCGAAACTGTGATGTCAGTGGTCAAACCAGTCCAACTGGCAGTTGATGGTTGGAGTGCTGACATTATCACAGTTACAGTTTGTAATGGTACTTGAATTACGTAACCATTACGGCAGCTCACCTGAACCTCTCGATACCAGCAATATTCTAGTGTGTTTCTGTAAAGTAGTTAACATATTTCTGAGACAACATTCAGATTTGATTTCATTAATGTAGAGGCACTTTGGAACATCGATATGTTTATATTGCAATGATATTATTCTTATGTGTATTCTTTCTTTTGTCACTATGATCTTTGACGTACATGTAACTCTGATTTTTGGGCGCCTAAGCGATTATTAGTTAGTAGTTTGTGTGACCTTGAAAAAGTCAAGTCTTGGACGTCATGTTGGAAAGACGCTTATTGTAGTCAGCTTATAAAACGTGAACTTCAACAGTGAGGAAGATGTTTTCAAGAATGTTTTGTATTGTGAAGTGATGTTTTGTGTGTTACGTGATACTGCAACAAAAGCAATAAAAAAGAAGTGTAACTTAAATTCGGAGTGCTGATTACTTTTTTACATCACCATTGTGCTAACTTTCAAAGGTCTAATCTTCAAGAATGGTTTGTGAAACACATCTACAAAAGTTTTGAATATAGCATAATAAAACCTAGGCCTCTTTGCATCCGAGCTTGGAATCATCACCACCTAGATTTTCGACGATTGAGCCATGATTTTACAACGAGACCAGCGTGGGAAACACGAAAAGATGAGTGCCTAGTTTATTCATTATTACATGAAATGACTTTATTAACTGTGCTCTAATCACACCTGCCACATAATAACTTTGTTGTTGCCCGAAAATGCAGTATTTAGCAGCGTGAGCAACACCACAATCATTATTAAATTTTGACCTTTGTTGTGGTAGGGTTGTTATAAGTTCTGTAGATAGTTTGTGTAAACCAGTTATATTGGCCATTGATGCACCGTATATATGGGTCGTGATAACCGCTTCACGGTCGGAGGTTCGAATCCTGCCTCGGGCATGGATGTGTGTGATGTCCTTAGGTTAGTTAGGTTTAAGTAGTTCTAAGTCTAGGGGACTGAAGACCTAAGATGTTAAGTCCCATAGTGCTTAGAGTCATTTGAACCGTTTTTTTTTTTTTTGATAACCGCTTCAGCATCGACTAAGGCCTGCAGATGGTGCACTGAAGCGCCGAAACTGGTTGCTACACAATTAATAAGATCATAAAGACAGCTGTAAGTGTTTCATTTTCTTGCACAGATCTCTACAGTGTCTCTAAGATGCTAAAAAAATTTAATTAGGGCCGTAATTACGCTTTTTCTTGAAATAGACAAAATTTTCGTGTCCGGAAACAGTTTATTACTTGAGAACTGGCAAGCAAAATGCTTTGCGCAGCGGAAGTGTCGACACGGTGGGAGTCGACAATGGCAGTTTGCCACGGATCTACTGCTAGCGGGACCAGCTCGCTGTCAAACTCAAACTGATTTCCATACAACTGTAGCATTCTCAACGTGTGTACCAGGCTGTGAGGGAAGTAGGGGAATATGAGAGTATGCACAGAGCGGCTATTGGTTTCTGTAGGTGTGTGTCGACTGATTCATTCGTACGGAGGCCATGGGCGAGGGATTCGCGCGATACGCTATCAGCGCGCGGCTCGAGATAGCGCGGGCCGATAGCGCGCCGCGCGTTGAGCAAACCAGATACGGCGAGTAAACAGGGTAAACAAGGAAAGGCGCCGCACAGCAACCTGGCAATGTTTCGTCGAGTGTGCCGATTTGCTGCCCGAGACACCTACGAGCCGCCTCTTTCACAGCACGCAAAGCGTCTTGCAGCACTTCATACACATCTACTTTGATTACATCGTAATGCGGAAAGAAATTTAATGTTCTACTTTACGGCGGATTACGCCTACTGGAGAAATTAGGACAATTTAAGTAGGCCTGTATCGAGTTCCGAAAAGGAGGACACACTGAAGGAATGAATCTTTCACCACACACCAGACTTGCACATATAACACAATTGGTGAATTATTGTTCCCAAATTGCAATTACCTGTATTACAGTCGTGGGCAGCCGGTGACATGTTTAATTTCGCTACCATTAAACACAGTAAGATAAGATGGATTTTTATAAAAGAAACCATTTTTATTATGGATCAATGTCGCGTCGACAGCAAAGTAATTTGAGAGGAAACGAATCATTTGCCTCGTTCGTATTTAGCCTACACGTATGGCGGGTTATTCTCTACACATCTTTGGTCACAGTCCGTCAATTTTTTACGTCGTTTTTTCACTTCAGTCAACGTCCATTGATTTCTGAATGCCGATATCATATCAACATGTGCATTGTTGAACATCGCTGACTGAATGTGTTAATCCAATGGATTACTGGATAAATCATCGTTCTATGTGACAATGTGGACATTGTTTCTCTCATATATCATCCTACATGAAACAGTCTCACTACACACATAAGTCACTAAAGAACTATATCTGTTGCATTTATTGTCAGTTTATTGCGCTCAAATGGCTCTGAGCACTATGCAACTTAACTTCTGAGGGCATCAGTCGCCTAGAACTTAGAACTAATTGAACCTAACTAACCTAAGGACATCACACACATCCACGTCCGAGGCAGGATTCAAACCTGCGACCGGAGCGGTCGCTCGGTTCCAGACTGTAGCGCCTAGAACCGCACGGCCACCACGGCCGGCTGTCAGTGTATCAGTGTATTTCGAATTTATTAGAGATACAATAACAGGTTAAGCCAAACGTATCTCAAAATGTTACGATGTCAAGCGGTACCCTGGACGTTCTCCAGAGGTAAGACCATAATTTCACTGCCATTCGTCCACCGGCCTTAAAAAATCCGCACAACCAGTTGACACATTATTCTCTATCAGACAAGGACTTTCTCTGTTAATGGCGACACGAAATTCTGGAATGGCAGATTTTTTAAAAAGTTAAGCGGGTAACAATCAGTTGCTAGTGAACTGTTCAGCCTCTGGTGTTCTCTAATTTGCATTAAGTCCTGATTTTTATCCAGTGTCCAAACTGGTTACCGCAGGAGAAATTAAACTATGTCAACGACAAAATAAGGGTGGTCCATTGATAGTGACTGGGCCAAATATCTCACAAAATAAGCATCAAACGAAAAAACTACAAAGAACGAAACTCGTCTAGCTTGAAGGGGGAAACCAGATGGCGCTAAGGCTGGCCCGCTAGATGGCGCTATATCAACTGCGTTTTTTTAAACAGGAACCCCCATTTTTTATTACATATTCGTGTAGTACGTAAAGAAATTTGAATGTTTTACTTGGACCGCTTTTTTCGCTTTGTGATAGATGGCGCTGTAATAGTCACAAACGAATAAGTACGTGGTATCACGTAACATTCCACCAGTGCGGACGGTATTTGCTTCGTGATACATTACCCGTATTAAAATGGAACGTTTACTAATTGCGGAAAAGGTCGATATCGTGTTGACGTATGGCTATTGTGATCAAAATGCCCAACGGGCGTGTGCTATGTATGCTGCTCGGTATACTGGACGACATTATCCAAGTGTCCGGACCGTCCGCCGGATAGTTACGTTATTTAAGGAAACAGGAAGTGTTCAGCCACATGTGAAACGTCAACCACGACCGACAACAAATGATGATGCCCAAGTATGTGTTTTAGATGTGGTTGCGGCTAATCCGCGCATCAGTAGCAGACAAATTGCGCGAGAATCGGGAATCTCAAAAACGTCGCTGTTGAGAATGCTACAACAACATCGATTGCACCCGTAACATATTTCTATGCACCAGGAATTTCATGGCGACGACTTTGAAAGTCGTTTACAGTTCTGCCACTGGGCACAAGAGAAATTACGGGACTATGACAGATTTTTTGCACACGTTCTATTTAGCGGTAACGTAAACCGGCATAATATGCACTATTGGCCAACGGAAAATCCACGATGGCTGCGACAAGTGGAACATCAGCGACCTTGGCGGGTTAATGTATGGTGCGGCATTATGGGAGGAAGGATAATTGGCCCCCATTTTACCGATGGCAATCTAAATGGTGCCATGTATGCTGATTTCCTACGTAATGTTTTACCGATGTTACTACAAGATGCTTCACTGCATGACAGAATGGCGATGTACTTCCAACATAACGAATGTCCGGCACATAGCTCGCGTGCGGTTGAAGCGATGTTGAATAGCATAGCCGGCCGGGTTGGCCGAGCGGTTCTAGGCCGTACAGTCTGGAACCGCGTGATCGCTACGGTCGCAGGTTCGAATCCTGCCTCGGGCATGGATGTGTGTGATGTCCTTAGGTTAGTTAGGTTTAAGTAGTTCTAAGTTCTAAGGGACTGATGACCTCAGAAGTTAAGTCCCATAGTGCTCAGCGCCATTGAATAGCATATTTCATGACAGGTGGATTGGTCGTCGAAGCACGTTCACCGGATCTGACGTCCCCGGATTTCTTCCTGTGGACAAAGATGAAGGATATTTGTTATCATGATCCACCGACAACGCCTGACAACATGCGTCAGCGCATTGTCAATGCAGATGCGAACATTACGGAAGGCGAACTACTCGCTGTTGAGAGGAATGTCGCTACATGTATTGCCAAATGCATTGAGGTTGACGGACATCATTTTAAGCATTTATCGCATTAATGTGGTTTTTACACGTAATCACACTGTAACAGCATGCGTTCTCAGAAATAAGTTCACAAAGGTACATTTATCACATTGGAACAACCGAAATAAAATGGTCAAACGTACCTACATTCTGTATTTTAATTTAAAAAACCTACCTCTTATCAACTGTTCGTCTAAAATTGCGAGCCATATGTTTGTGACCATTACAGCGCCATCTATCACAAAGCGAAAAAAGTGGTCCAACTAAAACATTCAAGTTTCTTTACGTACTACCACGAATATGTAATAAAAATGGGGGTTCCTATTTAAAAAAAACGCAGTTGATATCCGTTTGACCTATGGGAGCGCCATCTAGCGGGCCAACCACAGCGCCATCTGGTTTCTCCCTTCCAGCTAGACAAGTTTCGTTCTTTGTAGTTTTTTCGTTTGACGCTTATTTCGTGAGATATTTGGCCCGGTCACGGTCAATGGACCACCATGTATATACGATTTTGCACGGCCTGTGTTGTTAAGAAGTATGTTGCAATGTTTATTCGGACATGCACGGATATGACCGTGACTCACGCAGCGACAGCCAAAGCGGTTAAGGCTAACGCTCGCGTAGAGCGGGAAATCCGGTTTCGAATCCCGGTCCGGCGCAAATTTTCATTCTCGTCACCCCGCTATACAGATGACGGTTGTCCGTATTCGCAACTGCGAATACATGTTATGAACTACATCTATATTTGTACTTCGAGAGCCAGTGTGCCGGTATTGCTGTATACTGTCTTACGTCCCCCCCCCCCCCCCCCCCGCACCTACCCCTTTACCTTTCACTAGTTTATATACGTTTCGTACGGCGGAAGAAATCTACGATATCTGATTAAAAGTATCCGGCCACATCTCTGCCATGTGGAATTGGCTTCTAGATGTTACGAAAGGCAGAGCTGCCATTATAAAAGGAGGTGAGGGGGTAGTCTACTATTTTGTCAGGAGAGAAACAGCAGAATAGATCGACCAGGAGAGCTCAGTGACTTCAAACCTGGACTACTCACTGGATGTCACCTGCAACAAAGTCGTCAGGGACATTTCAACAATTCTGAAGCTGGCCAAGTCGACCGTTGGTGACGTGATTGTTGATTGCAAACGCAAAGGAACAACCGCAGGCAGCAAAACTAAGAACAGGGAGACCTCATGCACTTTCGGACAGTGAGTATTGCGGAGGACGATTGTAAAACAAAATCGCATGAAATCGGCAGAAGGAATCACTCATGAGTTCCAAAGTACTGCAAGCAGTCCAGCTACAAGAGTGAGCGTATGGAGTTACACAGAACTGTGTACAACGGCAGAGCAGCTCCCCATAAGCCACTAGTTTCTGAAGTCTACGCTAAGCAATGTTTGAGGTAATGTAAACAGCGGCGGCACTGGACAGTGGATGACTGGAAACTAGTGATTTGGACCGAGGAATCACGCCATTTCCTCGGCAGTCGGACGGTAGGGTTTGTGTTTGATGAATGCCTGGAGAAAATTACCTGCCATCATTTGTAGTGCCAAGAGTGAAGTAGTGTTGAGGAGAGGGGGGGGGGGGGTGGAGCGGTATAGAGGTGTCCGGTGTTTCTCGCTGTGAAGGTGTAGCCCCCTTACTGCGCTTAAGAAAACGTTAAATGCGCAAATATATGAACACATTATACAATATTGTGTACTGCATACAGTAGAGGGAAATGGGGGGGGGGGGGGAGGGGGCAATGACTGTATCAGCATGATAATGCACTCTGCTGTAAAGGAACATCTGTGAGGTAATGAGGTTTGTGGAACTACTCTGGTTTCGGCCCTTGAGAAATAACGGAGTGCCATTTCTCACAGACAAACAATTGAAAGCGTCCACGGCAAAGTGCGAGCCGTCATAATGGCGAAGGGTGGACATAACGTCCACTAATAAGTGTCCGGATGCTTTTGACCACATAGTGTAGTTGGACACTTTCTACCACCTGGAATGTATCTAATTATAACATCGTGGTCACTACGGGAGCTGTGAGCACTAGGAAGTATCTTCCCTACCACGTCGCAGACCTTCAACAATACTCACGAAATGGCCGAACAATAATAATTGTTATGTAAGCGGCCCCTAGCGTACGCTAATTCTTCGAATAAATCCGAGCCTGCCTTCTGACTATTTATTTATGTTGAGAGTTAGCTGCCAAACTTTGCACGAGGTGCAGATTATCTTCAAGACTTGCTACATTTCATAACAATTTCCTGACGCTATCACATGTACACACGTATCGTCTGCAAACAGCCTCAAAGATACACATGTTATCAGCCGTATCATTTATTTACCAACAGACTTCAGAAAGTAAGTTACACATTATTATAGCTGGCCAGGCAACTTTTACTAAACACTGCACTACAGTTCCAAATGACACAGATGCATTACACGATTTTTTAACTTGATCACCAAATATCTGTAAACAACAGCCGGTACGTTCTGCCAATCTTTCAGTTCGTCGACGATAGAAATCCGCTCCTTGGTCACGGAGCCATTCGGAAACTGCTGTGTGAATGTCCTCATCATTCCGACATCTCCTTCCGCTAGGCGCTTCAGTCTGGAACCGCGTGACCGCTACGGTCGCAGAGTCGAATCCTGCCTCGGGCATGTATGTGTGTGATGTACTTAGGTTAGTTAGGTTTAAGTAGTTGTAAGTTCTAGGGGACTGATGACCTCAGATGTTAAGTCCCATAGTGCTCAGAGCCATTTCAACCATTTTAGCCATCTCTTTCCCCTCACATCTTCTTTCTACTTGCCAAAAAGATAGTCGCATAGCGCAACATCTGGACTTCCCCATCAGCATCACCAACGTCTATGCGGCCTTGATCAAATCGCTAGCAACATTTCAATATACCTTCATTGTGCAGTTACTGTATCCTTTCATTCCCACATTGTGAAGCGCAGCAGGACTATGTCTGAAGGAAATTCGAAAAACGTACACTCTTCCGACACGGCGCAACTCTAGATGTGCAACGGTCTCAGCATGGGGCGGCAAGTGTAATTTACTTTCTGAAGTCCCTACGTATAAGGCACTTGTTGTAAAAAATAGTTAATTCGAGATTCTATCGTCAGCAGTTGCTGCCTCTACATTTTAAAAGAAACGCCCGGTATCAATTCATCATTAACGAAACAATAATCAGCTGTTGATGACCTTCTGAATGGGTCTTGAACACCACCATTCGGTCACTGAATTCAGAGAAGAAAAAAATAGTCAAGTTAGTTATCTGCAGACGTGATTAACAATACAAAGCATATGACGTAACGAGGGGGAAAATTTACACTGAATCGAAATTTTTGTGATTTTTATCTATACTAACTTGCGCGTAGCATCAAGGCGGAAGACTCCGTCAAGGAAGCTACGTAGCTTTATCTGGTATAGTTAGACGCCAAATATGAATGGGCCTTGATACAGAGTGGAGGACACTATGCCTGTACTGCATCAGTGTTACAACACCTCTGCGTGGCCTCTGGCCAATGTGTAAGGAGCAAGGCGACGCACGAACCGCGTCGTTTAACCGTATGATCGAGCACCTTGAACGATACTACGAGCGGCCGAGGCCTAGCAGCTGACTAGGCGGGTCGGGGCCCTAGGCTGCCTGATCGGAAACAAGCATTTCCGTGGCAATAGGAATACCTACTGGCGGTTAAGCGCATTCGTTAACCTCGGACGTGAGTGCAGTCCCGACCCGACCCGACTCTGGAATGAGATCAGATCGTGACGCAAAATAATTACAGCACCGAGCTCGTACTGCGACCCGTCTTTCTTTTTCCTTTTTTCCTTCTTTTTTTTGCTTCAGCGGTAAAAAAAAAAAGAAGAAGAAAGGAAGGTCGCAGCGGCGGCAGGGCAGGAAGAGCCGTGCCGAGTACAGTGCTAGAGGCGACGGACGGTGAGCGCTAGGCGGCGGCGGCGTATGCAAAATGAAGATGTGAACCGGAGGAGAAGAAATTGAGAATCCGCCGGCGCGGGCGGCGAAGAATGGGAGGAGGGGAGGGCGAGGAACGAGGGACTCTACACTCGGGAAAAACGCTGCGCCCGTGCTGCTGCCGCCGCCGCTGCTGCGTTAGGGGTAGGACGAGAGGCGAAGCGAAGAGACGAGAGACAAAGGGTACGGAGAGAGAGAGAGAGAGAGAGAGAGAGAGAGAGACAGGCAGAGAGGCGCCGGCCCGGCTGGCTGGCTGGCTGTCTGTTCGGTTGCTCTGAAGGGGGAAGGGGGGGGGGGGGCATGGGAGGAACGGGCGTGGCGTGGTGTGGTGTGGCGAAGTGGTGGTGGTGCGGTGCGGCGTGGTGGTGTGGGATGGTGCGGGGCTGGTGCCTGCTCTGCACGGGCACCACTGTGCGGGCGGCGGCTGTAGCGCCGGCCTCAGCCGGGGATCGAGCTAGGCGCCTCACACACTGCGCCCTACCTTCGAGTACTGGCGGGAGCCCAGCTCACAGGGGGAAAAAAAGAGCGATTACCTACAGACGCCACGGCGCCCTCTGTCGCCACACTTACAAGCTAATTCTCAGACTTTTCTCGGCGATGGCGGCAAAAGCGTTTTGTTGCTTACTGTAATCTAAACATCGGAAATTATACGGTAAAAAAAGCAGTAAAAAGGGATCACCAGACAGAAGTGTCAAAAAAGTCACATTACTATATCTTGAAAAATGAATTGCATTACCGCACACAAGAACATGTTTTCGAACATTTATAAGATTCAAATGCTGCAAAAGAAACGACGTTGATCACGAGAGATCTCTAACTCTTGATTCCGAAACAATAACCACTTCGAAAAACAAACATCGCCCAAAAGGGCACACGACACGCCTCGTACTCTAATGAGGGTTACCAGCCAACTTCTCGATTTCGCGAGCTCCAAACGGCTCCTTAAAAATGTTTAACATTTAGCCCTTCCAGTCCGTCAGCCTCAGGAACAGAAACAGGCATTTCAATTGGCCATTTCCTGGTCCCACTTATTGCACTATTCCGTACAGTGTTGTTTGTGGCTGGTACATACCATCCTTGGAAAGTCTCGAGGATTTAAACAAGGTTTATAGCCCTTCACCACAACCGTTTAGTACATAGGAGGGCGTCCTGAAAAGTAATGCATCCGACGCTACTGTAATTATTTTTGTATAACAGGGCCTGCAGCATGAAACACGTCGTAATATGAAATTTTGAACTGAATCTTTCACGCTAGCTGCTAAGAGTTTTATTACATATCGTACAGTAGGCCTATTTCGTTGGAAATGCAATTGTAAGTACACATGCTGATGTTTTAGTTTGTAAATTTCATTTACTTCTGCGATATTTTCATATGTATATCCAGGCATATACAAAATAACATGTGACAATTGTAACAAATTTTGCACTGGACAAACAGGACGACATTTTAACACCAGATTTACAGAAAACACTACAGGTAGTGATAGCATACAATCGAGTCTCTTCGTGAATTCAAAACAACTGAACTCATACAGTCAACAAAACCGAAACGGTACTTAAGTCTTAGGCCCTACACGCAATACCAAAGGGGAGCGCCATGAACATACTGGAATAATTGCAGACATATTAAACCATCAGACCGACTTCAAACATAAATATTACTTAGAAAATTTTGTTGACGTTTTGTAACATGACAACAGATAAAAAATAAACAACCAAAGATTACACAAATAAGTAAGTTATTCGCGCATAGCATTTTGTGATGGTTAAAAAGTTTGTAAGCTAGAAGCCAATAAAAATTAAAAAAATGTATAGCATCACTGGGAAGGGTCAACTAGCTGTCAAATTACTACATGACTTTCTTCTGCCACCATAAGAGCAGCGACATCTGATAACGGGATTCATCGGTACTGCGACGTGTACGTGTTGCCCAGCTACACGTAAGTGCACTTGTACAGTTAACTCCACATACAAATATCGGAAAAGCAAATGAAATTTACAAACTATGATATTCGCAGACGTACTTGACAACGGCAGTACCGCCGGAATACGCCTATTGTACAAAATATAATAAAACTATTGGCACCTAACTTGGAAGATTGAATTCAAAATGTCATATGATGCCTTCAAATTATTTTGTCTGTTCGCAATATCGGTTGAGGAATTACATATCATACATATTACTTGACTTCCCAGCTTCGCTGACTCAAGTTGCAACCGTCTGCCGCTAGAGGGCTCCGAATTGCAACGTGTAACATGGCCGTGTGGAATGTATGTAACTATGTCTGTGTGTGAGAAACAGTACGCTGTAATGGAGTTTCTTACGACAGAAGAATTCGCCTACACATGGAGCAAGCTTTCCTTCAGCATGACAAAGCCAAAACGCACACGAGCGCTGCGACATCTGCAACAATCCGACGCCTTACGTTCACTGTCATCGATCATCCCCCGTACAGTCCCGACTTGGCAACACCCGGTTTTCATCTGCTTCGAAAACTTAAAGAACACCTTCGAGGACTTCACTTTAATAGTGATGAACCGGTGCAAGCAGAGGTGAGGTTGTGGCTCCGTCAACGAAGTCAAACATTGTACAGTGACGTATCAAAAAACTGGTCTCTCGTTGGAAGAAATATGTTCCGTCACCAGGGGGAATATGGGTTGGGTTGGGTTGTTGGGGAAGGAGACCAGACGGCGAGGTCATCGGTCTCATCGGATTAGGGAAGGAAGTCGGCCGTGCCCTTTCAAAGGAACCATCCCGGCATTTGCCTGGAGCGATTTAGGGAAATCACGGAAAACCTAAATCAGGACGGCCGGACACGGGATGGAACCGTCGTCCTCCCGAATGCGAGTCCCGTGTCTAACAGGGGGGAATATGTTGAGAAATAATTATGTAGATATGAACAATAAAGATGCAGAGTGTCACTAACGTTTGTTCTAAGCTTTAAGAATTTTCACATTAAAAAAATTTGGAGGCACTACTTTTCAGCACTGTCTCATATAGAGAACACAGGCACAACATCTCCTGGTCGAACAAAAGGATCCGTCCCTTGGATACCAGCTCGAGTATCCACAATACGGACCAGGACGAGCTGGCAGGCGCGGCCAGAAAATACGTTACCCCCCCCCCCCCCCAAAACATATGTTTTTCATATGCATTGTCAGGGGAGTGCATAGATGGTATAGCACTTAGCACTCAGTGAGGCAAATCAGTAACAGCTTGCACTGTACGTTCTTGAGCATTGTCCTGCAAAATGATGGCCAGGTCCTGCAGCAAGTGTCATAACTTCAGTCTCTAAGCTGATCGTAGGTTGTGTTACAAAAATGAACAGCATAAAGACAGAAGTGATGACGCTTTCTGCAGGACCTGAGCCCCATTTTTCAGGACAATGCTCAAGCACGTCCAGAGCAAGCTGTTAGTGATTTGTTTGAGTGATGGGGCTACTAAGTACTATACCACCTAATGCACTCCCCTGACTTAAGCCCCCGTAATTTAAACTCGATTTCTAAACTGAAGGAAACACTTTACGGCATTCGCTATAGAACTGCTACAAATTCGTCGGGCAATAGACCGCACCGCTCGAACTGTCAACACAATTGGCACAGCTAAGAGTATCCTACGACTTCGACATCGCTGGCAACTGGTTATACACAATGCTCGTGACTACTTTGATCAGTAAAACTTTGAAACACGTATATATTTTGTACGAGCTGTAAGTAAATAGTTGCCACTATTATTAAAGTTCGAACCCTCGTACAACGTCTATGCGGTTCTAGGCGCGTCAGTCAGGAACCGCGCGACCGCTACGGTCGCAGGTTCGAATCCTGCCTCGGGCACAGATGTGTGTGATGTCCTTAGGTTAGTTAGGTTTAAGTAGTTCTAAGTTCTAGGGGACCGATGACCTCAGATGTTAAGTCCCACAGTGCTCAGAGCCATTTGACCCAACGTCTGTGACGCACCTCGCGGGAATCCTCCGCTGCTTCCGTATTTCGACTGGGGATCGGTTCACTCTGCGGCGGAATACCGTGATGCGGTACGGCAACAAAATAAATAAATAAATAAATAAATAAAAATTAAAAACATCCCACACTGCTAAAATGGAGGATGTCAAAATACAATTCTGGCCATTAAATCTGCAAGACCATTGATGCGGCATGCCAAATTGGCATGGAGTGTACTACATGCTTAGATATACAGATGATTAGTATTTCAGTGAAACGTTACAAAATGGTAGGAATATAACCCTATTTACATTCTCTAAATAAAGAAACTTCACTCAGCGGGTCTCTCACAAGGGGAGGCCGCCAATTGCGAAATTCAGATTCAATTCATACTGCGCATAATAAAAGCTCATGGCCAGAGGTGTAATGTGGCAAAGCACCAAGATGCACTTCTCAGCCGTTGTCGAGAAAATCGACAGTTAAAATAAACCGTTGCGGTGAAATACTCTCTACGATTAACAGTTTTCTACAGCGTCGTGGCGCAGCGGTAAGCGCACGGGTTCGTAATCCGAAGGTCGCCGGATCGAATCTCGCGCCATGCAATTTTTTTTAGTATTTGTTTTTTGTAATTCAAATGTGTGTATACACACACACACACACACACACACACACACACACACACACACACACACACACATATATATACATATACATATATATACACTCCTGGAAATGGAAAAAAGAACACATTGACACCGGTGTGTCAGACCCACCATACTTGCTCCGGACACTGCGAGAGGGCTGTACAAGCAATGATCACACGCACGGCACAGCGGACACACCAGGAACCGCGGTGTTGGCCGTCGAATGGCGCTAGCTGCGCAGCATTTGTGCACCGCCGCCGTCAGTGTCAGCCAGTTTGCCGTGGCATACGGAGCTCCATCGCAGTCTTTAACACTGGTAGCATCCCGCGACAGCGTGGACGTGAACCGTATGTGCAGTTGACGGACTTTGAGCGAGGGCGTATAGTGGGCATGCGGGAGGCCGGGTCGACGTACCGCCGAATTGCTCAACACGTGGGGCGTGAGGTCTCCACAGTACATCGATGTTGTCGCCAGTGGTCGGCGGAAGGTGCACGTGCCCGTCGACCTGGGACCGGACCGCAGCGACGCACGGATGCCCGCCAAGACCGTAGGATCCTACGCAGTGCCGTAGGGGACCGCACCGCCACTTCCCAGCAAATTAGGGACACTGTTGCTCCTGGGGTATCAGCGAGGACCATTCGCAACCGTCTCGATGAAGCTGGGCTACGGTCCCGCACACCGTTAGGCCGTCTTCCGCTCACGCCCCAACATCGTGCAGCCCGCCTCCAGTGGTGTCGCGACAGGCGTGAATGGAGGGACGAATGGAGACGTGTCGTCTTCAGCGATGAGAGTCGCTTCTGCCTTGGTGCCAATGATGGTCGTATGCGTGTTTGGCGCCGTGCAGGTGAGCGCCACAATCAGGACTGCATACGACCGAGGCACACAGGGCCAACACCCGGCATCATGGTGTGGGGAGCGATCTCCTACACTGGCCGTACACCACTGGTGATCGTCGAGGGGACACTGAATAGTGCACGGTACATACAAACCGTCATCGAACCCATCCTTCTACCATTCCTAGACCAGCAAGGGAACTTGCTGTTCCAACAGGACAATGCACGTCCGCATGTATCCCGTGCCACCCAACGTGCTCTAGAAGGTGTAAGTCAACTACCCTGGCCAGCAAGATCTCCGGATCTGTCCCCCATTGAGCATGTTTGGGACTGGATGAAGCGTCGTCTCACGCGGTCTGCACGTCCAGCACGAACGCTGGTCCAACTGAGGCGCCAGGTGGAAATGGCATGGCAAGCCGTTCCACAGGACTACATCCAGCATCTCTACGATCGTCTCCATGGGAGAATAGCAGCCTGCATTGCTGCGAAAAGTGGATATACACTGTACTAGTGCCGACATTGTGCATGCTCTGTTGCCTGTGTCTATGTGCCTGTGGTTCTGTCAGTGTGATCATGTGATGTATCTGACCCCAGGAATGTGTCAATAAAGTTTCCCCTTCCTGGGACAATGAATTCACGGTGTTCTTATTTCAATTTCCAGGAGTGTATATAAAATTCCCGGTAATCAGTTGCAACAATTATGCATATAATAAGTTGTTGAAAGTCGTTTGTCGTGGAAAAACTAGCGATTTCGAACATCATTATGTTTTCCGCAAACAAAGTTGTATTTCACAAATGTTATTGATTGTCTTCATAATGTTAACCGCGTATAGTTAACGGAAGACGTAGAAACGATATTCCGAAACGAATACGTATAGCGTAAGTCAAACGTTCGAATTAGAATAGAGACCCCACGAACACAAATTTGCTGTGGCAGGTATGAAATATAAACTCCATTACTCGCTCGTTACACTTGAAGGACAGATGTTGAATGGGCCGAAACGAGCCGCCGCATAACAGCGTAGTTGCCTGCTAACTTCGAAAGAAGGTAGATGCGGTTCCTAGCGCAACTTATAACATCGTCGAAAATCAGTGCGGACGTGAGAGCTTTGGTACACCCTGTTAAACAAACGGAAAAATGGAGGCGGTACAATTGGAGAGCGATCCGCCTTCACCAACATGCATAAGCAATTCATTAATAGTTTATATATATATATTTGAATTACAAAAAAATAATAATAAAAAATGTTGCATGACGTGAGATTCGATCCGGCGACCTTCGGATTACGAACCCGAGCGCTTACCGCTGCGCCACGACGCTTTAGAAAACCATTAATCGTCGGGAGTATTTCACCGCAACGGTTTCTTTTAACTGTCGATTTTCTCGACAACGGTTCAGAAGTGCATCTTGGTGCTTTGCCACATTACACCTCTGGCCATGAGCTTTTATTATGCGCAGTATGAATCGAATCTGAATTTCACAATTGGCGGCCTCCCCTTGTCAGTCAGAAACTGAATTTGAATCGTGTGAGAAGGGGAAACGTATACCAGGAGCTGTTGGAATTCGTCAGCGTGGCGTATCGTGACTGTCGTGTGTTGTTCCGCGATACTGCTGCGTTGAGTGGGATCCCACGACTGCCACGCGAATATGGAATCGATGGGTTCAGGAGGGCCATTCTCAGTGCCGTGCATCTTCCGAATGGTCACACGCTCCTGGCGCCCGGTTGTGCACGATCGTACAGACACGCCACGCACTTCTGACTCGTTCGATCAAAACAAGCATCCACAGGGACTGTGGTACTACGTTCTCCACAGCACAACTGTCAGCACAGTGACCACTGTTGTGGCAAAGATACGTCGTATGTAAACTGAAGGTGGATGGGGGAGAAAGGGATGGGAAAGGACCACTAACGTCAGCTGCATCGGGACTTCACGCAGAATCGCGGCGACCAGCGAAAATGTGAGCCGGACCGGGATTCGAACCCGGGATCTCCTGCTTATCAGGCAGTTGCCTTAACCACTGCGCTACCCGGGCACAGTGTTTATCGCAACCGCGCGGACTACTCCGGCACGCCTCCCGGTCGGCCCACATTCCCAGCCTGCGCCAATTGTCCGCAGTCCGTGCCCGTGTTCTCCGTGCCCACTGCTTACGAGATTCTCGCAGGACGTAAGACGTAATTGTGCATCCGCGCTGAAGAACCTGGTGAGCCGTGCTCACTCCCAACTACGCGTTTTCGTGAACTTCGTTGTCTATCTGTGTTTGGTTTCCCGCCCTTGTTGCGGTAAAGTCGTGGTTCTTCTTCGTTCTAGGTGTGGCAACAGTGATGTGTATCGATATTTGCGCCGTGTACCGTCTTTGGTTTGGTGCGTATAGTTTCCGGCTACGGGGTCTTCAGGCAGAAGGTCGGTTGTTGCGGACGAGGGAAGTCATTTCTGCGCGGTGCAGTCGGCTGGGGCCGCTAGCAGCCCCTGCGCAGTGGCGGAGCGTGTGTGGAGCTGTCCGATCGCTACGAGTTTCGTGGTTCACCGACCCAGGACGTCTAAGTTGAGTAGTCGTTTCAACTACCCAAGCCACGTCCATTCATGTTGTGGTGGTTCGTTTCGGTGCTTCGCTGTTGGGGAGGTTTTCCTGTGAGCAACACAGAGTGTTTCTACTGCTGAAATTTAGCCGCCACGCGGTGGAATTACCTATTTTGGTTGACTACAATTCGAGTGCACCGGCGGAATTTTCTGCCTAGTGGCCGTTAGTGTTCCGGTTACCTGCCCTGGCCACTAACGGAACTTCAGGCAGCGTCCTTTCCTCACCTGTTGTCGCTGTCCAACATGGTGTGTAATTTTGACACCTAATACATTGTGGATTATCACGTTTGTAACCTTTTCTGTTCGAGTTCTCATGTACTGATTGATGGGAAGAAAGTCGTTGTGTCGGTCGGTCCGTGGCTCGCCCCTGGTTGGGTTCCGACGGATCAAGTGCAGTTGGGCTCACCACCTGTCTCGCCTAAGTGAACGAGGGCAGACGGACCTCCCTGCAGGATTCTGAGTGCCACCGGTGTTTAATTATCTGTTTTCGGCTGCTTAAAATGGCCTTCAGCCATTGGTATTGCACCTTGCATACGTTTGTTCTATCTGCTTTGCTTTGAGGCTTTCCACTTAGCCGTGATATGTTTTTTTTAATTTATTTGCCTCTTTAATTGCATTTTTATCTTGATGTTTAACATTTCGTGTTTTTAAATATTGTGGGCTTTTGCCTTTAAAAGTCTATGGTAATATATTCTAAAATTCTGAAACTTAATTGTATCCTTCAGCCATTTGTATTGCACCTTGCATATGTTTGTTCTATCTACCTTGCGGTGTTTTTTTAAATTCTTTTATTGCTATCTTAATTGGATTTTTATCTTATTGATTTGTTAAGATTTCTTGTTTGCAGGCCTTCAGCCGTGAAAGAGTTGCATTCGGTAAAGGTCCGGCTATGTGCCGCTTTGGTTGTAAAAGTGTTATTAAATTACAATAAATTACAATTAGAAGATGAACTGACTCCAACCTATTTGGCCCTTTCCACAATCCTAATTACCTGGTTTAGCGGGCGTATCACCTGGATTCGTTGACCATCGAGGCGAATAAATTATATGAATGCGTGGTATCTGTTCTCTCGGACATGTCCGAAAGAACAGACAGCACGCATTCATATAAAAGATACGTGGGGCGACAACGCTGGACACTTCGTCGTCTATCCGGCAAAGTCCCGGGTCCATGTGTGCAGACTTCGGCAGAACGAAATGTGTCACAAAGCATTCGTCGTCATTATACGGCTCCTGCATCTGGTGTGATGGGATGGAGTGCTATTAGGTACTACACGACACGACCACATCTGGTTCACATAGTCTGTGATCTGAGCAGCGGCCTTTACACTTCTTACGTGATAAGGCGTTGTACGAGGGTCACTCCAAAATAAATGCAGACTACTTTTTTAAGAACACAGTTTTCATTCTGCATGTGTGAAAGTTTTACAGTGTGTACATACATCCTTCTCGCTTGTTTTCAAACTTAGTTCAACCTGTTCCCGTGAGTGCGCCGTCACAGCATGTCTTCAAGCTGGCTGCTACACTTGACGTTCGTCAGAAGCAACGTGCTGTCATAGAATTCGTGTGCTGTAAAAACGAGACAGTGGGAAACATCCGAAAGAGGTTGAAAAAGGTGTATGGAGATGCTGCTGTCGATCGCAGTACATTTAGTCGTGGGCAAGCAGGTTACGTGATGAAAGCGGGCATGGCAATATTGAGGATTGTCCTCGCAGCGGCAGGCCTCGTACTGCACACACTCCAGACAATGTGCAGAGAGTTAACGAATTGGTGACTGCTGACAGACGCATCACAGTGAACGATGTGTCACGCTACGTTGGGGCAGGAGAAGGAAGTGTTTGCCGAATACTGAAAGTGTTGGCGTTAAAAAAGGTTTGTGCCAGGTGGGTTCCCAGGATGTTGACTGTGGCTCACAGAGAAACAAGGAAAACGGTATGCAGCGAACTCTTGGAACAGTACCAGAATGGTGGAGATGAATTTCTTGGAAGAATTGTGACAGGTGATGAAACATGGCTCCATCATTTTTCGCCAGAGACGAAGAGGCAATCAATGGAGTGGCATTATGCAAATTCACCCAAGAAAAAATATTCAAAACCGCACCTTCTGCTGGAAAAGTTATGCCTGCGGTGTTTCTCGATTCCGAAGGACTTTTGCTTGTGGACATCGTGCCAAGTGGTACCACCATAAATTCTGATGCATATGTGACGACACTGAAGAAACTTCAAGCTCGACTGAGTCGTGTACGACCACATCGGCAAAAGCATAATGTTTTGCTGTTGCACGACAATGCACGGCCACATGTCAGTCAAAAAACCGTGGAAGCGATCACAAAACTCGGATAGACAACACTGAAACACCCGCTTTACAATCCTGACCTGGCTCTAAGTGACTACCATCTCTTTAGGAAACTGAAAGACTCTCTTCGAGGAAAAAGGTTTGAAGATGATGACTCCCTTGTGCACGCTGCCAAACAGTGGCTCCAACAGGTTGGTCAAATATGGCGTAAAGCAGTTGAGAGGGATGGAAATTATGTGGACAAATGAAATTAGTGTTCCTAAAGGATGTATCTACATACTGCAAAACTTTCAAAAATGTAGAATAAAAGATAGATTTTAAAAAAATAGTGTGCATTTCATTTGGAGTGACCCTCGTATGTCTGTGTCTTCGATGTCTTCGTGATGATACCTTTCAACAAGACAACACAATTCGGCATGTCGCCCACGCTGTCCTGACCTACATTCGTGTAGAGCTTGCTTGACTATTACCCTAGTCACCACTTTCCCAGACCCTTCATCCGTTGCGTTGCCCAGAGACTCGCACGCTATCATTCGTCATCCATGTAATGACGTATCTCTATACGTCACCCAAGCTCAGCCTACCGATGCTCCGCCGGGTTAGAGTCGTGACGCCACAGGCGGTCGCTCTGTATACTAAATTTCGCACCCTTCATAGATCTTCTTCTGGCACAGCCCAGTGTTCTGCTTTAGGTGTGGTTCACTTAGGGTAAAATATTGCGCTCTGGTCTGTCAGAATACCTCACACGTAACATTGGCAGACGTGCAACTAGCCGTGATACAGGCAGCCCCAGGACCGGGACGCCTGCCCACCCGGACCGCGCAGCCATCAGTGGGGTACCCGCCGGCTGCCCTGCGCCTGCGGTGTGTCTGGAGACGGTCGCAGCGGCTCCACTCGCCACGCCAGCAGCCCTGAGGCCACGCACCACAGTCCCGGTCTATTTCCGAACGAGTAAACGGACCGACGGACGCTTCCCTGCAGCGACTCCACATGTGTTCCACAGCCCGCGGCCGGTAACAATAAAACTGACGCCCCGTCTTCCTGGCTCAGTATGGAACCAACGAGTGCCCAGCGTTCTCCCGGACACAGCGCGTCGGTGTGACCTGGCTGGCCGTTTCCGTTTGACCTCTAAAAACGGTTCATTCGATCTTCTCGGATCACTTCGAAGACGTTAATATACCGAGAGATCAAAAAGTCAGTATAAATTTGAAAATTTAATAAACCACGCAATACTGTCATTAGAGCGGTAAAATTTGACACACATCCTTGGAATGACATGGGGTTTTATTAGAACAAAAGAAACAAAAAAACAAAGTATTGCTAGAAGTGTGAAAGTTCTCTTGTGCGCGTCGTTTGGTGATGATCGTGTGTTCAGCCGCCACTTTCGTCATGCTTGGCCTCCGAGGTCCCCAGACCTCAGTCCGTGCGATTATTGGATTGGATTGTTTGGGGAAAGAGACCGAACAGCGAGGTCATCGGTCTCATCGGATTAGGGAAGGAAGTCGGCCGTGCCCTTTCAGAGGAACCATCCAGGCATTTGCCTGGAGCGATTTAGGGAAATCGCGGAAAACCTAAATCAGGATGGCCGGACGCGGGATTGAACCGTCGTCCTCCCGAATGCGAGTCCAGTGTGCTAGCCACTGCGCCACCTCGCTCGGTTGCGATTATTGGCTTTGGGGTTACCTGAAGACGCAAGTGTATCGTGATCGACCGACATCTCTAGGGATGCTCAAAGACAACATCCGACGCCAATGCCTCACCATAACTCCGGACGTGCTTTACAATGCTGTTCACAACATTATTCCTCGACTACAGCTATTGTTGTGGAATGATGGTGGACATATTGAGCATTTCCTGTAAAGAACATCGTCTTTGCTTTGTCTTACTTTTTTATGCTAATTATTGCTATTCTGATCAGATAAAGCGCCATCTGTCGGACATTTTCTGAACGTTGGTATTTTTTTGGTTCTAATAAAACCCCATGTCATTCCAAGCATGTGTGTCAATTTATATCTCTCTATCTACATTATTCCGTGATTTATTCAGTTTTCAAATTTATACTGACTTTTTGATCACCCGGTATGTCAGGAAACAACACATATTTTTATGCTTTCAGGTTTTCTCGGTGTGACTGATTAGTGTAATCATTTCTGTCGCTCAGTCTCATTGTTGATACTGTTTTTCTGCACGACATTTCAACAATCGACCCACAATTCTTCACATTCTGGTTGGAGTCCAGGCAGAGTGCAGCGTTACACAGTTCGCGGCCACTGCAGATGATGAGTAGGTCGGTAGTGGAAATAACGTGCAGAGAAATGAGATCAACAACACCCGAAAGCAGAATATTAAGAAATATTTTGTTGGCATACGGCACAGCCACATAAAAAGAGATTATTAACCCCCGCCGATTTTAACATCCAGTCAACCAACTCCACAACTAGCATCAGTTCGGCCAGCTGCTTTATAAATGCGCAACCACTTTGATGGCTCAAAAATGGCTCCGAGCACTATGGGACTTAACTGCTGTGGTCACCAGTCCACTACAACTTAGAACTACTTAAACCTAGCTAACCTAAGGACATCACACACATCCATGCCCGAGGCAGGATTCGAATCTGTGATGGGAGCGGTCGCGCGGCTCCAGACTGTAGCGCCTAGAACAGCTCAGCCACTTCGGCCGGCGCAACCACTATGGCCTAGCGGGTGGAGTCGTTCACTACTGGTTTAGAGGACCACTGCTCGGTTAAATGACCAGCTAAGATAGAAATATGCGGAATGGTGTCCGTTCAGCTCCATGAAGCAAAATAAGGAGCGACGGTGGTAACTAAAGCCATAAAGTGACATCCAAATTTAGAGATTGGGCTTACATTTCAGCACGATAATGCCCGTCCGCAAACGGCGAGAGTTTCTACTACCTGTCTTGGTGCTTGTCAAAATAAATCTTGGCCAGCGAGATCGCCGGATCTCTCACAAATTGAGGACGTTTGGAGCGCTACGGGCATGGCCCTCCAAGCAGCTCGGGATTTTGACGACCTAAGCGCCAGTTGGACAGAATTCGGCACGATATCCCTCTGGACGACATCCAACAACTCTGTCAACCACTGCCCAGGTGAATAACTGCTTGCATGAGGGCCACAGGTGGACCAACGCGTTGTTGATTTGCTCAATTTGTGAAATTCTTTTCCTCGAATAAATCATTCGCTTTTTAAAAATTGTACTCATTTGTCCGCACATGTAGATCGCATCTACCGATTTCCATACCATTCGGTTAATTCCTTCGGGGGGCATCGTCTTTCTTTTAGTCTTAGAGTGCATTTGGCAAGTAAGTTACCGTGGCTGTCAGAAGCTGGGATACAAGTTGGTGCTTTTCGTCAGCTCTGACGTTAGGAAAATAACGCATGACGAAACAGTTGAAAGATAAATTGAAAGAAATTTAGATACCACCTTGGATATTCGTTAAATAAGATGTCAAGAACTTTCTTGGCAACTGCGAAGAACGTCATTACAAGAATATAGTAAGAAACATGCTGAATAACTTCGAAGTACTGATTGTCAGAGTGAGCATAAAGCTGCACTTCCTTGACTCCCGCATCGTCTATTTTCTGGGTAATCTAGATGCTGTGAGTGAGGGAGAGTGAGAACGGAATTATCATCATATGAAACAAATGGAACGGGAGTACCACGACCGATGGGATGACAGCATGAATGCTGACTAGTACTGATGCTGTACAGGGAGTGTCCTCAGTCAGTGCACAGAAGAAAACGCAATGGAGATTTGTGGGGAAAATGAAGAGAGGTTATGATTTATGCCTTTGTCTTAATTCCGTAGAACATACCACAGTACTTTATTATGATGTCAGGAATGCCATTCACCATTATTTTATGAAAAAACCTTATGTGATAGCGGGAAACCCTTAGCATTTCTTAACATGGCATTTCAAAAAAACATTGGAATCACCTAAAACGATTGAGGAAAATACTGCTAAGTACCAGTTCATAGATATGTGTTATGTACCACGCTATAGAGTTCCCATACTACAAAGTGGCACAGCGCTTAAATTGCCTGAACCATGGTTCGCAAATTAGATGACTGATCTACACCTGGTACTCCACAAATCACATTTCTGATACCACTATCACCTTCTCTCTTTTCTGTTCCATTCGCCAACAGCGGGTGGAAGGAACGACTGTCAGCAAGCCTCCGTGTGAGCTCGAATTTTTCTAATTTTCCCGTCCCAGTCATTTCTTGAGTCGTGCGTAGAAGGAAGTGATATATTGCTCGACTCTTATCTGAACATCTGCGCTCGAATTTGTAGCACTAAATCTCACCGTATGCAAAACATTTCGGTCGTAGCGTCTGCCGCTGGAGTTCGCTGAGAACTCTTAAAAGAACCGCATATTTTCGTACTACGAAGGTATCAATTTGAATTCCACCAAACACCCCATGTCACTTTCCGAAGCACTGAATCGAGATTGCGATGGCTTTTGTAAGTCAGTCATAGCTCATGTCACTTCATCTCGCCCGCTGATGACAGCATAGGACACGTGATGTAGTCAGCGAATAGAGAGATCACTCTTTAGTAGCGCGAACACACAAATAAGAAAAGTTCGTGGTTTAAATTAAGATACATCACACATATGTGCCAGTAAAATTTTTAATAACGACGTAAATGTCTGATCTGGGCTCGAAATTCTTCTAACTGGTCGTCCTCAAACAGTTGATTTTTAAATGGAGTCAAACGCTTTGTGATTTAAGAAATTCATCGTACATTCTCGCACACAGTTCATTTTGCACAAAAGGAAATTGGCTTTGAATGTAAAGCTTTTCAAACCACCATTCACAATATTTTCCCGCGACCTGTTAGAAATAGGTTAGTTTCAGCAGTTGCAAGAGAGCGCCAGATAACAGGCGTCACCTCGCTTGCGCAGCCACGATGACGCAGGAAGCCCGTATGTTCGTACGTGTAAAACATTGAAAGATCTTACATTATATCACAAAAGAAACAAGAAATCAGAGGATACTTCACGAGCATCAGAATTTCGTGAACCACACTCAAATGCATAATTCGGCTTAAAGTGCACATTCGTATGTCCATATTCGGATGCAAATTTTCTTGGAGTACCAGTGCTGTAATATCTCATGATTGGTTCTTTATTATGGTATAATGCCATACATGCACTTGAAATAAATCGAACAGTTGAAACCAGCCAAGAGTGTGAAATTAAACACTTCGTTTCAAATGAATTGACTGCCTCAATAGAAAAGATTAATAAAAGCCAAATATCTTTAGCAAAAAGACAAAAATAACTTCATTGTTCTGCAAGGCGATTAATGCTTGACTGTCAGAAAAGTGGGAATAAAATCTGAAACTAATAACATGTTTTAGCGTTCCGTTATTAAGCGAACGTGTTTTAATTCATTTGATAGCTCCCGGCCACAAAAATCCGTTTCATAATCATTTAACGTGAGAGCAATAAACGAAGACGAAACAACAAAATCACTGAACGTAAACACGGGTCACGTGGAGACTACCCACCACAACTCGGGCTGCTCTGTGCATCAGCCCCAGATTTACTATATTTCCGAACCGGGGCAATATTAGGTAGTGGCGTCCAGCACACTTCTGTAACCAGAAGCGGGAGAAGGCACTACTCATACTCGACTAAACTGTGCATGCGCAACAGCCCGCCCGCAACTGCTCAAACGACTCGAAACGGTCGTCACGTCACGCTCAATTTGTTGTTGTGAAGCATTGCATAGTCTTCCTAAGCCTTCGACACACTGTGCTGCTGGCAGACGCTTGTATGAACACTATGTTTGGGTGTTGTATACGGCGCATTTCCTTTGCAACTTAAGTTTTTATTTTTGTTATACTTCTCTCGTTCATGTTTTGTTGCTGCAGTATTATTCTGCAGTAGCGGGATACAGTAATTGTTAGATTATTGGTTCTTACCAGTCAAAAATCACAAAAATTTAACTTAACAACCAAAACAATGAAAAATTCCCGGAATTCTAAAGAATTCCCGGGTTTTTCCCGGTTTTCTCCCGGATGAAAAACTTCCCGGGTTTTTCCCGGATCTCCCGTTTGTCCCGGGTCGTATATACCCTGGGTGCGCCGACCACGTGCCCCTCGATATCTGCCACCAGTGTGGCCTGTGGGCTGAGGGTGAACGGCGGTCCGTCGGTACCGTTGCGCCTTCATGGCTTGCTCGGGCGGAGTTTAGTTTTTGATGCTGAAAATGTCAGACTATAGGTTTTATGTTAACAATGTTGTTAATATAAATAGCATAATCTCAAAACTATACATATACAAAATTTCTTTACATATTATTTGACAGAAAATAAGTGAACCGACTGACGATAGTGAAACTCTGTCGAAACATGTTTGGAACGAGAAGAATTTGTATTTTCTAAATGCGGAACTATACTTTATGGTAGGTGACCAGCGCCGTTGTGAGATGAAACCACAACGTAGATATCTGTGTAGCAACTGTTCCGGCAACTTAGCTAGGGCCTAACATACAGCACGCAGTTGGTTTCTCGAAGATCGTTTGCTTTCTTCCACAGTCCGCGTCGAACGCGCAAAGGCCGCGTCATCGCCGACAACCCGACTCTACGACAGACTAGACCAGTCTAGCCTAGTCGGCGTCCTTGCCGGCCGGCAGTTATCTGCGCCTCCCGATAGCGGGCAGTGTTTGCGCAAGCGTCGCGTTCTGCCGTCAGAGGACGCCGCCTCAATGTCAGCCGCGAGGCGCGTAGCTCCCTGGAAGCATTTCCAGCACAATCCTTACCTGCAGTTTACTGCTGGCACTAAAGCCTAGCAAGACAATCTGTCCTCACAGTATACCCATAATAATAATAATAATAATCTTTATCGAATATTCAGCATACTTCACGGTAGCTGCGAGACGAACGGGCCTTTCGTCTTCATAATTTTTGTATTTGACATAATGACACACGACACCGGCGGAATTACTTGAGTCATAACATGAATGGAACACGTTCTGCGCTCTGAGGTCCACTGTCCCAGGGTACAACTAAAGCACAAAATATCTATTACTGTCTTCTACCTTTTCGTATTTACTGTATTGAAATGCTTTGATTACAGCCCCCAAACAAAAGTTATCATACTCGTATTAAGCGTCTCCTAGTTGGTGCGGTAGAGTTGGAAAGGGTGACTATAGTGATCAAGTGTCGGGTGGTCGAGCGCAGTGATAAAAGAGAGAAAAAAAAAGCATTCCGTCTTCAGGCCACGAGTGGCCTACCGGGACCATCCGACCGCCGTGTCATCCTCAGAGGAGGATGCGGATAGGAGGGGCGTCGGGTCAGCACACCGCTCTCCCGGTCGTTATGATGGTATTCTTGACCGAAGCCGCTACTATTCGGTCGAGTAGCTCCTCAATTAGCATCACGACGCTGAGTGCACCCCAAAAAATAGCAACAGCGCATAGTGCCTGGGTGGTCACCCATCCAAGTGCCGACCACGCCCAATAGCGCTTAACTTCGGTGATATCACGGGAACCGATGTGTCCACTGCGCAGTGATGAAACTTGTAATTCCTCTGAGTTTCTGGAACTAAAGCTGGCTCTGCATATGAAGGCGTAACTGCTACCTTTTAGAATGTTCGTAAAGTCTGATTGACAAATTTCTATTGTCATTTTTATCTGGGTGTGAAAGTCGGAGTATTTTTTTTTTTTTCATTGTGCTGATTTCTGCTGAAATTGAATCCTTTGCTGGCATTCACGGCTTCGTTGAAGGAGATTACCATTCCAAATGGAGTGAGTCCTTCTGTAGTAAAGTTCTCTGATTCGGAGAATTATTCATATTAAAATGGATGGGTATCACATCCCAGCTTGCATGTCCGCCAAATCGAAAATCGAATGGATTTCGTAATTCTGACGGCTTCTCCTGCGTACAGCATGGCAATTATTGAACTATATGAAAGAAAATCATCATAACTTCTGAACGGTTTCCTTTACGACGTTCAAACAACACGGCTGGTGCGAGGCATGTTGGGAATTAGTATCCGCATGCATGGTTTGATTTAGCGACGGAGCCCACTTTTATTTGGATGGGTTCGTCAATAACCAAAATTGGTGCATTGGGGGACGGGGGGGGGGGGGTGAGAATCCGCATTTCGCGATTGAGAAGTCTCTTCACCTTCAACGGATGACTGTGTGGTGTGCATTGTCCAGTCACGGAATAATCGGTGCGATATTCCTTGATGGTACGGTGACTACTGAACGGTACGTGAAGGTTTTGGAAGATGATTTCATACCCATCATACAAAGTGACCCTAATTTCGAAAAGATGTGGTTCAAGCAAGCCGGAGCTCGACCCCATCGAACTAGGAGAGAGTTTGATGTCCTGGAGGAGCACTCTGAGGACGGCATTCAGGCTCTGGGTACAAAGAAGCCACTGGCACGAGCCTCGATTGGCCGCCACAATCTCCGGATCTGAACACGTGCGACTCCTTTCTGTGGGGCTACATTAAAGACAAGATGTACAGCAATAGCCCCAAAGCCACTGAGAGGAGCTGAAGACAGCCGTTCAGGAGGTCGTCGACAGCATCGACGTTCCGACACTTCAGCGGGTCATGCAGAATTTCGCTTTTCGTCTGCGCCACATCATCGCCAAGGATGGCAGGCTTATCGAACATATCATAACCTAAATCCGAATAGTTGTAGTGACGTTTACATGTGGGATCGTCCGGGCCGCCATGCGCTGTTGCCATTTTTCGGGGTGCATTCAGCCTCGTGATGCCAATTGAGGAGCTACTCGACCGAATAGTAGCGGCTCCGGTCACAGAAAACCGTCATAACGACCGGGAGAGCGGTTTGCTGACGACACGCCCCTCCTATCCGCATCCTCAGTTGAGGATGATACGGCGGTCGGATGATCCCGATGGGCCACATGTGACCTGAAGACGGAGTGCTTTACATGTTGAATAAAGTGTCAGCACGCCGTAGTTTGTAACAAATTTTTGTTTTTTTATATTGTTTAACAATTGTCACCCTCTATATGGAAATCATTTTTGGCAAAATCGTACTGTCCCATATTACCTGTCCTTTTCAAACTTCCTGGAACCGCCTATGGACATCTGCAATTCCCAGCAGTTCTTAGAAATTCTAATATCTCGTTGGATCCCCTTTCTCTGCGGTTGGCATAACATAAATATAGTTCATCCAATGTTCGCACGGAGATCTTTTCATTTTAAACGAGAATTCTCAATAAATTATGGACACTGTGGTGAAAGCTAGCCTGACCACATGAGGCCTGAGCGAAGGGGAATGCGACCACATGTGAGATACAAGAGAAGGGACAGTAATTTTAGAATCCGAGATGTGTTGAACGGACACAATTGTAAGTACAAAGGTGATTATGTGAAAAGAAAGCAACTAATAGAAAATTCCAAACACTTTTAGCTAGTGCAAACAGTAACAGAAACTATGCAATAAAAAAATTAACGTTACAGTGACAAGTGCTACATGACCCTGCTCCGTATTAAGCTACGACGATAAGCTACCTCAATAAGTAGTTTGCTCTGCACCATTTGGAAATCAGGCGTAAGATGCTAAAATTGCCAATGTAATCTTACTGCATGACAATACCGATTATTGTTAAAAATAATGCGATTTCTGTAGCTTACTGATCGAGTTTTAAGACATTATTAAGCAACTAAGTTCTTCTCACTTATGTATCAAAGCTTGTCTCATTTTATGCACACTATTTTCCTCTTTTTTTACTTCGCTTGTTCTGCTTCCTTAGTTTTCACATTTTAATGTATTTACTGTATGTTGTTTTAACATTTAAATTTTAATATTACGAATATTATTTCTCGACACACAATATTTGCCTGACACGTACGACGTCAACGTTCCGTCTGTCAGTGACTGGGAAAAACAAACGCGAAATCTAGTGTCTGTTGCAGGCACGCAGCTGCCTGCTTCCGCGTCAAGTTCGACCGCGGCTGCAGGGCAAAAAGTTGTCGCTAACGTCATCCGTGGGCACGTGTCGCGGTTAGTTGTGCGCGATTGCCGGCACCTCTGCCGTCCGTCTCTGACGACTAAACACGAGCTGAGTGCGGGAATTCTTCACCACGCTATTTCTCATTTCCAATTGCTATAGGAGCAGCTCTCGATGACTGAATGACACTAAAACAATCAAAATAGGATCATCACTAAGGCGGCGTGGCTTGAATAAAATGATCTAAAGAAGATCTGCACTTTATTCGCTGAACGAAGAATTGTCGTGCCGTCGCATTGATTGCTGCGTCTATTATGCACATCTGTATGGCGTGGTGTTTAACAACTTTAGGAACGCCGTTAAATACATGAAAAAGGGACACTCCCCCAGCAGGCCGTGGTCGCCATCGCACGCTCATTTAATGGCGCTCGATTCGGACGTAAAAGCAATCCTGCACTCCACATGAAGCTTGGTTTCAGCACCATAGAACTTTATCGGTCTTGGTATTATTGGAGGAAACTTCTTCCGACCTACGAACAGACTTCCCCCGCCACTTATAGCGGAACCTACAGTTTAACGTGGACCCCGTGAAACTTGGTCTTTTTCACATATTCGAGTTTAACTGATTACCACGGGCATTACAGTCTCATGGCCGCCCATGCGTGCTATACCTGTTCGCAAATGAAGCCGCCTAGGCCAGTTACCGCTAGGGGGTAGAAGGGGGGTTTGTATTCGGTCTGAACACGATGGGTCGGTCTTCCCCTTACCCTCCTATACAGGGTGAGTCACCTAACATTACCACTGGAAACACCTCCCGAACCACGAAAAACGCTGAATAACCAATAAAGCAGACCGAAAGTGAGGAGAGGGGCTGTTGTAAATGGTTAATACAGACCATTGAGTAGTGCACGGAAGTCTGATTTTTAACACATACTTATGTTTTTTTTTTTTTTTAATGGAAACCTGTTGTCATTTTTAGCAAAACTGAAAATAGAAACAAATGCTTAATCAAGACCGTTTGTTACATTGTAAAATGTTAAGTACATCGAGAGTAATTTGTAACGTTAAGTTGACGCTTGAAACCTCAGACGTTCAGTCGGGTGTTGTAACAAACAAGATCTGTAGGGGTATGTTTACAAAGACTACGATGTTTACGAGTTTGGCTGTCGCCGTGTCTGCATGTAGAGCTTACTGAATTAGTCCTTGTACTCAGAATAACTGTAGCACACTGTGTCGCCGGACGTCTGTGATAGTGTACTGTACACAACTAAGAACAGAAGTACGCACAGCAGGAACATCAGAAAGTCGCAAGTACAATACGAGGGGCGTTTGAAAAGTCCGTGAGAAAATAAAAACTACTTACGTGTTTGGGGTAAACCTTTTTTATTTTTCGACATAGTCTACTTTCAGGGTTATACACTTCGTCCAACGCTGTTCTAATTTGTTGATCTCTTCCGAAGAATAGGAATTCTCCAAGTCTGCAAAATAGCTATTCAAATGGCTCTGAGCACTATGGGACTTAACATCTGTGGTCATCAGTCCCCTAGAACTTAGAACTACTTAAACCTAACTAACCTAACGACATCACACACATCCATGCCCGAGGCAGGATTCGAACCTGCGACCGTAGCGGTCATGCGGTTCCAGACTGAAGCGCCTAGAACCGCACGGCCACAAAATAGCTATTAATTGCTGCAATCACCTCCTCGTTTGAATAAAATCTTAGTCCCGGCAGCCATTTCTTAAAATTGGGGAACAAATAGTACTCCGATGGAGCCAAGCCTGGAGAATAGGGGGGAAGTGGAACGAGCTGGAATCCTATTTCCATTAATTTTGCGACCACAACTGCTGAGGTGTGTGCTGGTGCATTGTCGTGATGAAAAGGACTTTTTTGCGGTCCAATCAGCGGCGTTTTTCTTGCAGCTCTGATTTCAAACGGCCCAATAACGATGAATAATATGCACCTGTAATAGTTTTACCCTTTTCCAGATAGTCGATGAGGATTATCCCTTGCGAATCCCAAAAGACAGTCGCTATAACCTTTCCGGCCGAAGATACGGTCTTCGCCTTTTTTGGTGCAGATTCTCCCTTCGTAACCCCTTGTTTAGATTGTTCTCTGATCTCAGGAGTATAGTAATGTATCCATGTTTCATCCACAGTGACGAAACGACGTTTAAAGTCCTGTGGATCCTTTCTGAACAGCTGCAAACCATCCTTGCAACACTTCACACGATTCAGTTTTTGGTCAAGCGAGAGCAATCGCGGAACCCATCTTGCGGATAGCTTTTTCATGTCCAAATGTTTATGCAAAATATTATGTACCCGTTCATTCGAGACACCCACAGCACTAGCAATCGCACTCGCCTTAACTCTTTATTCATCCATCACCATATCAGGGCTTTTATCAATGATTTCTAGAGTTGTAAACTTCACAGGGCGTCCAGAACGTTCAGCATCACTTGTGCCTATACGGCCAGTCCGAAAAGTTTGAAACCACTTATAAACTGTTCTAATCGAAGGTGCAGAGTCACTGTAATGTTTATCAAGCTTCTCTTTAGTCTCCTGAGCTGTTTTGCCTTTTATAAAGTAATGTTTAATCACCACACGAAATTCGTTTTCGTCCATTTTGGACAATCACTCGACTTCCTTGATTCACACGAAGGCTAACACAAAGAAATACACCAATATGGCTAAAACTTGGTGTGCGTTCTTTCCAAACATGCTACTAGCTAAACATGACCTCGATACACGCCGGTGGTGCCACCTCTCGGGCTTTACACGGACTTTTCAAACGCCCCTCGTTACGTGTATAGTGTTGTTTCCGTTGCGAAGATTATCAGCGGAACTTACAATCTCCCAGTCGAAGGTGAGGTATTGAACCGTTAACCGTGAACGTCTTGCAGCCCAATGGACGGGTCTCACAATCATACTGAAAGGGGTGGGGTCGCTACAGGTCTTTTAATTATTGACTTTGGAGTGATGAAAAGTTTAACCCCGTCTCGCCCCGCAAAGTGAAACTGGCGATCATTATTTAGAGTCATTTTTCCCGTGCACACTGCAGAAAATTAATCCGGATCCGCCAATAAACGCTTCCGATTAAATCCGTTTCCTTGGAAACCTGAGATGTTTTGATGTGGACAGCGAGGTTGACCCCGACTGCTCAGCAGCTAGGTACTCTTCCTCGCAGATTAAAACTGTGTGCCGGACCGGGACTTAGAAACGGAACCTTTCCCCTTCAAGAACAATGCTCTTGCCTATAGCTACCAGCAGCACAAATTCTCATACGCAGAATCTTCACAGGGTGGCGTACTAGCACGCAGTGCTGATCTCCCGTTTCCTTCTCAACCATCTGACCACAAATAACGTATTATCAAGAACACAGTTTGGATTTCTGAAGGGTTCTGATATCGAAAAGGTTATTTACACCTACAGTGAAAATGTACTTAATTCATTAAATAACAAGTTACAAGCAGCAGGTATTTTCTGTGATTTGTCAAAGGCATTCGACTGTGTGAACCACAACATCCTTTTAAATAAATTTGAATTCTATTGTATCACGGGCAGTGTTGCATAATGGTTCAAGTCATATCTCGCTAACAGGAAACAAAGGATGTCAGGGCAAGGGACTAGTGAATTAAGTCATCAGTCATCATCAGAATGGGAAGAAATTACATGTGGTGTCCCACAAGGATCCATCTTAGGGCCATTGATTTTTCTTGTGTACATTAATGATCTCTCATCAGTTACACTGCCAGAAGCAGAGTTCGTTTTGTTTGCAGATGACACAAGTATTGCAATAAATAGTATGTCGAGTGTAGATCTAGAAAGATCTGCTAATGATATTTTCATGGATATTAATAAATGGTTTAAAGCCAACTCACTGACATTAAACTTCGAAAAGACTCACTATATGCAATTCATAACCTGTAAGAGGTTTCCACCCAGTATATGCATATAGTATGAAGAAGAGCAGATAGAAGAGGTAGACAGTCTTAAATTCCTGGGATTACAACTTGATAATAAATTCAGTTGGGAGGAGCACACCACAGAACTGCAGAAACGCCTTAACAAATCTGTATTTGCAATTCGAGTGTTAGCAGACATAGGCGACATAAAAATGAAAAGATTGCATACTTTGCCTACTTTCATTCCATAATGTCATATGGTATAATATTTTGGGGTAACTCTTCAAGTCAAACAAAAAGTTTTCAGAGTCCAAAAGCGTGTAATACGTATTATTTGTGGAGTAAATTCACGGACGTCCTGTAAAAACCTCTTCAAAGAACTGGGTGTACCAACTACTGCCTCTCAGTATATTTACTCCTTGATGAAATTTGTCCTAAATAATATATCTCTTTTTCCAACAAACAGCTTAGTTCAAATGGTTCAAATGGCTCTGAGCACTATGGGACTTAACATCTATGGTCATCAGTCCCCTAGAACTTAGAACTACTTAAACCTAACTAACCTAAGAACATCACACACATCCATGCCCGAGGCAGGATTCGAACCTGCGACCGTGGCAGTCGCGCGGCTCCGGACTGAGAGCCTAGAACCGCTAGACCACCGCGGCCGGCTAAACTGCTCAGTTCATACATACATTACCAGGACCAAAAATGATCTGCACAAGGAGATAAAAGCACTTACTTTAGTTCAAAAAGGGGTCCACTACTCAGGAACACTCATCTTCAATAATTTGTCAGCAAACATAAAAAATTTAGTTACAAATAAAGATCATTTTAAAAGGAGCCTGAAAGACTTACTAGTGGCCAACTCCTCCTACTCCATTGACGAATTTTTTAATAGAAACAAGTGATGATGTGTTGTATACAGGGTGTTACAAAAAGGTACGGCCAAACTTTCAGGAAACATTCCTCACACACAAATAAAGAAAAGATGTTATGTGGACATGTGTCCGGAAACGCTTAATTTCCATGTTAGAGCTCATTTTAGTTTCGTCAGTACGTACTGTACTTCCTAGACTCACTGCCAGTTGGCCCAATTGAAGGAAGGTGATGTTGACTACGGTGCTTGTGTTGACATGCGACTCATTGCTCTACGTTTGGGCAGGCATTGTTGGTGATGTTTCGATTGGGCCCCATGTTCTTCCACCTACGCTCAATGGAGCACGTTATCATGATTTCATACGGGATACTCTACCTGTGCTGCTAGAACATGTGCCTTTACAAGTACGACACAACATGTGGTTCATGCACGATGGAGCTCCTGCACATTTCAGTCGAAGTGTTCGTATGCTTCTCAACAACAGATTCGGTGACCGATGGATTGGTAGAGGCGGACCAATTCCATGGCCTCCACGCTCTCCTGACCTCAACCCTCTTGACTTTCATTTATGGGGGCATTTGAAAGCTCTTGTCTATGCAGACCCGGTACTAAATGTAGAGCCTCTTCGTGCTCATATTGTGGACGCCTGTGATACAGTACGCCATTCTCCAGAGCTGCATCAGCGCATCAGGGATTCCATGTGACGGCGGGTGGATGCCGTATCCTCGCTAACGGAGGACATTTTGAACATTTCCTGTGACAAAGTGTTTGAAGTCACGCTGGTACGTTCTGTTGCTGTGTGCTTCCATTTCATGATTAATGTGATTTGAAGAGAAGTAATAAAGTGAGCCCTAACATGGAAAGTAAGCGTTTCCGGATACATGTCCACATAACTTATTTTCTTCCTTTGTGTGTGAGGAATGTTTCCTGAAAGTTTGGCCGTACCTTTTTGTAACACCCTGTATATTCATACTATTAGTATTGTTATTTCAGCTTAAAAATGTATATATTCATACTATTAGTATTGTTATTTCAGCATTAAAAAAAATTGACATGTTCCACATCCACGAGGATCTCCTCAACACGGATCTATGGAACGAAAAACTAATCTGATCTAATCTCTGGTTCATCGCTTGTTGGGTTGTTATGTATTCCAAGCTGGCAGCGAGGCTGTCCGCCCTCCAGCGGCCGGCAGCGTGTCCGGCGTGGGCCGCGCTGGAAGCGTCTCTGCTGATCCGTCTGCTGAGCAGTCGCGTCAGCCTCGCTGCCCGTATCAAAACACTTCAGGTTTCCAAAGAAACAAAGCACTCTACTATAGTCATTTAACCCTCACCAATTCCATCCCTTTCACCAAACACTGCCTTCAGCTAGCTAACTGCTGCACAATCTAACAGAAGGTCTTTGTCCACAAAACACGTGCGCACTCACTGACCCGCAACATTCACCTACAGAAACCGGAAAAAAAACTGATACGAACTTCTTGCCCGAACACAGGACACGCAGTTATTGATCGTTTTAGTTTTCCGTGCTATATGAATATCATTATCGACCACTGTGCATCGCTTACACAAGAGTTCATAAATATGGAACTTATAAATGTACGAGGTCTGTCTAAAAAGTATCCAACCTCTGATCATACCGCACAAAATAGAGCCGATAGCGCGGCGCCACTACGCACAGTAAAGGAAGAGACCTTTATGCCCATGCGTGAATTTTGTACCCGCCTTCCAGCGCGTCATTCGCTGCCAGTCCGTCGCTGAGTGAGGCGCTACGCAACGTGTTCGTCAGATTACTGATTCTCTCAAGATGACTGAACGTGTTGAGCAAAGGTACTGCCGGCCGGTGTGGCCGTGCGGTTCTAGGCGCTTCAGTCTCGAACCGCGTGACCGCTACGGTCGCAGGTTCGAATCCTGCCTCGGGCATGGATGTGTGTGATGTCCTTAGGTTAGTTAGGTTTAAGAAGTTCTAAGTTCTAGGGGACTGACGACCACAGATGTTAAGTCCCATAGCGCTCAGAGCCATTTGAACCATTTTTTAATCTGAGCAAAGGTACTGCATCAAATTTTGTCAAAAGCTTCGTGATTCTCAAAGCGAAACAGTTCATAAGATTCAGCAGGTGTTTGGAGAAGATGCGATGGGTGAAACACAAATTAAGGAGTGGTTCAACCGATTCAAAAGTGGCCGCACATCAGCTGAGAGTGACCAGCGTTCTGGCAAGTCCCAAACTGCTCGGAGTGCAGCTGTTGTTGAATTGTGCATCACAAATACGCACCGGAAGGACAAACAGTGAGAAAGGAGTACTATCAAGATGTTCTCCGCCGACTCCGCGACGCAGTTCGACGTAAAAGACCAGATATGTGGATGGAGAAAAACTGACAACTGCGGCACGACAACACCCCCGCACTTGATTCAAAATTTTTGGGCCAAACATGGAATTACACCCGTTCGCCAACCTCCCTACTCTCCAGACATGGCTCCTTGCGACTTATGATTGTTTCCAAAATTGTAGACGCCACTGAAAGCAACCCATTTTGAGATTAGAGAAGAGATAATGCGGAACACGACGACGGAACTGAACATCATTCCAAAAGAAGACTTCCAGAGGTGTTTCCAGCGGTGGAAGGATCGGTGGGCGAAGAGTGTGCAAGCACAAGGGGCCTACTTTGAAGGGGATTAGGGTGCCAACCCCGTCAGGTATTCGAAATATTTTTTCTGGCCAAAGGTCGGATAATTTTTAGACAGGCCTTGTATATTCATTACCCGTCATACTGGAAGGTGGGAGCGCAGCCACATATACGTAGTAATAATAATAAATAAATAAAATAGTCTCAGGCCGCAGTTATGGCTGATCAAATTTTATTCCTTGATCGATTTCGAGGCTTCGCATGTACCTTACACAAATTTAATCGACGTTAGGTATTAATTTTCCAGATCACAGCAGGTCGTCAACCGAAAGACAGGTCAACATATCCTGCGTACGCAACAATGCAAGGCGGCACTGCACCGGTGGGCAACAGTCTGTAGAGCTGTCCACCTGTCTTTCGGTTGACAATCTGCTATGAAGTTAATACGTAGTGTCGATTAGATGAACACTAAGGCAGATCTGAAGATGAGAAGTGACGTCTCGAAATCGATCACGGAATAAAAGTTGTAAAACCGTAACTGCAATCTGAGACTATTTAATGTACTATTATTATTTGCAAGCTACTCCCGTGAGGATTTCCGATCGACTCCCAGACGGGAGCTGCGAGCGATTTCCAAACTTGCTTAAACATTCCGGCGTTTCAGCCAATTAGCTTCAGGTGCACAACGCGGGCATTCGCACTGGTCGTCCTCTTCTCCCAATAATCCTGCGAAAGTACTGCCTCCTGCCACATCTCCGCGCTATTTTGTTGACAGTGTTGGGAAAAGACCAATAGCTTGGTAAGCTCCGACCACGACATTCACCCTTCAACACACTTTACGATGATTAGGCAAAGCCATCCCGTCATATTCACGTTTCCAGACGAAAGACAAACCGGAACCTATGCCGAACACCGACTCTTGCGTCGCTATTAGAGAAGATACTACATTCTTGGCGTTGCCGTCTATGGCATTAGAACAAAAAGGAAATGAAGTTCCTGTCCAGTTTAAAAATCCGAATCAGGTAATTATTACTACTAATGCTTGTCTCAACAGGCTTAGGAAGGATATGTTCCAGCTGTGTCCCGAGCGAATGTGGTAGTGGAAAGAATGACTAAACAGAAACTCCACATGTCAGACCTCCATCAGATTTCCAGAACTTGCATAACCCGGAAATCTGACACGGAAATTTCTGTATTACGCTCACGAGCCTTCTCTGTGATACCTCGGGACACCGGGTTGTACCAGACAAACATCACTCGCACAATAAGAGGCGACCACGCCCAAACCGGATCGAGTCCACTAATCGGATTAGCAGTCTCGGCAGTGGTTTGGCGCTCCAGCCGTCGTGGATGGGGGTGCGTCTCTCTGCTGGTCTTCCGCAGTCGTTTCGCTCATTACAGATTTCGGTTCGTGCGCAAAGAATGTAAGTAGTACACGCGAGCTACTTACAGAATTCCAGGAAAAGTACTACGTCCATTGTGTTCCTGTAAAACCAGTTCCGACTGCAGTACAAAAAAAAGTACCGGATGTCGGTTTTGACCGGTGACTGAATGTGCTGTGGCTTGTGCCGTCATGCGTGGGAAATTAGGGAGAATATAAGACTGACGATATTTATTTTTCTTCAAGTTTTGAAAATTAGATTGCAGGGAGGGATTGTTCGGTAACGTCGCTCGAGGTCTACGTTAGGTTGAAAGGTGACAGACTGCTTGTGCTTTGGTGAGGCCAACAAATGCGATGTCATAAAAATAGTTGTAATTATCGTTATGCAAGTGTTTTTCGCATATTAGATTTCGATGAGTGGTTTATATCCTGCGTGTTGATGTCTTCATGGGTCGAAGTAAACTGGCGGTATCGGCTGTTCAATAGTTTCACAAAAGGAGTGATTGTTGGGAAAAGGTTGACGGAGCTGCTGGCAACACTGTGAAGGAAAAAAAGGAAGGAAGGTTTAGAGTTTAGCGTCCCGTCCACAACGGCGCCATTAGAGATGGAGGACAAGCTCGGATTACAAGACGGGTAAGGAAATCGGCAGTGCCATTTCCACAGAAGCCATGCAGGCATTTGTATTAAGTGATTTAGGGAAATCATGGGAAACCTAAATCTATATGAACGGACAGGTATTTCAACTGTCGTCGTCACGAATACGAGTTCAGTGGACTGACCACTGCGCCACCTCGACACCGTGAGCGCCGAACACAACACTTTGGGCGGTTGGTGAGGGAGGGGTGGGGGGAGGGGAGGAAGAATTATTCCTGGATCTGCTGTTGCTGTTGGCACTATCTTTATTGTTCCAGGTGCTCTTGCCTTAATTTCAAGAAATCTTTATCCCAACTTTCACAAGCGATGGTCAACAGTCGTTGAAAATAATCTGAAAGTCATGGGTTAATCACTCAGCTGTATCCCGGAAAAAATAGATATTAACAACCCGTTCCGGTTTTGGAACAAATGACTATCAATATTCAAGGCGATTGTGTTTGTGTCGGGGTAAATACTTCAGAAAAAAAGAATAATACGTAAAAAATGACGATAAAACTAAATTCGACCCATAAAACTAATAACTAGTGAGTGTCCAGAAACCCTGCAGCTACATCAGTTGCCTAGTAAGTTTCAATCCAATTTAAGTTAACCATAAACAATTCTAGCATATACGATAACTGTTTACAAGATACCGCAGTAGTGTAGATGAAATCAAGCTTAACAAATTGACACACACACTTGGGGCGTATCAAGCCAGCAAACAGCCACAAAAAAAAAGTTGGCCTACAATCGCCACCGTTTGAAGTTAAGGGCATGCACGCCAAGCGAGATTTTGACTATCACCATCCCTGTATATTAAAACTCTGTTGATGTTCGTGTGTAATCTACCAGCGGCGTTCAAAAAGCAATGCAACACTTTTTTCTCGGACAATTTCAGATGAAAAAAAATGCGGAATCTGTTGCAGGACATCGTGTAATAATCCCGCTTCAGCCACTATAGCTTAATGAAGTTCCGATTGGTCGTGGCGCTGTACGTATCCTTCGAAATGGCGTCTCTAACGGGGGTACGTTCCAAGAAGCAGAGAGCTGTCACTGAGTTTTCTTTCAGCGGAAAACTAGGTCATCGCATATACATTATTCATAGGTGCTTGCAGAAAGTTTACGGAGACCCGGCAGTGAACAAAAGCACGGCGAGTCGTTGAACGAGGCGTCCGTCATCATCGCAACAAGGTGGCGCAAACCTGTCGGATCTACCGCGTGCCGGCCCGCCACACGCAGCTGTGACTCCTGCAAGATTGGAACGTGCGGACACTCTCGTCCGAGAAGGTCGACGGATCACAATCAGACACCCCGCTGCACAACTGGACGCCTCTGTTGGCAGTGCTGATACACTCGTCCCGAGTTGGGCTACTCAAAGGTGTGTACTCGCTGGTTTGCTCGCCGCCTAGTAGTGGACCGTAAAGAGCAGCGAAGGACCACCTGCACGCAGCGGCTTGGCGCGCTACGAGGTTGATCGTGACAATTTTTTGTCGAATATCGTCACAGGCGATGAAATATGGTTTCATCAGTTCGAACCAGAAACAAAACTGGCATTAGGAGGGAAAAGTTCACAGCTGCACCCTCAGCTGGTAAAGTCATGGCGACGGTCTTATGAATGGGCTATTCCGATTTATGTCCCCCATCACGGTATGATGATCAACTCTGAACTGTGCCGTGCTACTCTGAGGAAAATGAAGAAACGACTTCAGCTCGTTCGACGGCACAAAAATGCAACTGAACTTCTCCTTCCACATGACAACGCATAGCGTCACACAAGCCTTCGCACCAGAGAGGAGCACACAAAACTCCGCTGGACTGTTCTTCATCATCCATCCTATAGCCGGTTCTCGTACCTTCCGATGACATAAGGCCGACGCACGGAACAGAGCATATGTTGAAAAACAGGGTTTCGTAGCTACAAGAGTGGCAAATAATATGGTGTATTAGAGTCCTGAATAAAACCAACCTGCATTCAGAAAAAATGTGTTGCATTACTTAAATCGTTTTTTTTTTTTTTTTTTTTTTTTTTTTTTTCCTCTGGCCTTCTTGCTACGAAACTACTTCAGTTGTAGCGGTTAAGTTTACATCGAACTGTAAACGTAATTATATTTTGCATACAGTTCACAAAAGTCGTCTTTCTTTCATTAACCTCACGAGAATGTTTAAATTAATCATATTAACGAAATAATCGACTATGTCCGTGGCATGAGAGGGGGGGGGGGAGAGAGAGAGAGAGAGAGAGAGAGAGAGAGAGAGAGAGAGAGAGAGGGGGGGGGGGGGAGAGGGAGACGATACTGAAAATCTCAAGATGTGCGCAAGCGCTGTAGCTTAGATGGCTGTTGTACACCAATATGAGATGGGTTCCCGGCAAGTACCCTGATCAAACCGTTAGTCCCTATATCACGACGGTAAGTTGCAAACAGCTATCATTTACACACGGTTTACCGACATATTGTGAAAGCCAACTCCTGAGAATACAGAAGAAACAAGGACTTTGTCCTTTCCAGTTTGAGATAAAGAAAAAGTATAACACATATCAAAGAAGACTGTAATGAGTATTATTTACAATTCTCTCGGCAGGTTAGTCTGCATTTCGCAACGTTAGTGGTAGCGCGTGGCTGGATGCCCATTCTGTCGCCAACTTCTTCGGTCTCGGCAAACCGTCATAGACACATCCTACACTTTACCGCTTGGGTTGTTTCGGGGAAGAGACCAAACTGCGAGATCATCGGTCTCATTGGATTAAGGAAGGACGGGGAAGGAAGTCGGCCGTGTCCTTTCAAAGGAACCATCTCGGCATTTGTCTGTGCGAGTCCAGTGTGCTAACCACTGCGCCACCTCGCACGGAACACTTTATCGTGTGGTGATCGGTTCGCACTGATAACTTTTAGTCTCGTCATCCTATATGGTAGGGGACTGGTAAAGACTTTGCATGTCTGTATAGCAGTAAATATTAGAGCTACAGCATTACAGAGCCCCCCTCCCGTCCCATGTTGGCCATCTCGGGGCAGGGAGTTTGCGTGTCAAATATGGACCACCTTGAGCCAGTGAACTGGATGTTTGCGCCAATTATTGTTGGTGGTGTAAAAACTAGTCACTGTAGTTAATAACTGAACTGTGAAAGTAATAAAATGCGTGCGTTAATGTCGTGTAAAATACACTTAGGCGACAAAAATCATGCGATACCTGGCGTAGTGCAGCAATATGACGTAGTATGGACTCAACAAGCCGCTGGAAGCCACTTCCAGAAATACTAACCCATGCTGCCTCTACAGCCGTCCATAATTGCGGAAGTGTTGCTGGCGCAGGATTTTGTGCACAAACTGACCTCTCCACTGTGTCCCATAAATGTTCCACGGGATACATGTCAGGCGATTTGGTTGGCCAAACCATTCGCTCGAATTTCCTAGAATGTTCTTAAAAAAAAATCACGAACAACTGTGGCGCGGTGGCATGGGGCATTGTCATACATAAAAATTCCGTGGTTTTTTGGGAACATGAAGTCCATCAATGGCTGCAAATGGTCTCCAGGCAGCCGAATATCCAGAGGATCCAGTGTATTCCATGTAAACACAGCCTACACCATTAGGGAGCCAACACCAACTTGCACAACGCCTTGTTGACAACTTTGGTCCATGGCCCCATGGGATTTGTGCCAAACACGAACTAGCATCAGCTCTTAGCAACTGGAATCGGGACTCATCTGACCAGGGCATGTTCTTCCAGTCGTCTCGGGTCCGAGCGATATGGTCACGAGCCCGAGAGAGGAGCTGCAAGCGAGTCGTGTTGTCAAGCAAAGGCACTCGCGTCGGTCGTCTGCTGCCGTAGCCCATTAACGTCAAATTTCGCCGCACTGTCTTAAATGATACGTTCGTCGTATGCCCCATATTGATTTGTGCGATTATGTCACGCACTGTTACTTGTCTGTTAGCACTGACAACTCTGCACAAACACCGCTGCTCTCGGTCGTTAAGTGACGGCCGTCGGCTACTTCGTTGTGCGTCTTGAGAGGCGGTGCCTTAAATTTGGTATTCTCGGCACACTCTTGACACTGTGGATCTCGTAACATTGAATTCCCTAACGATTTCCGAAACTGAATGTCCGAGGCGCCTAGCTCCAAGTGCCATTCCGCTTTCAAAGTCTGTTAATCCCCGTCTTGCAACAATTATCACGACGGAAATATTTTTACATGTGCCACCTGAGTACAAATGACAGCCCCGCCAATGGACTGTCCTCTAATACCTTATGTACGCGATGCTACCGCCATCTGTATACGTGCATACCACTATCCCATGAACAAACACCATGCAGTCTCAGGTCGCACCTGATGAAGGTAACGAGTTACGCTACCGAAATATCGTGCAAGTACGACGCTGATATCCTGCAGAACACCCGACAACCCAAGATGTAATTAGATCGCCGGGAAAGCTTGAAGAATTACAAACGCCATGCTGTTATTGTGCCTGGTTTGAGTAGCTCTCTCTCCATGCTACCCTACCCTGTGGAAACCTCTTCATCTCCGAGTAACTACTGCAACCTACATCATTCTGAATCTGCTTAGTGTATTCATCTCTTGGTCTCCCTCTACGATTTTTACCCTCCACGCTGCCCTCCAATCCTAAATTTGTGATCCCTTGATGCCTCAGAACATGTCCTATTAACCGGTCCCTTCTTTTTGTCAAGTTGTGCCACAAACTCCTCCCCAATTCTATTCAATACTTCATCAGTTATGTGATCTACCCATGTAATCTTCAGCATTCTTTTGTAGCAACACATTTCGAAAGCTTCTATTCTCTTCTTGTCCAAACTATTTATCGTCCATGTTTCACTTCCATACATGGCTACATTCTATACAAATACTTTCAGAAAAGAATTCCTGACACTTAAATCTATACTCCACGTTAAGAAATTTCTTTTCTTCAGAAACGCTTTCCTTGCCATTGGCAGTCTACCTTTTATATCCTCTCTACTTCGACCATCATCAGTTATTTTGCTCCCCAACTAGCAAAGCCCATTTGCTACTTTAAGTGTCTCGTTTCCTAACCTAGTTTTCTCATCATCACCTCATTTAATTCGATTATATTCCATTATCCTGGTCTTGCTTTTGTTGATGTTCATCTTATACCCTGCTTTCAAGACACTGTCCATTCCGTTCAGCTGCTCTTCCAGGTCCTTTGCAATGTCATCGGCAAATCTAAAAGTTTTTGTTTCTTTACCACGGATTTTAATACCTACTCCGAACTTTCCTTTTGTTTCCTTTACTGCTTGCTCAATATATAGATTGATTCTGTACAAATTGTAAATAGCCTTTTGCTCTCTGTATTTGACCGTTGTCTCCTTCACAATGTAAAAGAGAGTATTCCAGTCACAGAACATACCGCACTAAATTTGATTTTCAGTTATGTGCTCATCGAGAATGGTGCTACCGACGAAATATTATGGAATATAGGTCAAAAAATGGTTAAAATGGCTCTGAGCACTATGGGACTTAACATCGGAGGTCATCAGTCCTATAGAACGTAGGACTACTTAAACCTAATTAACCTAAGGACAGCACACACATCCATGCCCGAAGCAGGATTCGAACCTGCGACCGCAGCGGTGGCGCGGTTCCGGACTGAAGCGCCTAGAAGCACTCGGCCACCGCGGCCGGCAATACAGGTCAGTTCCGTTGCAACCCGTTTATAGATTTTAACAAATAGCCACAAAAGATAGTACCGAGCACGGGGTCCCGGGTTCGATTCCCGGCGGGGTCAGGGATTTTCACCTGCCTCGAGATGACTGGGTGTTTGTGTTGTCCTCATCATTTCATCATCATCCAGGAAAGTGGCGAAGTGGACTGAGCAAAGGTTGCGAACTTGTACGGGCGCTGATAACCACGCAGTTGAGCGCCCCACAAACCAAACATCATCATCATCACAAAAGATAGTATGGCTACGGATTGGAAGTAATACTTGTTGCGAAATACTGTTTGCAGACACACTTTATATAATTCGGGTGGAGGTCTGAGGTCTCGAGTTCCCGAGGAAACCTGTCATTTTTTGCAGCCGAGGCCGCGGCGTCGCCGGACAAAGACCTGTGCAGCGCGAGCACGCGTGGGTGGGAGAAAAAGAGAGAGAGAGAGAGAGACGCGGAGAAAGAGGCGCACGGAGAAAGGGTGAGGGCGCTGTCGCAGATTACGCAAGAGCTCGCGCCCAGGGCGAATTCCCACGGGAAATGCTGCGGGGCGGGGCGCGGCGCGGCGGGGGCGTATTAAGCCTGGAGGCGGCGGCCCCGGCCGGCGGCTGGTTCAGTGGCTGCGGCGGCGGCGGCGGCGGCTGGGAGCAGCGCGGCGAGAGAGCCACGGGCAGAGGCGGCTGAAGTCGGCGACCACGCGGCCTTGGCCGGCCCGCCGCTCACGGCCGCCAGCTGCGGGTCGGCGGCGGCGGCGGAGGAGGAGGAGCAGGCGCGCCGGGAACACACCGAGGCCTGGCCGGCACAGCCCACAGTAGCACACCGTACCACGGCAAAGCACAGGTGCCTAGCTCCTCCCATCCCAACACATTCTCACCCACTGACGCCGGTCAGCCACGGCGTCTCTTCTGGCCTGGTCCGTCCGTGCAGGGGCGAGACAGAGACCACGTGTAACAGAATCCGCAAACTTTACAACTGACTACGAGTGGCCACATCCTGCCAACTACCGATTTCAAGAGCCGGCATACCAGTCGGGATAACGAGTGTGCGATGTTGGCAGCCGGCCGGTGTGGCCGTGCTGTTAAAGGCGCTTCAGTCTGGAACCGCGTGACCGCTGCGGTCGCAGGTTCGAATCCTGCCTCGGGCATGGATGTGTGTGATGTCCTTAGGTTAGTTGGGTTTAAGTAGTTCTAAGTTCTAGGCGACTGATGACCTCAGAAGTTAAGTCGCATAGTGCTCAGAGCCATTTTGCGTTGTTGGCACATTAGCGAGGCTGATTGAGATCTTACATTACTGGCTATTGAAATTGTTACACCACGAAGATGACGTGCTACAGACGCGAAATTTAACCGACAGGAAGAAGATGCTGTGATATGCAAATGATTAGCTTCTCAGAGCATTCACACAAGGTTGGCGCCACTGGAGACACCTAGAACGTGCTGACATGAGGAAAGTTTCCAACCGATTTCTCATACACAAACAGCACTTTACCGGCGTTGCCTGGTGAAACGTTGTTGTGATGCCTCGTGTAAGGAGAAGAAATGCGTACCATCACGTTTCCGACTTTGATAAAGGTCGGATTGTAGCCTATCGCGATTGCGGTTTTATTGCGGCAGAATATGGAATCGGCAGGTTCAGTAGGGTAATACGGAACGCCGTGCTGGATCCCAACGGCCTCGTATCCCTAGCAGTTGAGATGACAGGTATCTTATCCGCATGGCTGTAACGGATCGTGCAGCCACGTCTCGATCCCTGAGTCAACAGATGGGGACGTCTGCAAGACAACAACCATCTGCACGAACAGTTCGACGACGTTTGCAGCAGCATGGACTATCAGCTCGGAGACCATGGCTGCGGTTACCCTTGACGCTGCATCACAGACAGGAGCGCCTGCGATGGTGTACTCAACGACGGGCCTGGGTGCACGAATGGCAAAACGTCATTTTTTTCGGATGAATCCAGGTTCTGTTTACAGCATCATGATGGTCGCATCCGTGTTTGGCGACATCGCGGTGAACGCACATTGGAAGCGTGTATTCGTCATCGCCATAATGGCGTATCACCCGGCGTGATGGTATGGGGTGCCATTGCTTACACGTCTTGGTCACCTCTTGTTCGCATTGACAGCACTTTGAACACTGGACGTTACATTTCAGACGTGTCACGACCCGTGGCTCTAACCCTTCATTCGATCCCTGCGAAACCTTACATTTCAGCAGGATAATGCACGAACGCATGTTGCAGGTCCTGTACGGGCCTTTCTGGATATAGAAAATGTTCGACTGCTGCCCTGGCCAGCACATTCTCCAGGTCTCTCACCAACTGAAAACGTCTGGTCAATGGTGGCCGAGCAACTGCCTCGTCACAATACGCCAGTCACTACTCTTGATGAACTGTGGTACCGTGTTGAAGCTGCATGGGCAGCTGTACCTGTACACGCCATCCAAGCTCTGTTTGACTGAATGCCCAGGCGTATCAAGGCCCTTATTACGGCCAGAGCTGGTTGTTCTGGGTTCTCAGGATCCATGCACTCAAATTCCGTGAAAATGTAATCACATGTTAGTTCTAGTATAATATATTTGTCCAATGAATACCCGTTCATCATCTGCATTTCTATTTGGAGTAGCAATTTTAATGGCCAGTAGTGTATTATCGGCATCTAAACATTGATGGCCAGTAATAATCGATCCCATAACATCGACATTTTGAACAACGACGCCGAAATGATAAATATACAGAAATGCGTAAAAACCAACATACGAGGGCTATTAGGAAAGTAAGGCCCGATCGAGCGCGAGATGAAAACCACAATCAAATTCCAACGAAGCATTGCACAGACGTGATGGACAATGTCTTTCGTATGTCCATCGATCGCGTCACGTCGCTCTTTCCACTTCTGAGCGCACAGTCAGCAGGTAATTACACGAGGAGCTTTTATTAAAATTTGGACCCCCCTCGTCCGTTGGTGAGAACTGGTGAGATGTGGTGGGGAGTCCACTTTCCCCTCACGTGATTAAAACACTTCAATAAAATCGTGTTTTATTAAGAAACTGTACTAAACAGTGACTACGAAGTCTTTCGGGACGGAGTCCTTGTATAAAAAGTTCTCGGTCAGTTTTACCCCTGACGAAGATGACGAAGGTAGTCATCGAAAGCTCGGGATTTCATCCAAATTTGACGCGGCAAGTAAACCGAGAACTTTTTATACATGTACTAAACAATGTTTGAACACTGTTTTAAACATGCAAACCCTGCGTAGTATTGGGATGGCGGACCGGTAGACAGATAAACAGAGACAGATGGAAAAAAACTTCCCCTGAAATAGTATTAACTGTTTTGATGGAGCCCTGAAAAACTGACCTTTTATTGTTATATTAAATACATTAAATGCCGTCGAATCTTTACTTACTTTTCAGATGAAAGGAAACACTACTTGTACTTTCCTATGGTCCGTATGATTACGTAGCTTTTCAGTCTCTTGATTTATATGATCACGAAGAGGATCCTGTCCTTTACCTTAGCTTCCATCCACTAACGTTTAAGTTCTTGCTCGCACGTTTGTTTCGACGTGTAGCTTAACATACGCATTGTAAAAGTTTCGATAGAACTTCATGTTGAACACAATAACATTGGCTTTAAATGCAGTGCAGAATATCTCGACTGACTCACTGACTGACACGCAGTGATTTCTACAGCCGCCGGAGACAACTGCCCGAATGAATGCTGCACGCGGCACTTGTTTCAAATTAGGGAGTTACAGGTACACGTGTAAAGCGGGCATTTTAATATCGTCAGCTCTAAGGACGCATCTTGTAGGAATTAAAACTCTGACGTGAGATTTTGCTGGACCACTCCCCCCATAGTTGTAGCTCATGTAGTTAAAGGACGTTTCTTAAAGATGCCTAGAAAATAGTGCCTCACGCCGAGTATGTAGGTATGATGTGACAGTTCGCCTGATGTCATGCAGCCCACATAACGTAACTGTCGTGTTTCCTTCTTCAGGACAATTATTATTCTCCGCCGCACTTTGCAGCGGCAATGAGGATCTTCCTGCATCGTTGTCGATGGGAAGTTTTTGATCGCCCAGAATACAGTCCGTAACTGGCTCCGACTGAATTTCATCTCTGTTCGTATGAACCGCTGGCAATGAAGACAACTTTTTGGCACAAACAACGAGCTGTAGGGCAGAGCAGAGAATTGGCGGAAAGCACAAGTGGCTCCCTTCTATGACAAGGGTATTGGAAAGTTGATACCAAGCTGCGAAACATAAAGTTTATGTGATCGCTCTAAGCTTGTGGTTATAGCTTGATACCAGTGCCTACCAATTTTAATTGTATATTACAGCACTGAGGATGGTCACTAAGTCACCGAAAATCGATTTTGCTCACAATAAAACAACAAAATACGGCCAATACTGATTTTCCCTCCAATTCTATCCAATATTTGGTAGTGGTGCACACAACACGCCATGGAGTCGCCAATCAACAAGGCAATGAAATAGTTTTCCCGCCGCCAGCCACTTTGTCCGAGATATCTATAAATTATAATAGCAATCTTTCCTCGCACACTGAAGCGCCAAAGAAACTGGTATAGGCAAGCGTATTCGAATACAGAGATATGTAAACAGGCAGAATGCGGCGCTGCCGTCGGCAACGCCTATATAAGACAAGTGTCTGGCGCAGTTGTTATATCGCTTACTGCTGCTACAATGGTAGGTTATCAAGATTTAATTGAGTTTGAAAGTGATGGTGTAGTCGGTGCACGAGCCGAGGGACACAGCACCTACGATGTAGCGATGAAGTGGGGATTTTCCCGTACGGCCATTTCACGAGTGTACCGTGAACATCAGAAATCCGGTAAAACATCGAATCTCCGACATCGCTGCGGCCAGAAAAAGATCCTGGAAGAACGGGACCAACGACGTTCGAAGAGAATCGTTCAACGTGACAGAAGAGCAACCCTTCCGCAAATTGCTGGAGATTTCAATGCTGGGCCATCCTGCGAACCAGGAGAGCTTCTGTAAAGTTTGGAAGATAGGAGACGAGATACTGGCAGAAGTAAAGTTGTGAGCATCGGGCTTGAGTCGTGCTTCGGTAGCTCAGATGGTAGAGCACTTGCCCGCGAAAGGCAAAGGTCCCGAGTTCGAGTCTCGGTCGGGCACACAGTTTTAATCTGCCAGGAAGTTTCATATCAGCGCACACTCCGCTGCAGAGTGAAAATCTCAGTCTGGAAACATTTGCTTCAGCTACCTTCTATATTATACTGCAGCAGTTTTTTTTTCTATGTATGGTCCAGGTTTAATCGAACCAGCGCTTTTTTTCTAATAAAAAGTTTGAGGGTACTCCGACATTGGATATAATGCAGCGAAAATTACTTATAACTTAAACATGGGATACCGCCTATCTGCTTTTAGCCATGATGTCATCAACATCATCATGGTAGCGGGACCGGAGAGACATCTATCGGTACCTCGGCGTTTGAGCTTACGCATGTCCGTTTAGCACTACCATCGCCCACTTTTAGCGGGCGGGGGCATTACATGCTTGTCGAACTGGCTGCCAGCGATTCAGTTGCCGCAGGTTCGAAATTCTTGAAACAGTCAATGACATCGATTTTCCCACCAAAAACTGCACTGGTATCGTTCGTATTTCAGTTACCAACACGAAAAAATGAAATAAAAAATTTACGTCCGTGAAATAAATCTTTGGCACTCTTCCAAGTTCTCGACATCGTTTAAAAATTACTTTGACGACGAAAAGGTTTAGGGGTACGCATCCCCCAGCGTTCCCCAAGAAAAACAGCACTGCATCGAACTATGTTGTTTGATAGTGACACGTCATGAGAAAGTTACTCTGGTCCTCAAGTTATTAAAGACGGTGCAGGGCATGTGCGCCCACAGGCGGGTTGCGTGCGCCAGGCCGCCTGCGGCGAGGGGCAGCCAGCCTCCGTTGAGCCTCAGCCGGCGTCTATCGACCACCGCCGCCGCCGCCGCCGCACACCCAAGGTTGACCGCCGGACAGCACGCCGCAGACTCCGCTCCCACCCTCCCCGCCCCGCACTGGTGCCGTCACCGCTCCCACAGGTACCATCTTCCGGGCTCCCCATTCGTCAGTTCACGTTCATCGTAACCACCCGTATAATCACACCAGCCGGCCGGAGTGGCCGAGCGGTTCTAGGCGCTACAGTCTGCAACCGCGAGACCGCTACGGTCGCAGGTTCGAATCCTGCCTCGTACATGGATGTGTGTGATGTCCTTAGGGTAGTTAGGTTTAAGTAGTTCTAAGTTCTACGGGACTGATGACCTCAGAAGTTAAGTCCCATAGTGCTCAGAGCCATTTGAACCAATCACACCATCCACACCTTTCGATCGCCTTCGATTTGGGAAGCAGTGTAACGAGTTTCATTTAATTATTTTTGAATACATTATGGGAGTGACAGTGATCAATGTATTACAAATATTTACTATTAAAACAGTGTTGATCACGATTTATTTATTAAGGTGACCGGTTTCGACCACTGCTGTGGTCATCTTCAGACCATTGAGTAGGAACCTCTTTCTGTTTGAGAGTCACTACTGCCGAAGTAGTGGTCGAAACCGGTCACCTTAATAAATAAATCGTGATCAAGACTGTTTTTAATAGTAAATAAAGAGTTTCATTATGTCGGTTCTAACTCTCGCGGAAGTCTCGTTACCTCCTCCTTCTCCAGTACCAAAGCACCAATACGAAATAAAGTTTTCTTTGTCAGTCATTTGGTTATTGTACTACTACGTCATTCTCCATGAATCACACTATCATCTGCAGATGGAGAATTACTTAGTTACATTCTCGGTCTTTGTGCAGAGCACGGTGGTCTTTTCACAGCAGCAGGTCAAGGCGTCTATGCTCGCACTAATACCAAAAATGTAACAATATCGCTCTTCATCTGCAAATGAAGGTGTGAACCACGGATATGCATTGTGGTAGAGCAAGCAATAGACTGATGCAGAACACCGTTTTACATACATTTTATTACCAGTCGCAGTAAGCACGATGTCGTTTTTTACGGACAAAATAATTAATTACCAAGTTCCTGCTGTCCTCTCTGTTCAGCCGGTGAAGACGCTGGCGAATGCAAGCCAACTCTTACTTGGTTCAAATGGCTCTGAGCACTATGGGACTCAACATCTTAGGTCATAAGTCCCCTAGAACTTAGAACTACTTAAACCTAACTAACCTAAGGACATCACACACACCCATGCCCGAGGCAGGATTCGAACCTGCGACCGTAGCAATCCCGCGGTTCCGGACTGCAGCGCCAGAATCGCTAGACCACCGCGGCCGGCCAACTCGTACTTGTTCTGCCTTCGTCTACGTGTGTAATCCGCTGATTGCTTTACTAACTGTGGCATACATAATGTAACTGTATCACTTGCCCCCCTTCCTAGTCCATTCGATGACGGTACGTGGGAGGAAAGATTCGGTTACCCTGCCGTAGCGGCCGAACTGCTACAATTCTGTCGTCGAGGTTATTACGCTAAACATTTGTACGAGGAACTAATACGTTTGTAGACTCATTTTGGAACGATGGCATTAAGGTATGGACAGGTATGCTATTTAATTAGAAATATTTCTTCATGGTGGTTGACGATACAATTATTGTCGGTTGTTCTTTCGAGATGTTTCAGGTGGATAGTGCCTGTGCTGACAGAGTGGTCAGATTTAGACAAGCCCTACGAGATATTTCAGTTTTACAGTTCCCTGCAACATTCAATAACCTTACCACTATAAAAAGTGTGTGTGGGATATAACAGTAGGAAATTGCAAAGTTCCCATTGGCCGCACTGCTGGAGAGCTGCCAACTAGAAGCAGTGACCGCGATTTTCCAAGAAGCTAAATAGGTCCTTCGTAACCGACGCGCCGCAGAATTCATCCCTATACTACAGCAGGACATGGTTGCTCCTCGTGCCAAGTTTACATACAGAACTACCTGCAAGTGCTATCATCAAATCGCTGCCTAACACGAGCTCCGCATGCCCACACTTACAGCTCTACAAGCATAATAATTCAAATTAGTTTGAACTGATTTCCTTTATGGTATATGGTATTTCACAAAGAATATATATATACACTCCTGGAAATGGAAAAAAGAACACATTGACACCGGTGTGTCAGACCCACCATACTTGCTCCGGACACTGCGAGAGGGCTGTACAACCAATGATCACACGCACGGCACAGCGGACACACCAGGAACCGCGGTGTTGGCCGTCGAATGGCGCTAGCTGCGCAGCATTTGTGCACCGCCGCCGTCAGTGTCAGCCAGTTTGCCGTGGCATACGGAGCTCCATCGCAGTCTTTAACACTGGTAGCATGCCGCGACAGCGTGGACGTGAACCGTATGTGCAGTTGACGGACTTTGAGCGAGGGCGTATAGTGGGCATGCGGGAGGCCGGGTGGACGTACCGCCGAATTGCTCAACACGTGGGGCGTGAGGTCTCCACAGTACATCGATGTTGTCGCCAGTGGTCGGCGGAAGGTGCACGTGCCCGTCGACCTGGGCCCGGACCGCAGCGACGCACGGATGCACGCCAAGACCGTAGGATCCTACGCAGTGCCGTAGGGGACCGCACCGCCACTTCCCAGCAAATTAGGGACACTGTTGCTCCTGGGGTATCGGCGAGGACCATTCGCAACAGTCTCCATGAAGCTGGGCTACGGTCCCGCACACCGTTAGGCCGTCTTCCGCTCACGCCCCAACATCGTGCAGCCCGCCTCCAGTGGTGTCGCGACAGGCGTGAATGGACGGACGAATGGAGACGTGTCGTCTTCAGCGATGAGAGTCGCTTCTGCCTTGGTGCCAATGATGGTCGTATGCGTGTTTGGCGCCGTGCAGGTGAGCGCCACAATCAGGACTGCATACGACCGAGGCACACAGGGCCAACACCCGGCATCATGGTGTGGGGAGCGATCTCCTACACTGGCCGTACACCACTGGTGATCGTCGAGGGGACACTGAATAGTGCACGGTACATCCAAACCGTCATCGAACCCATCGTTCTACCATTCCTAGACCGGCAAGGGAACTTGCTGTTCCAACAGGACAATGCACGTCCGCATGTATCCCGTGCCACCCAACGTGCTCTAGAAGGTGTAAGTCAACTACCCTGGCCAGCAAGATCTCCGAATCTGTCCCCCATTGAGCATGTTTGGGACTGGATGAAGCGTCGTCTCACGCGGTCTGCACGTCCAGCACGAACGCTGGTCCAACTGAGGCGCCAGGTGGAAATGGCATGGCAAGCCGTTCCACAGGACTACATCCAGCATCTCTACGATCGTCTCCATGGGAGAATAGCAGCCTGCATTGCTGCGAAAGGTGGATACACACTGTACTAGTACCGACATTGTGCATGCTCTGTTGTCTGTGTCTATGTGCCTGTGGTTCTGTCAGTGTGATCATGTGATGTATCTGACCCCAGGAATGTGTCAATAAAGTTTCCCCTTCCTGGGACAATGAATTCACGGTGTTCTTATTTCAATTTCCAGGAGTGTATATATATATATCACACCGCGGAAGACACCGTTTTCTGCAGTACACTGCATGGCGGAGGGTACGTAGTAGAACTGCTGGCCATTCCGATTCCCACTGTACTCACAAATGCAGCAAGGGAAACATGACTGTCTGCATAGTTCTGCACCAGCCGTAATCTGCCTTACTTTGTGGCTACGCAAGATGGGCCATTGGAGGAAGTACATTCGTACTGCAGTCTGTTGCATGTACTGGCGGACAAACGCAGTCGGTATATGCTACCCCACAGGTACGCGTATTACACGACTTACGCCCATGCACGAACCACTTTGCCACCCCTGCTCGCCGGCGTGAGGCGAAGGCAGTAAGATCGCGTACCCTACAGTCCAGCTGCCTCAGCGTCCGCGCCTCCTCAGCTGTTTGCCCGCAGCTGCCCGCGGGCCGGCACTCGACCTGGAACAGCCATTCCCATCTAAGTCCGCGGAGCATTCGCGTAAAACGCACTAATCTGACCGACCGGCAATGAATCCAGCACCATGTCTCTGAATTGCTTCCATGTCTTTCTTCTATTTGATCGGGTGAGGAATCCCCTCAAGCACTACTGAAGAGACACTACTCGCTCAAACGTTCAGTACGTAGCCTCCCGCTATGGTACACTTCCCCACAACTCTCCTAAAATCCTTAGTCGCCCATTTCGCCTCTCTACAACTAACCTTACCCGATCATTCCATTGCATGTTGTTTCGCAACGTTACACCTATGTAAGTCAAGCACTATACCATTAATACTATATTAGAACATCAAAGGGACATTTCTTCTCCCACCCTCGTTAACTTTCAATAATAATATTTAAAGCAAGGTGCCGATCGTCGACCAACTCGAAATTCTGACCAACTCATTCTGAAACCCCCTAAAGTCATTCGGCGACGTTACTTTCCCGTGATCAGTATCGTTATCAGCAAAGAATCTCAGACTGGTAAACTCACTGGAAAAAACAGAGGGTAATTCAAAATGAATACAGCAATAAAGATAGCTATAGTTATTTGATGCACAGTGATACATGGATAAGAATTCCAAAGAATGTATACGAAAGTTCAAATTAAAAAAAAAAATACTTGGCATGTGTCCTATAGGACTCCCCTCAGTCATACGAAGAACATCTACACGTTAATCCATTTCATTTCATACTATACATTCTGAAGCATATGTGAAACGATCGCATTTGAAATGCACATTTTAAGTTGAGGAAATGTTTCTGGCAAAGGAGGCACATACACAAGGCGTTCAGCATAATCCCATGACGAAATCCAACGGTGGCAGAAGAAGAGATGTAGGTGGTTAAGGACACAACACAGAGTTGTCATGTCCATTACGCCCGATAAAACGGATTGGAAAAATATGATTTAAAAGTGACCGAACCTCCGTAACCCAATGCGAGAGTGACCGATTCCGCTGAAAGATGGAATCCGTGGTATCACTATCAAGCCGTGACATCACCCATTGCTGAAGCATGTCCTGCTTAATAATTGTTGAAACTACTTTGCTGACATACGCGATTTGACGGTACATTTTCTATTGCACAACCACCCTGTTGCGTCAAACTCCTAATGGCATCCTGGAATGTTGTTGTCATTTGGAAGTGCTTGACTGTATCATTGATGAAATCATCTTTGCACTGAGACGACAAAGCCGTAGTTCTTCAATTATAACGCCAGTATCCGGCAATATCATTAATGTCACGGAACTTCTCACTTGGGCAGCACCCTGCATGCACCGGGTTTCCGTAGCACTGTGCTTGTGCAACGAAATTTCGCGCTTCTTTAGGATTCTCTGTAATCCTTATCCGCGTGTCACTACGGAACACATAATTACCCCGGTATCAGTCAGCTCCTTAATCCTTTGACTACCAACGGGACATACATGTCGTACGATAGGTTATCAGTGAATCAACTGGAATTTGTTGCATGTTGCTGCTAAGTGTCCCACTGGTAAAGGGTACGAATGGGTGGCAGAATCCTTATAATTACAGAATGCAACTGTAAGTTGAGCTGTTCCCAAATTTCATTTTTAGCCCTCGTCGCAGTATTATCATATCGAATTAGGTCGCGCCTGCAGATAGGCAACGGGTAGGCAACCCAATTACCAGATTCGCAAAGCGGACTGCCTTGGCGCCTTCCCTGACACATCGTTTTAACGACCTGCACCCAGCAATTGATGCTTGGCACATCACAAACGAAGCCCTTATTGAGCACCTGTAGCATGAGTTGCAAAGTTTGACAGACGCTCTGTCCACTGATGTGTGTCTGTTTTAAGTACGTCTTGTAGGTTTCGCGCTGTCGACTTCAGAAACCCTGTAGGTATACATGAACAATACCGCATGCCCTAATCCCCCCCCCCCCCAGCTACTTAGAAAACGAAACGGAGGGAAATATTCTTTTCGTATTGTTACTTCTAAGACATTAATATAAAACTGACATACATTACTGTTTTTGAAATAAAATTTGGTAGTCAAAGGGTCAATGGACTTACTGGTCGCTTTCATGCACATAATCCTCCATCGCTGACGTAAGTCATGGCAAGAAGGGTACAGAGGACCGGCAGTTCATTACCACACTCTGCCACTTGTAAATTCGCACGCATTTATAGCAATGAATGTCTGTGACTCTACTAAACAATAGGCCTGACATTGCCTAGCGCGACGGGAAATGATTGTGATTTTTAGCAATCATACATATACATTTCGCGTTCTTCATGGGAATGTGTGTCGATTACGTGGTGCAGCTGAGGATTCCGTGTTGTTCTGCAGTCGAGGTGGATGACAGAACACTGTCGAAGCAAGAGTCCACAATCACTGTTATGTCGCTTCCTCGTACACCCCATAGAGAGTTGCACAAAGAGACCTGCCCAACAGCCTCGCGCTCGGATTCCCAGCACAACGTAAACATAGCACCTGTATACGTGACCGTCATCCGACACAGTTTGCAAATGACGCCTCTCGCTTTGCTACACAACACAATAATGACAGTAATTAATCGTTTGTCCGTGGACTCGCGTTGGTTTGCTGTTTAATACATTTTGTTTTACACGGCAGAGCAACTACGGTAGACTCTGAACAAGGTCGTCACGTTATCCTAAATCTGGAAGGTTCAAATGGCTCTGAGCACTATGGGACTTAACATCTGAGGTCATCAGACCCCTAGAACTTAAACTACTTAAACCTAACTAAACTAAGAACATCACACACATCCATGCCCGAGGCAGGATTCGAACCTGCGACCGTAGCAGTCGCCCGGTTCCAGACTGAAGCGCCTAGAACCGCTCGGCCACCGATGCCGGATAAATCTGGAAGGCCAAATACATCAGTCGTAAAATGAAAATATCATTTCCTGTGCTATAAGAAATTAAAAAAAGTGTGATATTCAAGACAGAAAAGGTGCCCTCTCCACGAGTTTGTTTCTTCTCATACTTTAAGGAGTGCAACAAAGCGGAACATGCAATCCAGATGTGCTGTCATGGCTGCAGGATAATGTGACACAAGGAAGAGACGAGGAGTGCCCTGGTTCAGTACCAGAGTGTTGAAAGCGAATTATATCGGCAACTTTTACAGAAGCCTCCCGCGATTTTGCACCTTAATTTGTCCGTGTAGGTGCCCTGGGTTACACTTTATGTAGCTATTGTTGAACATTAGTTATGCCAGTCAACACTAAGTAATGCTGTAGATCTATTAGCATTGTCAGACGTGAACTTTATCAGGTAAATAAACTGTTCGCATCAAAGCTGAATAACCGGATTTTCATGATTCTTCCCTGTTTCCCCACTTCGAGGAGTATTAATGTGACAAATTTCTCTGTTTTCTGTGTTTTTCTTTTGTAAATGCTGAACAGGTTTTTCTGAATTGCCTTATTTTTTCTATTTGATATTTGTTAATTTTCATTTTCAACCAGCATTAATGGAATACGAGTAAATATCTTTTGTGAATATGTTTTGGCTTTATACCTTTATTTAACAGTTCGGTACATGAATTTAATAATATGAGGAAGTAATTTTAAATGGTTGAATTAAAAATGCAGCATCGATACTAATGTTAATAACACAAAAAGCTCTCCTTTGGCTATACTACTGATATTTGTTTAACTTTTTTGAGTATCGGAGTAACACACTTTAAAAATACTTAAGTGATATATATCAATCAACTGGGGTACAATACGTCTGACGTACTCGATGTCGAACTGAGTTCGTGCAACACGACACGTAGTGCAGACTCGCTGAATCAGTTAAATAAAAAACTGCGACTTATTACCTTGCCACCGCGCGGGATTAGCCGAGCGGTCAGGGACGCTGCATTCATGGACTGTGCGGCTGATCCAAGGCGGAGGTTCGAGTCCTCCCTCGGTCATGGGTGTGTGTGTGTGTATTTGTCCTTAGGATAATTTAGGTTAAGTAGTGTGTAAGCTTAGGGACTGATGACCTTAGCAGTTAAGTCCTGTAAGATTTCACACACATTTAAACATTTATTACCCTGCCCTCTCTTGGATAAATCTCTGCGGACGTCCATGGCTACAACAAAAACAAAACTAATTTAATTCTAAATACATTCGCTGACTTAGAGTATGTTAGCACTAGCTGTGTTAGGTACAGACATGCTACCTGTTAGAGACATTTGTAAATTTGTGGTGGACCGGGACTCGAACCTGGATTTTCCGCTTAACGCGAACGGTCGCCTTAATCACGTAGGCCATTCGTCACGCCTCCTGGACCGACCTAAGACGATAATATCACGGGTCTCAATTGCTCAGAGTCTCTTTCTCGCTGGTGGTGCTAATACAGAGTAAAAGTGCGAGCATTAAGTGATACGCAGGGGCTTGTAGACAGTGTGACGTATAGAAGTTTGGATCGGTTCCAGAGGCGTGCACGGATAGCCGAAGTGTTTAAGGCGAGAGAGAGAGAGAGAGAGAGAGAGGGTTCAAATGGCTCTGAGCACTATGGGACTCAACTGCTGTGGTCATAAGTCCCCGAGAACTTAGAACTACTTAAACCTAACTAACCTAAGGACAGCACACAACACCCAGCCATCACGAGGCAGAGAAAATCCCTGACCCCGCCGGGAATCGAACCCGGGAACCCGGTCGTGGGAAGCGAGAACGCTACCGCACGACCACGAGATGCGGGCAGAGAGAGAGAGAGAGAGGTGATCGTGGGGCATTGTTGGCCGGGAGGCCCCATGCTGGGGAGTTCGGCCGCCGTATTGCAAGTCCTCTTTAGTTAACACCACATCGGCGACTAGCGAGTCAATGATGATGATAATGATGATGAAGGACACACAACATCCAGTCCCCTGCCGGGAATGTAAACCGGGCCTCCTGCGTGGTAGGCGGTATAATATAATAAAATAATGGAATAGATGATATGTTGAAATGTGTGGCTTTTTAAAATGTATTGAATTAATGAGATTAATTTTTTGGCATGAAGGACAAGCACAATAAGCTGAGCTATGCCCGGAAATAAGTTCGTGTTAGTTCATATTATTTTGCAGGGGGAATTAGTTTCTTTCTCCGCTGTAGGTTTGTGCTTACCCTTCTTTGCTATGTTTGGTCGCCGAGTTCACCTTCGAAGTCTTGACCGTGTTCCCATTGAGCTTATCGGATCTTCGTAATATTCCAAAGTACACAGGGAGGCTTCAATTCTTGTAATTACCGTACTATTTGAAATAACAACTCACACGACCTTTCCGTTAATAAAACAATACTGTATTTTCTAAACGGTGCACATATGAAATATATACTACTCACTTCTTCATTGCGACCCCAAAATGGCGGTCTACAATTACTCGCTTAAAATGGCGTGCTTCTCACTCGTTCACTAGCTGAGCGCGAATCTTCCCTTCCTCATACTGGTACATGAAAATCTCCATTCTTTTTTAACAACTGAAAATAAAAAATACTTGACGGTAGGCATAGGTTCTATGATGGGCTACCGCTTCATCTTTGCCTTTAAAGAAGACGAAAACATAAAAGAAATGCAAAAGGTTTATCACAGTGGTAACGCTACCGCTACGCTATGGAGGCGGACTGTTTAAGGCGAGAGCTCGCGATGTGCGGGAAATCTGGATTTCAAATCCTTTTCCGGCACATATTTTCAGATGTCACTAACAGGTAGTGTGTCTATACCTAACGAGACTGACGCTAAGACATTCGCAGTGACCTAATTCATTTCGAAATAATTTCGGACGTCTGTCAATCGTCATTAATGCCTACTAGACCAGGCACGCAAGTAAAAAAAAAAGGGGTTCATTATTAATGGATAAATACCCGTCGCGTACGAATGTACCCCTTGAATTGGTATAATGATAATTATAAAAGGTGGCAATTTTATTTACGCACTGTCTTTTAAATAGATATGATGGTGTCTGATACTCAAGTACTAATGCAAAGAAACGTAATGATGCTAAAATGCTTTAAATTCTTGCTACGATTTAATCTTTAAAATTTAATAATTCTCTTCCTGTTAATATTTAATTAATTAACTTACGTCGTTCAGATTTCGTAACGCTGACGGCGTTAAAATTTAAAGTTGTTCAGTCCCTATTTTGTTTTCTTTCAATTGTTGCGAGCCAGCGATGGTGCAATGCAGTTCTCTTTCAAGTCTACACATTTATAAAAATCAGCTCCAGGAAACACTTTTGTGATCACGGTTGCGATTTAGACGGTATTCGCGTAATTGTACTGATTAAGAGTTATCCTTTCCTAAAGATGCAGGTTCGATTAAAGCTGTGTGTGAACTTCTGCGCGTATAATGAAAATATTCCTAACATGTCGCGTAACAAAAAGTAACATGCGAATCACACCCATGGTCAAACGAAGAAAATATATGATGTCATGAATGTCCTTCGCTGTTATTGAGGACGGTTTAGATTAAACACCGCAATTTTCAGTCTTTAGAAATCACAAGACGATACACTTTAGAGATATTTGTTTTGAAGGACAATATTATGGAAATGGAAGAGGATGTAGATGAAGATGAAATGGGAGATATGATACTGCGTGAAGAGTTTGACAGAGCACTGAAAGACTTGAGTCGAAACAAGGCCCCGGGAGTAGACAACATTCCATTAGAACTACTGGTAGCCTTGGGAGAGCCAGTCCTGACAAAACTCTACCATCTGGTGAGCAAGATGTATGAGACAGGCGAAATACCCTCAGACTTCAAGAAGAATATAGTAATTCCAATCGCAAAAAAGCAGGTGTTGACAGATGCGAAAATTACCGAACTATCAGTTTAATAAGTCACAACTGCAAAATACTAACGCGAATTCTTTACAGACGGATGGAAAAACTAGTAGAAGCCGACCTCGGGGAAGATCAGTTTGGATTCCGCAGAAATGTTGGAACACGTGAGGCAATACTGACCTTACGACTTATCTTAGAAGCTAGATTAAGGAAAGGCAAACCTACTTTTCTAGCATTTGAGGACTTAGAGAAAGCTTTTGACAATGTTGACTGGAACACTCTCTTTCAAATTCTGGAGGTGGCAGGGGTAAAATACAGGGAGCGAAGGGCTATTTACAATTTGTACAGAAACCAGATGACAGTTATAAGAGTCGAGGGACATGATAGGGAAGCAGTTGTTGGGAAGGGAGTAAGACAGGGGTGTAGCCTCTCCCCGATGTTATTCAATCTGTTTATTGAGCAAGCAGTAAAGAAAACAAAAGAAAAATTCGGAGTAGGTATTAAAATCCATGGGGAAGAAATAAAAACTTTGAGGTTCGCCGATGACATTGTAATTCTGTCAGAGACAGCAAAGGACTTGGAAGAGCAGTTGAACGGTATGAACAGTGTCATGAAAGGAGGGTATAAGATGAACATCAACAAAAGCAAAACGGAGATAATGGAATGTAGTCGAATTAAGTCGGATGATGCTGAGGGAATTAGATTAGGAAATGAGATGCTTAAAGTAGTAAAGGAGTTTTGTTATTTGGGGAGCAAAATAACTGATGATGGTTGAAGTGGAGAGGATATAAAATATAGACTGGCAATGGCAAGGAAAGCGTTTTTGAAGAAGAGGAACTTGTTAACCTCGAGTATAGATTTAAGTGTCAGGAAGTCATTTCTGAAAGTATTTGTACGGAGCGTAGCCATGTATGGAAGTGAAACATGAACGATAACTAGTTTGGACAAGAAGAGAACAGAAGCTTTCGAAATGTGGTGCTACAGAAGAATGCTGAAGATTAGATGGGTAGATCACATAACTAATGAGGAGGTATTGAATAGAATTGGGGAGAAGAGGAGTTTGTGGCGCAACTTGACTAGAAGAAGGGATCGGTTGGTAGGACATGTTCTGAGGCATCAAGGGATCACCAATTTAGTATTGGAGGGCAGCATGGAGGGTAAAAATCGTAGAGGGAGACCAAGAGATGAATACACTAAGCAGATTCAGAAGGATGTAGGCTACAGTAGGTACTGGGAGATGAAGAAGATTGCACAGGATAGAGTAGCATGGAGAGCTGCATCAAACCAGTCTCAGGACTGAAGACCACAACAACAACAACAACAACTTGTATTTACCTTTTCTTACACAATATGGTCATTGTCCGCAAGGATTATCTCTCTCTCTCTCTCTCTCTCTCTCTCTCTCTCTCTCTCTCTCTCTCTCTCTCTCTCCTTTTTATAGCCTTCGTACATTCACATTACATACATCGCTTTAAAAGACTTTTCTTTCTCTACCGGCCAGTACGAGAACAAAATCCGCCCAGACAAAATGTCTTACATAGAATTAGTTCTCACTTAACAATCATATATAGTTTCGTAGTACAAACAATGCTAGTTTATTCCGTGCACTAGAAAGTCTTTGATTCACTGAGCACAAACATTAAAATAATAAAATTATAATTACATTTTTAATATCGTCAATTCTTCTTTGTATCATGAAAATAAGGTTTGACATCGTCGTAATGTTATTTTTCATCGTTGCAGCACTGTACCCGCCGCTCTCGCCCCCGACCCGGCACACCACGCACGGGCCGGGGACGCCTCTCGCCCGCAGGTGCCGCGCCGCTGCAGCGCCCGCCACGGAGCCGCGCGCTGTCAAGGTCGCCGGGCGGGGCAGTCACTCGCGCGGCCTAACGGCCTTCCGAAGCGGTTACGCGGGGAATTTAATCTGGCTATGCAAATGCGCCGGCATTAATGCGCCGCCGTGCTGCACCGACCGGCGCCAACTCAACCGCCTCCGACGCCGACGCCGCCCCCGGCGCGGACGCCCGAAGAAATGTCGATACGGTACGGTGCCGTGCGGCCACTCGGCTCACACAGGGCCCTGACGGCTGCTCCACCGTTTCCCTGCTCGCGGTGGACTTCCGAGCAGGCGTGTCAGGGCCAAGCTGACGGATAGGAATTTGGCACCCAATGTTTTGTGGGTCAACACAGGAACCGTTCCAGAGCACTTTCCTACACAACCGACATATCATCTGGCGCCACCCATACACATTTTCACATTAAACGATGTGTCAGTTAGTGCTCCCCTTCCTGCCTCCTTTCCCTCTTCCTCTCGCCGGCTGCGGTGGCCATGCGGTTCTACGCGCTGTAGTCCGGAACCGAGCGACTGCTACGGTCGCAGGTTCGAATCCTGCCTCGGGCATGGATGTGTGTGATGTCCTTAGGTTAGTTAGGTTTAAGTAGTTCTAAGTTCTAGGGGACTGATGACCACAGATGTTAAGTCCCATAGTGCTCAGAGCCATTTGAACCAATCTCTTCCTCTCACATACATTCGTTGTCATTTCTTGAGATTTTGGCAAGACTTAAGAACAAATCCGAGTCTAGTCAGCATCCAAACAGAGTTTTTTCGCTACTAATTGTGGGACACTTGTGTGCAATTCGTGACTGTGTGGTGACTGTGCTTTCGGAAATTTCCAAAAGAACAGACACCATTTTTGATCCAGCAGCCACTATGAATTAAGTTGTTATTGTGGTCTGTACAGTTCAGACTGCTTTGACGCAGCCCCCATGCTATCTATCCTGCGCTAGCTTCATCTCCCAGTACCTACTGCAACCTACATCCTTCTGAATCTGCTTAGTGTATTCATCTCTTGGTCTCCCTCTACGATTTTTACCCTCCACGCTCCCCTCCAATACTAAATTGGTGATCCCTTGATGCCTCAGATCATGTCCTACCAACCGACCCCTTCTCCTAGTCAAGTTGTGCCACAAACTCCTCCCCAATTCTATTCAATACCTCCTCATTAGTTATGTGATCTACCCATCTAATCTTCAGCATTCTTCTGTAGCATCACAATTCCAAACCTTCTATTCTCTTCATGTTCAAACTACTTATCATCCATGTTTCACTTCCATACATGGCTACACTCTATACAAACACTTTCAGAAACGACTTCCTGACACTTAAATCTATACTCGATGTTAACAAATTTCTCTTCTTCAGAAACGCTATCTTTGCCATTGCCAGTCTACATTTAATATCTTCTCTACTTCGACCATCATCAGTTATTTTGCTCCCCAAATAGCAAAACTCCTTTACTACTTTAAGTGTCTCATTTACTAATCTAATTCCCTCAGCATCACCCGAGTTAACTCGATTACATTCCATTACCCTTGTTTTGCTTTTGTTGACGTTCATCTTATATCCTCCTTTCAAGACACTGACCATCCCGTTGAACTGCTGTTCCAAGTCCTTTGCTGTCTCTGACAAAATTACAATGTCATCGGCGAACCTAAAAGCTTTTATTTCTTCTCCATGGGTTTTAATACCTATTCCGAATTTTTCTTTTGTTTCCTTGAATTAAGACACCACGGAATTACAGACATTGGCTGCGAGTGGGCACTAACGTAAATCAATAGGGAAAGTTGAAAATTTGTGCAGGACACGGATTCGAACCCGGGTCCACTGCGTCCGGATGGCTTAGTGGCCAGAGCATCTGCCTAGTAAGCACGAGACCCACATTCGAATCCCAGTCCAGCACAAATTTTTAAATTGCCCCACTCATTTACATCATTGCGCACTCGCAGCCAATGTCTGTAAATGGCTCTGAGCACTATGCGACTTAACTTCTGAGGTCATCAGTCGCCTAGAACTTAGAACTAATAAAACCTAACTAACCTAAGGACATCACACACATCCATGCCCGAGGCAGGATTCGAACCTGCGACCGTAGCGGTCGTTCGGTTCCAGACTGCAGCGCCTAGAACCGCACGGCTACTCTCACCGGCTGTCTGTAAATGCTTGTATCTTAAATTGTGTACAAATTATACACTAAAGGTGCATCTGGTAGTGACGGGAACAACCTAATAAAGAAATCGATTCAGTCCGTTGTTGTAGTTTTACGTATCAGATGAACTGCTCATTTATTGCTAAAATGTTTAAATGTATCTGAATTCTTAAGGAACCAAGCTGCTGAGGTCATCGGTCCGTAGACTTACACAACATAAACTAATTCTGACTTATGCTAAGAACAACACACACACCCATGCCCGAGGGAGGACTCAACCCTCCGGCGGGAGAGGCCACGCAATCCGTGACATGGCGCCTCTGACCGCGCGGCTGTTCATTTATTCTTTTGAGTGAAACCAGTCTATGGGAGCACCCGAATGAAAACAGTCGGCGCAGTCTGGCGTATTCAGGTCTGAGCAGAAACATTCTATTGTCCTGCCATTGTTAAATCATTATCTTTGACTGAAGTGTTACACCCTATTTTATTGCCGTGCCGATATTTTCTTTTTATTGAGTGCCAACCAACAGCTGTTCGTGTTTATAAATATTCTTTTTCTTAATACTGAACTTCCTCTCTGGAATAGAATGCCAAAACGATCAGTGGCGCAGAAATGAAAGAAGTCATAACTAGATAAACAGTGTTCGAGATAAATTGAATCTAATATACATTATGTGTAAGGATGATCCATATTATCAAACTGCATTAATCGAAGAAATTCAAAGAAAATTTTCGTATGTTTCTGACAAACAAAACTTCCGACGAGTGATGTCATATGCTTATAAAGCAAATGTGTCACTAACAATTAAAAAAAATTGTATTTTATATACTTTGAGCTCACTTCACTTCAGCATTTACCGAAATAGAATTATAGATGACGGGTTCAAACCAGCGGGAACAAGGAGACAAAGCTCCAATAAATTTATATAAAACAGTTGTTTTTACTGTATTTAAATATAAATTCATAAAGTAGCAACAGTTATTTACTTTTTAAAAAATGGCTCTGAGCACTATGGGACTTAACAGCTGTGGTCATCAGTCCCCTAGAACTTAGAACTACTTAAACCTAACTAACTTAAAGACATCACACACATCCATGCCGAAGGCAGGATTCGAACCTGCGACCGTAGCAGTCGCGCGGTTCCGGACTGCGCGCCTAGAACCGCGAGACTACCGCGGCCGGCTACTTTCTAAAACCAACCATACATATATATTTAGTGCCAAAAGTACGAAAAAATACCTATTTAAGTAAATAAACACATGAAATTTGAAAATACTTCATATTCAGAAATATACTATTTCACCCGCACTCCTTGAGCTAAAATACGGTATTAATCTCTAAAAAAAGTTGGCAATCCTACTCAAGGTACGTGTATAGCCGAAAGGTTGAAAAAAAGTATGTGAGCAAAATCACTCAATCCTAACAGACTGAGTGGATAACATTAGCATAGCTGACGTGTCCGTAAAGGCTAGTTTCATTCGACTGAAAAAAAAAAACCTGACTAACCGAAAAAACAATGGGCTGGCTAAGCGGTTACTAAAACTACTCTGCTGTCGTATTACTACCGTCTGACGACCGCATGTTTCACTTGTGTTTTAAACCGGCCCTGTGCCAACAATGAACATGTAGATTTCAGTTCATTTTCTTTGCCAACTTTCTCGCAGTGCTATGCGTCAAGTTAACGAAGTGACAAGGGCGTCAGGTTTGAAACAAGATGTGTCGTCGTCGTTATCAAAGAAAATTCCTATTACTTTTCAACGCCAACAGTTCGAGGCGTTTTTCTGCGAGGATTTCCCCACACGCACTACGCTATCGCACTATGACAAGGCATGCCACGAAATGGTGACTGGAGACAGTGACGAAGCAATTTCCATCGGCGGCAAGAATTTGAAAGTTACAGATATATTGACAAGGCAGTAAACTGCAGCTGAACTTCGAATAATACGGAATGTAAGATGTTGTGACACAAAAAAATTTATTTGCGGTCATAAGAACCAGTAAAAGTAAAACTGTCACAACTTAATCCTGCGGAAATCTGGGAATCTCTGGGAAATCTTTTGATGAAACCAAATCGTCATGCAGAAATTGCTATTATTTTAACTTGTTAAAAGGTGGTACCTAGCAATTAGTAACTCACGTCTGTTCAGAGTGATTCTTATTAACGTTAAAGAACCCTGAAACGGTGTAGATGACAATGAGACAAGTAATTTAATATAAGGTACGTGGGGCTGCATATGTCGGGAAATACCCCAAAAACGAATGACATGTGTTGAACATGTGACTTCACAAAATGACTTACCTCGATACACGGGCAGCCTATCGGTCTGTCACACCTGATCATCCCACCATGTCAGATATTCACGTCGGTGTGGCTCCGGGACAACGTGCGCGACTTTATTATTTGTCTTTTGTTTTTTCATTTTTTTAAACTCGGTTTCACGATTATATGTTTACACTGAGGTCAGATTTATTATTTTATTTACTAGTCTCGCGGTCTCCGCGGCGACAGTTATGCACTCTGGTGGCCATACTAGCAGCATCGCAACCACAGTCATTTAATTCCGCTGATGATCTTCGCGTCTGTGAAACTGCCTCTTCACCTGGCGCCTCCTCTCAAGTGGCTGACCTTTTGGTTCTCAGTGGACGTCTATGTAGCCTGCCTGAAAAGAGCGTTCTCGGCCACACAGCACATACAGGTGGAAACAGTGCCACGCAAACCTACAGCTGTTTTGTGTCTCACAAATGATCGTATGGCATTGCATGGCATTGTTGGCCGGGAGGCCCCAGGCGGGGAAGTTAACACGCCGTATAGCAAGTCCTTTTCAGTTGACGCCACTTCGGCGACTTCCGAGTCAATGATGTCGAAATGATGATCCCTGAGCCCGCCGGGAATCGAACCCGGGACCCCGTGCGCCAGAAGCGAGAACGCTGCCGCAAGACCACGAGCTGCGGACTGTATCTCACAGTGAAAGGGCGACAACGGCGTTGTCACAGAGCTCCGGACGCACGACCGGCACACGTGTATGTCACGTGCTGCCCGTCTTGCGCGCCCGCCTGCCGATCTCTGAGGAGGCGGGGACCCGAGGAGCGTGCCCCGCATTAATTTTACCAGCAATTGGCCTTTTTTCCGGCAGTCCGCTCGTTTCCCACCGTTTCTTTCTTCTCCCATCCCCCGCTCTCTCGTTTTTTTTGTTTTTTTTTTCCAGCTTCTCTCCGCTGCCATCTGTTTCCCAGTGACGTATCGTCCGCCGGCGGTGCGGCTGAATAACTTGATCGAAATTAAAAATCTGCATTCGGTCGCTGCCGGAGCAGGGCGGCTCGGCTCTGCACCCACTCGGCCGGCAGCCAGTTTTGATTTCTCGTCAATTATGCAGTGCTCTCTGAATATTTATTTTTCTGTTTTTGTTTCGCTGCGCACCAGTGGAGAGAGAGAGAGAGAGAGAGAGAGAGAGAGAGAGTAGTTCGAAATTCACTGCGAGCGTTACTCTCCCCCACCCACCCACCGGCTGCGCGGCACTTCTGTAATCAATACTGTTTCGTTCCGGGTTCCGCGTTGTTTATTAACGCCGATGCGAATAACATGTACTTTCGCGCAAAAAGTTTCCACTCTTCCTTTTTTTGTAAAGTCAAAGCGTGATTGCGCGAGTCCGTACTTTTTTATTGCCCCTGTTTCCACATCAATACGTGTCGAAATAAAGCAGCTGGTACCCACGAAGTGTCATATTCTTAATTAAGTAGGGCATGTGTGCCGTCTTCCCACTTAAAGCAGTAGCGCGTCACCTGCAGCTGAATGCTGTCGTGGGCGTAAATTCGAAGTCTGCCATGTTCCGGCTAATCCTCTCTTCGTAGTTGACGAGCATCGCGAGTAAGACGGGAATTATTTCTCCACTGGCTAATCTATTGGCCGGCCCCAAATTCTAAAATTAAACATGCAGTGGGAAAAAGAATTGTACTGTATTGTTCACAGAGAACTACAGATTACGACAGGTCACCGACTGCGTTTACTTTCTCCGCAGAATATCTCACTCTGTCGAAAGTGATAATGCGAGGTGAGAGATTAAACAGCGGAAGGGAGAGGTGCTAAATGAAAAAAGAGTAATGAGTTTGAGACTAGACCTTCTAAAGCAAAAACAAAACTACTCTGAAATGTCTAAATGCTTACAGGTCCAAATGGTTTAAATATGAGAATCGACAATCGGATGACAGAACAAAGATGGAAATGTAAAGGGTAAATTATTAATAGCTGGTGATATAAGACGACAAAGGATATAAGATACAAGACAATGAAGTGGATCCCGGCGGAGGTTCGAGTCCTCCCTCGGGCATGGGTGTGTGTGTGTGTGTGTGTGTGTTTGTCCTTAGGATAATTTAGGTTAAGTAGTGTGTAAGCTTAGGGACTGATGACCATCGCAGTTAAGTCCCATAAGATTTCACACACATTTGAACAATGAAGTGGAACATGACTTTAGAATGATCCAAAAAATACTGATTAAAAGCGAATACTGTATGAAACACTCTTTAGTTGACAATTTGCAGCCGTTGAGATGTTTTCATTTTACGTCCGTATTATTTCCAAGGAAGAAATTATATCAAGTCTCAGAGTCTCAAAGTCAAGAAGTGCAAGTCCCTTCTTCTTCAGTAGTGCTACAGCCCTTGGTGAGCCTTGACTTCAATAATCTTCCTCTACACTTCTCGGTTGTTTGCTGCTCTTTTCCACCCCCGGACTCTCATACTGGTGATATCCATTATTACCTCGTCGATCCGTCTTCTTCTAGGTCTCCCTTTTCGCCTAGCTGAGTTGATCACACCTTTCATCATATTCTTTGGAATTCTATCCTCTGCCATTCTCTCCAAGTGTCCTAGCCATCGTATTCGCTGTGATTTCACAAATTTTACTATGTCCCTGCCTTGTATTATCTCTTGTAATTCGGCTTTGTAGCGTATTCTCCAGCCTTCTTCCTCCCTTATTGGTCCATAGATTTTGCGTAGTATTTTCCGCTCAATGGTTCTTAGTGCATTTTTATCGTATTCTGTCAACGTCCATACCTCTGATCCGTATGTGATAAATGGGCGGACTAGGGAATTATACATTAGCAGTTTTGTTTTTATTGTAATAAGGCTATTTTTGAAAAGTTGTATATTTGCAAAGTAAGCTCTGTTTTCTGCTTGTATTCTTTCCCTTACAGCCTTTCCAGTACTGTTATCATTTGTTATTAGGGCTACCAAGTAGTTAAAAGAGGACATTCCTCTGAAGCATTTCCCATTGATGTTTAGGTTTTTAAGGGTTCTTCTGGCCTTAGATTGTGACATTCCCATATATTTTGTTTTGTTTTCATTTACTAAGAGGCCAATTTTTAAGGCTTCTGTTTCCATTGCCCGGTATGTTTCCAGCAGTGTATTGGTATTTCTTCCTACTATAGCAATGTCATCAGCGTATGTATATATCTGGCTAGTTTTCATAAATATGCTGCCTCTTTTGTTGATTTTATTTACTACACTATGCAGGGCTACATTGAATAGGACAGTGGAGAGACTATCACCTTGCTTCACACCTTTATTAAAGTCAAATCTTTCACTTGATCTGCTAAGGACCTTTACTTTTGCCTCTGTCACTGTCATTCTAATTAGTCTTATTAGTTTAGCACATAAAGTGCAAGTCCCTGCTTTGTGGAAACTGCGTAAAGAGATACGGCACTAGGTGGCTCAAAATTCTTCCAAAAGCCTTATTTGAGAGTCTGGAAATCAGACAGAATGTAAAATAGTTCCTTTTCTCACCCAGTATAACCCAGACTATGTTACAGTCCAACAGTCCCATCCTCACCAACGTGCACATTTTTCTAAGTGTTGCACATTTCAAACAACGAGTAAACTTCATGTTTGTTCTCATGTCCCGGGTTCGATTCCCGGCGGGGTCAGGGATTTTCTCTGCCTCGTGGTGACTGGGTGTTGTGTGATGTCCTTAGGTTAGTTAGGTTTAAGTAGTTCTAAGTTCTAGGGGACTGATGACCATAGATGTTAAGTCCCATAGTGCTCAGAGCCATTTTTGGTAAACGTCCTAGTTCGCAGAAGCCTTATGTGGACTCAGTTAAATAGAAACAGTTGCAGAACGGAACTGTCTGCCGGATCGCGGGGTCGCTGAAGTGTCTGGCAGTGCACCGGATTTGAAACACAACGGTCCGACTCTGGACATGCTTTCTTTAGTTCTCGTACAGATTCAGTACTAACTCAAACTGTTGGACCACTGTATTATGTGTACGGAACAGGCTACTATTTCAAGATATACATGTATTATCGCAAAAATGTGGACAAAATCTAGAGACATTGCTGTCTTGAAACCAGGAAAATATCCCACTGCAATTAATAGCTATAGGTCAACATTTCTGCAAGGCCATCTAAGTAAATTATATGAGACTTTAATACTAGAAAACTCACAGAACCACAACTTACACCTCACCAAGCAGGTTCCAGTCTTGGAAAGAACGGCACAAATCAAGTTCTAAGCCTTAAAAAGCACATTGAGGAGGGATATCAAAATAAATTAATCACAGTAGTTGCTCTGAAAGATACGTCTGTTGTTTACGGAACGATAAATCACAGACTCTTGCTCGACAAGCAGTACATAAATTTCAAAGATTTTCGTTTGTTTAAAGTTATTCAATCAATTCTTGAGAACAAAAGGTTCTACGTATATTCTGATAAAGAAGAAAGTACATGGCGAAGTCAATGTAATGGTCTGTCAGAGGGAAGTGCACAGGCGACAATGTTATTTAATTTGTACGCAAATAACCAAGCACTTCTCAGAACATGAATCATTTTCTCTACATGGATGTTCGTGCTCTTGCTCCACAGGGTAAAAATTTTGAAGCCGCTAACAGGACCATATCTACTACGTCAACGTATTACAAACAAAATGCGTTCAGACCACAGACTATAAAAAACACAAAAACTCAAATACATTGGATGGGCTAGTAGCTGGAACACATGGGCACTCATAATCTAGGAGTACTCCTTGACAGGTCTTTGAGTTATAAAAATCACTGCACTCAAACAACCTTTTGAAGTAACTACTGCCGGCCGGTGTGGCCAAGCGGTTCTAGGCGCTTCAGTCTGGAACCGCACGACCGCTACGGTCGCAGGTTCGAATCCTGCCTCGGGCATGGATGTGTATGATGTCCTTAGGTTAGTTAGGTTTAAGTAGTTCTAAGTTCTAGGGGACTGATGACCTCAGATGTTAAGTCCCATAGTGCTCAGAGCCATCTGAACCATTTTTAAGTAACTACTGTCCTGATAACAACTGGTAAGGCCCTGTACTTTTCCACTGCGGAGTACGCCTGTTCAGTCTGGACTAGAGCTGCCCATACGGGAAAAGTTGGGGGTCATCCTGAGTGAAACATGCCGATTAACAACTGACTGTATGAACACTACAACTCTTGACAAATTGTACTGCGTATATATTCCTTCATGCATTCGACGATCATCAATAAAATACACGGAAAAGTTGAAAGGGAGCTGGATGAAAAATACGTAGTGTACCGAGAGAAGTTCAAATTTTCCAATAAGATTAAAATCCAGAGAAAGGTTCGTGAACGATGTGGACACAGAACTCCCGAATGGTACCCATCACAAGGAACTGAGCCAACGAGAACCCAACTGGAGTTGCAAATTTGGTGGATCCTCAACAGATTATGAACAAGTGATGTACCAGTAAAGACAAAGCTATGCAGGTGAGGGCTACAATATGACTGCAGCACGTTCTGCGACTGTAGTGAGGTGCAGAATATGGAAAACACATTAGTGTGCCCCGACAGTCCTTACTAGCGCAACCTGGAAGGTCTATGGCCGGAAAACAATGCAGCTACTGACGTCACCCAATACTGGGACGAAAATTTTAAGAGAGATGACGAGTACCAAATACCACATCTAAAACTTGCTCGGACATGAAGATGTAGAGCACGTATGTAAGTGAAGAGGCAAGCTGAAAAGTACTGCCTCCGAAATTTTTATGTGAAAACTCTTAAACCGTTTAAATAAAACAAATATTATTAGAATTCTACAGTTTTATTTATCACATATTTATTTCTCATGTAGTCACCATGGCGACGAACACATTTTTCCCGTTGATACTTCCACTTTAGAAACTTCGACTTTATTGAGGGCGTCACAACCTTACCTCTGCTTGCACTGTTTCATCGCTATCAAACACCGGCGCAGTTAACGCCACACAACGTCGTCTTTACACTCCACATTTCGGACCCGTCTATCGACAGAATGCTGCAAATATGTAGACACAAAGAGTAAAGCTGTACACTACTGGCCATTAAAATTGCTACACCACGAAGATGACGTGCTACAGACGCGAAATTTAGCCGACAGGAAGAAGGTGCTGTGATATGCAAATGATTAGCTTTCCAGAACATTCACACAAGGTTGGCGCCGGTGGCGACACCTACAACGTGCTGACACGAGGAAAGTTTCCAACCGATTTCTCATATACAAACAGCAGTTGACCGGCGTTGCCTGGTGAAACGTTGTGATGCCTCGTGTAAGGAGGATAAATGCGTACCATCACGTTGCCGACTTTGATAAAGGTCGGACTGTAGCCTATCGCGATTGCGGTTTATCGTATCGCGACATTGCTGCTCGCGTTGGTCGAGATCCAATGACTATTAGCAGAATATGGAATCGGTGGGTTCAGAAGTGTAATACGGAACGCCGTGCTGGATCGCAACGGTCTCGTATCACTAGCAGTCGAGATGACAGGCATCATATCCGCATGGCTGTAACGGATCGTGCAGCCACGTCTCGATCCCTGAGTCAACAGATGGGGACGTTTGCAAGACAGTCCATGCTGCTGCAAACGTTGTCAAACTGTTCGTGTAGATGGTACCTGAGGTACGACTTCGAAATGAAGAAATGAGGTGAAACTGAAAAAAACTTCATGGATCGCTTTAAGATCAGCTCGAGCTTGACGTGCTTCTTCTGCTGTAGAAATCCGTTTCCAGTTATTATGAAGACTGGAACTTCGACTTAGTTTTGTAACAGTAAACCCAACGTCTCTCTCCTGTCATGTCCCTACGAATGAGAATCTTACACTCATTCGACGTTCCTTCAAGTCTCGCATAAAAAAAAAGAAACAACCAGACAATGCTATAAGTTCAGCTTTTTCAATTAACACCTAGCTCGAACCAATTTGATACCAACCAGTTTTTGCAAGCGGCATGCGAATTAGATGATGGTTAGAGTGCATCAGATTCTTGATATTGCGAATGTGTAAGTTATCAGTTGCTGTCGAACGCATTCCTGGTCTAGAACCCCTTTCAATTGACTGACGACCAATTTTTAATTACACGAACAATTAGCTTCAACAGTGCAAATGTTTCCCAAAATATTAATCCCTCTTGAAACACAAAGCTTCACAGTTCATCGTACTGCAGAAATAGACACCACAACCGTACAGGTTTTCCTTTGAGTAAGAATATGAAAGATTCTGAGTGTAAATGAGATGTCAACAATGTCAAACAATGGGTTTTTTCGTGTAGTTGTCATATACAGTGTTGGCAATGAAGTGTCTTTAGGATATTATTTTGCTATGTAAGAAAAGGTTTGGTAATTTGTATTATACGCACCTAGAGCTCATTTCTTCTGTAAGTACCCAGTTTTAATTCACAACATAACGTCATGTATGTGATTGTAGGCTTTCCAGATCTTTACGGGTGATCAGCCAAATGGTAGCGTCATCTTGTCGAACTTTTCACTTCGCCTGAAGATGACGGGTATGAAAATAATTGAAACGTTGCCACCGCTCGGATGAACACTCGGGAAGTTTTTATCAACGTTGTGTCACGTTTCTTGCGGACGTTGACTCTAATGCTCCTTCTGTACTAAGGGCACTGAGACATGATTGTGCTGAGGCGCTCAACTTGATCAGCTCGGAGACCGTGGCTGCGGTTACCCTTGACGCTGCATCACAGACAGGAGCGCCTGCGATGGTGTACTCAACGACGAACCTGGATCCACGAATGGCAAAAGTCATTTTTTCGGATGAATCCAGGTTCTGTTTACAGCATCATGATGGTCGCATCCGTGTTTGGCGACATCGCGGTGAACGCACATTGGAAGCGCGTATTCCTCATCGCCATACTATCGTATCACCCGGCGTGATGGTATGGGGTGCCATTGGTTCCACGTCCCGGTCACCTCTTGTTCGCATTGACGGTACTTTGAACAGTGGACGTTACATTTCAGATGTGTTACGACCCGTGGCTCTACCCTTCATTCGATACCTGCGAAATCCTACATTTCACCAGGATAATGCACGACCGCATGTTGCAGGTCCTGTACGGGCCTTTCTGGATACAGAAAATGTTCGACTGCTGCCCTGGCCAGCACATTCTCCAGATCTCTCACCAATTGAAACCGTCTGGTCAATGGTGGCCGAGCAACTGGCTCGTCACAATACGCCAGTCACTAATCTTGATGAACTGTGGTATCGTGTTGAAGCTGCATGGGCAGCTGTACTTGTACACGCCATACAAACTCTGTTTGACTCAATGACCAAGCGTATCAAGGCCGTTATTACGGCCAGACGTGGTTGTTCTGGGAACTGATTTCTCAGGATCTATGCATCCAAATTGCGTGAAAATGTAATGACATGTCAGTTCTAGTATAATATATTTGTCCAATGAATACCCGTTTATCATCTGCATTTCTTCTTGGTGTAGCAACTTTAATGACCAGTAGTGTAAAATGCTACCGGTGACAACGTTTGTTTTATTTAAAAAGCTTTAGCAGTTTTCACATAAAAATTCGGATACATTGCTTTCAGCACGCGCTCGTTTTGAGTTAGATGGAGCGACATTGAAAAGTGGGTAGCTTCTATGTTTGTGCGCCATCCAGATTCAGGTTTTCCGTGACGTCCCTAAATCGCTCCGGCAGATGCCGGAATGGTTCCTTTGAAAGGGCACGGCCGATTTCGTTTTCCATCCCTGACACAATCCGAGCATGTGCTCCGTCTCTAAACAGACATGGCAAAAGAAAATTTTGGAGTTGCAAATAATTTACAAGAATGTACTGTACTTCCAGCGCCCACGAGAACTCTGCAGATAACTTCCCACGAAGATACTATAGTCAAAACGTGCAGGACGTCCGGTAGTTTCCTTTTTATCTTCGAGCAGCCCACGGCAGCTGCAAGCGAACAGTAAGTTAGCTGTTTTTACGCTGAATACCGCCCCAGCAGGTGTAAGTCATAAAATAATAAAAGAATCTAATTTTGTAAACGAAGTTCTTGTTTACCCCCTAATCCCCTTCCTGGAAATTTATCTGCAATCGCAAAAGGCTTCTTTGTCTTTCCATTTCATGCCTTTTATGAAAATATTAATAAACATAATACACTGAGCATTATCTCGATTTATTTCACTTAAAATAGTTTCCACATAAGGAGTCGATCCCACGATCCTCCAGCCGGCCTGGGTGGCCGAACGGTTCTAGGCGCTACAGTCTGGAACCGCGGGACTGCTACGGTCGCAGGTTCGAATCCTGCCTCGGACATGGATGTGTGTGATGTCTTTAGGTTAGTTAGGTTTAAGTAGTTCTACGTTCTACGGGACTGATGACGTTAGTTGTTAAGTCTCATAGTTCTGAGACCCATTTGAACCAGGATCCTCGGATTGTTCCTTTCCGCTGAACCATTCGCTGTCTGGAAACTACGCTACCATGAAAGGCTCGTGTCTCGCCAGATCCGTGCCAAAAGGGACCGGTAAATTTGTTAAAAGCTTGGCGATCTGGAGCTCCCAGCTCTGTCGCTTTCATTTTTGTCCATGCCCTGCATATACAATACATTTGGACGAAAGGGACGAAGACAAGTAGGCGCGGCGGCCCCCTTGTCAGTGCGTCTAAAAACTCTTAAGGCGAAACTGAAATAATTGAAACACTACGAAGTGTACATGATTGTAATCAGAGTGCGTCAGTACAGTAGAGCATTATACTGAAAGCTAAGGTTTGTAGCGACCGGAAATTAGTATTTCGTTCCGAAGTCTTGTCTTCTGAATTCTTTCGAAACAGCTACTCCCCCTCATACCGTACAGTGCCGCGAGTCCCGCTAAAGTGAACAAGTAATGCCGCTGTAAGGTGTTAACACGGCCGGCTCGGGGACGTGTGTCACGCACGCCGCGCCTTTCCTCCGTCGACAATTAAACGGCAGCCTGGGAGACGCGCTCGGGTTGACAGGTGCGGACCCACCGCCGGCGGCACGCCTCAGCCTGACAGTCGGCCTTATTGATGGCCCAAAAACCGCGATGCAGGCTGGCGAGCCGCGCTTCTTGCCGCCCGCCTGTCTCATTCATCTCGCGCTGTAAACACCCGGCCTGCTGCTGCTGCTGCTGCTGTCTCCTCCTCCCTCCCCCTCCCCCTCCCCCTCGTCGCCTACACACCTCCCTCACTCACTTCACGTCTACTCTGCGCTGCCACCTGGCTGATGACTTCTGCTTGTGCAACGATGGGCTACCTAGCGAAAAAGCATCCACTCATTGCCAGTAAGATACCAGACCGGCCCTTAACTACGCCTTTCAGAACGTGAATGGTACAGACTCGGCGGATAAAACATTAGACAAACTCTTAAAGATCACTTGTCGCTTTGGAGCGCTGAGATGGTGTAGAACCGGCACGAGGCTTACATGTGATCCTCCACTGCTGACGTAAAACGAGGCAGTGAAGTGGTGTGTACGAGGGAGTCGGCTGAACGTAATCAGCGCAACAGGAAGTGAGGAGACGTGATACAACGACTTACCCATGACCACACCGTAAATGGAGTTGCCTGATGCGTCGGCGTATGAACGAGCGCTGTGGAACTTCTCTACAAGCAATGGTGTACCAATCGCAGTAATTTAACACAACGTAAGAACATTGCTATTTAAACAGTCCAAACCGGCAGGGATTCGAAACGTATGTCACGCCCTGTCAGTCACAATTTGTGCCAAACGGGACAGGAAATGCTGCCACAGTGAATGCAGGTTCCGAAGCACTTGACACGGTGCCTTACTGCAGACTGTTAACGAAGGTACGAACATTTGGAATAGGTTCCCAGATATGCGAGTGGCTCGAATATTTTTTAAGTAACAGAACCCAGAATGAAATGAACACACTCCACAGCAGGCCACGACACTTTTATTGCTCTAAGACAACTGGTTTCAAGACTCTTATGCTGCCATCATCTAATCTTAAGGAACTTGCTATACAACTGCCATATTACATTACATGATACGGCAATTTTACAGAAACTTCCCGAAGATGAGATGTTTGAAACCAGTCGTCTTGGAGCAATAAAAGAGTGTACACTGCGGTCGCGGCGTATGAGGTGTGTCCATTTTCAACCACACCAATCGCCCCACAGCACAGCACGTGTACCTTACAGAAGCCAGTATGTTCTCCTGGAGGGCGAGTGTTAATCAGAGATAAGTGTACCGTCAGCATTGCCCCAGGGAAGCCTGACAGGATCGCTATTGCTTTCTATATACCTAAATGATATGGCAGACAGGGCGTGGAGCAATCTGCGCTCGTATTGATTTGATAAAAAACTTTAATAAACAATATTAATGTTACACAATAACATTCATTTTATTGTTCGTTATGAACCAGCTTTCGGCTTTTTAGGCCATCGTCAGATAAACTTAATACTAAATAGATAATCCGCACAACTTCAGCGAGAGTTTGTAGCTGTACAAAGATGGTTGCACAAAGGCATGTGACATCTTCCGACTCTATCGATACAAAACATAAGCATAATGTAATACCCGAAGAAACTCTGAACAAATAAATCTTATAACTCAGTATACTCAGATATTAAAACAAATATGGCTTAAGCATTCATATCGTTTTAATATTTGAATATACTGTAATATAAGATTTATTCGTTCAGGGTCCGCCTGGTTAGCTCTGCGGTAACGTGTTTGCCTCCCGTGCAAGCGGGCCCGGGTTCGATTCCCGGCCGGGTTGGAGCTTTTCTCCGCTCGTGGACTGGGTGTTGTGTTGTCCTCATCATCATTTCCTCCTCATCATCGACACGCAAGTCACTCAATGTGGCGTCGACTGCAATAAGACTTGCACTCGGCGGCCCAACTTACCCGCATGGGGCCTTCCGGCCACACGCTCATTTCATTTCATTTGTTCACAGTCTCCTTGGGTATTACATTACGCTTGTCTTTTGTATCGCTATAGCCATAAAATGTCACATATCTTTGTACAATGATCTCTGTACAGCTACGAACTCCCGCTGAAGTTTGGCGGACTGTGTGTTTAGTATTAAGTTACCTGACGATGGCCTAAGGAGCCGAAAGCCGGTTCATAAGGAACTATTAAATAAATATTATTGTGTAACATTAATAGTGTGTATTCAAGTTTTTGATAATGGTAGATTCTGTCAAAAGTTCGGATTTTCATAAAGAACCGTCGCACAACAAGTTTACCGAGAAGATCTAGTACGACAAATCCGTCGCGGGAGAATTCGTAATTATACAGGGCTATTACAAATGATTGAAGCGATTTCATAAATTCTCTGTAGCTCCATTCATTGACATATGGTCACGACACTCTACAGATACGTAGAAAAACTCATAAAGTTTTGTTCGACTGAAGCCGCACTTCAGGTTTCTGCCGTCAGAGCGCTCGAGAGCGCAGTGAGACAAAATGGCGACAGGAGCCGAGAAAGCGTATGTCGTGCTTGAAATGCACTCACATCAGTCAGTCGTAACAGTGCAACGACACTTCAGGAGGAAGTTCAACAAAGATCCACCAACTGCCAACTCCATTCGGCGACGGTATGCGCAGTTTAAAGCTTCTGGATGCCTCTGTAAGGGGAAATCAACGGGTCGGCCTACAGTGATCGAAGAAATGGTTGAACGCGTGCGGGCAAGTTTCACGCGTAGCCCGCGGAAAATTGGCTCATGCCAGAACTGGAGACCGACAGCGCCGACTTCATCTTTCAACAGGATGGTGCTCCACCGCACTTCCATCATGATGTTCGGCATTTCTTAAACAGGAGATTGGAAAACCGATGGATCGGTCGTGGTGGAGATCGTGATCAGCAATTCATGTCATGGCCTCCACGCTCTCCCGACTTAACCCCATGCGATTTCTTTCTGTGGGGTTATGTGAAAGATTCGGTGTTTAAACCTCCTCTACCAAGAAACGTGCCAGAACTGCGAGCTCGCATCAACGATGCTTTTGAACTCATTGATGGGGACATGCTGCGCCGAGTGTGGGAGGAACTTTATTATCAGCTTGATGTCTGCCGAATCACTAAAGGGGCACATATCGAACATTAATCAACGTTAAGTTTTCTTTAAAACACGTTAAAATTACCTCGTACAAAGACGAAATTTCTTGTCATCAGTCTATCTTAAGTTAGTTTCATTGTCGGATACTTTACAAGAAAAAAAGATGCTGACGCTTTCAATAGTGTGCTGTCCTAAGGCTAAGGAATCTCGTGACACAATTATGATTATAGTTGTGCCGCTACTGTACGAGAGCTGACATGGTTAGGACAGGGAACATTGTGTTAAGGAGCCGCTACCACTGCTCTAAGGAAAACAGTGCGGCCCTCCACTCCCCGGAGAGGTCAGAAAATTTCTGCAGGTTTCGCTGACGTCGCGCAAGCAGGCCGGTAAAACACAGCCTGGGGAACATAAAGAAATAGTGCGCCCGCGGGTCGGCATTCACAGCGGACTGGGCCGCCCAGAGGAGAGTGGCATTAGGAGCATTAGCATGTAATTAAAGGCGACGCGGCTAATAAAGGAGGCCAGATTAATGGGCGGCGGGAGCGGAGCGAGGTAAACGCCAGCCGCCGCCCTCCACACAGCGGCAGGTGCCCCGCGTACACAGCATTAAGGGCGGACACCGCATTCCCACCAAAACAACACCCTCCAGAGCGAACCAGGTGCCGAGAAAACGTCAAATGGAAAACGGAATCCTGACCTTCACAGTTTTGTAGCTTAGCTGTAAGCAAGTCTTATTCCACGTAAAGTGCCCAGGTTCGATACTCGGCATCTACATTTACATATTACATGGATACTCTGCAAATCACATTTAAGTGCCTGGCAGAGGGTTCATCGAACCACCTTCACAATTCTCTATTATTCCAATCTCGTATAGCGCGCGGAAAGAATGAACACCTATGTCTTTCCGTACGAGCTCTGATTTCCCTTATTTTATCGTGGTGATCGTTCCGCCCTATGTAGGTCGGTGTCAACAAAATATTTTTGCATTCTGAGGAGAAAGTTGGTGACTGGAATTTCGTGAGAAGATTCCGTCGCAACAAAAAAACGCCTTTCCTTTAATGATTTCCAGCCCAAATCCTATATCATTTCTGTGACACTCTCTCCCATATTTCGCGATGATACAAAACGTGCTCCCCTTCTTTGAACTTTTTCGATGTACTCCGTCAGCCCTACCTGGTAAGGATCCCACACCGCGCAGCCGTATTCTAAAAGAGGACGGACAAGCGTAGTGTAGGCAGTCTCCTTAGTAGGTCTGTTACATTTTCTAACTGTCCTGCCAATAAAACGCAGCCTTTGGTTTTATCTGTTCTTTCCAATTTAAGTTGTTCGTAATTGTAATACCTAGGTATTTAGTTGAATTCACGGCTTTTAGATTAGACTGATTTATCGTGTAACCGAAGTATAACGAGTTCCTTTTAGTACTCAAGTGGATGACCTCACACTTTTCGTTATTTAGGGTCAACTGCCACTTTTCGCACCATTCAGATATTTTTTCTAAATCGTTCTGCAGTTTGATTTGGTCTTCTGATGACTTTATTAGTAGATAAACGACAGCTTCATCTGCAAACAACCGAAGACGGCTGCTCAGATTGTCTCCCAAATCGTTTATATAGATAAGGAACAGCAAATGGCCTATAACACTACCATGGGGAACGCCTGAAACCACTTCTGTTGTTTCACTCGATGACTTTCCGTCAATTACTACGAACTGTGACCTCTATGACAGGAAATCACAAATCCAGTCACATAACCTGGACGATATTCCATAAGCACGCAATCTGTACGAATTTTTCCTGCACAGGATTACTGGGACACCATCTACACTTGTGAGACGACACCCGAAGACTGCTTAATGGAGAAGTAGCGCCTGCAGTTTCCACAGCCGACAGCAACAGCCGCTGATCAAATTTCCCACTGTTGTCTCGTTTGCGCACGCCGTCGAGTCTCATTACAGATTTGCGTTGTGTACGTGGCGTTATCCGTCAATTCCGACACGTTTTCATGTTGGAATATATCTGGAAAACGGCTCCAGTACCGCCATGCCCACCTACATATTGATAAAAATACTAATCTTTTCGTTATTCATCGTTCCATGTCCTGACATTCTGTCTTTCTAGAAATACTACGTTACAATAGGTTACACAAACACACCCACACCCACACACAGGGAGGGAGGGAGAGAGAGAGAGAGAGAGAGAGAGAGAGAGAGAGAGAGGGGGGGGGGAAGCAGTTACACACATCCATGCCCGAGGCCGGATTCGAACCTGCGACCGTAGCGGTCGCGCGGTTCTAGACTGTAGCGCCCAGAACCGCTCGGCCACTCCGGCCGGATGTAAGCACTGTTCCCAACATTAAAAACTTCTTGTGCTGAATCTGAAGTGACAGTACAGCCTTTTACTCGCATTCGAGAGCCTGTAACGAGGAAGGCTGTCACTCTGCGTTGACTGCAATACTGAACCCATTCTCACACAGGACGCAATGGAAATGGTGCAATACGAGGGGTTTTCAAGTCGATTCTGAGCGGCGGTGTGGCTAAAATGTTTTTCTCGACTACTCGTGAGAGAACCACGTGATTTCAACTCCGGGTGTCGCAGTTCCGACCTCCATCACAGAGGCGTCAAAAGAAGGGGTGGAATATGGGTAACAGAGGGTGGGAAAACCGTATCACAGTGTGAAACGTTCCCGACGGCGTCGGGCAAAATTGTGGTGAAATTTGATGCCAATGTGACACCATTAACCCAACTTACACCTCACGTGAATTTCTGAACTTTGGCCCTTTTTTTTTTTTTTTTTTTTTTAAGCATGTGGCGGCCACATTCGTGTTCGAAGCGTCGAAGAGCCAGAGGGTGACTTGGCAGGGAGCCACACTTTTGCACCGTTACTGAGGGAGGACAAATTTCAAACTTATGCGTCGTAATGGGAGATAATTACGGGGTACCGAAAAAGTGATATATTTTTTGCCTAGTGTATACGTATTCGAGTGCCCAATAGCCATGTCCGTCCATCCACGCTAATCTCTACGGGTGGCTTCAGTAACCAGTAGTCAGGAGGGATTTTCGATAATGTAGCTACACACCAGTAGTCGTTTGCCAGCAGTGAAATTACAATTTATTTACCGCCCCTTAGTACTTCTCCTCTGTTACAATCTATCGAAGTCAACGGTAGTCCCTCCCATTAACATCTTGTTGTTCACGGTGGTTGATTTTGGCGGGGCTGGTTCAAGCCGATTCACGAAACTCACAGCGCACTCTTCAGAGGGTCACACGAGAAAAGCGCAAGAGCTGTACGGCCTTGGCCATGGGGTGACTTATGGACTGAGCACCCATGATCATGTCGCAATCAAATTTGCTGATATGCCGCGTCTTTCCTATTTTGCTCTCTACTGTCATACCGATGGCCAATGAAGGGTCTGGTAACATCCCATTCACGTGATACATAGAACTATTCGGTCCACCGTGATGACACGAGCATTCTCTCTCTTACACAACAGCTAATTCTGATGCCATTACAAAAGAGCGATCAACAGGTGTACGACATTTGTAGCAGGCTGACACTCAGGACATGAAACTCATTAGAGACTGACGGTAGATTTAACAGGTATCGCTCTTAAACAATCTTCTGGCATTTACGTGAAGTCGTTTATGAAAGCATCGGCTTAAAAACGGAATAGTCTCATCATACGAAAATTAGTACATACGTAGGACTTGTATATAATTAAATCAGATGATAATGCTCAACAACAAATTTGTTGTGTCCTAAATGTTAAGTGGTAATATTATTATTATTCGAATGGTTAGCCGACAGATTTCTATCATTCACGTAAGCAGGAATCCAATGACAGTTGTCACTTGAGACTCACATCTACGCTTTTCCGAAAATAAGAGCCCAGAGCAACAAGTCCATCAGAGAACTGACGACATTCAAATAAAATGAACCTGCACAGATTTCGAGAACAGCGTTTTGAAAAAAATAAAAAAAAATACACTGCTAGTACCGTATTTCCTCGATTCGTAAAGTAAATACTGAAGCTACTTTTAAAAGCGACAAGAGTCTCCGTTCTGCTGCCAACAATATCTGAGAACGAGAAACCAGTGAATAATAAACACCGAGTCTTACGAAAGACAGTTGCATGCTTACGTACTGCCCTCGCCCGTTCTAGAAACATTGCGCACTTCATGCTTGTATTGTGACTTCTGTGGGGTTTTTGTCGGCTGCTGCAACCCAATGCAAACTTTGCTTTCCGTCAACTGGATCAACAACGCTTTTCACCTTTGCCCTTTCTTATTTACCCGAACTCACAACCTCGCGTCTCTGCAAATACTTCCCTAGACAGTTTACCTTTTACGAGTTGGCCACTTGCACCCGATATCAACGTCGTTTCGTACAACCCAGCCTCTCATTCCACACGTGAAACATATGTTAGTAGAGGGATTATTGACTCGAGCTATGTGGAACAGCATTAACACAAAAGGCTGGAGCAACGTATCTATTTGTCAATGTTGTGAAAAACGAAGTATGCGGGCGACGAAGCGCAAGTTCGGATAGTACAGAAAACGGTTCTGATATTCGGCAGCGTTCTTTCCAGAACAGTCATTCAGGGAGCCTTAATCGACCGCGAGATATCACGGAAATTTTAAACCCGGATGGTCGGACACGAATTTGAACCCACTCTTCCCAAAGTCTAGATATCAGGCAATGACTTAATGACTTCTCTAAAATGACGGAACCGTAAGAAATCTTACAACTACTGTCAAAAATTCGGGATGGAAGCGAAATGGCCCCCTAGTGACAATCAGCTTTTGGCCTCTTGTATTGCAATCAAAATGGAGGATATTACTGACTTTCAACAAAGGCACTTTGTTGATAACTGGGCAAGTGGGGAAACCGAAAGAAAACTGCACGTACTTGAAACGTTCAGATACGAATGGTGACGTCATAGGCGCGCCGTGACAAGATGTCTTAATTAAGGTTACCAATACCGTGTAGGCAAATTAGAGAAATTATGGGGCACCAGTGTGGATTTGTGAGTAGAAGAAACAGTGCATATTTCCTCCTCCATCATTTGAGACGAAACTCAACAACGCGTTCGGCGACCAACGGTATAAAACTCTTCTGGAAAAATTCATGACCTGCAACTGCATAGAAGGCTAAAGAGAAAAACATTAACCAAAGAGAAGTAAGGTTTCAACACCACACTACTTAACCGGGCATTGATCCACTGGAAGTGGGTTATCCTTACTTTCCTCTGACCATGGAAGTGAGTAAGCCAGTTACAGGGCATAGGGGTGCGCATGGGGGGAAGGCGGGACACTTGAACGCACACTCTCCCTCGGAAACGGGAAAACAGAGTTTTTATTCATGTATTGAGCGCATGACTGTCAATTCTCTGGGATATAAAAAGTTTTTTGTGTCGCCTATAAAACTGAGCTTTGGTGGTATGACATGTCTCGAAAGTGACCAACTCATTTATTTAGAAACTGCAATTTTAGAATCTTGACACCCCGCCACCATGGGAAAATTTCTGCGGACGCCCGTATATGAGGAGTACCGTTTCACGTTGCCAGAAGTGCAAGAAACGATATTTAGGTGCTACTGAGCGGTATTAATATTGTTAGTTAAAGTATTCTCATTATTTTCGCCGCGCGGGGTAGCCGCGTGGTATAGGGCGCCTTGACGTGGTCCGCGCATGTCTCCCCATCGGAGGTTCGAGTCCTCCCTCGGGCATGTGTGTGTGTGTGTGTGTGTGTGTGTGTGTGTGTGTGTGTGTTGCCCTTAGCGTAAGTTAGTTTAAATTAGCTCAAGTAGTGCGTAAGCTTAGGGATCGATGACCTCACAGTTTGGTCTTATAAGACCTTATCACAAATTTCCAATTTTCATCATTTTCGGAAACTACGACGGCTCTTCGGAAAGTACGGTCCGATCGGTCGCGAAATGAGAACCACAACGAAAATCTGATGAAGCTCTGCACAGATGCGTTGGGCAGTGTCTCTAGTATGCCCGTAGACAGCGTTACGTCGCACTTCTTAGTTCTAAGCGCACAGTGGGCGCGTAAAGGTACCTAGAAAATAGTGTCTCCCGCCAAGTACGGGTGCCTCCACGAGATTTCGCCTGATATCATGCAACCCCTGCCAGTCATACAGTCCCTTCTTCATGGCAATTTTCGGATGCACATTGCAGGGGCAATGACGAGGCTCCCGCAGAGTTTTCGGTGGGAAGTGTTTGGTCACACCCCACACAGCCCGGACCTGGCTTCCTCTGTATTTCATCTCTGTTCAAATGAACGGCTGTCTATGACACATACAACGAGCGGCAGTCCAGCGCAGAAAATTGTCCGAAAGCACAGAAGGCTGCCTTCTGTGCCGAGAATATTGGAAAGTTGGTACAACGCTATGGCAGATGTCCACGTCGGAGGGTGAAGTCATCAGTCCCCTAGAACTACTTAAACCTAACTAACCTAAGGACATCACACACATCCATGCCCGAGGCAGGATTCGAACCTGCGACCGCAGCGGTCGCGCGGTTCCAGACTGTAGCGCCTAGAAACGCTCGGCCACCCCGGCCGGCTGGCTGGAAGGTGCAGCTAACTGTTGCAAATAAAACAAGTTTTGTTTTTCACTGTGATTTCCATTTTGCGACTGTCGTTCCTTACTTTCCGAATAGCCCCCTTCCTACATATTGACTACAGAACAGTCCGCCGCTCGTGGTCTTGCGGTAGCGTTCTTGCTTCCCGAGCACGGGGTCCCGGGTTCGATTCCCGGCGGGGTCAGGGATTTTCACCTGCCTCGAGATGACTGGGTGTTTGTGTTGTCCTCATCATTTCATCATCATCCAGGAAAGTGGCGAAATTGGACTGAGCAAAGATTGGGTAATTGTACGGGCGCTGATAACCACGCTGTTGAGCGCCCCACAAACCAAACATCATCATCATCATCGACTACAGAACAGATGTATATTTGGTTTCTTGCCTAGCAAATATCACACTGGACACAAACGACACACGAGGCCTCCTTGTGCGTTATTTTCTGGAACGATGTAGAGTGAGAAACATTTTCCGCAAAACAGACCCGGCGTGTTATCAGCTGGGCAGCTGGCGGATTGCGCCGCTGCCGGCTCTGCTATCTTATCGCAACATGGCGCAAAATGACGTCATGCGCTAAGCTGCCTACCTGCCGACTTGTTACTCGCAGCGCGCCAAGTAAACACGGGCCGGGGCCAAAGGGGTCGCGTTACGGATTCAGCCGTACAGTGCGCAGGAGGAAAGGAAAGGAAAAGAAAAGAAAGGAAGGGCAAGGAAAGGCGCGGAGAGGAACAGCGGAAAAGGACACGCCAGACTGTACAAATACTTATTTATTGTTGCAAAATTTGCGCTACCTGTAAGAAGCACGCACTCTGGCTATACAAATCTCACCAGCGTCGTAGCAGAACCGGTGCACTAAAATGGCACAAGATGCGTGCAGAGAGAGAGAGCGCAGTGTCCTCTAAGAAGTTGATGCAACAAGCGCTGAGGTATTCGCCATCAAAGCATCAACTACGATGTCGACTCAGATCGCACTTGGAAGCTTCTGGCAGCAATACAGACAGTGACAGCTTAAAGAACACCACATCAGGGGAGGACTGCAGAAACGGCTTCAGGTATAAAAGCTTCAAAACATCTGCTGGGAGGCGAACTGACCAGTGCGGTGGCGGCTGGTTCCTGCAGCTGCAGAGCACACCGAATCTCTATACGTGGAACACACGTGGCAGACGCGCGGCCAACTGGAAAGGAACGAATGGGGCATGAGAATCCCCAGCTACTGACTACAAAATTTGTGTGTACCCCTTATGGAAGATTATGTGGCACAACACTGACCTGAATACACAAATTCCGCAAGCCGCTATACAGTGCATAGCGGAGGGCACTCTCTACCACTGCTAGCGATTTCTTTTCTTATTCTATTCACAACGGGAACGAGAGCAAAATACATACCTGTGTGCCACTGCGCTAGTCCTAATCTCTTTCTGGAAACTGACAGGAGAGCAGCAAGGATCTCGCCGAACGGCAGCTCCTCTTGAACTGCAGACGGTGTTACCGCAATAGCGATCCCTTTCATATACAAAATTCACCTGAAGTTTTCTTTCGTCCCTATTTGGATGTTTATTGAAAATCTGCAGCTTTTTATAAGACAAGACAAAGTACAACAGTTACCTGCTTCAATTAGCATTCTTATTAACATGTGCAACGCGTTTGCAATACTATTTGACTTACAAGCCACTGCTTGTCTACATTTGTAAAATCTCTAGGCGATTTTACACCCTCGTCCTAAGGGGAATACTGTGATTCACATGTGTATTACCGCTTCGTGAAGCCACAAGACTATTTTTCGTTTTATTTTGATATACAATAACTACATGTCACTTGCTATTTAGTAAATGCTATTTACTCCTAAGTCATAAACAAAAAAATACAATTTGCACAATGTAAGTCATTATCATTGTACCTTGAAAGCGTAAAGAAATTGTTTCATTTATTGAAATATTATTTAGATTTATATACATGGCTCTAAGCGCCATCGTACTTAACATGTGTCATCAGTCCCCTAGACTTAGAACTACTTAAACCTAACAAACCTAAGGACATCACATACATCCATGCCCGAGGAAGGATTCCAACCTGCGACCGTAGCAGCCGCGTGGTTCCGGGCTGAAGCGCCTAGAACCGCTCGGCCACAGCGGCCGGCTAGATTTATATAAAAAACTACATTTACGCTAGAGTTGTACACACATGTCAACATCTATGTACATATCAACTGTATCTTTAATTTGTTATGTAATGTTGGAAATGCCCCTGACATGTTATTTGTATCTCTGAACAGTTATGTAATACTATGACTTACAATGCACTGTCTATCCACATCAGTAAAACCTCTAGATGCTTTTTGTTTTTGTGTACAATGTGAGGGCGACAGTGCCTTGCAGTGTGCACTTACTAGAATAACCTGACTAATTTTCTTATGAACGGTAACATTTTGTGAATGGTAAGTGACATATAATTATTGTGTTCCGAAATAATGGCAAGGTTGGTGAATTGCAGCATCAAGCCGGTATGTGAGCCACCGTATCCACTTGAGGGTGAGTGTGCAAATGCTCTAAAATTTTAATTAAAAATGTAACTGACGCAAGCAACTGTTTTAATTTGTCTTGTATCACCTGAAGTTGAAGAGAGCATGTTAGCAAAAAATATGCGGAAAAACAACCAACTGACTGCAGAACAAGGCAAATTTCGCCAACAGATCTCAATCTGTCAAAACATGTTACCACGAGTTTCAACAAGTGGAAAGACATCAGCTCGAGTGAGTATTCGAGTGGAATTCGATACGCAGGGCAAAACCTTTTCTACACGAAAAGCTCTATGGAATTTAAAACAAATATTAATTTAATGCGATATTTTTATTTTAAACCGTGCTCTTCCTGCATTCGAGTTTGATAACTTGAAAACTGTACGTCGAGGAGGACGAATAACAGATTCGGAAAAAAATCCAGTGTTCTGTTTTAATGCAACTGAATAGAAGGCATCCTTTTGTAATTTTTATTTGGGTTTTCAATTAATGCCCCGCATGGGTGTAGTTACACGCTACGGTCTTTCATAAGTTATTGCCAACACCATCCCTATTCATACTAACTCTACTCTTTCTTTTTCGTGAAGTACCACAACATGGATGAGACACTGAACCCAAAATTATCAAATGGTTCAAATGGCTCTGAGCACAATGGGACTTAACTTACGAGGTCATCAGTCTCCTAGAACTTAGAACTACTTAAACCTAACTAACCTAAGGACATCACACACATCCATGCCCGAGGCAGGATTCGAACCTGCGACCGTAGCGGTCACGCGGTTCAAGACTGAAGCGCCTAGAACCGCTCGGCCACTCCGGCCGGCCCGAAATTATCACCGATCGCTTTGGCAATTGCGTCCACTTTTTTGCTAAAATACAGAACCCGTCACTCATACAGAAGGCCATTGCTAGAATTACTGAGTAACCTTTACAGTTGACGAAACAGTCATCCACCCGACGTATGACGAAATGATTTTACCGAAGCTCTCAAGAAGGTGATTAGTAACAACTCACTGCAGCATTGTTGGAAATGAAACAGCAGACAAGAGAGCCAAAATAGGCAATTACGACGGAGAGTGGCAAATTATAGGAGTACGAGTTGTTGAGGTTTACACGTCTAAGAGAAGTGGAACGCAGGATGGCAAGAGCCTCCAAATACAAAGGCCAAAATTACACCACCTCCTACAAGAAACACTTCATCACACTGGCCTGAAGGCATCCCCATAACGCGGCTGCCATAAGATGAGGGTGCCAGCCACATCCTCTTTTGCTAGCTGTACAGCTACAGGCGCACGAAAGAAATGCACATTTTTTCCAAAAATTGAAGTTTTGTGCTACATCTCTGCTTTTAACGGAGGTCACAGGAACATTCTACCCGCTTGTATTCAGATTTAATTCAGCATGTTTCCGCAAGACGCAATTCCCAGCACTAGTCAACATGTCTGCTGCGCTTGATGTTCGTCTGCGGCAACGTGCTGTTATAGAGTTCCCATGCTGAGAAAACCAGACAGTGACAAATATTCGCAAAAGATCGAAGAAGTTGTATGAGGACGACACTGTTGATCGCAGTTAGTCGTTAGGCAAGCAGACTATCTGGTGAAAGTGGGCAAGCCAGTTCTCGCGACTTCCGGCGTTACGGCAGACCGAGCACTGCACAAACTACTGACAATGTGCAGCGTATTTGCAGTATGATTCTGGCTGACAAACGCATACAGAGAACGAAATGGCAATCCGAGTGGGAGTAGTAGAAGGGAGCGTGTGTAGGATACTGAGACTGCTGAAGTTGAAAAAGATTTGAGCCTGGTGGGTTCCGAGAATTTTGTTGGATGCCCACAAAGACACACGGAAGAGAGTGTGGAGCGAACTTTCGGAACCGTACGAGAATTCTTGTGATGACTTCCTTGACATGGTATCATGCGAGCTTTCAGCAGGATAAGTGATGGCTACTGTGTCTGTTGATTCAGGAATGTTGCATGTGTATATCATGGTCACACGGAATAACTTCCAGTTCTGACTGGTACGAGGCAACCTTTAAAAGAAACTCAAGCCTGAATGTGTCGCGTTAGACAGCATCGGTAAAAAAATGGCGTTTTGCTGTTGCATGATGACGCTAGACCACACGTCAGTGAGAAAACCGTAATCGAGAGCACAAAGCTTGTGTCGACAACACTGAAATATTCGGCCTACGGCCCCGATCAGACACCGTCCGACCATCACCTCTTCGGTAAACTGGCGGAATCCCTTTGTGGAACGAGATTTGAAGATGACGACTCTCTTGTGAAGGCTACCAAACAGCGGCTCAATAGTCCTGGTGCTGACTTCTACTAGCCAGGCATACAGTTTCACGGTGGCGTAAGGCAGCTGAAAGTTGTGGAAAATAAATAGTAATGTCGAAAGAAACACTGAGCGTATTTTCTAGAGAGACACTCGCACGCTAGTACAAATTAATTACAACAGCATCCGATAAACATTGGAGGTTTTTTTCTCAATCCTCTTACATTCATTTTTAATTAAAGTACAGGTCACTTCTTAATGTGATGGTATTATGTTTTGTACCTTATGTTAAAGTTGATTAATATAATATAAAACTATAGAAATTCTTCCAATCCATATGTGGCATACAGCAAACCAGTTCACAGGAGCGAACGGGAACGCGTTATGCAGATGTTGGTGCCAATCGCGTCCATCTAGAAAAGATAACCTGAAGATGCCTAAATAAGGCGAAACGCGTCGTTGAAAAATAAAAAACTAAAATTGCAACCAAGACTGTTTTTAACCAAAAATATAAAACTTTTGTGTGTGTGTGTGTGTGTTTGAGTGTGCGTGCGCGCGAACATTGGCCTCGTACTCCAAACTCTAACGTCAAATAATATAAAAGAAATAAACAATGCCCACCCAGGTTGACGTTTATATTTTACCACACAATATTTCTAGACGCAGCCCTGTCGTTTTCGATAGGTGCCAAGGGTGATGGTTTTAGACGAACTGCGGCCGGGATCAAGCATTCGTGCGGCCCGTGGTTCTTAGCCGTATTTTATAACAATATGCGTCCAGCAACTAACGGGCGAATCCCAAAAACGTTACGATGTGCTTCCTTTTAATTGCCGTTGGTGATTAGGCGGTGAGCTGAGAGAAGTTTGGCCAGTTCCCTCAGGAACAGAGGGGTAAGTAAAGGGGCCACTTCGGGGTTACATGGTGTGAGAGTGGGAGTGTTTTATTGTTTGTCTTTCAGTGCTGACAACTCATGGGTGTGGGTGTGACTTACCGATCAGCTGTTGTGGTGTAAATGTCAGACGAAAGGAATATGGATTCGTGAATGCGGATTATAGACACTGTCATTTTCATATGCAGTGCATATTCGTAGCAGAGAATATGAGATAAAATTAAGCCTGTTGTCAAATTAAGCCTGTTGTAATAGAACGCAATGAGCAGCAGAAAACGACAATCAAAACATTTTGTAAACATTTGTGATCGTGTCTCTTATTGCGTAATGCATTTAAGTATGAGTACAGTTATTATTACTAAACAATTAACCATCCTCTCACACAGGTAACACACCACCACCTCGTCGGGCAATTACAGTGTTACAAGCTGCGGACAGCAGCAATCTGAAACACAGACAATCAACATGAAGTGTTCCGAATGGTGTCGACTTTTAACGATTAGTAGTTGGGGGGATGGCGATCAATTTATGCCTCCCATAATATAGCAAGTGTACTGGGAGCTCATAACAGACTAATTTCTACAGCTTACCACTTAATAATAAGATCGACACACAGACCTATGCGGCACGAGATGCCCCTCCACAATGTCAGTATTAGCTCTTGAGCAAAGAAAAAAAAAAAAAAATCACGGCCACTGACCTTGATAGTATCGAGACAGTGATGTGTGTAAAGCTACCGTGAGACACAAGGGACTGCCCACCAATGGAGACACACCTCCTGCCAGTAGCGAACTTGAGAAATTGCGTAAGACATTTGCATGGCAGCGCCAGGTTCAGAACAACGCCCTTGCACTGCAACATCGGAGTACTGCTACGGTTTTTTTTTCCCCTTTTTCTTATGCCTTTGTCCCCGTCTGCGCAGGTTCAGCAAGGTTATTAACGGATTTGACATGATTACTTTGAGGGGTTGCCTGATGCCCTTCCTGTCACCGTTCATTTAGCCCCCCCCCCCCCCCTCCCGGGGACAGAATATGTGTACCCCCAGCAGTCTGCGCGTCATGTGAACGTGAGCGAATGTTTTCTAAATGTTTGCAAATCCCGTAACAGAGGCGGGATTGGGGTAACAACCAGGTATTCACTTAGTGAGATGTGGGAAACCGCCTGAAACGTACATCCTGGCTGGCCGGCTCGTCGTTAATACGCCCTCATAGGAGTCCTTCAGATGAGAATAGGAGCTTCTTGTGGGTAAGAAATTACGCTAAGTTATGTGACTCGGTGGCTGAATTGGTAAATGTCAGACTACAAGATTAATTCTCTGGAATTAAATCCCCAATCGTGCCAAGAATTTTTTCGGTGACTTGCAACTTCGTGTACGTTTGGCTATGTCTTGCACAAGTGAAAAATGCCAAGTCGCACTATGTGTATGAGTCAGGCTATAGTTCCCCGTCTAAATGTCCAGGGAATGCAGGTGAAAGGTCAGAGGAAGGCAAGAGCGCGCACCCTCCAACTGGGTCTCACCCAGTACAACGTACAGGCTGCTTTACCTCTTACAGTGCCATAACTCGCACTCCACATCTCCGTATACGTGGATGCTGCGCGAACGGCTGAAAGCGAAATGTGTCTCGTGTTTGGCAGGTAGCAGAGAAAAGCTAAGGAACCGAGTGCATAAAAACTGGGAGGTGCCAACGAACGGTGTCAGATACCAGGGAGCAGTTGATAACTCGCTCATCGCGGTCCATCCGGCTGCAGTGAATAAAAGATGGCCGCGACTGCAAACAAAGAAGCGGGCGTCATCAGGAGCGGAGCGGACCACGCCACGCGGCGCCGCCATGCATTATTCCATGGCTGCGCTAGCGGGCGTGTCCACGCAGTGCTGGTGCACTCGTGGCAGCGACCCCGTCCCTCTGTGTGTGTGTGTGTGTGTGTGTGTGTGTGTGTGTGTGTGTGTGCGTGCGTGTGTGACCCACTGCGCAGAAGCTGCAGTCTCAATGTGGCAGCTGGCGTCCGGTAACAGTTTATAGGCCGAGACGAAACAGTGTCACACCACAATGCACGAGGGGGACGGGTGGGTTATTTCGTATGGAATGGCGGCGTTCTCGATTCTCTTCATACTTACAGAGCTCGAAGGTCAGTCTCCCCAAGCTGTAGATGGCCACCACGATCACTAGACTTAACTCCTACTGATTTTTTAAATGAGGTGATGTGAATGACAAAATATTTGTCACCGTCTCGAGGTTTGCTGTGTGACACCAAGAGCACATCTCTACAATCCGAAAAAAGGACTAACAGAGATTCTCCAGTAACACAATAAGACTGAGGGAATAATTTGTACTATTTCATACGTATGAATTTTTGAAACTGTAGAGTTCCTTTGCGCCCACCCTGTATCCTGCACTGATAGGCCACATTATGACCACTGCCCACCACGACGTTGGATACCGCCCGGTCGCGTTGCGGCAACGTGAAGCTGCATCAAATCTATGTAACCGGAGCTGATATTGAACGAGGATCACCCTAGCGAAGATATGGGCTGCAACTGGGGGAAATCCACTGCGATAAGCGACGTTGACGTAGGTCAGTTTATTACACTACTGGCCATCAAAATTGCTGCTCCACGAAGGTGACGTGCTACAGACGCGAAATTTAACCGACAGGAAGAAGATGTTGTGATATGCAAATGATCAGCTTTTCAGAGCATTCACTACAACGTGCTGACATGAGGAAAGTTTCCATCCGATTTCTCATACACAAACATCAGTTGACCGGCGTTGTCTGCTGAAACGTTGTTGTGATGCCCCGTGTAAGGAGGAGAAATGCGTACCATCACGTTTCCGACTTTGATAAACGTCGGATTGTAGCCTATCGCGGTTTATCGTATCGCGACATTGCTGCTCGCGTTGGTCGAGATCCAATGACTGTTAGCAGAATATGGACTCGGTGGGTCCAGGAGGATAATACGAAACGTCGTGCTGGATCCCAACGGCCTCGTATCACTAGCAGTCGAGATGACAGGCATCTTATTCGCATGGCTGTAACGGATCGTGCACCCACGTCTCGATCCCTGAGTCAACAGATGGGGACGTTTGCAAGACGACAACCATCTGCACGAACAGTTCGACGACGTTTGCAGCAGCATGGACTATCAGATCGGAGACCGTGGCTGCGGTTACCCTTGACGCTGCATCACAGACAGGAGCACCTGTGATGGTGTACTCAACGACGAACATGGGTGCACGAATGGCAAAACGTCATTCTTTTCGGATGAATCCAGGTTCTGTTTACAGCATCGTGATGGTCGCATCCGTGTTTGGCGACATCGCGGTGAACGCACATCGGAAGCGTGTATTCGTCATCGCCATAATGGCGTATCACCCGGCGTGATGGTATCGGGTGCCATTGGTTACACGTCTCGGTCACCTCTTGCTCGCGTTGTCGGCACTTTGAACAGTGGACGTTACAAAAAAAAAAAAAAAAAATGGTTCAAATGGCTCTGAGCACTATGGGACTTAACTTCGGTGGTCATCAGTCCCCTAGAACTTAGAACCATTTAAACCTAACTAACCTAAGGACATCACACACATCCATGCCCGAGGCAGGATTCGAACCTGCGACCGTAGCAGTCCTGCGGTTCCGGACTGAGCGCCTAGAACCACTAGACCACCGCTGCCGGCAGTGGACGTTACATTTCAGATGTGTTACGACCCGTGGCTCTACCTTTCATTCGATCCCTGCGAAACGCTACATTTCAGTAGGATAATGCACGACCGCATGTTACAGGTCCTGTACGGGCCTTTCTTGATGCAGAAAATGTTCGACTGCTGTCCTGGCCAGCACATTCTCCAGATCTCTCACCAATTGAAAACTTCTGGTCAATGGTGGCTGAGCAACTGCCTCGTCACAATACGCCAGTCACTACTCTTGATGAACTGTGGTATCGTGTTGAAGCTGCATGGGCAGCTGTACCTGTACACGCCATCCAAGCTCTGTTTGATTCCATGCCCAGGTGTATCAAGATCGTTATTACGGCCAGAGGTGGCTGTTCTGGGTAGTGATTTCTCAGGATCTATGCATCCAAATTGCGTGAAAATGTAATCACATGTCAGTTCTAGTATAATATATTTGTCCAATGAATACCCGTTTACCATCTGCATTTCTTCTTGGTGTAGCAATTTTAATCACCAGTAGCGTATTATTGCGCAGAGCCTGCGAACGAGTATCTCGATAACGGTGAAGCTGGTCGAATGTTCACGTGCTACTTTCGTGAGCTTCTACTGAAAGAGGTAGGGCAGTGAGACAAGCACTACGCGCAAAATGGTTGGACGTGTACGACTCTTCACAGAAAGAGGCGTTAAGAGGCTTGTCTTCTCTGTAAAGTAGGACAGATGTTGATCTGTGGCGTCTCTGACGAAACAGCAGAATGCTGGTGCACGCGCAAATGTTTTGGAGCACACCGTTCACCGTACATTCTTGAACGTGGAGCTCCGTACCAGACTACCCCTACGTGTTCACATTTCGACCCAACGACATCGTCAATTACGATTGCAGTGGGCACAGGATCATCAGCGTTCGACCGTCGATTAATGGAAAAGTGTCGGCTGGTCAGGTGAATCATATTTTTGCTACACTGCGTCCATGGTCTTCTCCACAAACGCGGTCATCGAGGTGAAAGGTGATTCGAAACGTGCAGCGTGCCGTGGATGCAGGCTGATGGGAGCAGTATTACGCTATGGGAGACATTCTCCTGCCCTTGCACGGGAACTGTGGTAGTAATCGAAGACACAAAGACAGCTGCGAACTATCTGCATCCTTTCATGCTTGCTGTCTTTCCCGACGTTCATGTCATCTTTCACCAGTATAACTGTCCGAGTCTCGGTGCCAGAACAGTGCTACAGCGGCTTCAGGAGCATTATAGTGAACTCACATTTACGTCTCGGCGACCAAATTCGCCTTTATGTAAATCCCATGGAATCCACCTGGGTCGCTATCGGGCGCCATGACCGCGCACGGAAATCAGCGGCCCATTCTTTACGCTAATTACATAACCTGCACATAGACATCTAATGCCACGCACCTTCACAAACCTACCAACAAACTGTTTGATCCCAGATACACACAATCAGTTATGTACACTATGTGATCAAAAGTATACGGACATCCCCCACAAACATACGTTTTTCATATCATGTGCACTGTGCTTCCATGTACCCGATATCAGCGACCTCAGTAGTCATTAGACATCGTGAGAGAGCAGAATCGGGCGCTCCGCGGAACTCACAGACTTCGAACGTGGTCAGATGATTGGGTGTCACTTGTGTCATACGTCTGTACGCGAGATTTCCACACTCCTAAACATCCCTAGGTCCACTGTTTCCGCTGTGATAGCGAAGTGGAAATGTGAAGGAACACGTACTACACAAAAGCATACAGAGACCGCCGACAGTTAAAGAGGGTCGTAATGTGTAATAGGCAGACATCTATTCAGACCACCACACAAAAATTCCAAACTGTGTCAGCATCCACTCCAAGTACTACGACAGCTAGGCGGGAGGTAAGAAAACTTGGATTTTACGGTCGAGCGGCTGCTCATAAGCCACACATCACGCCGGTAAATGTCATACGAAGACTCGCTTGGTGTAAGGAGCGTAAACACTGGACGATTGAACAGTGGAAAAAGGTTGTGTGGAATGACGAATCACGGTGCACAATGTGGCGATCCGATGGCAGGGTGTGGGTATGGCGAATGCCCGGTGAACGTCATCTGCCAGCATGTGTAGTGCCAGCAGTAAAATTCGGAGGCGGTGGTGTTATGGTGTGATCGTGTTTATCATGGAGGGGTCTCAAAAATGGTTCAAATGGCTCTGAGCACTATGGGGCTTAACAGCTGTGGTCATCAGTCCCCTAGAACTTAGAACTACTTAAACCTAACTAACCTAAGGACATCACACACATCCATGCCCGAGGCAGGAGTCGAACCTGCGACCGTAGCAGTCGCGCGGTTCCGGACTGCGCGCCTAGAACCGCGAGACCACCGCGGCCGGCCATGGAGGGGTCTTGCACCCCTTGTTATTTTGCGTGGCACTATCACAGCCCAGACCTACATTGATGTTTTAAGCACTTTCTTGCTTCCCACTGTTGAAGAGCAATTCGGGGATGGCGATTGCATCTTTCAACACGATCGAGCACTTGTTCACAATGCACGGCCTGAGGCGGAGTGGTTACACGACAATAGCATCCCTGTAATGGACTGGCCTGCACAGAGTCCTAACCTGAATCCTGTAGGACACATTTGGAATGTTTTGGAAGGCCGACTTAGTGCCAGGCATCACCGACCGACATCGATACCTCTCCTCAGTGCAGCACTCCGTGAAGAATGGGCTGCCATTCCCCTAGAAACCTTCCAGCACCTGACTGCATGTATGCCTGTGAGAGTGGAAGCTGTCATCAAGGCTAATGGTGGGCCAACAACATATTGAATTCCAGCATTGCTGATGGAAGGCGCCACGAACTTTTAAGCCATTTTCTGCCAGGTGTCCGGACACTTTTGATCACACAGTGCAGGGGCGGGTAGGAATCCTGCACGTGTGCGGTGCACTTGCACGCGTACAAGTTAACAGGTGTTGTGCGTGCACACAGGGACAAGCTGGCCAACCGCGTATCTCCCCTCCCCACCATACCTTCTGTCCGCTCCTTCCTCTGTAATGCGTTTTGTTTCCTAGCTTGCTTTATTGAATGAAGGAATAACGTTAGTAGGAGTACTTGAAAGAAATCATGGTTTGAAAGAGTACCTATTACCTACGATACTTTTTTTTAATCATCGCAAGTGGAGTTAACAATACGTTTAATATCTGGAACAAAGTTTCTACATACAGACAAACCAAACAGTTACGTAAATTTTCATCAATGATGTTTGCTCTTAACCGATACTTATTAATTCAGCAAATGGTGTTCCAGTTCTCGCTATATTAAGCGCAATCTTATAACTTGCACGTATCGCTGGGCTATTATTGTTGTCGTGCTGAAAAATTGAAAACAGTGCTACATAAAATGTTTAATCAGTTAGATGAGAGACATGACGAAAGAAAGTCGCAGATCTCTCGTGACAACAGCAACTACGACACATTCTCCTAGTATCGTCAGATCGCTATTCTTAAGCTCAGTCAATTTCCCCATCCGCTCAGAATCCGACAATAAATTGTACTCGTCCTTGTGAAATTTATTATAATGGCCTTCAATACTAAACTTCCGCTGACCAGCGAGAATACTGCCACATATTAAACAGTTCGAATTTTCACACTTTTGCACAAAGAAAATATGATTCTCCCATTACTTTTTAAAAGATAGCAAATCTCCTCTTCTCCGTTTCCCTGATACACTCTGCATTTTCCGGTTCTTGAAATACAACGTTCACTACGTAGTGGTCGCTTCGCATCAACGTCCGCGGCTTAGCCTGGTACCACACTGCCGCAACCTGCCGGCTGTCGCCACTGCCCCATTCGACGATTGCACGCGAGCAGCACACGTGCAGCGCTGTGCGCTCATGAGCCGCGTGCAACGTTTGCCCGCCCCTGACATAGTGTATTTCGTTCCAAAGGCGGACAAACAAGATATTAATCAGGTGATCATAATGTTTTGGCTCATCATTGTATATTTATTATCAAATTAGAATGTTAAATAACGAATACTAAAACATAATTTTAAAAAAAATCCTTTTATTTGTAACTACTATACACATTCACCAAATTTTATACATCAATAATATTGGTCAGTCTACAGAGATAATAAGGTATTCTATTACGTTTTTGACGTTTCGCATTTTTGTACCTAATTTTAATTTACAGAGAAGATTCGTACTTTAATGCAATTAGTAATTAAAAATAAATAGATATTACTTTCACTCTACAAAATATTATTCAATATTTTTTAATTTTTCCATTTGACAGTAAATGCAACATTGCAATAAATTAAACAAAAATGATACTACCGAGAATCGAACGAAGGACTTCACCTTTACAAAGGCTGATACGCTACACACTCTGCTACCGGGGAATCATATTGCTGGATAATGTTTCGCACGTAACTCCACTTCTAACCTTCCAAGGTGACTTTTTCGAGCCTTTTTTTTGCGATCGCTTCGTACTGGATTAATACACTGTAGTCCGGCCACTGCCCTTCACAATCTATACGTATTAAGAAAATCGAAGAGTCCCTTAGGGCCCCTAGTTAAACATTTAGATCTAGGTTGGTCTGACGTTCATTTGGTTGCTCTCGGCATCTGATTCGAATCCCGCTGGCGGAAGAAACGTTCACCGCCGCTATTGCGCGGACAGTGTGAGAGGGCAGTTACTCGTCTCCAGGCCGATCCCGAGTAAATCATAAAAGCCTCTCCGCAATTATCGCACGGACTGCGAAGTGCGCCAGCCAACAGCTGTACGTCATGTGACGGCTCCGGATGTCACCTTCTCTTTGCTCTGTGTCATCGTTGTCAGCAAGAAGCACATTACACACAACTTGTCGTCAGCCGTCACACAGTCTTTTACATTTTATTCATTATTGCTATTTCATCGAGACCTGCCCTGTCCGCCGGCCACGGTGGTCTAGCGGTTCTGGCGCTGCAGTCCGGAACCGCGGGACTGCTACGGTCGCAGGTTCGAATCCTGCCTCGGGCATGGGTGTGTGTGATGTCCTTAGGTTAGTTAGGTTTAAGTAGTTCTAAGTTCTAGGGGACTTATGACCTAAGATGTTGAGTCCCATAGTGCTCAGAGCCCATTTGAACCTGCCCTGTCCAGTCCCCGTCGCTGGATATTTAACATACAAAATGGCACCACGCCACAATCCGTCATCGTACAAATGGCTATCGTCATAAAGCTGTTATAGTAAAACAAAATGTGGAACATAACATAACGTGTGCGATAAAAAAATGAAATTGGTATATATGCGTTAACATTTAATGAAAGGGAAATAAATCAAATTAATGTACTAAAAATTTACTATTGTTCTAAGGAAGTGTTTGACCAGGAAATATTTTGAGATCCTTGCTAACCACCTGTTGTGCGTCCTAACGAGAGAAACCCACACACCGGTGAAGCGCGCACAACAATGCGTCGACATTATGGCGAAATTGTAGAAGGCAGATGGCTTGAACAGAACTACGGGTCGGCAGTAACTACCAAGTTAGTTGCATTTGGAGACACTAATAGAGCTGTTGCAAAACGTCGGAAGTACAGAAACAATGTTCACGGGACTTAAATAAATGTAAACACCTGAAGCTGGGGTCAACATAAACTGAAGGTACTCACAAAAACGGGAGTTTTGAGGCATAATTTGTCGGCGTGGCTTTTCAGGAAAGGGATGCCATTCATACTGGTGCGTTATCCCATAAACATTTACGTTACGGGCACTACAGTTTTGACTTTATGAGCTAGGAACGCTACTGTCGTTCCAAGTTACGGCCCGGCCCGCGAGTTTGATTAGTATGTGAATGTGGCTCGCGGGTCACCAGTGCTCTTCATTTAACATCCCGTGTATCGTCTGAATTATTCCAGGCAAACATTTAGGTGTTTCCAAAACTCTGCGTTCTCAAGGAAAACCTATTCAACTAGTAACAATGAGCTCGACCGCAAGTGACGTAAGGACCAGTACGACGCTGAAAGTCGACGACAAAAAGACGCGTACAAAAACGCGGCCCGCCGAGCTGTCCGTCACGGTGTGACGCAAACTGGAACGGCGCCCAGCGGCCAGTGAATGCGGTGGCGGAGGTGACGCGACACGTGACGCCGTATTGTGCTGGCGCAAGCGACGCCTCTGTGGCAGGCAAGCTGGCTGGTCGCCGCTACTGACAACCGCCGATACGGTGCGGCCTCTCCCAGGCCGAAAGCACCCCTGCCTGCCGCGAGACGGGGGAAACACTCATCTCGAAAGTCAGTTGTAAGAACACTCAAATACTGCCTAATGAACACACAGCGGAAACTGACAATGAAATCGCAGAGCACATTGATTTCTTTTTGTATTCACAGCATTTGGCGTCAATATGTGTGTGTGTGTGTGTGTGTGTGTGAAATCGTATGGGTCTTAACTGCTAAGGTCATCAGTCCCTAAGCTTACACACTACTTAACTTAAATTATCCTAAGAACAAACACATACACCTATGTCCGAGGAAGGACTCGAACCTTCGCCGGGACCAGCCGCACAGTAAAAAAAAAAAAAAAAAAAAAAAAAAAAAAAGGTTCAAATGGCTCTGAGCACTATGGGACTTAACATCTGAGGTCATCAGTCCCCTAGAACTTACAAGGGAACCTCCCCATCGCGCACCCCTCAGATTTAGTTATAAGTTGGCACAGTGGAGAGGCCTTGAAAAACTGAACACAGATCAATCGAGAAAACAGGAAGAAGTTGTGTGGAACTATGAAAAAAATAAACAAAATATACAAAGTGAGTAGTCCATGCGAAGATAGGCAGCATTAAGGATAGTATAAGCTCCTGAGCGCTATGGTGCCGTGGTTAGCGTGAGCAGCTGCGGAACGAGAGGTCCTTGGTTCAAGTCTTCCTTCGAGTGAAAAGTTTAATTTTTTGTATAATCAACTTCGCACTCCAAAATTCCAGGACATGTTCAGATTTGCTTGGACATATGCAGGATTTGACGGTCTACTACACACGGAAAAATTTGAAAACGCCAAAAACATGTTTTGACAGAGCACAAGGAAAACGGTGCGACTCTGAAACTGTTGCATTCATTTGTTGCAGTTTATGTGACAAACTCTTATGTTTTCATCACTTTTTTGAGAGTGATTATCACACCCACAAGGAAACCTAGATCGGGCAAGGTAGAAGAATCTTTTTACCCATTCGCCAAGTGTGCAAGTTAGGTGGGTCGACAATACATTCCTGTCATGTGAAGCACATGCCGTCACCAATGTCGTATAGAATATATCAGACGTGTTTTCCTGTGGAGGAATCGGTTGACCTATGACGTTGCGAACAAATGTTTTCGGTTACCATTGGAGGGCCACGTCCTTTCGTCTACTAATCGCACGGTTTTGCGGCGAGGTCGCAAAACACAGACACTAAACTTATTACAGTGAAGAGAGACGTCAATGAACGAACGGACAGATCATAACTTTGCGAAAATAAAGAAAGTAAACTTTTCACTCGAGGGATTACTTGAACCAAGGACCTCTCATTCCGCAGCTCCTCACGCTAAGCACGGGACCGCGGCGCTCCTGAGCTCACACTATCCTTGATGTTGCCTATCTTGCGAATGGACTACTCAGTTTGTATATTTTGCTTATTTTTTCATAGTTCCACAGAACTTCTTCCTTTTTTCTCGATTGACCTGTGTTCAATTGTTCAAGGCCTATCCACTGTGCCAACTTATAACTAAATCTGAGGGGGGTGCGTTGGGGAGGTTCCCTTGTTAGAACTACTTAAACTTAACTAACCCAAGGACATCACACACATCCATGCCGGAGGCAGGATTCGAACCTGCGACCGTAGTAGCCGCGCGGTTCCGGACTGAAGCGCCTAGAACCGTTCGGCCACCGCTGCCGGCCAGCCGCACAGTCCATGACTGCAGCGCCCTAGACCGCTCGGCTAATCCCACGCGGGTGGCGTCAATGATTGGGCGGCCAGCTACAGAAATAAAAATTCTGTTCGTCTTGGAAAACTATGCGAGGTGGCGCATGGTAAGACACTGCACTCGTATTTGGGAGGATGATGGGTCAAATTCCCAACTGATGATCGGGATTCACGTTTTTCCTTAGGGGGGTAGGACGTCAAACGGGCCGACTTGGAGCGGGAGAGGCACCACAGGACATTTTAATTTCCACTGTCTATACTTTTACAAGTAAATTCATAAAACTTTGTCAGCATGACCAGGAAGGATTCAGGATTCACACTCGTAGCAGCGGAAGTTCAAAAACATAACAAAATAATTTTTTTTACGTGTGAAATTTCATCATTTTTTTACTTACTATTGGCTGCATTGGTTGCTATAGGTACACTTTTCTTCATAAGTAAGAGAGACTGTTCGATGAATTTTGTACAGCATACAAACCATACTTACAGGTGTCTGAAACTCTAGAATCTATTTAATTTATGAAAAAATGGATGAACTGTTACGTTTCAAAATTTATGTTTAGAAAAAAATCAAATTTTGTAGTTAATTATCTCAATTTTTACCACAGTTTTTAATAGATTTGGAAAATTCTAGAGTTTCATACACCTGTACGTATGGTTTGTATGCTGTGCAAAATTCTTCAAAGAATCTCTCTTACTTGTGAAGGAAAATGTACCTATAGCAACAAATACAGCCAACAGTAAGTGAAAAAATGATGAAATTTCATATCTAAAAAAAAATTATTTTGTTACGTTTTTGCACTTCCACTGCTGTGAGTGTGAATCCTGAATCCTTCCTGGTCATGCTGACAACGTTTTATGAATTTATTTGTAAAAGTATAGACAGTAGAAAATAAAATGTCCTGTGGTGCCTCTCCTGCTCCAAGTCGGCCCATTTGACGTCCTCCCCCCCTTAAACTGCTTAAAGCGAATGACGTGACATTTCCTTTCGAAAGGGCGCGGCCTATTTCCTTTCCTATCCGAACTTAAGTTCCGATTCTAACGACGTTGTCCCGAAATATCTTAATCTTCCCTATTTCTCAAACCTAGTGTCCAATGTGTCTGAAAGCTACTGTTTAAGATCAATCTGTATGACCAACTTTGAATTATGGCGATGAAACACTAACTTTTAATAGCAAATATAAGACTTCCCCGCGAGAAATTGAGACACTGGTGTTGCAAACCGCTAGGAACTAAAAGTAAACATATAAAATAAATACACTTGGCAGACGAATGGTTGGTAAATCGAATAAGGAAGTTATTTTCTGGATTGCAAGGGATAAGAAAAATAATTGATGACATCAGAAAACTGATGACATCAGATATGCAAAAGCAACATGAAGATCGTAATGAGTACATGATTATGATGTAATGATGATAGAGATGAGTAGCAGTATTCAAAATGACAGCTGAAGATACGTAACAGTAACAGTGCAGTGTAGGCAGTATCCAGTACTGTACAATGACAGCTAGCAAAAGTTGGAGATAAACAGGGCCCCATTCGATTTAACGCGACGTACTAAGAGTAGGTTGGTTATTAATGCCGCAGATGTACTTCATCTTCTCCGTATCTGCCTCCGTAAGTGAGGTCGCTAAGGTACGCTTATTTGGTGGGGCCCAACTCAGAGCTAGTGGATTCGAACCCTGTCGGTGGAAGGAGGTTTCACAGCCAATATTTAGCGGGCAAGGGGAGCGAAGCTCGTGGCTTACGTTTCGTACCCCAAACCTTTGCACCAATGTCCTGGATTAAATGCCAAACGTCCCCACAGGGCCTCCTAAAGTAGGGCAGGCTACACTACTGGAGGGGGCCCGTCCGCGCGATGGACGTTACGTTCAGCGTTCGCCTTTGTGCTCTTCGAATGGTGTAAACTACGTGCAAGCAGCGGGTTTCACTCACTCCTTTACTGTCACAAACAACAAACTAAAACTTCACATGCACTCATTACGGTCACCTATACTCAACAAATACTATTAGAACCCGAATTTCGCCCTTCGCGAAGGAAAGGTGCGATTGTGCGCGAAGAAAGAAAAATCTTTTCAATAACGCAGCTGAACCTAGCGTCTCCCTCTCCGCCGGTGTCAGTCAGATATCAATGCCATACGACCCTCCCATTATTTTTACGTGGGACAATCAGGAACAAGAGTAAACACAATAAACAAATAAAAAATTCAATGCACCAAATGCGCAAACTGTGCTTTTCGTTAGTGAAGTCGTACATCCGAACACACATTTTCGCAGAATTTTTCCTTCAATGTGACTACCCTACAAAAAAGGGGAAAAAAAACTAGAAACATACAGAAGGTGAAAGGAGATAAAGACTTTTATACAAGTGAAACCCAAATGTTTATCCTTACCTTTTTTTTCAGTCTTCATCAGGAAGAGTCGTGCTTGTAAACGATGTCTACAACATTAAAAATGAGTACGCAGCCGTTGCAGTTCTAACAAGTTAGCGCTCCAAGTAACAACATTCCGCCACTATTCCGTGACGCCCCTTCGTAGAAGTAAGGTAAAAGTTTACCAATCTAATGCCGATGAAACAGTATGGAGCAAGAGCTTTATCGGTTGGACAACGATGGAGGACGAACAAGGAAATGACTTTTGGTCTTGCTGGAGAAACAGTTCATAGTCTCAGACTCCTTGGCAGATTAAAACTGTGCAGGGCTGGGACTCGAACGTACGATCTTTGCGTTTCTCAGACCAGTGCTCTACCGAGAGAGCTATCCAAGTACGACACACTGTCAACTCTCATAGCTTTACTTCCGCCAGTACCTCATCTCCTACCTGCGAACTTGGCAGAGCATTTACCGTCGAAAGGCAAAGGTTCCGGGTTCGAATCCCAGTCCGGCACACAGTTTTAATCTGTTATAGAGTTTCAAACCAGCGCAAACTCCACTACAAAACGAAAATTCATTCTGGATTCCATTTCACCGGATGTGAATTACGGAACGCTCAAAATACCTTCCTCTGAGCAATAGCGTGGGTTTCGAACTGCTGTCTCCCGAAAACGAGTCCTGTATTTTAACCTCTACGCTGGTGCGACCGGACGGAGTGGCCGAGCGGTTCTAGGCACTACAGTCCGGAACCGCGCGACTGCTACGGTCGCAGGTTCGAATCCTGCCTCGGGCATGGATGTGTGTGATGTCCTTAGGTTACTTAGGTTTAAGTAGTTCTAAGTTCTAGGGACTGATGACCTGAGCAGTTAAGTCCCATAGTGCTCAGAACCATTTGAACCATCTACGCTGGTGCTGCGTCGAACGCCACTGGATCAGCGATCTGTCTGTGACAGGTCTACTACACTTCGTTCATCATAAGAAGAAATCCGATATAAACAAACACAAACGTGACGTTGGTCAGCAGCCACAGCACACTTGCACAGTTGTTGTTACGCTCTTGGAAACAGGTCCTACTTGTGTATTAGATCTCTCATTGCTATGTTACGGTAAACGAAACTTTAACATATTTCAGTGTATTAACAGCCGTCAACGTATTCCTTAATCATACTTCAGCTATGTAGTTTTTATTTCACAAATCGTGTACAGTCGCAGTCTCTACTGTTGTGATATGATTGTCGTGCTGTTAATATGTACTGCAAAAACGGCTGACGCTGCTTCCTGCTCCGTAGCGAAACGCCCGTAGAACACGTTTAAAAGTAGTGTGTGTGTGTGTGTGTGTGTGTGTGTGTGTGTGTGTGTGTGTGAGAGAGAGAGAGAGAGAGAGAGAGAGAGAGAGAGAGAGAGAGAGAGAGAAGAGAGAGAGAGAGAGATAGATATTATCCTTAATGTTTTTACGCAAGTGTACAGAGAAAATTGGCTTTGAAGTTTTCCATAGAACTGAGTGTACTAGAGTTGGGGCAACTGTGTAACGAGGCGCGAGGTCTAATCGGTAGCGGTGGAGCACGGTAGTCGGTTGTTCCACGGGTCGCTGGTTCGAATCACACTTTAATTTATTTTGTTCAGTTCGAATCCCAACATCATTTAAATCTAAAATTCATGAAATATACGCTAATGATCAAAATATCTAATCATATTTCATGAAAAATGCAAGTCTTCTTGTTTCTAATTACATATCGTACGCAAAATTGCAGTTTTCATTGGAAAAATAAATTCTTAATCATCATTAAAAAAATGGCTCTCAGCACTATGGGACTTAACGTCTAAGGTCATCAGTCCCTTAGAACTTAGAAGTACTTAAACCAAACTAACAGAAGAACATCACACACATCCATGCCCGAGGCAGGATTCGAACCTGCGACCGTAGCGGTCGCGTGGTTCCAGACTGTAGCGCCTAGAACCGCTCGGCCACACCGGCCGGCATCTTAATCATCGATATTTTATTGAAGACTATTTCAATTAAAGAAATATTACAAATTAAATTTTCAGACAAAAATGAAAAAACAAATATTGATTATTTGGACTATGTCCACTGTCGTAGACCACAGGTGTCGCCTCACAAGAGACAGAGTGATAAGCATTCTAGAAACATGGAAAACAATAACTTTAACTGCATCGAACGCACCATTCAAATAGCGCATTTTTAGAGTTGCCGCCGTACCACTGCAATCTCAGCGCAATACAACCGATCCGAAGCCAAGTTAAGGGGTTTGACGCGAGAAATAACAACACATTTAAGCTGAGAGACGTACTGGAACTAATGGAAGAAGCTCTGTCGCGTGTCACTGCCGAACGCTGGTGGGATGCAGAACTGCATTTCATAAAAGAAGAGAAAATTCGGCGCTTAGATAAGTTCGTGTATTCTGTTGTTGATTGCGGTGGTGGTAAGTTCCTATGGGACCAATCTGCTGAGGTCATCGGTCCCTAGGGTTACACACTACTTAATCTAACTTACGCTAATGACAACACACACACCATGCCCGAGGGAGGACTCGAACCTACGACGGAGGAAGCCGCGCGAACCGTGTGAAATAAAACAATCCCTTATTTTACATTCCTTTTTCGATACCCCAATGAAATACTCTCCGAAGAGGCAATTTATTGAAAGTTTCGTGATTCCAATTGTATCTAGTATACCTCCACAAAATAAATGATTTCTTATAATACATTAAATTTCATAAAATTTATTATTTCATTTGTTCACTTGTAGGCCATGTTCGTCCAATAACGCTAGCATTATTTTGCATTCACTAATTAAGCCACAATTAAGAAAAATTAGGTTGGCATTGTCGCTTTTCACTATTTTGTTTAATGTGATATATACCTTAAAAATGGTTCAAATGGCTCTGAGCACTATGCGACTTAACTTTTGAGGTCATCAGTCGCCTAGAACTTAGAACTAATTAAACCTAACTAACCTAAGGACATCACACACATCCATGCCCGAGGCAGGATTCGAACCTGCGACCGTAGCAGTCACGCGGTTCCAGACTGAAGCGCCTTTAACCGCACGGCCACACCGGCCGGCATATATACCTTATGTAAAAATCTTTTATATTGTATACGCGAGATTGGGGATAAAATACCGAAGGTTTTGTGTATAGTCATTCCTAATAACGCTGAACTTTTAATTGTTAATTTTATAAATTTGCACTATAGTTTTGTTAACCTCATTTTTAGGAACATGTAAATAGGGGGAGCAGAAGGCTCAGGGGAGGCTAACTTAGTTGGAGACAGTTGACAGACGCTGCCACTGTGCCGCAGATCAGAGTAATAATATAATTGTTGTCCTACATTGGTTTTGTGATTATGTAGCTTGTTACGTGCAGTGGGCTCCCACCAAGAAGAAACTGCAGCTTGTCATTAATAAACCAGCATAAAGCGACTTGGTACCTGGATTATTTCCTGGAATTCACGTAACTAGATCCAGTTTGCAGATGAAATGGACCTGCCGGCCGTCGTGGCCGAGAGGTTCTAGGCGCTTCAGTCCGCAACCGTACTGCTGCTACGGTCGCAGGTTCGAATCCTGCCTCGGACATGGATGTGTGTGATGTCCTTAGGTTAGTTAGGTTTAAGTAGTTCTAAGTTCTAGGGGAGTGATGACCTCAGATGTTAAGTCCCATAGTGCTCAGAGCCATTTGAACCCTTTTTTTTTTTTTTTTTTTTTTTTTTTTTTTTTTTTTTTTTTTTTTTTTTTAAAATGGGCCGGGGTGACGACTTCAGCAGCAGCGACAGGAAGCAGATTAATCAGAGTTACACTGAAGTAAGATATGTATAAGCAATGAACTAAACTTTATATGTCACCGCAGAACTAATTACTAAAGGGTAATGTTTGGAAACTGTTCTAGCATTAAACATATGTATTTGTCCCAAAGTTATCTTTGAGTGGTGGAGGCCACAGTGATCAGTAACAAGATACCCCCATGATCACACGTTCTTTATGTCATTGGAACAATCTTTCAATGATTTTATTTTTGTTGTACTTTTGCTACAATTCCTGTCTCGCCTGTAATTCGTTACACGTGGCAAGACGCCTTAGACCGCGCGGCTGTTGTTGATTGCCCCGTTATCAGCGTAGCAATGACAGCAGGTCCAGTACTGACATGTATTCCACGGAGCGGATTGGAACGGGTTCAGAGATTACCAAACGACTGACAAAGGATTTCCTGCAGTGGCTTCAGTACTTATTTAGCTGCCGAAATCCCTGCAATACGCTTTGCTTTTATGTCACACATAGCTCACACAAAACATTACTCAGTGTTTGAGTTAGGAATTTTCATCACTCTTGTTTTAATTACAATACTTTGTTAGTTAAGAACTAGAGCATGTTATGTTTTCCGTCTGGTTCCCTATGAAGCGTATTGCCAGATTTTGGCCGTATATTACTTAATTCTGTTTAAAAATACGCCGGCCGGCGTGGCCGAGCGGTTCTAGGCGCTACAGTCTGGGACCGCGCGACCACTACTGTCGCAGGGTCGAATCCTGCCTCGGGCATGGATGTGTGTGATGTCCTTAGGTTAGTTAGGTTTAAGTACTTCTAAGTTGTAGGGGACTGATGACCTCAGAAGTTAAGTCCCATGGTGCTCAGAGCCATTTGAACCATTTTTTAAAAATGTTTCTGTGGTCGCCTCTATTTACGTCTTAATTAGAACTGATCACATCATTAGAGATTGCTTGGACCAGCTGGCTGGTCATTGCTGTCCAAGTTAAATGCGCCGGTAATGCTGTTGCCCGTATTATCATTGAATCGATGTTCCCGTAATGCACAGCATAAAACGTATCCTTATTATCTACTTGTATATAATCGACACAGCTTGGCTTCCACTCCACGTCACACGAAATCCAACGAGGTTCCAACAAACGCGGAAGAATACATTGTCCACTGTTTACATCAGGTTTATTCTCATGATGAACGTGATATAATGCCACTGCCTCGAAAGCAGTAGCCCTTACAGGTCGTGGCCTGTATGTACTGCACTAAACTGTAGCGGAAAAGATGGGAGTCACTTAACGCCGATTCACGCCGCAACTGCACAAACGGCGGCAGCGGCGCTAAGCACGGAACACGGGAAATATCGGTTTTCAGTCGGGTCCCCGACGCGAGCATAAATCCCTAAACGAAGTACTTCATTAGCGCTGATTGTGCTAATCCGCGAGCGGGCGCGTAAACAAGTGCGAAACACTTTGCGTAAACGGCCGCCTGCAATAACCGTAACGGCGCCGCTAATTTTATGCCCCTGGCGCGCGGACACCGCCGTTTTAAAACAATCTTTAATGAAAGACCGCGCGCGTTCCCCCGCTCGTCCTCCTCCTCTACTTTGCGCTAGTTCCGCCCGAGGCAGTACATTAACGGGGCGCATATTTAGAATTACTACCACTTGTTGGCAGGGAAGATTAGTTCTGGCTCCCCTGTGAGATGGCGGCCACGCGTTCAATTAAGGCGGTCGGCCCGCTGCGTTTAGCGCGGGGCGCATTAACAAACGGCGCGCGTCCCTTTGTGGTGCTGAGGCGGCTGCGATGGCAATACGGCAATAACCCGCGCGATACGACAGGTAAGTGGCAATCACTCCGCCCCCTGCGTAGCCTCTTGCTAGACAGAAACTTCCCGCCGGCACTGCACTCGCGAGCTCCTGACGCGCCGACTGGCGTCCAACCCTGTACTCCGCAGGCAGTCATATCGTGTATAGCGAAAAGCGAAAAAAAAAAAGGTTCAAATAGCTCCGAGGACTATGGGACTTAACATCTCAGGACATCAGTCCCCTAGAACTGCTTAAACCTAACTAACCTAAAGACATCACACACATCCATGCCCGAGGCAGGATTCGAACCTGCGACCGTAGCGGTCCCGCGGTTCCAGACTGAAGCGCCTAGAACCGCTCGTCCACACCGGCCGGCCGAAAAGTACAGGCAGGGTCGCTAACTTCAAATCTACTTCTACACACAAACTCCCAAAGCCATTAAAGAGAGCATGGCGGAGGGTACTTCGTAACACTGCTAGTCATCGAGTCCTGTTCGACTCGCAAAAGGAGCAAAGGAAAAATTACACACTCATTTCTCTTATTTACTCCTCTCACGGCCTTTATGCGAGATGAACGACGGAGGCAGCTGAATCGTTCCAAATTCTGTCGCAGATGTTGGTTCTCTCAACGTCCACAATCGCGGTGCTACGTTTACATCTATACTCCGCAAACGACATTACGGTGAGAGGCGGAGGATAATTTGTGTAACACTGTCACTCCCCCCCCCCCCCCCCCGCTTTCCTGTACCGGTCACAAATGGCGCTCGGAAAGAACGAGTGTTGATAGGTCTTCGTCTGACAAGGGGAAGGTCTCAGACACGGCCAACCGATTCGGCTCACATTTGACAGGTCGCTTGTGTACAACCTAAAACGAAGGACTCTAAGATATTTTGGGTCAACACCCCCGCAATTTCGAGAAAATCATCCCTAAAGGTTATGACGAGCAATCGACTCAGAATTGGAGGAATCGGTAGATAATTGTAAATAGACCATTTTTCATCATCAGGTATGGGGTCCGCAAACGCAAAGTTTTTGCAGAAATCGAGGAAAGAAACTTTTACAACTGCCGCTTCTGTACCCGCACGGTAAACACCTTTCGCCGACAGCGCCGATGGCGCAATGGCCAAGGTAATTGGCCGGGAATCGGAAAATCCGGGTTCGAATCTCGAAGAAAAGTAGCGGATGTTATTCTTTTCGTTCGTATTTTTCCATATCTCAATTGATAGGGATAGGAGGGTTAATAAGGTAAGTAAATCAATAAGGAATGACAATAATACTCACCTTATTAACCCTCCTATCCCTATTAATTGAGATATGGAAAAATACAAACGAAAAGAACAACATCCGCTAGGTTTTTCGAAATTCGAACCCGGGTTCTCCAAGTTCCAGCCAGTTACCTTGGCAGTTGCGCTATCGGTGCTCTCGGCGAAAAGCGTTTACCATGTGGGTACAGAAGCAGCAATTGTAAAAGTTCCTCGATTTCTGAAAAAGTAGGGATTTTCGGACCCTATACCTGATGATGAAAAATGCTCTATTTACAATTATCTATGGATCGCGCCAATTTTGAGTCGATTGCTCGTCATATCCTTTAGGGGCGATTTTTTCAAAATTGCGGGGGTGTTCACCCAAAATATTTGAGATTCCTTCGTTTTAGGTTGTACACAAGCGACCTGCCAAATTTGAGCTGAATCGGTTGGCCGTGTCTGAGGCCTTTCCCTTGTGAGCTCGAGTATCTATAATTTTATCTTCATGACCTTTACGAGACATATACAATGGATGAAGAAATATATCAGTTCATTCTTCTAGGAATGTACACTCTAGGAATTTTGACAGTAAACAGCAACATGATGCCAAACACCTCTCTTGTAGTGTCTGCCACTGGAGTTTCTGAGCATCTCCGTTAGGTTATGTGCTTAGTAAACGTACCTGTGACGAAATACGCTGCTGTTCTTTGGATCGTCTCTATTTCTTCTGTCAATCATGTATGGTAAGGGATCCTGACTGCCACCTACCTTACCTGCGATTAGCTTTAATTCGTCGTTTCACTTTCAGTCTCTCCATACGAATACGCCTAGATATTTTATGGATGTTAGTGCTTCCAGTGATTGTTCTGCAATCATCATCGTCCGCAAACTCCCCCTCATGGAACTTCTGACATCAGCCACTTGGTCATTTATATATACTGTGAACAATAATAGTCCTACAACATTCCCTTGTGGTAAGCCGGAAGTTAATTCACGTCTGCAGACTTCTCTCCATTGAAAATGACATACTGTGTTCTGTTGGCTTGGAATTTTTCAGACCAGTCAGACTGATAGTCCGATATTCCTACGCTAGTTTGTTCGTTTGTTTTTTAATTGAGCGGTGGTGTGAAACAGTGTCCAGTGACTTCCGCAAGTCAAGGAACACAGCATTACTTGCATTCATTGATGTACACGATACGATATACTGAGTTGACGAAAGTCATCGGATAGCGATCTGCACATGTACAGATGGCTGTATAAAAGGGAAGTACATTGGCGAAACTATCATTTGTACTCAGGTGATTTCCGACGTAATTATGGTCGCACGATGGGAATTAAAAGACTTTGAACCCAGAACGGTAGTAGGAGCTAGACGCAGGGGACACTCCATTTCGGAAATCATTAGGGAATCGCCGGCCGGAGTGGCCGTGCGGTTCTAGGCGCTACACTCTGGAGCCGCGAGATCGCTACGGTCGCAGGTTCGAATCCTGCCTCGGGCATGGATGTGTGTGATGTCCTTAGGTTAGTTGGGTTTAAGTAGTTCTAAGTTCTAGGGGGCTGATGACCTCAGAAGTTGAGTCCCATATTGCTCAGAGCCATTTGAACCATTAGGGAATCCAATATTCCGAGGCCCACAGTGTCAAGAGTGTGCCGAGAATACCAAATTCCAGGCACTACCTCTCACTGGAGACAACGCAGTGGCCGACGGCCTTCACTTGGCGGCCGAGAGGAGCGGCGTCTGCGTAGAGTTGTCAGTGCTAACAGACAAGCAACACTGCGTGAAAGAACCACACAAATCAATGTGAGACATACAACGAACGTATCCGTTACGACAGAGCGGCGAAATCTGGCGTTAATGGGCTATGGCAACAAGCGACCAACGCGGATGTCTTTGCTAACAACACAACATCGCCTGCAGTGCCTCTCCTCGGCTCGTGACTATATCGGTTGGACTCGAGGCTGAAAAGCCGTGGCCTGGACAGGTAAGTCTCGATTTCAGTTGGTAAGAGCTGATGACAGGGTGCGAGCGTGGCGCAGAACCTGCGAAGCCATGGACCCAAGTTGTCAACGAGGCACTGTGCAAGTTGGTGGTTGGTTGGTTTGAGGATTAAAGGGACCAAACTGCAGAGGTCATCGGTCCCTTGTTTCATAAACACACACAGCACAGTGAAACCATCCACCAGTCAGGCGAAGCACTAAAATTATAATTCCGGGGGAAGAAAAGCCCCATGGTCAATGGTAAGACAACACGGAAAACGGAGCACAGCAACAAAACAACATAGAGAACAAAGGCAGAAGGAATTAAAACTGCACAGCAGAGGACTGTGGCTGGCAGATCACGAAAATAATAGGATGAGCCAGCCACTGTGCAACACGTTAAAACCTCCAGCCTAAAAGATTAGGGTGGAGTCGAATTACAACACAAAACAAAGTAAAAGATACAACACAAAAGAGGGTGACGCAATGAAATTAGAGGGACCTATAAAAGCCGCTTGCGCGAATAAAACTTAAAACCCGATCTGCCAGAGAGAGATTGTCACCTAAAAGAGATGATAAATCACCCTGGAGATTAAAAGCACGCCTGAGAGCGGTTAAAAGAGGACATTCCAACAACATATGGGCCACCGTCATGGTTGCACCACAGCGACAATGAGGGGGGTCCTCTCGACGCAGCAGATGACCATGCGTCAGATAAGAGTGACCAATGCGGAGCCTACAGAGAATAACAGAATCCCTGCGAGAGGCCCGCAAGGAGGAACCCCACACGGTCGTGGTCTCCTTTACACGCCGCAACTTGTTGGGTACACACAGAGTGCGCTATTCGTCTGCCCACATCCCAAAGACGCGACGGCGTAACACCGATCGGAGATCAGTTGCCGGGAGGCCGATCTCCAACGGCAGTTTGCGAGTGGCTTCTTTAGCTAACTTGTCGGCGTGTTCGTTTCCCGCTATCGCAACGTGTCCCGGGGTCCATATGAACACCACTGAACGACCACGCTGTGCAAGAGCATGAACGGACTCCTGGATGGCAACAACAATGGGATGGCGTGGGTAGCACTGGTCAAGAGCCTGTAGACTACTGAGAGAGTCGCTGCAAATGACAAAAGACTCTCCAGTGCGGGCACGAATATGCTCAAGGGCACGAAAAATGGCTGTCAGTTCTGCGGTGTAAACACTGCAGCCTTCCGGCAAGGAGCGCTGGTCGACATAGTCCGCATGAGCATAAGCGTACCCCACACGGCCATCAACCATCGAGCCATCGGTATAGATAACCTCCGAGGCATGGTATGCGCCTAGGAGAGCAAGGAATTGGCGGCGCAAGACTGCAGGAGGAACTGAATCTTTTGGCCATCGGGAAAGTTCCAGCCGAAGCTGCGGCCGACGAATACACCAAGGTGGTGTATGTGGGCGGACCTGGAAAGCAGATGGAAGAGGCAAAGACTCGAGGTCACTAAGGAGTGACCGAACACGGATCCCAATGGTATGGCCTGATCGAGGCCGCCGGTGTGGGGTATGGACTGCCGCATTAGCGAAAAGGAGACGGTAGTTAGGGTGACGGGGAGAACAACGGACGTGGGCAGCATAGTTGGCTAACAATTGTTGACGCCGAATACGAAGCGGAGGAACCCCAGCCTCAGCAAGGAGGCTATTAACAGGGCTGGTGCGGAATGCTCCTGTCGCCTGTCGAACCCCACAGTGGTGAACGGGGTCCAGAAGTTGGTGGTGACTCCATAATGGTGTGGGCTGTGTTTACGTGGAATGGACTGGGTCCTCTGGTCCAGTTGAACCGGTCTTGACTGGAAATGGTTGTGTACGGCCGCTTGGAGACCACTTGCAGCCATTCGTGGACTTCACGTTCTCAAACTACGGTGAAATTTTTATGGATGACAATGTTCTATGTCACTGGTGCACAACTGTTCGCGACTGGGTTGAAGAACATTCTGGGTAATTCGAGCAACTGATATGGCCGCCCGTCAACCATTTATGGGCTACAATCGAGAGGTCATTTCGCGCACAAAATCCTGCACCGGGAACACTTTCGCAATTATGGACTTCTATAGAGGCAGCAAGGCTCAATATTTCTGCAGGAGACTTCCAACGACTTGTTGAGTCCATGGTACGTCGACTTGCTGTACAATGCCGGGCGAATGGAGTTCCGACACAATATAGCAGGTACTCCATGACTTTCGTCATCTCAGTATATATTACCTTTTGAGTCTCGTGGATGAACAGAGCATGCTGAGTTTCACATGATGTTTGATGGTTCAATTCACGTGACTTATACAGGGCAGATTGTCGGTTTCGAGAAAGTTTCTAACATGCAGGAACAAAAATTGTCCCAAAATTTTACAGAAGACTCACTTTAGTGACGTAGGCCTGGATTTGTGTGCGTCTACTGGACGTTCATTTTCCATAACAGAAACACAGTTTTCGCGTCAAAATCATGTTCTTTACACTACAAATTTCCATCCAAGCTACTGGAGCATTTCCAGAACAGTCTTACACTGATCGAACAGACGGATAACAAACCTAGTTGCACACCTCTGAATTGCTTCCACGTTTTCGTTCAATCCTACCCGGGGTGGATCCAAAACACTTGAGCAGCGATCAACAACTGGTCGCACAAGCGTCTCTACGAAGTATTCTTTACATGCATGTTTCATATCCGCAGTTGTAGTCAGCCTCCGCTCTCCCCATAATTACATTATAGGATCGACCCGTTTCGCGTTCTTTCCCAATGCCACACCTCGATATTTAATCGACGTGACTAAGCCATACAGCACACCAGTAATACTATATTAGAAAATTACAGGAATGTTTCTCCCACTCATTCGCATTAACTCATATGTAACGCAAGCTGCCATGCATTATACAAACAGAAATTATGTCCAAGTCATCCTAAATCCCCCTAGAGCCAGTCATCGACGGCACTTTACCGCACACAGCTCAGTATGAAGCATATCGCAATCTTCGTTCATATGGGTTATGGGACGTGCGGTGGCAGGAACAAAAGGACTTCTGGTCACGTGACTAAGGGGTTAAAAATACAAATTCAAATATTGGTAATGGAGGAGTCGTCTAACAACGAATAATAAAATGAGAATGTGCGTAAGTTGATATCAACGGTACAGTGAACATATTATCGCAGCCAAGATGGAAACATAGCCAACACCCACCACAATAGCATAAATTTATATTCTAACAAGCTCCGCAGATCATGATGTGATTCGAAAAATGTATGATGAGATAAAAGAAAACTTTCTAACATTTAAGGAGGAGAAAATTTTAACTATGATGGAGGACTGGAATTCGACAGCAGAATAACGAAGAGAAGGGAAAATAGTGGAAGAATATGGACTGGGGGGGGGGTAAAGAATGAAAGAGGAACTGACTGGAAGAACTTCGCAAAGAACATAATTTAATCATTGCTAACACTTTATTTATGGAGAAAGACTGTATACATGGAAGAAGACAGGGAACTGTGCAAGGTTTCCGGTTGTTTATATAATGGTTAGAGATTTCGAAACCAGATTTTAAACTGTTAAACATTTCCAGGGCGAATGCGGACTCTGACCATAATTTATTAATTATGAACTACACATTAAAACTGAAAAGAAATTAAAAAGTAGGAAATTAATGCGATTAAAAGAACCAGATGTATTTGAGAGTTTGAGAGGGAGCATTAAGCACCGTTGGACTGAAACACGGGTAGCGAATACAGTAGAAGACGAATGAGTAGCTTTGTGAGATGAAACAGCAGACGATCAGGTAGAAAAACAAGGCCTAGCAGAAATGCCTGCTTAACACTGGAGATACTGAATTTTATCGACGAAAGAAAACATATAGAAATCCAGCAAATGAATCAGCTGAAAAGGTATACAAACCGCTATAACATGAGACTGTCAGAAAACGCAAAATGGCTAAGCACGATTGGCTACACTACAAATTCCCTCAGCACTGCCCGATTTAATTCGACTGCATTCCATTAATTTTGTTTTGCTTTTGCTGGTGTTCATCTCTTATCCCCCTTTCAAGACATTCATTCCGTTCATTTGCTCCTCTATGTCCTTCGCTGTGTCTGACAGAATTACGCCATCGGCAAACCTCAAAGTTTTCATTTCTTCCCTCTGAACTTTGATTTTGTTTCCAAATTTGTACTTGGTTTCCTTTGCTATTTGCTCAAAGTACTGACTGAATAATACCACTCCATTTTCAACAACTGATTCGACTTATATAATTGCCGACTGGTTTCTGTACACGTTGTAAATAACCTGTCGCTCCCCGTATTTTATCCCGGCTAACTTGAAAATTTAGACGACGAGTGTAATCCACTCAACATGAAGCATGTATCAGCGAAACTACGACAGTAGAAATATGCGTTAAATAGCATGAACGCCACGCACATTTAAGAGAAAAGGTAAAATCAGCGGTAGCGGAGCACAAAGAAGACTGTCATCAGATTATAATATTTAAGAATAAAAGCGGGTGTGCTAGCCAGTGTAAGTGATATTTAAGAAATGAGGTCCGTAAAGCAGTCGAAATATAGAAGAATGAGTACAGTTTCATGAGAAGTGACTGCTACAGGCTTCCATTTCGTTGCAACCTGGTGTCACAGAATTCTACATCTATATCCACATCTGCATGGATACTCGGCAAATCACATTTAAGTGCCTGGCAGAGGGTTCATCGAATCACCTTCACAATTCTCTATTATTCCAATCTCGTATAGTGCACGGAAAGAACGAACACCTATATCTTTCCGTACGAGCTCTGCTCTCCCTTATTTTATCGTGGTGATCGTTTCTCCCCATGTAGGTCGGTGCGAACAAAATATTTTCGCATTCGGAGGAGAAAGTTGCTGATTGGAATTTCGTGAGAAGATTCCGTCGCAACGAAAAACCCCTTTCTTTTAATGATGTCCAGCCCAAACCCTGTATCATTTCTGTGACACTCTCTCCCATATTTCGCGATAATACTAAACGTGCTGCCCTTCTTCGAACTTTTTCGAGGTACACATACGCAAGCGGGCGAGGAACATTAACACCTACCAAGAAATAACCGAGGCGGCACAACAATAATACAATTTAGGATGCCCCCCACCCCTCCCCTCCCCCCAGCTCTTGTCAGTCTCTGCTTTTGGTACTTACCCAATGACGGTGGTGCACAAATAGCTCCCGGAAAATATTTATCCATTAACTGCATTTACACGAAACAGCTCCGGCAAAAATAGTGTTTTATAAAGTGAACGTGACACTTCCTGTCGGCAGTGTTCAGCCACCCTGGGACTCCGGTGCTACGCTGAAGATCATTTCAGCAGAGTGGTCAAAACGTCGAGCAGTGAAGAAGTTTGAAGAGTAATACGATGCGGCAAAACGACTCAGAAGATTTTATCAAAGACAACGGCCATGAAAGTCTGCAGAATGTTCAAATGTGTGTGAAATCTTATGGGACTTAACTGCTAACATCATCAGCCCCTAAGCTTACATACTACTTAACGTAAATTATCCTAAGGACGAACACACACCCATGCACGAGGGAGGACTCTAACTTCCGCCGGGACCAGCAGCACAGTTCATGACTGCAGCGCCTTAGACCGCTCGGCTAATCCAGCGCGGCAAAGCCTGCAGACTTATACAGGATGTCCAGAAACAGTCTGGCAAGTTAGTAAGGGCGTTGCAGGGTAAATTGTGCTGAGAAATAATTGTTCAGAAAGAAATTCGATACGTTGCAGCCGGCCGCTGTGACTGAGCGATTCTAGGGGCTTCAGTCCGGAACCGCGCTGCTGCTGCGTCGCAGGTTCGAATCCTGCCTCGGGCATGGATGTGTGTGATGTCCTTAGGTTGATTAGGTTTAAGTAGTTCTAAGTTCTAGGGGACTGATGACCTTAGATGTTAAGTCCCATAGTACTTAGAGAGATACGTTGCACTGTTTCCGAGTTAACTGGTTCAAATGACTCTGAGCACTATGGGACTTAACATCTGTGGTCATCAGTCCCCTAGAACTTAGAACTGCTTAAACCTAACTAACCTAAGGACATCACACACATCCATGCCCGATGCAGGATTTGAACCTGCGACCGTAGCGGTCACGCGGTTCGAGACTGAAGCGCCTAGAACCGCACGGCCACACCGGGCGGCTCCGAGTTAATTAGCTTTGAAGTTAGCCAATCAGGTCGTTGCCCGCGCAAATTCAAGCGGCCCGCCAGAGACGCTGTCGCCAAACGCGTTCTTCGTTTTGTTTCCCTAAACAGAACAAGAGAACGATAGAAAGCTAGACATGGGACGGTAGTTAAGGACCGAACGCGAGCCAAAGGTTAAGCTGTCTCGTGCGCTACCATCTACGCTATGAGAACTACTGATACTAACTGCATCTGGCGGATCGCTTGAATTTGCGCTCGTAACGGTCTGATTGGCTAACTTCAATGCTAATTAACTCGCAAACGGCACAATGTATCAAATTGTTTTCTTAACAATAATTATGCAGCGCAACCTACCCTGCAGCACCCTTACAAGCTTTTCAGACAGTTTCTGACCACCCTGTGCAGATCAATCTCTGCCATGCACCCCGCAGTGAGTCATGAACGGCAACTGTGGGATCACCCTGACATTCATCTCACACTATTTTGAAACACAACAGTGCACATACAGCAGGGCAGCACGCAGTTGATTTGGCCGCTCCTGCCGAAAACGAAGAAAGATTTTGAGAAGAAGGTGTTGGACCCATCAGTTCTTGGACAATCTGAGTTTATTTCGCGAAAACATCCAGTTTGCTTTGCAGCTGGAAAAGTGAGGATGGCTCCCTTTCTTGGATGTTCTGGTACACCGTAAAGCTGACGGCATCCTGGGGCCGATTCATACAGATCTGTACCCGTGAGGGGACAGCTCTCGTCATCATCCTGCGAAGGCCAGTGGCGTTATGAACACACGTGTACACAAGGCACGTGTAACTGGTAGCGAGGGCTATCTGCAGAAAGAAATCGAATATTTCAAAAAAAGTTTTTGAAACTAATTGCTATCTACCAAGGAAGATACGCTAGGCTTTGCAATTCAAACCGAAGGTGAGTGTTCCACCTCAAAAAGCTAAAGAGGAGGGAAGGTAAGTGTCCCACTTCAAGAAGCTGAAGAGGAAAGTTTCTGGTGCATGGCCTTCTTACCGTTCGTAGAGAATAATTCTTCTAGAATAGGTCATGTAGTCTCCAAATATAAGTCAAAGTTATTTTTCTACTTGCAGCAAATATAGTTCTGATCGTCGCTTTTGTGGCGGATGAACTCATTCCACGAAAAGCAGCCGCGTATGAAATTCGCTGTCAGTGTGGTATGTCGTACATCGGACGTTATTTACCCACAGTTCAATAACTTTGCGCGGAACAGCGACGCTATACCAGTCTACCAGAACCTGATAAATCTACCGTGGTCGAGCACTGTATGGAGACAAGCCACGCTATAGACTACGAGAACGTACAGAATTTAACATGTGTTTCATCCGACTGGGGTTCAGTGTTCAGGGAACCTACTGATGTGTATTTGACCATCGATTTAATTAATCGTGATGGTACGAGTAGTTCTGAACTCGTCCAGTCAACCAGAATTTGTGAAACATCACGCCTCTCTGCGGCCCGTGCGGTATGGTAGACTATTTCTTCCACTAAGATTAGCCGTATATTCATACACACTTGGCTGCTGGAGTGGCGGGAGCGCTTTGCCACAGTCTTTCCTGTGAGCTCCGAAGGTAGCTAAACGAGCAGCAAACAAAGTTTGGTTACGTCAGAATTCCCGCAATTTTATGGATAACGAAGGAAGGAAGATTACTGTTTGAAGTCCCACCGACGACATCATTAAAGATGGAGCATACGCTATGGTATGGCAAGCATGGAGTAGAAAGCAGGAAAAAAAAACCACGTTCTGTTATTTGCGACATGCGATACGGAAATCCTTAATCTGGATGCCGTCCCCTCTTCCCTCCCACCACCCCTCCTTCCGATTGCGAGTCTAGTGTCTTACCATTGTTCCGGCCTAGTCAACCCCACATCATTCTGTGAGAGTGTAAGTATGACGGTGAAACACGCAAAAGCAGTTTCTCTCCAGCCATCTCCTGGAGTAGCAGCAGTGTACGGGGACCCGCTCGGCCGCTCATACCAGCCTGCAACGCGCGAACGCCCTGATACATGCGTCAATTGTCCGCGCGTAGCTACACCGCACGGGCGATTCCAAACTCTGCCGGGCAGTCCATTGTCAATACTGCGGCGACACACGGCCCCGGACTCAGCTGCGACGGAACCATGTCGCTCGCTACTCGGAACAATACCTGCCTCACTGTGTCTGTCTAGTCAATTTGCGCCATGTGCGCAGCTGCAGGCACCTTCAACTCGCGTAACGCAATCGCGCAAGAGAAGCACCTGTATTAATCAGTGGAACTGGAAAACCCTTACGAGAGGAGATTGAAGTTTTACATCTTATCATTGAAGATTACATGGGTAGATTACATAACTAATGAGGAGGTATCGAATAGAATTGGGGAGAAGAGGAGTTTGTGGCAAAACTTGACAAGAAGAACGGATCGGATGGTAGGACATGTTCTGAAGCATCAAGCGATCACCAATTTAGTATTGGAGGGCAGCGTGGAGGGTAAAAAAAAAAAGTTCAAATGTGTGTGAAATCTTATGGGACTTAACTGCTAAGGTCATGAGTCCCTAAGCTTACACACTACTTAACCTAAATTATCCTAAGGACAAACACACACACGCATGCCCGAGGGAGGATTCGAACCTCCGCCAGGACCAGCCGCACAGTCCATGACTGCAATGCCCTAGACCACTCGGCTAATCCCGCGCGGCGTGGAGGGTAAAAATCGTAGAGGGAGACCAAGAGATGAATGCACTAAGCAGATTCAGAAGGATGTAGGCTGCAGTACGTACTGGGAGATGAAGCAGCGTGCACGGGATAGAGTAGCATGGAGAGCTGCATCAAACCAGTCTCAGGACTGAAGACCACAACAACAACATCGACACAGAGTCTCCTCCAACCCCCCTCTCTGTTCATATCCCCTTGGTCTTCCCTCGGTCCAAATTGAGCCATGATTTCTATCCTACTGTCAACACTGTTCTTGCTTTCTTCAACACCAGCTATTTCTGTTTTCTTTCCTCCATCTCATCTGCTGAATTACCCTATTGATTCTTGGCCTACTCTTCTCTACTCTACTTCTTCTCTAGATTTGATTCCTTCGATGCTAGTACCCTAAGCTTATTAGACATCGCTACTCTCATTCGGAAAAAAAGAAAAAAATACATAGGTACGCGATAATGTTAATGAGACTTAGATTGTGAAATACTATATACTCATTACTACATCCATTATTATTATTATTTACTGCTTATGTGCCACACATCTAGCAATGCCGAATTCGCTATGAATATCCACTCGGAGAGCCGTGCGCGTTTCAGCATCGCTTCCCCGACAGGGGGGAGCGCCCGCCGGCTGCGGATCGAATCCGCCCGGCCAATTAACGCGGGTCGGTATGCCGGCCAACGTGGATGTGCTATTTAGGCGGTTTCCCACATCTGAGTGGGTGAATATTGGACTGGTAACCAAGTGTCGTCTCTGTTACACGACTCGCGGACTGCGGCTTAACGCAATAATACGATGAAAGAGTGTTGGAGGAGAAAACTTTTTTGAGGTGCAATTTGACGAAATGAGGCACGGACTGTGTAATCGTCCCAGATGTACTTTCGGACAGTTTTAGAGTAGATATTTCGTTACAGAATCCTAAAACCATTACCGTATAGGAAAATGCAAGTACGAGTGGATCACTGGTCCACGACTTTCGTGTTTCTTGAACCTGTCTCCTTGCGACCATAGTTCTCTAACAACGAAGTGTTCTTAAATAACTGCTCGGAGAAAATATAGTTTAATGTTTTCAGCCTTGATCCAGACACGCTCCACTATTCTTGCAGCCACTCAGCAGAATTCTTTCACAATCGCGAAAGATGGGATGCGTCTAAACTATCAACAGATAAAGGACTCCGTCTTCAGGCCACGAGTGGCCTACCGGGATGCACGCCCGACGGCGCTTAACTTCGGTGATCTCACGGGGACCGGTGTATCCACTGCGGCAAGGCCGTAAACTATCAGCAGATAACGAAGTAAATTATTGTTTTTCCTATATTTTTTTTAATTTGTGAAACTTTTATGTAGTTACTTTCAACGAAACACTCAAACATGGCTAAATTACAGGAAATAAAACAACTATCTTTTACTCAATGTGGATACCTCAAAGTACGGCAGCTTTAAGTGAACGCTAGTTATATGAAATACAATAAGGAAAATGCAAGAACGATTAATGTTTAGCGTGCAATCGGCAGCGAGGGCATTAGAGACGGAGCAAAAGCTCGGGTTAGGGAAGGGTGAGGAAAGAAACCGACCGCGCCCTTCCAAAGGAACGTCCGGCATTTGCTTTAAGCGAATTAGTGAAATCACGGAAAACACAAATGTTCATGGTCGGATGGAGACGTGAACTAGCGTCCTCCCGAAAGTGAGTCCAGTATGCTAACCACTGCGGCACATCGCTCGATATGAGACGCAGTTAATATGCATCAGTTATAAGACATTGGCAGATGAATGAAGGGATGAGACTTTTAATTTTCTCGTTCACGTCCTTCTCATTATCCAGATAACTATACAATGAGGAGACAAAACTAATGACACACCTCCTAAAATCTGTTAGGACCTCCTTTTGCCCGGTGTAGCGCAGCAACTCTACGTGGCATGGACTATATTGTGTTGGCTGAAGAGCCAACACTGTGTTACTAGAGGAGGCCGAAACGCACGCGTTTTAGCTCACGCAGGCTGGCGTGAGGAGGGAAGGACTATACTGACGTGACGTCTGGAACATGACAAGGAATGAGTATTCAGAAAGCGGGCGTAATTAGTTTGATACTTAACTTTAATCCATTAATGATGAACGTCGCTTTTGACGGTACATGATTCAAAATATTATCTGTTCAGTATACATAGTAACTGAATGGGGAGCCTTGCTAGGTCGCAGCAAATGACGTAGCTGAAGGCTATGCTAAGTTGTCGTCTCGGCAAATGAGAGCGTATGTAGACAGTGAACCATCGCTAGCAAAGTCGGCTGTACAACTGGGGCGAGTGCTGGGGAGTCTCTCTAGACCTGCCGTGTGGCGGCGCTCGGTCCGCAATCACTGATAGTGCCGACACGCGGGTCCGACGTATACTAACGGACCGCAGCCGATTTAAACGCTACCACCTAGCAAGTGTGGTGTCTGGCGGTGTCACCACAGACTAAACAAGTCGTTGGAAGTCCCTTGCAGAAATACTGAGCCATGCTGCCTCTATAGCCGTCCGTAACTTAGAACCGTGCGGTCTAGGGCGCTGCAGTCATGGACTGTGCGGCTGGTCCCGGTGGAGGTTCGAGTCCTCCCTCTGGCATGGGTGTGTGTGTTTGTCCTTAGGATAATTTAGGTTAAGTAGTGTGTAAGCTTAGGGACTGATGACCTTAGCAGTTAGGTCCCGTAAGATTTCACAAACTCGTAACTTCGAAAGTGTTGCCGGCGCAGGATTTTGCGCACGAAAAAAACTTTAGATTATGTCCCGTAAATGTTCGATGGGATTCATATCGGGCGATCTGGGTGGCCAAATCATTCGCTTGAACTGTCCAGAAGGTTCTTCAAAACAATCGCGTAGAATTGTGGCCCAGTGACATGGCGCATAGTTATGCATTAAATGAATGGCTGCACATGATCTTCCAGTTGCCGAAAATCCAGAGTACACACTCCATTCCATGTAAACACTGTCCATGCTATTATGGAGCCGCCACCATCTTGCACAGTGCCTTGTTGATGACTTGGGTACATGGCTTCGTGGCGTCTGCGCCACACTCGAACTCTTACTAACTGACATCGGGGCTCATCTGATCGGGCCGCGGTTTTCCAGTCGTCAAGGGCCCAACCGGTATGAGTAGGATGCCACGAGGGGCGCTGCAGGCGACATCGAGCTGTTAGCAAAGGCACTCGCGTCGGCCGTCTGCTGTCAGAGCCCATTAACGCCAGATTTCGCCGTGCTGTCCTAACGGATACGTCCGTCGTACTTCCCACATTGATTTCTGAGGATATTTCACGCACTGTTGCATCTCTGTCAGCACTGACAACTCTTCGCAAACGCCGCTGCTCTCGATCGTTACGTGAAGGCCGTGGGCTACTGCGTTATCCGTGGTGAGAGCCAATGCCTGACACTCGGTGTTCTCGGCACACTCTTGCCACTGTGGATCTCGGAATATTGAATTCCCTAACGATTTACGAAATGGACTGTCCCATGCGACTAGCTGCGACCTCCATTCCGCGTTCAAAGTCTGTTAATTCCCGATTTGCGACCATAATTACGTCGGGAACCTTCTCACATGAATCAGCTGAGTTCAAACGACAGCTCCGCCAACGCACTGCTCTTTTACACTTTGTGCTCGCGATACTGCCGCGATTTGTATATGTACATATCGCTATCCCATGACTTTCTCTCACCTCACTGTATGAACATTATATATAATTAGAAAAACAGTGTCGATGAAAAATCTCGCGTCGTATCCGTGGCTCTTGTTTTCGTGTTCGTTTAAAGCAGCTTCGGAAAATTCAGCGCTATCACCAGGCACCAGGAAACAATTGTCTCCCAGCAGTGACGGCTATCTAAATTGTTCCTCGCCTTATAGCGGGTGAGGCGCCTACCTGTTTCAACTCGAGTATGTTAAAAGACAACCTCTTTCAAATGGTTCAAATGGCTCTGAGCACTATGGGACTCAACATCTGACGTCATCAGTCCCCTAGAACTAAGAACTACTTAAACATAACTAACCTAAGGACATCACACACATCCATACCCGACGCAGGACTCGAATCTGCGACCGTAGAGGTTGCGCGGTTCCAGACTGAAGCGCCTAGAACCGCTCGGCCACTCCCGCCTGCCAGTCTCTTTCCATCGGGGCAGATAGTGACCATTCAATAAAGAGCAATGCGTTTTCGTAACTTCATTAACAATCGTAATACTGGCATTATTACAAAAATGCAACAGCAGTACTTTCTGCGCCAGAATGGCAGATCTGTATGAGGGACATTCAAATTCTTTCTTGTGGATCTGCCACAAGATGTTACGGAGCAAAAACCCTTTGAATATTGTGATTTTTGTGCTGTTGCTGCGGGAGTCCGGATGGATACCTGGTAATTTACGCAAATTCCCGTGAAAACTTACTCAGCCGAATTGACGTGCAAAGTCATGCCTAAGCATTGGACTTTAAAATGATTGAAAACACTTGGTACGAAAGATAATATTATATTGCTGAAAATCATTCAGCTTGATTTGCAGCTTGATGAACCATCTCTTCTCGGTGGTTTTCCTCGAGAGTTTCATGAACACCGCGTATCGCTCGGCTCGGCGTCGTTAGTTTCCGTAAACAGTGAACTGCAGAATCAGAGGACGCACCATTCAAAGTACCTCAAACACATCACGCCAGTCCGCCAATTAAATGTATTTTTACTCTGTAATTTGCTGTCAGACTTACGAAAGATAAATATCGCTGCGTTTGCCTAGTACAAATATTGCTCTACACGAAAACTAGATTAAAAATATAATTAACCGAGTCAAAAGTTATTTGGGTCAAAAGTTAGAGGTCTAACCTCATATATATTATGTGGTTCTTTACCTTCTGCCGGCGTATTTTATGGCAAAATAATATCCATAGGTGTACTGCCGGCTGCTGGAGCCTACATAGAGTGTAACATTTCGACGACTGATTCTGTCGCCATCACCATGCACCTGATGATGGCGACACGATCGACTGCCGAAATATTGTGCCCTTCGGACAGCCAACAGTCGTCGTTACGTCCGTGTATTAATTTGTATGCACGTGGGTTACACCTCAGGCACGCGGCTACAACAAGGGCAATATCTACCGGCAACGTGAATTTATAAGCCAAACAGCCCCCTAACGCACGCAGAAACAAGAGGAAACACGCACCATTCACCATTTACGCGTCTCCAAAGCCATAGTCGAGAGTTACGAGTTCAAAAACTTACTGCTAAGTGAAATACTGTTAATGGTGAGTGCACACTTCGATTTTACATCGCGTAAATTATGATGACGTCAAAGCCGTGAAGGTTTTTAGGGCTCCTTGCCTCAAGCGGTAAAAATGGAAATATTAAAGCATCGTTTTGCTATCCGTCGCTCTGTGTGTCTGTCCGACTTCTGAAAACCCTTTTTCTCACGAACTCGCGACCTCACTCATCAAAACTTAACAGCGTACTTCCCGTTGGCAGAGAACCATGAAATTTGGCAAAATGACGGTTTCACAGTACAAGGAAAGAAAAAAATCCGAAAACAGTAAATTCCTATCTATATCAGATGAAAAAAATTGTCATCGCTTATGTGACTTTCTCTCTCTTTGCCTGTCTGTTAAGACCCGTTTTTCTTAGGAGCACGTAGAGGTATCAAGCTGAAATTTATGTCACAGACTAAGTCAATGCAACCAACAGCTACGGCCATTTATATCGCATATTTTGATACTAGCAAACTCACTCATCAAAACCTATAGGTTACTTCCCGTTGGCCTACAGTCATGATTTTGGCAAGAAGTTAGGTTTCGCAATACACTCACCGGAAAAGATCTGAAAACTGTAAATTTTTAATTATATCACACGAAAAATTTAAATACCTGGGGTCGTACATACAGAGGGACGGAGGACTGGAAAGCGAGATACAACAGCGAATAAATTGCGTTTGGAACAACTGGAGGAAAATGAGTGGAGTGCTGTGTGACAAGAAGGTGAGCACTGGGTTGAAACGGAAGGTGTACAAGTCGGTGGTAAGGCCTGCAGGAAAGGAAGATGGAAGTGGCGGAAATGAGGATGCTGAGGTCGATGTGTGGGGTAACAAGGAAGGACAGAATTATAAATGAATTTGTTAGAGGAGCTGTGAAAGTGGGACCCTTGGGGAAAAAGATACAAGAGAGCAGACTAAGGTGGTACGGACACTTACAGAGAAAAGGGGAAGAGTATATCGGAAACAGAGTTGAAGATATAAAGATTGAAGCAGCGAGAAGGAGAGGAACACCGAAGATGAGGTGGAAGGATAAGATATCTGGGACCTAAGGGAGAAAGGATGGAAGAAGGAAGAGGCAGTGGATAGAGAACTATGGAGGAGAAGGATCCCGAAGAGCAACGCCGACCCTACGTGACGGGGGACAAGGCGACGATAAAGAAGAAGAAGAAGAAGAAGAAGAAGAAAGAAGATCACACGAAAAATATTTCTTTTTTCATTTGTTATTCGACGTCAGGGCTGATATTAAAACCAAAAGTACTTCTCCATTCAGGCTGACTGGGTCGCAATGGTAAAATTCAAACATCAGGCAAGGAATAACTTTATTGCTCATACGAGGCGTTTCGGAATTCGTCCATCAACAGATATCCAGGAGCCGTTATTTGCTTGTAGACATGGCCTTCCAAGTTGTCTGCGGGTGTTTCACATACAACTTCAAACGCCACATGTACATTCAATAATCGTTCCTGGATACCTGGTAATGGATACATTCCGAAACACGTCATACGAGCAAAAAAATTATTCCTTGCCTGATGTTTGAATTTTACCACTGCGACCCAGTCAGTGTGAATGGAGAAGTACTGATTATTATAAGGGTGGTCGCTTGCCCCCTGCATGACTTTATTTCGCATTTATATTACTGAAATTGAAACATCCTCGAAAATCTTGGAATCCCCATGACCGATATCTTGCCAGTAACAGGGTTGACAACACGTAAAAATGATCGAAATTCTCTGTTTCCGGAATGGGTCAAATGTCTATTTACATAATTAAGTTTGTACGGAACGCTCAGTTCGCGAGTCCTGTTCGCACCTGGCCAATTTTTTGCTATTAAGATTGACAAATTAAGTGTAGGACGCACATATGCAATGACGTATTCCCCTGACTTACAATGTCCTTTAAGTTATGCTATAGCAGTTTAGTAAGCACTGACAAAAACAAATTATTAATTTTTCATTATTATTATTATAACGGTAAAATATTTATAGATTTATTGTTATTAAAATCCTAGGTATCTGTAGCATGTTAAAATTGACGGTGTTGGGTGACAGGGTCAAAGGTCTGCAGTGAAAGTCACCTGCAAACTGATCAACAACAAAAACGCTCTAGCCGGCCGGAGTGGCCGAGCGGTTCTGGGCGCTCCAGTCTGGAACAGTGCGACCGCTACGGTCGCAGGTTCGAATCCTGCCTCGGGCATGGATGTGTGTGATGTCTTTAGGTTAGTTAGGTTTAAGTAGTTCTAAGTTCTAGGGGAATTATGACCACAGCAGTTGAGTCCCATAGTGCTCAGAGCCATTTGAACCATTTTGAAAACGCTCTAGAAGGGGTGGTGTTGGCTCACTATCATTCCCCCTCCTCCTGAATTACGAACACGTTGTGACCTACCGAAGGAAAGAACCGCGTGTGAATGGTTCAAATGGCTCTGAGCACTATGGGACTTAACTTCTGAGGTCATCAGTCCCCTACAACTTAGAATAACTTAAACCTAACTAACCTAAGGACATCACACACATCCATGCCCGAGGCAGGATTCGAAGCTGCGACCGTAGCGGTCGCGCGGTTCCAGACTGTAGTGCCTAGAACCGCTCGGCCACCCCGGCCGGCCGCGTGTTAATCACACACAGAGTGATCGCTGCTACTGCGTGCGCATTTTGCGTGGACGGACCCGATAAGATGTCCAGCTGTCGTCGTCAGGGACAGAAGGGAACAGGTGTCTGCCAGCCGGCAGGCAGATGACCGCAGCGCCGCCCGCACGTCCAACATATGCCGCGGGGGCGGTCCTGCGGCGTCTCCTCCACCCAGACCGCCGCTACAAAGGATTTCACAAAGCGCCGCAGCAAAGCCAGATTCTCATATTCCAGTCTCTCTCTTGTTGTTCACTTCGACAGCGTCAGTGTCTAAAGCAGTTTACCAATACAATACAGCGTCTGACGCACTACCTTCTAAAAAGGTATTTGTCAAACGCTGATTCTCTGTCACGGTCCCCACTAACAATTCGGTGGCGGTTCCAGGGGACTGCGAGCTAGAGATGAACATTGAAAAATACACGAATGTTTATTTCGACGCTACAAAACCGTGTTTGCCGGCCGCTGTGGACGAGCGGTTCTAGGCGCTTCAGTCTGGAACCGCACGACCGCCGCGGTCACGGGTTCGAATCCTGCCTCGGGCGTGGATGTGTGTGATGTCCTTAGGTTTAAGTAGTTCTAAGTTCTAGGGGACTGATGACCTCAGATGTTAAGTCCCATAGTGCTCAGAGCCATTTGAACCATTTGAAACCGTGTTTCACTTATCTTGACCACCCAAAATCAAGTTTTGTCCAGGACCAAAATAAAAAATGTGTCAAGCAAATGTTGCTGAGTTACCAGGGAGTCATTAACCGCCATGACAGCCTTTCTTTTAACTTTGATCGTTACGAAGATACGAACAGCAATTTATCTTTTTTAAATCGTGCATTTTTTCGGCAGTCCACGTCTTGTCCTCAAGACCTGTTTAAAAACGTATCACAGAAAACCATCCACGGAAGTACGATGTTATTAAAAGCGGAACACACGGCTGACTGGCTCCCCTGTAACAGCATGAAGTTGCAGCATTAGAAAATTGCAGCGAAATGCAGGAAGATCTGCAACGGATAGGCACTTGGTGCAGGGAGTGGCAACTGACCCTTAACATAGACAAATGTAATGTATTGCGAATACATAGAAAGAAGGATCATTTATTGTATGATTATATGATGGCGGAACAAACACTGGTAGCAGTTACTTCTGTAAAATATCTGGGAGTATGCGTGCGGAACGATTTGAAGTGGAATGATCATATAAAATTAGTTGTTGGTAAGGCGGGTGCCAGGTTGAGATTCAATGGGAGAGTCCTTAGAAAATGTAGTCCATCAACAAAGGAGGTGGCTTACAAAACACTCGTTCGACCTATACTTGAGTATTGCTCATCAGTGTGGGATCCGTACCAGATCGGGTTGACAGAGGAGATAGAGAAGATCAAAAGAAGAGCGGCGCATTTCGTCACTGGGTTATATAATAAGCGTGATAGCGTTACGGAGATGTTTAGCAAAATCGAATGGCAGACTCTGCAAGAGAGGCGCTCTGCATCGCGGTGTAGCTTGCTGTCCAGGTTTCGAGAGGGTGCGTTTCTGGATGAGGTATTGAATGTATTGCTTCCCCCTACTTATACCTCCCGAGGAGATCACGAATGTAAGATTAGAGAGATTCGAGCGTGCACGGAGGCTTTCCGGCAGTCGTTCTTCCCGCGAACCATACGCGACTGGTACAGGAAAGGGAGGTAATGACAGTGGCACGTAAAGTGCCCTCCGCCACACACCGTTGGGTGGCTTGCGGAGTATAAATGTAGATGTAGATGTAGTACGGGTACACAGCGTACTTAGTCGGTTATTTACGGGAGTTGGCAGTGAACTAACGGAAAATCAAGCTAAATGCACACATTCAATGAACCGTCTTCAGTTGAAGGTTTGTATGAGTACAATGTATACCGACGAAGAGAAGGTAGAAATGCTACTCATTTATGGAGATTGTCATAACGTTTCCTTATTTACAATACGCACACATGTAGTGCAGTACAGCAATATTTTTAAACGATCTAGAATTTCTACCTTCTCTTCGTTGGTGAACACTGTACTGACACAAACCTTTAACTGAAGACAGTTTATTGAATTAACGGTGTGCAGTTTTCTTGTGTTTCTGTTTGTTGGTCGTCAACTTCTGGCAGTGGGCGTGTTACGTACCCCAGGTACCTACATTATGTGTGAATAGTGGAGAGTCAAAATCAGTTTCGTGTTTAAGTTTTTAATAATATCACTTTCACAAGAATGGTACACTGTGATAGGAATTTAAACACTTCTTGACGAGAGGAAATGGATTAATGAAATAAATGTAGAGTGCTATGGTTCAAATGGCTCTGAGCACTAAGGGACTTAACATCTGAGGTCATCAGTCCCCTAGAACGTAGAACTACTTGAACCAACTAACCTAAGGACATTACACACATTCATGCCCGAGGCAGGATTCGAACCTGCGACCTTAGCAGCAGCGCGGTTGCAGACTGACGCACCTAGAACCGCTCGGCCACACCGGCCGGCTGTAGAGTGCTACTTAAAAAAGATGTACAGCTGTTCGTATCTTTGTGTCGAACGTAGTTACAACAGAGGTAAACTTGTTGGGTAATGTCCCCTTGGTAGTTAAAAAACATTTGCGTAATAACTTTTTATCTTGCCTCTGGACAAAAAGTTATTTGCAGTGCTGAAGATAAATCGAGAAGTTTCTGTTTTACATGGTTGCACCAATGTTATGAGATGCACAGATCAGCGAGAACATTTTGACGACCGACATACTATCGTTATAAACTGGTCCAGGCAATAGCAGCGTCACCTGGCGAGGAATGACTGCTAGTCAGACACACGCATTCATGCTGTCCTTGGGTCGATTGGGGAAGGCGCCGACTTTTTTTTTTTTTGTCACTATGGTACTTAACTTCTGAGGTCATCAGTCCCCTAGAACTTAGAACTACTTAAACCTAACTAACCTAAGGACATCACACACATCCATGCCCGAGGCAGGATTCGAGCCTGCGACCGTAGCGGTCGCGCGGTTCCAGACTGTAGCGCCTAGAACCGCTCGGCCACCCCGGCCGGCGGCGCCGATCTAACCGAGGGCAGATCGTGATGGGCCGGAGGCTCGGGCACGAGCATTTCGGGAACTGCACGATTTGTCGGGTGTTCGAGGAGTGCTGTGGTGAGTGTCATCAACACTTGCCGAAGCCAGGGTGACACCACGTCCAGACGCCGTGGGGTTGGGTGGCCATCCCTCATTACAGATGTCGGACATCGTAGGCTAGGCAGACTGCTAAAACAGGACAGGCGACGAACTGTGGCGGAACTAACATCAGACTTTTAATACTGGGCAGAGTTCAAATGTGTCTGACAACACAGAGCACTGATCACTCATAACGATGCGCCTCCGAGCCGACGATCCATGCGTGTGTCACCACGACATCGGCAGCTACGACTGAAATGGGTACGTGACCACTGGCAGTGGACGTTGGCGCAGTGTCACAGCGTTGATTCCGCGTCCGGCCATCCTGATTTAGGTTTTCCGTGATTTCCCTAAATCGCTCCAGGCAAATGCCGGGATGGTTCCTTTGAAAGGGCACTGCCGACTTCCTTCCCCATCCTTCCCTAATCCGATGAGACCGATGACCTCGCTGTTTGGTCTCTTCCCCCAAACAACCCAACCCAACCCAACCCAACCCAACCCCAACAGCGTTGATGGTCTGACGAATCCCGATACCTTCTTCATCATGCCGATGGGAGGGCGCGAATCCCTCGTCTTCCAGGGCAACAGCTCCTGTATTGCGGAACAGAGACAAGCTGGCGGTGGCTCCATTATGATCTGGGAAACACTCACTTGGGCAACCACAGGTCCAGTGGAGCTCGTGCAAGGCACCAAGATGGCCAAGGAATATCGCACGCTGGTTGCAGACCACGTAGACCTCTTCATGACGAGCCGGCCAGGGTGGCCGAGCGTTTCTAGGCGCTACAGTCTGGAACCGAGCGACCGCCACGGTCGCAGGTTCGAATCCTGCCTCGGGCATGGATGTTTGAGATGTCCTTAGGTTAGTTAGGTTTAAGTAGTTCTAAGTTCTAGGGGACTGATGACCTCAGAAGTTAAGTCCCATAGTGCTCAGAGCCATTTGAACCATTTTTTTCTTCATGACGATCATGTTTCCCGACAGCAGAGGAATTTTTCAACAAGATAATGCGCCATGTCGCAAGACCAGGAGTGTGATGGAGTGGTTCAGAGAATACAATGGCGAGTTCCAATTGATAAACTGCCCCCCCCCTCCCCCAACTCTCCAGGTCTGAACCCAGTCAAGCATATCTTGGATGTGATTGAACGTGGCGTCAGAGCACATCGACCCCCTCCCCCCCCCCCCCCAAGGAATTTACGGGAATTAGATGACTTTTGTATGCAGATGTGATGCCAACTCCCTCTAGCCACCTACGAAAGCCTCATTGCCCCCATGCTACGACGGGTCGTTGCTGTTATCCTTGCCAAAGGTGGACATACCGGCTATTAGATACGTGATCATAATGTTCTGGCCGACAAGTGTATATAGAAGAATCGATGTTCCCTACACATCACTTGTTTTTTCACTGTTAAAGACGGAAATGGTTTAGATACACCTGACGCTGAAAGAAAACAGATACTTTTATTTATAAATTATAGAGTGCAGCAATCAGTCGTCGTTTTTTAGATTTTATTACGCAGATCCAGATTTCGACTAGTGGCTGGTCCCCGTTGTTGAATACAAAGAAATGTGACTGACGCCGGAACAACAGGGACTAGCCACTAGCCGAAATCTGGATTTGCGTAATAAAATCTAAAAGAGGACGACTGATTGCTGCACTCTATAATTTATAAGCCACATAACAGTCGCTGAGTGCACCCACTTTCCGAATGGAAGGTAACCTGATGAGATACTTTATTAATGTGCAAAACATTTTATTTAGAAATTACAGATACAGTTATAAGAAAAATACCTTCAAAAATCCTTTAATTTCTTTCTGTGCTTCACAGAAACAAAATTTTATTCAATCTTTTTCTCTTTAAATAAATTCGTTATTCCTTCGAAACTTTTACCGTCTGTGAGAATAGTTTTTTTCCGATGGAATAGTTCTACCGACTGTCGACCGCTGTCAAATAGTTAAAAAGATTTTATAAATTACTGGAAATTTATTTTATACTCTTTTCAGATTTCTAACCGATTTTCGTTTAATCTCCCTACAAGGGTTCTCAAATAACCTGAAAGTTCATCATCGGATTTATTCAAATGGCTCTGAGCACTATGCGACTTAACTTCTGAGGTCATCAGTCCCCTAGAACTTAGAACTACTTAAACCTAACTAACCTAAGGACACCACACACATCCATGACCGAGGCAGGATTCGAACCTGCGACCGTAGCGGTCGCGCGGTTCCAGACTGTAGCGCCAAGAACCGCTCGGCCAAACTAAACACCACATTGCGGTATTAGGAACAAGCGAGTGAATATTTGTGCTGCTCCTTTTGGACAATACTTCGTTATAGATCATGGCATCATGCAATCGCCGTACAGCTAAAGCACAATAACCAAAGATATTCTCGTGTTGACTTGAGCGTAAGTAATGCGATTACAAAATATAAGCAACCCAATGTATGAGACAATTATATACCTACATATATACTGTGGAAGTCACTTTAAGATGTGTGGCGGTGAGTACTTCGTATACCAATGACTTGTGACCCCTGCCTTGCTCAAAGCGCAGCTGGAATAACTGGGTAGGAAATCGTCAATCGTGGTACTAAATACGATTCCCCACGCACTGTACAGCTGCTTGCGGAGTATATACGTCAGCGTCTGCCACACCCTCAGTAACCTCTGGTATCGCCTGCCAGAAATTTCGTGCGTTAATACAGTGACAATCGACGGCGTGAACTTGGTTTGGCGGGCGGAAGGACGGAAACTGGTTTACAACAGTCGGGAGTGTTTCGCCAGGGGCTGTACCAGAAAACCTGTTGACGGCCGTCCGCAAGGGGATAAAAAGAAGTACACGAGGCGCGCAAACAATAGCGCGTGGCGTGCAAACGAGCGGCAGGGGACAGGGGACAAGGGACAGACAGCTGGTGGAGTACCGTGCCGCAGCGTACTAAAAAGGCGGACGCGGTCAGCCCCGGCGTCGCTGCGCCCCGTCGTATTGGTACATCACAATTAAGCGGCGCCACGCCGGGGTGGGGGATGCCACACACCGTGGGTGGAGGGGGGGGGGGGCGAGCAGGCGGTGTGGAGGTGGGCTGCAGTGGGGTGGGGTGGACCGGCAAGCAGCACGGCACATATCGACCCAGGCGGCGGCCGGCGCTCTACACCTCCGCGCTGTCCCTGCCGCAAAAACAACACACACACACACACACACGCACAGGTCCCAACTCACACTCCCTTCCCCTGGTGCCGTCCACACTGCCGAATATGCGTAATATTTACGTCATCAAAGACTTGAACAGCAATAGTTAACCGAATTAACAGTTTCGTATTCGCTGAGCGAGTTCAGAGCACTCATCATTCATAACTGTTCGGTCGTGTTTCTTGCAAGAAAAACATTGCCCTTCGTCTGAGGGGAGTGAAGTGAAGTCACTGACAAGGGGAGGCCACGACGCTTGGAACGCGGATTTACTGCAAAACTTCACACACTCGTAGTACTCCGTGAGGACAACAAATTGTGTAAGCAGTATCGCGTACTTCTCGAGCGTTATTGAGAAAATCGCAAGATAATTTCGGTCGTCAAATATATACCTGTGCGTGGCCATTTTTGCCATAAAGCGGCGGCAGCCGCCGGTAAAGACAGCAGTTTTGGATCCAAGCAAGCGAGGAATGGGTCTAACCGACTTCATGTCTAAAGCGATGGCACTGTATGTCAAACGAACATGGAGCATAATGTGTAATGATCCAGGGTGCATTACAGAAAAACTATACGATATTGTCAGGCCAGAAAGTGTAGAGCCGCCGATAAATATACAAAACACATCAGGGAGTATTATCTTGAACTAAGTTATCTCAGCAAAAAGCTTTTAAACTCCAAAAACGTTACAGCAAAGGCGATTTTAGCTGAAAGATGGAAACATGAAAGGAAAAATAACACAGAAACTAAATATGCTAAAATACCATGGAATGTGGTCTGGAAAAGCATCAGTAGTGATGTTCTTTCGTCTGACGTGAGAACAGCGTGGTACAAGGTAGTCAATAACATCATCAGCACTAATGAGCGTCTCTTTGCCATCGGTTTAAGTGACACAAACCTCTGCAGCAAATGCAACCTCGTTGATAGTGTGCCTCATCGTTACACTTGTGGAGATCGGATTATCAACTGGAGTTGGACCAGGGAGAAAATTGCTCAAATAGCAAGAACTTCACCAAACAATGTACCGACTAACATTTTCTTCAGACCAGAGGAAAGTTACTACCCTCAGACAAAAAATAACGCAGTGATTTAGTTAATGGGCAAATATACAAGTTATGTTTTTAACAATATTAGGAGCGATAAACATATTGAATACAAGATGTACATGGAAAATGAATTCGAGAAAATACTTAAATATCAGAATCACAATAAGAAATATGGTTGCATGCTCCGAATTGTCTTCAACAGAATGGGTATAGGTTAGGAACTGGATTCCTAGTAGAGAGGGAATGGGTTGGGTCACGTTCCCGACCCTAACCTCACCTGCAAGTCACACATGAAAAATAAATCAGTAGTACAGCAGATACAAAAATAGGACGACAAACATCTGGTGTCTGATATAAGGAAAGATCTTGAACTCCCTATGGATGCGTTTAGAAAGCTGGAACTGACAAAAATAACAAGGCAGTGAAGGGCTTTGTGATGTCGCTGTTCGGGACTGCTCTTCTTTCCACGTAATTTACCCTGGAAGGAACACACATCAAGGATTTACTGAATGATTAATTTGGGTCTGGGAAATGATGATGAGGAACCTCAGGCTGCAGAAGACGAAAATGTGCATGCTCAACAGACACCAGTTGAAGGTGACAGTGAAGGTGCCAAATTGTGCTACTGCTAAAGACTCATTCTTTGAATGCTGCAATTTATGACTGCAATTATCTGTCACCTTATTTATGTCATTTCATTATAGCCATTTTTGTTACTGTTTTTATGGAATAAAAAGAAAGTGGTTAGCGTTCGAGCCCCGTAATCACTGGATCGATGGATCGAGTCCCGCTCGTCAGTTTTTTTTAAATTTCCAACACAGTAATTTTCTTTACTATTTATATTGCAATTGATATAATGGGAAAAATACGTGTAATCGGATGAACTTTTATTAAATTTACAATTTTATTTGGCAGTATACAAATTTTTATTGTCACAGGTAATATAATATTCATAACTATCGACTAGCAAGCGACCAAAAGCATAAAGTAATACTGAAAACGTATGCTTGTCCGTGATTTGAGAAATAAATCCCTTATACCCGGAAGGAGCCCTAAACGACTTGTTACCTCCAAGATCTGACCGGCACAGACCGCTTTCGAAAGATGTACAGGGTGTCCGAAAAGACTTTCCCTGATTACATAAATTGATAACTCAGGCTAGAAGTAAGATACAAATATGTAAATTTTGTCGAATTGTTTACAACTATCAAATTTTTTTGTTTTAGATTCGCAGTACGTAAGTAGTGGATGAGGTGCAGTGCCCAAGAAGCCATGTTAACCAATCAGAAGAAGGCACAGTGTGTCCTGTGGTACCATGAGACACGATCACCAAGCACAGTGCAGAGACATTTCCAGACAACATTTGGAAGGAATCCACCTGATGTCAAGAGCATTAAAGCCTGGCATGAGAAGTTCAAGAACACAGGATCGGTTGCTGACCTTCCGAGGTCTGATCGACCGAGAACCTCAACAGACAGGGTGGAAGCTGTAAGGCAGTCTTTTCTGCGAAGTCCGAAGAAATCGGTGCGCAGGTCCTCACGTGAATTACAGACGCCAAAAAGCTCTCTCCATGACATTTTACACAAACGTTTATTGTTTCGTGCATTCAAAGCGCAAATCGTTCAGGCCTTGTTGCCCAATGACAGTACACGTCGATATGACTTTGCGGTCGAAATGCAATCACGTATTGAGGACGATGATGGTTATCTCATACTAATTGCCTTTTCCGACGAAGCGACCTTTTTTGTCAGTGGAGTAGTGAATCGCCGTAATGTGCGCATTTGGGGTTCACAACCCCCTGGCGAGGTCATGGAGTGCACCAGAGGCAGTCCAAAGGTGAGTGTTTGGTGCGCGCTATTGCACGATCGAATTATCGGGCCATTCTTCTTCGCTGAGGCTACCATCACATCTGCAGTGTATCTGGACATGTTGCAACTGTATGTTGTTCCTCAGCTGCTTCAGTATTACCCCGATGTCTTGTTTCAGCAAGACAGTTCAAAAATGGTTCAAATGGCTCTGAGCACTATGGGACTCAACTGCTGTGGTCATAAGTCCCCTAGAACTTAGAACTACTTAAACCTAACTAACCTAAGGACAGCACACAACACCCAGCCATCACGAGGCAGAGAAAATCCCTGACCCCGCCAGGAACCGAACCCGGGAACCCGGGCGTGGGAAGCGAGAACGCTACCGCACGACCACGAGATGCGGGCAGCAAGACAGTGCACCGCCTCATTGGCGTTTGGACGTCCGTGCCTATCTCGATATGACCTTTCCTGGGCGATGGATTGGTCGTGATGGGCCAACGGTTTGGCCTCCACGCTCTCCTGACATAACCCCATTAGACATCTTTTTATGGGGTTATGTCAAGGAGGAGGTCTACCCAACACGTGTACCAGATCTTGAAACCCTGCGGCAACGGATAACCACAGTCGTTGAATCGATCCCTCAAGTGATGTTGGCTAATGTGTGGACGGAAATTGAATATCGCCTAGATGTGCTACGTGCTACCAAGAGTGCTCATGTGGAAGTTTACTGATGTGTGAAAAAAACTTTGATAGTTTGTAAACAATTCGACACCAGTTTCATATTTGTATCTTACTTCTAGGCTGATTATCAATTTATGTAATCAGGGAAAGACTTTTCGGACACCCTCGGACACCGTCGCTTCCGACATTACGAGTACAAGTTGCAGGATGGTATTTTTCGTAGAAACACGGAAAACATAAAGTTAAACGGCACCAGCTGCATTGAATAAATGCTATGTTTCCGCATACGCACGGTCTTTTGAGGTTTTCCGTGGAAAAATTAACCTCGTTAACATTTTCATAAACCTCTCTTTCAGACGCTTATTTGGAAGAAAACCATGCATAACGCAGCATTTCCTTAAATATCGGCGCTGATAATTGGTCATGCAATATCGACTGTATTTTAATAGCATCTTCACGAGAAGCAATTTCTCGTTCTCTTTTGATTAAATACGAACAATTTTGAAGACACGGACAAGCATACATTTTCAGTATCACTTTATGCGTTTGGTCGTTTACTAGCGGATAGTTATGAATATTATATTATTTGTGATGATAAATATTTGTAGACTGCCAAATAACACTGTAAATTTAATAAAAGTTAGTCCGATTATATATATTTTTTCCCCATTATACCAATTGCAATGTAAATAGTAAAGAAAATTAGTGTTAGAAATTAAAAAAATAAGTGATGAACGGGACTCGATTCATCGATCCAGCGATTACGGGGCTTGAATGCTAACCACTCGGCTGCCGCCAACCGAAATTATCTTGAGATTTTCTCAATAACGCTTGAAAAGTACGCGCTACTGCGTACACATTTTGTTGTCCTCATGGAGTACTACGAGTATAGGAAGTCTGCAGTAAATCCGCTTTCCAAACGTTGTGGCCTCCCCTTGTGAGAGGGATGACTGGCATTTAGAGAGGGTGTCTCGGTTAAATGACTAATACAGAAGGGTCCGTGTCATACGGAGTGTCCCAGGAGGAATGGCCAATATTTCCTATGGCAAGGAACGATCATTCTAAGCAAGTAAGTCTAGCAAATATAGCCTCTAAACTGCATACCTTTTGTTCAGTAGAAGAGATGTGCTTCACACGATCGAAGGCGAACGACTACTCACAACTCTTCAGGTATGCATTTAGAGACCCTGTTTACTAGACTTCTTTGCTTCGGATGATCGTCCTGTCATATCCTTGAATACTGACCGTTCCTACTGCAACACCCTGTACAAATGAGCTCGTAGTTACAGTCTGTAGCCGACCTGATCACGTAGCTCAACGCGCAACAAGCTAACTTACTATTGCCAGGGATGTGATCGAGATCCGCGCGTCAGCTTGGCGACCGTCTGTCTGCTATAACCACCAGCTTCTGGTATATAGGCGGTTTTCCACGCTTGTTTAGGCGAATGTTGGGTTGGTATCCAATCTCCGCGTCGAAAAATACGATACAAATGCAGAATACGCCTTTTGGATGTTGTAGTTCTTCTTACTTTCCATGTTTCCTAAGAAAAAAATGGAGATGAATTCCGCCAAATGCAAGACATCATCTGATTAGTTTTCTTTTACCCAAACTTGTTTGAGAACTGTAAAGTAAGAAGATGGGACGATACATAACGAAGGCCATATACTAGTATCCCATACTAACTCTCGATGTATACGTCGGCTTACGTAACTTAATGACCATACATTGCAACGATAATTGTTGACAGAATAAATGAAACTGAGGGATATGCAACTAAATAATAATGGAATACAGCAAAATTATGATGAAACGTTGTTTCCATTCGAAATGTAACAAATGTTACAACTAGTACGAGGGTAATCCCAAAAGTAAGGTCTCCTTTTCTTTTTATAAGTACACAGACCTGTTTATTTCTGCAATGGTTTACCTCGGTTTACAGCTTGAACATTTAGCTATTTTTCAACATAGTCACAATTTCTGTCCATGCATTTTTGTGGACGCTGTGGCAGTTTTTGTATGCTCATATCATACCAGCTCGCCGCCATGCTGTTCAGAAAGTTATGAACCTCTTCTTTCACCTCGTCGTCGGAGCTGAATTGCTTTCCGGCCAAACGTTCTTTTAACCTAGGGAACAGGTCATATTCACTGGGCGCCAAGTCAGGACTCTAGGGGGGTGGGTGATTATTTTCCACTGAAACTGTTGCAGGAGAGTAACGGTTTGCCGAGCGATGTGTGGGCGAGCATTGTTATGGAGAATGTGTACGCCCTTGCTCAACATTCCTCTTCGCCGATTCTGAATTGTCCGCTTGAGTTTTTTCAGTCTCACAGTACCTGTCAGCGTTAATTGTGGTCCCAGCGATTCAGCTCCGACGACGAGGTGAAAGAAGAGGTTCATAACTTTCTGAACAACATGGCGGCGAGCTGGTATGACATGGGTATACAAAAACTGCCACAGCGTCTACAAAATGTATCGATAGAAATGGTGATTATGTCGAAAAATAGCTAAATGTTCAAGCTGTAAACTGATATAAACCACTGTAGAAATAAATAGGTCTATGCAATTATAAAAAAATAGGAGACCTTACTTTGGGATTACCCTCGTATTTACAAAATTTGTACACAAAAATGACATTCTAATAATATTTCAGATATATATAAAGATCAAGGACTCATGTTAGAATCGAAATCAAACCTGTATTTAAAAAATATTGACATTTATAAATCATATATTCTTATAAAAATGTATCTGAACGTATTTCGGCAATGACGGCTGTCATATTTCGTTACGTTTATTATTCTGAAATCATTATAACTAGTTATAAATCCAAACTGTCACTTTTTGAAACACCATTGAAATTTTAACTGTAAACTTCAAAACCAGTGTTCTGAACAGTGTGTGCATTTATATTTGGATTGTTAAAACATATATAAGGACCAGTGGCAGCAACGTTGGCATGGCTATTATGGTCTTCAAATTATGCTGGGTCAGTGTCATTCCATCTTTCTAGTCCGAATAAACACTTTGTTAACCATGTTTTTGTATCGACCACATCTCTCAGTAGCATTGATTAAACAAGACAAGCAGATCTGACACTGCGGAGAGCCCAAGACTTTCTTTTAAATGAATAAATTGGCAGTGAAGAGATACACACCGGAATTACGACCATTAAGAAACAGCAAACGAAGTATCCATTTCTAGTGGCCACGACAGGTGGTTACGTTTCAGCAATTCATTTCCTATCTTCGGTGGGTTTTATTTATTATTCTTCCTGCAAATTATCATGACACGACAACATGTAAAGGAGGTAAACTGACGTAAAATTTAACGCCCGTTATCGCTTCACTCTAAGTGCAAATAGCTTCAATATAATTTCATATGACGTCCTTAAGATGTTATCAAGTCAAAATAATCTCCAGAAAGAATAGTAAGTACAACATCACAGAAAATGCTACAACATGTTTGGATAAAATAAAACAAACCCAACAGTGTGTTGCATAAGACAGAATTTCTTTCCAGTTTCTCCAAATTAATATATGGTAACATCAACAGCAAAGTTTACGCGATTCACAGATAGATGGCGTAGAATGTAGACGCTTTCTTAAGTTAACTGAATGAGTGTAGCAACAGGAAGTAAATCCGACCAAGAAGCTGAAATAATAATAAAAAATTCCGAACTCAATAACAGCTGAAACCGCACGATACTATAAACGGTAGGAAAGAGGTTAACGTCTGTAGCCTACAAGGATGATCGTAGAAGACGCACTTGTGTACAGCGAGAAGACATCGCTAGAAAACTGAAATGAAATGCACAGTTGCGTGTGATCAGTGAGTGGTTCAAACATTGGCAGCTGACTAAACATAAAGAAATGTAATCCAACGCATGACGAAAAGATACGATATCGTTTGACTACCAGATACGCTATCATTCACTGGAATCAGTCACAACCTTCAAGTATCTACGAGTATATGCCCGGATCGATTTCTCCATCTATATACTACAAGCTCTAAGGCGCTGCAGTCATGGACTGTGAGGCTGGTCCCGGCGGAGGTTAGAGTCCTCCCTCGGGCATGGGTGAGTGTGTGTGTGTCTGTCCTTAGGATAATTTAGGTTAAGTAGTGTGTAATCTTAGGGACTGATGACCTTAGTAGTTAAGTCCCATAAGATTTCACACACATTTATTCCACAAGCCACCTTACGGTGTGTGGTGGAGGGGTACTTCTGGTATCGTATTTTCTTCTCCCTTCCCTGTTCCATTCATGAATGGCGCGAGGGAAGAATGGTAGTCGGTGAACCTCCGTATTAGCTCAAATTTGTCCGATTTTCTCATTGTGGTCATTTCGCGAAAGGCGTGTGGAATAAAGTAATACATAAGACATGTCTTCCCGGAGAGTGCTCTCCCAGAACATTTTTTAAAAAAAAGACCTTTCCATTATGTGCATGGTCTCTCTTATACCGATTACCACTAGAATTTGTTGAGCAACTCCCGGACGTTCTCGCGCCGACAGAGCTGTCCCGTTGGATTGTCTCCCATCTCTTCCATTAATCGAACCTGGCAAAGGCGCCACACGAACCAGCATTACTCAGGAATCGGCCGAATAAGCGTTTTGTAAGCCACTCCTTCCGTAGATGAATTACGTTTCCTCCAGATTCTCCCAATCAATCTCCCTCTTGCATCTACTTTTCTTACATTGTGGTTTTATGTGATCACTCCAATTGCGGTCGCTCCTACCTATTTCACGGTAGTTACTGTTACTAGCGATTTGTGCTAACAGTGTAATCGAATTAATGTAGTATGACGATGTAAAAGTGGGTTAATTTATTGGAAGAGTCTGAGGAAGTGTAGTTCACTCACGAAAGAAGTAGTTTACAAGGCCGTTGTTCTTGAGTACCGTTCGTCAGTCTGGGAACCACACCAAGTTGAATTACTGGAAGAGATAGAAAAGATACAAAGAAGAGCTGCACGATACGTCCGGGGCTTGTGTGGTCACCGTGATTATGTCACGGAAATGTTCAACAAACTGCAATGGGACACGCTACAAGAAAGACGTTGTGTATCCCGGCGGGTATTACAAAATTCTGAAAGCTCAAGTTCCAAAATGAGCCAATCATCACAACGCTAAAGCTAGACGAATTTGGGATCATATGGAGCCGTACCCACACCCTTTATCCCGCGTACCATCAATGATGGAATATGAAGACAATACACTACGTATTCCCTGCGAAATACAGATGTGGATGTAAGAGTACGCAGTGTAAGCGGACTGTAGCGAAGCAGACGTTGCCGTGTTGGATGAACTCACAGAAGTTGGGCATATCTAAATGGAGCAGAGGCTGTTCTGTGGTTATATCGGTGCTACTGAAACTATACCAAGAATTCGGTACGTCTCGGTTGTCGTCGGAGATGGCGGTGGCAAATGTAGTAGTGCTGGTGGTGATGGTTGTGGTGTTTGCATGTGACACAAGTTGTGAAACACTAACATCGGATATTGTAAACCCATTTTCACTATCGTGTTTACAAGTTGGACCTAAAAAATTTTTGCTGGTCCGACGGGATATTGGCTTTTCGAGCTAAATTGTTTTAACGATGATATCGGAAAATCAACTGTTGTGATTTCGTCAACACGGTGTAGTGAGTTTACCAATGGCTTTGTATTGTTTGTAAAACGGTTTCCTTGCGACCGTCGGTGGAGTTGTGAGGAGGAAGAGCCGTCCTGATTGCTGAAAGTCGCCGGTATGAGATTCGCATCTCGCGGCAGTTTATAGCTCCCCCTGTAAATACTAAGTGACGAGTCTGTAACATAAGAAATGTCTTAGCGGAGTAAAACTTGTAAAACGTAACTCGGGGTCTAACTCCAAGCACAGTTTATTCTATAAGCACTTATAATTCGGCCCTGGCGTTCGATATCGCCTTCTCTAATCAGAAGCAATTGCGCTGCTTCCGAGGCCCCGTAGGACGACTGTTCTGACGTATCAAGCCACAAGCGCAGCGCCAGTTGTATCTGTAGGCTTACTGACAACAAATTACTCCATCATCACAAGCTACTGGGATGGAGATAAGATCAACGAATCACTACAAAAGTATCTGTGTACAATGGTTAATACCAACTCAAACTGCCTGGTAAATTAACAATGTGTAGCATACAGAGATCCAAACCCGCAAAAACGCCTTTCGCGCGTAATGCTCTCATGGACAGAGCTATGCACGCACGACCCACAAACCGTGCTCACCAGCTCCACTTCTAACAGCACGTGTCTGCCACCCTCCAAACTTCACAGACCCTCTCCTGAATATCTTACGGAAGCAGCACTCCTGGAAGGATACCGCGGAGAAATGGCTCAGCCACAGACTAAGGTAGTTTCCAGAATAAATATTTTACCTTGTAGCGGAGTGTGCACTGTTGTGAAAGTCCCTAGTAGATTAAAGATGTGTGTCAGACTGTCACGCTGTTTCAATCCATAAAGAAGTTTCGAAACAGCATACACTAGCCTGCCGGGCAAAAATTCGTTCTTCAAGGTGCTAACTGTTATTTACAATGGAGACGGAAACCGGAATTTTCTTTGTTTATTTTTTGACAGATTAGAAAAGTCTTTCCACAGAACTAATTATAGGATAAAGAGAGTGCGTAAGAGTATTTTTCACTGAAATGAATCGCACTGTTTCAGCTGCAGCGACGTGAAGTCGCATTCTGAGTATGTCACTCTCGAATAGTGAGCCAGCTTACAAAGTTTACATGCTTTCATTGTTTTTGTACGAGAAGCACTTAAACACTTGCTTCAATTTAATATTCAACACTGCAGTGTTTAAGGGGACAACACAATTTCCGTTCAACTGTGCAGTTATCCGTCCACGTTAAAATCAGAACTGAAGGAGTATAGAGTATATTAAATTTTTTACTCAATTCCGTACTCACTACTGGCGTTCCGCGCCATGTTCGAGACGACGGGTGACAGAAACGGAGAGCTACAGTTTGTTGTATTGTCGTATCAGTTCCCAAAAATACGAGACGGGCGGAACATGTAAGTCGTCACTGCCTATCTCATGTCAATAAAGCTGATCGAAGAGTGCTTAATTTCTTTACTAAATTGCTACGAATCGCGTCAGGCCCTAAAGTTTTACTCTTTCTACTACAGCATCAACAACCAACCAGGCCGGAGCTTTACTATACGATACAAAGAACATACACCAGGTACCGCACGAGCAAAATCAGTCTTCGGCCATCACATAACTTTTAATAAGCATGCCGAAGGGACTGTACAACAGAATTTGCAACTCCTTCATTACGCTAATAAAGGCATATTATTAAATATTTTGGAGGGGATCGAGATATATGCCCTTTATAGAGATGAACCGTCAGTGCTTCTCAATGAACAGTTGGATTTTCGTGAAAAACAATTTTATGATCTCTTTGACGAAATTCTATGAACAGGTATGTACTCTTTTGTTCAGAAAATCATAGGACCCAGTTGTATCCATGGCAGAAATGTACCTTAGAACAGTACGTAAATATTTATATCACAATCTTAAACTTCCAACTAGAAATATTACGAAATATGACTCCATTTTTAATACGTCAGTTTTGTGACATATGAAAAAGTGTATGTAATAACTTAGCACTCTGCAGCTGATCATTCCATTATTACATATATCACCAGTGGAAAATAAAGTTAATGTAAGACAGACTGAATCTAGCATAGGTGTATACTTGCAGTCGAGTCACAACTCACATATCGATATGATGCTGCAATACCAAAGACCTTCACAACATCATTGATTTTGAAACCATTAGCCCATAGAGGGCACACTGAGCATACATCGCCTGTACAGTTATTTCAAAACTTTTAATTGATATTTTACACAATATTTAAGTAGTTCCATGGTTGTAAAAGAGATATTTTATACATAACTATTTTTATGTTATCATTGTATTTTTTTAACGTTTTGACGATTATGTGAACCCGTTTGACACTGATTGGTTGACGTGAGGTAGAGGGAGAAGAGGTGGGCGGAGCATCTCCGTATTTAAGCGTATGCCCGTCACTTGCTGGCACCAGTTGACATCACAGCAGCTGAGAAGAGTGCCATGGGTATAACAAGTCTTATTGTATTTTACCCTTATAAGCATTTGGTCATATTTCATTGTCAATCTAGTAAGGTTTCTATTACTTTCTAAATTAAATTACAGGTCTGATGATGGTCATGCGATATGACCGAAACCAGTCACCTATGTTCTTGTAGCATACGTGGTGCGATCAAAACTGAATTTTAAAAAGAAAAAATTTTTAAGCATCAAATGTGCCAACTGCCTTTATTTTATTTTATACACGAAAGGTAGATGGAGCACATTCTATATCCGAAAGTTCAGGAAGACTGCGACAGCTTTCATTATAAGCCATGCCCTTCACTGACGTCATGATGGTATGAGGTTGGGTCTCTGGTTGGTAACGATAGGAACACCAAATTATGCGATTAGCGGAGCAAACTGCTCAGTTTACCGTCTCGAAAGACGAGTCTCTCGCAAAGCCTAGCGACCCTCCTGATCTGCGGTAATCGTACAGTTCACCGCTCAAACAATACGTCACTCATGGTGAACTGTCCATTTAAACTCAAGGTGTGTTGGACACGTAACGTTTGTACGTGGGAACGATATACATAATGTGTCTGTAAAGTACGGTGAATGGTCTCATAAAATCGTTAAGGCAACAAACAATATACTTTTACTAGTCTTTAAAGTGATTTCTAACATCGGTTGTAAAAGCCGTTGAAAACTGTCAGCAAGCGCTACTTACGAAGTCGCTCGAAGCACCGCCGTCGTGTGTTGTTGCATATCCGCGACATTATACGAAATGAGACGTCGTGCTACCAGCACGAAGCGGACACCAAGCGAGTGTTGGTGGAATCGTATTCACCGTCTTCCCCGCCTCCTAAAAACCCTCATTAAGATGATGATGGCTACCCTTTTCGACAACAAGGGCTTGATCCATCATCAACTTGTTCTCGAGGAAGGTGGGAAAGACGATCAAGAACATGCCACTGATTGTCGCTTCAGCTGTGGATCGTATTGGTAGCACCCAGGCCTCATCTCTTGTTGTTCTTGCGTCTTTTATTTTCCGAGACTATTAACTGAATTTTTCAGACGCATCTCGTACGATGGGCACGTCGGCCTTAAACAGCTGGAACAGAATGCAAGTAACGTAATATCAAAAGTGCGTAAGCGGGCTCTTCTGTGGGGAACGACGAAATATGCTTCCCGTGGACCACGCTCGGCGCAGAATGATGTCACGCACAGAATGCTCTAAGACCGAGTTAAGTACGAACGCGGAGTCCTTCACCGCCATAAAGATGAAATTTTTATCTTACTTAGAAGCTAAATTACGCTGGGTTCGGCCGCATATGATGGGTAATTCCTTAGAGGACAAGGCACGTAGCCCCATCGCGTTCTGAGAGCAGTGAAATATATCGATCGCCCGCGTTTAGGAAATCCCACTGACTGTCCTCTTCCGGGAAAATTTTCCTATCAGTCATTAGCAAGTGGTCTTAGAGCATCAACCTTTGCAGTAATTTCAAGAAACCAACCTTTACTGTTATGAATGCCTTTACGATAGCTATAGTGCCAACTCTTCGCAAAACTGCGACAGTTAAATGAAATGATAACTTAATAATAGTGTGGTGTGCGTACTGTAAGACCTTCGGTACACACACCATCAGATTATTTGACTTGTCGCTCTAACGAAGTAGGCGAGTGTCAGCAATGTGTCTCGTGCTCTTATCGTGGCGTGTTTATCTTCTGCCGTTAGGTCAGACGATAGAAATGTCACTTGCACGCTTAGAGAAGCAGATTGACGGTGACCAACTTTAAACAGAACTTGATTAATTTTCAAACACATTTATTAAAATAATAACAAGCATAAAATAACTTAACTGGTTTCTGGATGCTATTTACAATTGACAATCTGAAGTTCCTTTGGTCTTGGTACGTTAATCTTATTCTCACATATCTCTGATACTTGACAAAGTGTCTATTCATTTATCTTGATGGCTATGTACAGGAATATGGTAATCTTATTGGGCGCAGACTGAAGCTTGACTATAGACTGGTACAGACAAATGCAGACTGGTACAGACTAATGCAGATTGACCAATCGGAGGTCTGTACACTCGTTATAATACCTCGAGCGTTCAGGTATCACTGCGCGAGTGTGATCCGCGAGGAGAAAAGGTTCTACGTTAGCAGCAATCTCATTGGCTGCGTTACATATTAATACGCGGATCGGCGGAAGCAGAATTTGGTCCGTCTCTAACGAGCGCCACCTCGTAGCGCGGAGACGGACGAGCGCTGCGCCTGCGCTGTTGTGCTTAGCGGGGCGCGCTCTAGTGGGAAAGTTGTGTACGCGCTGACTACGCGGAACTATGTACACAACAAATAGGGTACGTCTACAGTATTTTCAGTATCGTATTTTATTCCGCAACGTACAGTGCGAAACACAGCTTCAGCTTCATGTCTTGCTTTTCCGTCAGAATGCCGGTGCTCCGATAGACAGCTGGAATCCTGGAGGGGATGCTATGTTTTGAAATAGAAACTGGCGAATAAACTAAGTTACTGAATAAAATACGCTACTGCAACAGAAATTAGATGGACTTTGTTATTAAGTTATCTACGAATGTTTTCGAAGATATCAATTTGTGTCTGACTGTTTTATGTCCGTAGCTTCAATAAGTCACCAGCGAAGGAGACGACGCTGTGAACAAAACGGGACTGTTTCTCATTGTGATGCAGAACGTAAGTTGGCAGTCCTAGTTTACTCGAAGGTCCATGAAAACTTTGTGGAATTGACGAACATCTATTAATATCTCACTTTACTTGCCGAGGTTGCCGAAAACTTTCAATGCACGACTCGCTGCCACTCGTACACGCGCAAACTGCAGTCGCAACTTTTGGTCTTAATGGGGAAAACTACTCGCTTGGCTGAACACGCATTACGCGGCGAGGTCCATGCCGTTCATTCTATTACCTATACTAATCAAACGCGAAAGAAAGAGATGTGCAATTTCGGAGCCGGCCGCGGTGGTCTAGCGGTTCTGGCGCTGCAGTCCGGAACCGCGGGACTGCTACGGTTGCAGGTTCGAATCCTGCCTCGGGCATGGGTGTGTGTGATGTCCTTAGGTTAGTTAGGTTTAAGTAGTTCTAAGTTCTAGGGGACTTATGACCCAAGATGTTGAGTCCCATAGTGCTCAGAGCCATTTTTTTTTTTTTTTTTTTTTTTTTTGCAATTTCGGATTTATCGCCTTACTTGTCTCTCAAGAAGTAAGCACAGGCCAAAATTCAAGTTTCTCTACTAGCTTTACGGTTTCAGACGTTAGCGCGAAGAAACGAACTGAGAAAAACTCTAGAAATGGTACTAGCAATGACTTGTCCGGCAGCGGATGGTCCCTAAAGCTTTAAATGCGAGCTTTTTACGTTAGGTTCTACAGTGACCTTTACACATAGATGTCAACTGAAACTGTAAGTTCACTGTTGAAGTGTTCCTTTCGTCCGTGCCTCGGAGCTACCGGAGTCGATTTGCGGCGCGCGGGAGAAATTACGCAACACGCTGCTCCAGATTTAATCGGAAACGTTTTTTGGAGGTCACAGATTAGCTCTCTGCGCTTCTACACATGTATAAATAGTCTAAATAAGGGTCGCCAGCCTCCCTTTGAACCATGAGACACGATTAACACTAGACTGGCCTAGACTGGCCCGAGTTGCACTCGGATAGTGGTCTATGATCAACAGACGTCACATTTCCTGAACTATGCGTCGCTCAAGGACATAATTTCGCAGGTACATTCAGTGGTATATGTGGATATTGTTTGCAAAATTTGCTCCGAATAGAGTTCGTAGAAAGAAGCAATAAACTGAAACGTCGTGCCTTGAGACTCGGGCTTTGTCTCGAAAGTGTGAAACTTCTCAGCACGTCAAAGTCAATAATTCAGGCCACGTAGGAAACCAACTACCTCCTCAAAGATCCAGAAAATGAAAACGAACCATAATACACGGGAAGAAACTCAACTCCACTGACAACATTTCGAATCCAGAAGGAGATTTTCACTCTGCAGCGGAGTGTGCGCTGATATGAAACTTCCTGGCAGATTAAAACTGTATGTTGGACCGAGACTTGAACTGGGGACCTTTGCCTTTCGCGGGCAAATGCTCTACCATCTGAGCTACCCAAGCACGACTCACGCCCCGTCCTCACAGCTTTACTTCTGCCAGTGCCTCGTCTCCTATCTTCCAAACTTTACAGAAGCTCTCCTGCGAACCTTGCAGGTAGAGCACTTGCCCGCGAAAGGCAAAGGTCCCGAGTTCGAGTCTCGGTCCGGCACACAGTTTTAATATGCCAGGAAGTTTCAACATTTCGGATACTTTTGAGTGATATTTCCTGAGTATTTCTGAATGAGGGGCTCTTGGTCTCTGCTGGCTGGTTACTGAGAATGTAATTATGATTTGTTCGGTTAACTATGATTTCTTACAACAAACGTCACAGCAGTGAAAAGGCCCGTAACATGCAAGCACCCAAGCTAGCGACTCGAAATACAGAATAACACACAAACTCAAGACGAAAGACATACGAGTACACTCCTAACACAGCGTCGTGTTGCTCTTTCATTGTTTTCAGTGAACCCACACACAGGGTGCATAACAGCCAACTTCACCTCTATTAACCTACGCATACTGCTGCATGTTACTGTTAACACATAACGCTGTCTGTAATAAAAACATGCAAGCTAGAGGAGGCATTACTATTGTCAACACAAGTACCAAGCGTGACAGAAACAACTTTGTTACGAAGTACGAGATCTGTTCAAAAAATTCCGAAACATTCGTAATTCCGCGCCAATGGTGCGCTGGACCGAAATGCGGTTGCCATCCCTGCAGACGCCTGTGTTTAATGTGTAATTGCTGAAAGTTTCATTGTTGTATGTCAGTTAGTTATTGTTCAGTGCCGCACAGTCTGCGAATGTCGAGATGGCAGACTTAGAGGAGCAACGCGTCTGCATTAAATTTTGCGTGAAACTCAAGTAAATACTTACAGAGACACACCAAATGATACAGGAAGCCTACGGTGATGAGTACTTAAGCCGTACTCGGTGTTAACAACGCTTTATACGGTTTAAAATGGCCGCACGTTAAGTTGAAGATGACCCTCGTTCAGGACGCCCTTCGAGGTCTACCGACAACGCTCTTGTCAGGTACGTCAATGGAACTGTGCTTGCCAATCAAAGACTGGACTGACTGACTGAGAATTGGAGAGGAATGTAACATTTCAGTTGGATCATGTCATGTAATCCTAACACAGCATCTTGGAACGCCAAGTTCGTCCCGTCGATCATAAGTGAAGACCAGAAATACCGTCGCCTCGCAATCTGTGAAGAGCTTTTGGATAGCGCAAATGAAAACGAGATGTCCCTTAAAAGAATTATAACTGGTGATGCGACGTGGATCTACGGTTATGATGTTGAGACCAAGGTTTGTTCTTCAAAATAGGTCGAGAAAGGTTCTCTAAGATCAAAAAACAGCTCTTCAGGTCAGGTCACATGGCAAAGCCATGCTGATAGTTTTCTTCGTCTTCGAAGTTTAGTTCACGATGAATTCAGGACGTGTTGCGATGCCCACGTGTGGCGAGACAATTCATGGCTCTTGTATCACTGTAACGCACACGCACATTCATCCGTGTTGGTGCGTGACTATTGCACAAAGAACGAAATCACTGTGCTGCTGCCTCATCCTCAGTATTCTCCAGACATGGCCAATGTGAGCTTTTTTTTTTTTGTTTGAATCTCCAAATTTGAAAACCCCGTTGAAAGGACGAAGATTTGCAACGACAAACGAAACGCAAGAAAATTCGGAGACGGCGCTTCGCGCGATCCAGCAAGGGGCGTACCAAGACTGGAATCGGCGTTGCGAGCGATGTGTCAATTGTGGAGAAGAGTATTTAGAAAGAGACCACGCGCGATAAGGAAAAGGTAAACGCAGAAAAATTCTGAGGACAAAGTTACGGAATGTTTTTTGAACAGACCTCGTAGACACACAGCCCATACCGATGACACTACAATATTATGCAGATATTGTCAACACAATAGAAAGACAAATTGGGGTTTGTGCAGATACTATCAGTACAATAGAAAGATAAATTTGGGTAGGAGGCCGAAACGAAATTCAGTTATCTGTAATGAGCCACCCCAAACCACTGGTCACTTAAACAATTTTCAAAATTTGCCGGGAGATGCAATGAGAAGAGTCCTCTAGTGCGCAGTTCGCAGCGTTTCATAGAACATAAATATAAGGAGAACGGGAAATCACATGGCCGAAAAAATGTAACCATAACGTGTACCGCTTGCACCGTCACTGGATTTATTCATTTGTTTCACAAGTGTGATTTCGGCGTGTGTTTTGTTCTGAAATAACACCTTAAAACGTGTGCAAATTGATATTGGTTCAAATGGCTCTGAGCACTATGGGACTTAACATCTATGGTCATCAGTCCCCTAGAACTTAGAACTACTTAAACCAATTAACCTAAGGACATCACACAACACCCAGTCATCACGAGGCAGAGAAAATCACTGACCCCGCCGGGAATCGAACCCGGGAACCCGGAAATTGATATTCCCAGGTCCAATCATATTTACAAACGTATCCCAACTTCAGAGTCACAAGAATGTGGTGGACCGAGGACGATGTATTCTTAGCAAAGAATACAAATAATTTACGCGTTCCATAGTGAATTTTTGACATAGTGAATTTTTGACATCAGAACGGCAAGCATACCGAAATCGCGATAGTAACAGACATGACAGTGATTTCTGTGAGATCTGCTCCGTGTGACACAAAACGGATGAAGTCCAGTCGACAAGAAGGCCATGAGCAGCACCGAGCGAGGTGGCGCACTGGTTAGCACACTAGACTCGCATTCGGAAGGATGGTAATTCAATTCCGCGTCCGGCCATCCTGCTTTGGGTTTTCCGTGATTTCGCTAAATCACTCCAGGCAAATACCGGGTTGGTTCCTTTGAAAGGTCACGGCCGACTTCCTTCCCCATCCTTCCCTAATCAGGTGGGACCGATGACCTCGCTGTGTAGTCCCTTCCTCCAACCAACCACGAGAAGCACAGAGAAGGTCCGAGGTTTGATTGTGAACATATCAGCAAACCGCTGAAACGATTTAGAGAAATAACAGCGAAATCTGAATCTGAATGGCTAGGAGTGTCTTCGAACCTTGTTCCTCTAGACTTATTGGATCACAACAGCAAGAACCTAAGCATCGAGAACTGAATTGCAACAACGATATTTTCCCGAGTGTCTCTGCAAGGTATACGGAGGAAACAATTTCTCGCTTCACATGCAGGAGTACGCCTTGGTGTGAATTTTAACCTCTGCATCTATACTCCGAACACCAACAAACCTTTGTGAAAAGGCGCACTTGTGTCGTCACTAACCATTTCTAATTTTTCCTGTTCCATTCTCGAATGGTCCATGGGAAGAACGAGTGTCAACAATCTTTTGCATTGCCTCGAATTTCCCTGACTTCGTAGTCGTGGCAATTTCGCGAGCCGTCTGTGGGAGTACGCAGTTTGTTTTCGCACTCTTAATTCGAGCGTACGCTCTCGTTATTTCAACAGCAAACCTATCTGTGACGCATTACGCCTCTCCTGTATCGTCTGCCATTGCAGTTTGTGTAACGACCTAGCGCTTACTAATCGAATCAGAGGAGCTTTATTCTTCTATTAATCCTAACCGTTAAGCGATACTCAAGAATCGATCAAACTGGTATTCTTTAAGCCACTTTTTTCGAGGATCAATTTAATTTCCTTGGGATTCTTCGAATGAATACTAGCCTAGTATCTGCTTTTCCTAGAACTAGTTTCATGTGGTCGTTCCTCTTTAGATCGCTCTGAAGGTTAATCCTAGGTATTTAACGGTTTTACGCTTTCCAGTGATTTACCGCCTATAGTGTAATCGAAGAGTGATGGACCTTTCCTCCATCTGCGCTCAGTATACTTCATTTACTTGGGATGTGGGCCAACTGCTAGTTCCTGCACCAGCTGCAGGTGCTCTGCAGTTCTTCCTGCGGATTTCTACAGTCTTCACAACGATGTCAACCCGCAGGACAAGGCTCGAACTACAGCGATAAACACAGAAATTATCGCCCGCAGAAGCCAGCCGAGGTCACGTGGGACTGCTGCAAAAGTCTCCTTCAATCTTTTGTTTTTATTCCGCGCCTGACCTTCGTTCTCGCCAAAACGAGAACTATCCTCGCCGGGGCGAGATTATACCCAACGGCGCGGCGGTGCCCACGGGGCGACTTTACGCGTGTAAACTTGGATATTATACCTGTTTGCTGCGTAAACAACATTAAACTTGATGGCTGCAAAGTAACTGAAACGCAAGTTGAACTCTCTCCCCCTCCCCGCGGCCGCGGCAGCAGCAGCGCCCCTGGCGGCCGACCCACGCACCAGAGCGCACAGGGGCCGGTAATTAAGACACAGTGTCCCGCCGGCGAGGTTGGCACGACTGCTCGCGGCGACGGACGTGTTTTTCGTGATTGATTCCCCGGCGCGCCGCTAAACTATGTTGCACCGGATTATTGATTTTGGGAGAGGGACGGAGCGGGAGAGACAGCGAAGGGACGGCCGAGGGAGAGAGAAGAGGACGCAGCGGGCTGGGGAGGGGAGGGGAGGAGGATGTGAGGGACCCTTGATACGCCGGAGGGAGGAGGCCATTACACAGGCAGGGCCTTCCCCCAGCCCAGCGAGCGCCGGGCTGTGCGTCGCGGCGCGCGGCGTCGCTGCCACCGCTTAGCGGCAATCATCTCGGCCGAAAATTAAAGCGCGACCGATCGCTCTCGACTTCCTGCAGCGGACAGACAGTAGGTGGCGCCGAAACCACACGGGGCCGATGTCCGAAGTATCGACTGTGTTTACAAACGCGAAATGCGACGTGACTACAGCACGCCTTCGTGGTAACCTGCTGAAAGATATACGTGCGCCTCGAGAGATACATGTCGATGCGAACACCTGAAGCGTGTATCTGTACCGTATAACAGCTCACGGTGAATATGCTGTCCCCACGACGTCTGAACACTTGTTATCAGACTCGATCCTAAATTCATCGACCATCCACTTAGCTCATTTGTTCGCAACGCTGGATGGGCAGTAACGGAAACAAAAAGAGTAGCGTATTCAAAATACTGAGCGAGGCAGCGCAGTGGAGAGCGGTTCAAATCTCCATCGAGATTCAGGCTCTTACAAGGAGAGAACGCCTACTCGTCGTCGCCGAATTCGTCCAAATTCGTGGTACATGTAGGACGTGGTGAGTCATGAAAGTGCCCCAAGTGGGAACTTCAGATGGCCAAGCGTATAGGAAATAAAAGGAGTTTTGATACGGATCTATCATCATGTGAACCTTATCAATTGTCCCTGTAGCAACGAGTTTTGGAAGCGGTGTTTGACTCAGCGGTAAGGAAACAGCTTCGTATTGGAAGGGTGACGGGTCCGCTCCTCCCAGCGGCAAATATTATCGTGCTCCTCGGCATACTTCAAACTTTTTATTTATTTCTTTCTCTCTGATCTCTCTTTCCGTTTCCAAAATTCCTCCTTGATTTCCTTTACTACTTGCTCAAAGTACAGATTAATTAACGCCGGAGAGCTTCGTAATGCCTTTGCTTTTAAGAAATCGTTCACGCAGGAGAATCGTACAAACATACTCTCATTTGACCATCGCACAAGAGTACCGTATGGACGACGTAGTAGTAAGCATCCCTGGCGCAGAGAAACAACTGAGAGAGTTAAAAAAAATCGACAGGTCCGGATGGAATCCCAATTCGCTTTTACAAAGAGTACTATACGGCACTGGCCTCTTACTTAGATTGCATCTATCGCGAATGTCTCACGCAGCGCAAAGTCCCATGTGACTAGCAAGAAGCGCAGGTGAGTCCTGTATATATGAAGGACAAAAAATGGACTCGCAATATTACAAAATGGTTCAAATGGCTCTGAGGACTATGGGACTTAACATCTGTGGTCATCAGTCCCCTAGAACTTAGAACTAATTAAACCTAACTAGCCTAAGGACATCACACACATCCATGCCCGAGGCAGGATTCGAACGTGCGACTGTAGCGGTCGCGCGGTTCCAGACTGAAGCGCCGAGAACCGCATGGCCACTGCGGCCGGCGCAATATAACAGATCAATATCCTTTACACCGGTTTGCTGCAGAATCCTTAGGAATATTCTCAGTTAGAATATAATAAATGTTCTTGAGACCGAGAAGCTTGTGTCCACGAATCAACATTGCTCGTGCGGAACTCAGCTAGCCCTTTTCTCATGTACGATCCTGCCTGAAAGGCAAAAGGCGGATTCAATATCCTCAGATTTCCGTAAGGGATCTGACACGGTACGCCATTGCAGATTGTTGACAAAGGTACGAGCCATAAGGAATAGATATTCGCAGGTGAATGAGTGGCTCGAAGACTTCTTAAGTAGTAGAACTAAATGCGTTGTCCTCGGCGGCGAGTGTTCACCAGAGACAAGGGTAGACCCAGGAGTGCCCCAGGAAAGTGTGGCAGGACCGCTATTAGTTTCTGGATACGTAAATAGTATGGCGGACACGGTGGACAGCAATCTGCGGTTGTTTACTGATAATGCTGTGGAGAACGGGAAGATGTCGAAGATGAATGACTGCAGGATGGTACAAGACGATTTCAGACAAAATTTTTACCTCGTGCGATGAATGGCAGCCGGCTCTAAATTTAGAAAAATGTGAGTTAATGCGAACAAGGACGAAAAACAAATCCGTAATGTTCGGATACAGATTAGTAGTGCCCTGCTTGACACAGTCATGTCGTTTAAATATCTGGGCGTAATGTTGCAGAGCAATATGAAATGGAACGAGTACGTGAGGATTGTCGCAGGAAAGGCGAATGGGCGAGTTCGGTTAATTGGGAGAATTCTAGGAAAGTGTGGTTCACCTGCAAAGGAGACAGCATATAGGATGCTTGTGCGACCCACTGTTGAGAAGTGCTCGAGTGTTTGGGATCCGCACCAGGTAGGATTAAAGGAATACAGATACGGAATTCAGAGGCGGGCAATTAATATTTGTTACCGGTAGGTTCGACCCGGCCGCTGTGGCCGAGCTGTTCTAGAGGCTCCAGTCCGGAACTGCGCTGCTGCTACGGTCGCAGGTTCGAATCCTGCCTAGGCCACGGATGTGTGTGACGTCGTTAGGTTAGTTAGGTTTAAGTAGTTCTAAGTCTAGGGGACTGATGACCACAGATGTTAAGTCCCGTAGTGTTCAGAGCCATTTGAACGATTTTGGTAGATTCAAACAAAGTTTGAGAACCGGCATCTGAAGCTGACTGCAGAACGATCCTACTGCCGCTAACATACATTTTGCGTAAGGGCTACAAAGATAAGATACGAGAAGTCAGGGCTCGTACAGGTGCATATGGACAATCGTTTCTGCCTCGCTCTGTCTGCGAATGTAACGGTAAAGGACACGATTAGTAGTGTTATAGGATACCCTCCGCTATACACCGTACGGTGGTTTTTTGGAATATGTATGTACCAGGTGATCAAAAAGTCGCTATAAATTTGGAAACTGAATAAATCACGGAATAATGTAAATAGAGAAGTACAAATTGATACACATGCTTAGAATGACGTGGGGTTTTATTAGAACCAAAAAAATACGAGCGTTCAAAAAATGTCCGACAGATGGCGCTTCATCTGATCAGAATAGCAATAATTAGCGTAAAAAGTAAGACAAAGCAAAGATGACGTTCTTTACAGGAAATGCTCAATATATCCACCATCATTCCTTAACAATAGCTGTAGCCGAGGAATAATGTTGTGAACAGCACTGTAAAGCATGTCCGGAGTTGTGGTGAGGCATTGGCGTCGGATGTTGTCTTTCAGGATCCCTAGAGATGTCGGTCGATCACGATACACTTTAGATTTCAGGTAACTCCAAAGCCAATAATCGTACGGACTGAGGTCTGGGGACCTGGGACGCCAATCATGACGAAAGTGGCGGCTGAGCACACGATCATCACAAAACGACGCGCGCAAGAGATCTTTCACGCGTCTGGCAATATGGGGTGGTTTCTTTTTTTTTTGTTTCTAATAAAACCCCCATGTCATTCCAAGCATGTGTGTCAATTTTTACCCCTCTATCCACATTATTCCGTGGTTTATTAAGTTTTCAAATTTATACTGACTTTTTGATCACCCGGTATATGCAGAATGTTGTGACAGAATGACAGCTAGTTTACGTGGATGGTGGTAACCGGGCGCAGCAGCAGGTTAAGTGGCGTGTAACGTGCGGTTTTGGAAGTCCCGCCGAGCTGGCTGGCAGGGAAAGTGAACAAAGGGCCAGAGCGGTGTGTGGCAGCTGAGAGGGCAGGCGGCCGGCCGCCGCCCGAACAGGTTTTCCGCCGGCTGACCTTCCGCGGCGTCTCAAGGCGACGGCCGGCCGCGCACGGGCGGCGGTGGAGGCAGCGGCAGCGGCAGAGGCAGAGGCAGGGCGCGGCGTGGCGTGGCAGCGCCGTGCCATCCCGACACGTGACCCAGGCGGGCAGGCCGGCAGGCGGGCAGCGCGTGGCGAGCGCGCAGCACGCAGGGCCGCCGACGCGCAGGGGGGCGACACTCGACAAGGGGCTCCAGTGGCACGGGGAAAACGTCACGAGAGACATACTGCTTAGATTCTGCGCACACTGTTGACGGAATTCTGGTATGTTGTTCTTACTTACAAGGGCAGGCCACGACGTTTGGAACGCGGATTTACTGCAGACTTCGTACAATCGTAGTACTCCACGAGGACAACAAAATGTGTAAGCACTAGCGCGTACTTCTCAAGCGTTATTGAGAAAATCGCACGATAATTTTGGTCTTCGAACATACCGGGTAATCAAAAAGTCAATATAAATTTGAAAACATAATAAACCACGGAACAATGTAGATAGAGGGGTAAAAACTGACACACATGCTTGGAATGACATAGGGTTTTACTAGAACAAAAAAACAAAGTTCACAAATTATCCGACAGATGGCGCTGGACAGCAAAACGTCAGTGACTGCGCATGGCAATCGTGTATAAAAGGAGCTGTAATGAGAGAGAGAGAGAATCAGATGCGCCAGGAGTCGCAGCATGTTGACGTTACCTGAAAAGGCGCTTTCAGTGAAGCTGTATTATCAGAATGGGGAATGTGCTAGTTCAGTGTTACGATCCTATCGCCATAGGAAGCGGATTAGAACGGGTAATTGTCCGTTGACAGATGCAGTTGTGGCGAGAATGATTTCGAAGTTCGAAGCCACGGGTTGTTTAGACGATAGACCCCGTAGTGGCCGACCGAGCACAAGGCGTAATGCTGCTGAGACAGGTGAGGAAGAAATGGAGACGGTAGCGGGTTCGCCTATGCACGGGGAAGACAGCGCTCGTGCAGTCGCACGTCGCACCGGCATTCCATACACTACTGTTTGGTTGGCACTTAGGCGTACCCTCCGATGCTATCCGTACAAAATCCATCGGCATCATGAACTGTTACCTGGCGATTTAGCGAAGCGGACGGCATTTGCGGTGTGGGCGTTTCAAAAGATGGCGGAAGATGACGATTAGTTCAGTAACGTGTTGTGGTCCCACGAAGATCATTTCACACTCCGAGGGTCTGTCAACGCTCCCAACTGCAGAATTTGGGCTACCGAAAATTCTAGAACTGTCGGGGAAACTCCATTGCACGACAAGAAAGTCAAGATGTGGGTTGGATTTACCACATCTACCGTTATCGGGCCTTTTTTCTTCGAGGATCCTGGTTTTGTAACTGCTACCGTGACGGGTGAGAGGTACGCCGATATGTTACAGAATCGCATCATCCCCAGCCTGGCTGATAAACACCTGCTAGAACGTACGACGTTTATGCAGGATGGCGCTCCAGCCCATATTGCTAGACGCGTGAAAGATCTCTTGCGCGCGTCGTTTGGTAATGATCGTGTGCTCAGCCGCCACATTCGTCATGCTCCTCCCAGGTCCCCAGACCTCAGTCCGTGCGATTATTGGCTTTGGGGTTACCTGAAGTCGCAAGTGTATCGTGATCGACCGACATCTCTAGGGATGCTGAAAGACAACATCCGACGCCAATGCCTCACCATAACTCCGGACATGCTTTACAGTGCTGTTCACAACGTTGTTCCTCGACTACAGCTATTGTTGAGGAATGATGGTGGACATATTGAGCATTTCCTGTAAAGAACATCATCTTTGCTTCGTCTTACTTTGTTATGCTAATTATTGCTATTCTGGTCAGATGAAGCGCCATCTGTCGGACATTTTTTTTAAGTTTTGTATTTTTTTGGTTCTAATAAAACCCCATGTCATTCCAACCATGTGTGTCAATTTGTACCTCTCTGCCTAGATTATTCCGTGATTTATTCAGTCTGCAAATTTATACTGACTCTTTGATCACCTGGTATATCTGTGCGTGGCCATTCTAACCACGAAGCCGCTGCAGCCGAGTGGTGCCGGCACGGTAGCTCAGCGTGTTCGGTTAGAGCGTTAGTTACCCTTTATAATAAAATAACTGAGCGAAAATACATTTTGTTCTATATTGTTCGCTGAATTTACTCAGGGCGGAGTCCGATCTCACCCGTTCAGTCTGTTCGTTCATCCGTTCGCTCAGTTTCTTTATTATACAGGGAAGCTAACGCGCTGACCGAACACGCTGAGCTACCGTGCCGGCACCACTCGACTGCAGCCGCTTCATCGTAAAAATGGCCACGCACAGATATATATTCGACGACCGAAATTATCTTGCGATTTTCTCACAAGGGAACCTCCCCATTGGACCCCCCCTCAGATTTAGTTATAAGTTGGCACAGAGGATAGGCCTTAAAAAACTGAACACAGATCAATCGAGAAAACAGGAAGAAGTTGTGTGGAAATATGAAAAAATTAAGCAAAATATACAAACTGAGTAGTGCATTCGCAAGATAGGCAACATCAAGGATAGTGTGAGCTCAGGAGCGCCGCGGTCCCGTGCTTAGCGTGAGCAGCTGCGGAATGAGAGGTCCTTGGTTCAAGTAATCCCTCGAGTGAAAAGTTTACTTTCTTTATTTTCGCAAAGTTATGATCTGTCCGTTCGTTCATTGACGTCTCTGTTAACTGTAATAAGTTTAGTGTCTGTGTTTTGCGACCGCACCGCAAAACCGTGCGATTAGTAGACGAAAGGACGTGCCTCTCCAATGGGAACCTAAAACATTTGATCGCAACGTCATAGGTCAACCGATTCCTCCATAGGAAAACACGTCTGATATATTCTATACCACACTGGTGACAGGACGTGCGTCACATGACAGGAATATGTTGTCGACCCACCTAATTTGTACACGTGGCGAATGGGTAAAAAGATTCTTCTACCTTCCCGATTTAGGTTTTCTTGTGGATGTGATAATCACTCCCACAAAAAGAGATGACAACATAAGAGTTTGTCACATAAACTGCAATAAATGAATGAACAGTTTCACAGACGCACAGTTTTCCCTGTACTCTGTCAAAACATGTTTTTAACGTTTTCAAATTTTTCCGTGTAGACCGTCAAATCCTGCAAATGTCCAAGCAAATCTGAACATGTCCTGGAATTTTGGAGAGCGAAGTTGATTACGTGTGAGTGCCTGGACTTTGAGATAATTGTCTGAAAATAAAAAATTCAACTTTTCACTCGAGGGAAGACTTGAACCAAGAACCTCTTATTCCGCAGCTGCTCATGCCAACCACGGGGCCACGGTGCTCCTGAGCTCACACTATCCTTGATGTTGCCTATCTTGCGCATGGACTATTCAGTTTGTATATTTTGCTTATTTTGTTCATAGTTTCACACAACTTCGTCCTGTTTTCTCGCTTGATCTGTGTTCAGTTTTTCAAGGCCTATCTACTGCGAAAACTTATAATTAAAGCTGAGGGGGGTGCGATAGGGAGGTTCCCTTGTTAGTAAGTAATGTCCTTGCTGATACATGTAATGGATCACTCACACACGGTATTTTTCCAGACATTTTAAAACGTGCCGCTGCTAAACCTCTTCATACCAAAGACGACATCAACAGACTTAAATAATTAACCTTCAGTTTTCTTACTGACGCCTTTTCCAGAATATTCGAGAAAGTACTCACGAGTACTCTCACATTTACACTACACTACAGACGCGAAATTTAACCGACAGCAAGAACATGTTGTGATATGCAAATGATGAGCTTTTCAGAACATTCACACAAGGTTGGCGCCGGTGGCGACACCTACAACGTGCTAACACGAGGAAAGTTTCCAACCGATTTCTCACACACAAACAGCAGTTCACGGGCGTTGTCTGATGAAACGTTGTCGTGATGCCTCGTGTAAGGAGGAGAAATGCTTACCACCACGTTTCCGACTTTGATAAAGGTCGGATTGTAGCCTATCGCGATTGCGGTGTATCGTATTGCGACATTCCTGCTCGCGTTGGTCGAGATCCAATGACTCTGAGCAGAATATGGAATCGGTGGATTCAGTAGAGTAATACGGAACGCCGTGCTGGATCCCAACGGCCTCGTATCACTAGCAGTCGAGATGACAGGCATCTTATTCGCAGGGCTGTAACGGATCGTGCAGCCACGTCTCGGTCGCTGAGTCAACAGATGGGAACGACTGCAAGACAGCAACCACTCGCATGAACAGTCCGAAGACGTTTGCAGCAGCATGGATTATCAGCTCGGAGACCATGGTTGCGGTTATGCTTGACGCTGCATCACAGACAGGAGCGCCTGCGATGGTGTATTCAGCGACGAACCTGGGTGCACGAATGGCAAAACGTCAGTTTTTCGGATGAATCCAGGTTCTGATTACAGCATCATGATGGTCGCATCCGTGTTTGGCGACATCGCAGTGAACGCACATTGGAAGCGTGTTCTGGTCATCGCCATACTGGCATATCACCCGGCGCGATGATATGGGGTGCCACTGGTTACGCGTCTCGGTCACTTCTTGTTCGCATTGACGGCACTTTGAAAAGTGGACGTTACATTTCAGATGTGTTACGACCGGTGGCTATACCCTTCATTCGATCCCTGCGAAACCCTACATTTCAGCAGTATAATGCACGACCGCATGTTGCAGGTCCTGTACTGGCCTTTCTGGATACAGAAAATGTTCGACTGTTCGACTGCTGCCCTGGCCAGCACATTCTCGAGATCTCTTACCAACTGAAAACGTCTGGTCAATGGTGACCGAGCAACTGGCTCGTCACAATACGCCAGTCACTAACCTTGATGAACTGTGGTATCGTGTTGAAGGTGCATGGGCAGCTGGTACTTGTATACGCCATCCACGCTCTGTTTGACTCAATGCCCAGGCGTATCAAGGCCGTTCTTATGGCCAGAGGTGGTTGTTCTGGGCACTGATTTCTCAGGATCTATGTACCCAAATTGCGTGAAAATGTAATCACAAGTCAGTTCTAGTGTAACATATTTGTCCAATGATTACCCGTTTACCATCTGCATTTCTTCTTGGTGTAGCGATTTTAATGGCCAGTAGTGTAATTGGAAATCACGGGCCTTTACGTAGCACATCACAGTTTGTATTCCAGAAGGGTTGAACAACTGAGATTGCACGCATTTTCCTGTACTTGTAACGACGGAACGAAACACCCTCAGGAATGGCAAAGGAACGTCGGACTATATAGCCACACAAGTTTCCCAGTTTGCCTTTACTGCCAGTTTAAGATGATTCATTTTAATCCCTACAAAACTGTTAGACCATACAATTTTTATTACCAGTGTAAACGTAACGATCTTAAGCCAAAATACACAGATGTAAAGATGAAAAACAGTTAGGAAGTAGCAAAAGTTGCCACACAGGTTGCTAACAATACCTGGCTGAAACACGAAGTTACGTAGCTATTCACGAGAAACACACACAGGAAGCCTAGAATTAAAAAACAACCGCCTTCAGCCACAAATCGTGATTTTATTAAAATGTGCCTGAAGATGAGGCCCCAGAGCTCGAAATGCATCGTGCATTTTAATACAATGACGGTTTGTGGGTGGCCACGCGGTTTGAGGCGCCATGTCGCGCATTGCGCGGCACCTCCCGCCGGAGTTCGAGTCCTCCCTGGGGCATGGGTGTTTGTGCTGTTCTTACCGTAAGTTAGTGTAAGTAGTGTGTAGGCCTAGGAACAGATGACCTCAGCAGTTTGGTCCTTTAGGAATTCACACACGTTTGAACATTTCTGAACGATGTGTGGCTGAGGGCAACTGTCCTTTATTATTACGAAAGTAATACAGTCACGGAATAAACACTGCAAAAAATGGATAAAATCAACAATTAAACGCTAACCAATTGCTAACTAACTGCTTTTCGATCTTAAAAATTACAGACCACTGATGATGCTTTACCTCAACAAATACAAAGGCGTCTGGTGAGAAAAACGGGCATTTCCTTGTAGTTGTAACGACGGAACGAAAATACCCTCAGGAATTGTAAAGCAAGTACGGATAATATGGCCGGCCGCGGTGGTCTAGCGGTTCTGGCGCTGCAGTCCGGAACCGCAGGACTGCTACGGTCGCAGGTTCGAATCCTGCCTCGGGCATGGGTGTGTGTGATGTCCTTAGGTTAGTTAGGTTTAAGTAGTTCTAAGTTCTAGAGGGCTTATGACCTAAGATGTTGAGTTCCATAGTGCTCAGAGCCATTTGAACCATTTGAACGGATAATATGGCCACACAAATGAAGATCATAAGAAGTTTTGCACCACCACTTCATTTCGAAATTCATGATACAGAAAATAGAAAGTGGATCTAAGGCATGCGTATATATTCATTTGCAATGTGCTCGGATCACCAAATTAAAAAAATAAAAAACAAAAAGATTTGTGTAACGACAAAATAGTCTGTTTCCCACGGACGCTTTTCCTAGCATCCCTGAGGAGCGTCAGTGGGTGGGGAAACGTCCCCTTGCTCGGATGCAGGCTTGAATACGTTGTGGTACACCGTCGACGCGATTATCAACCCAGCCCTGAGCCCAAATGTCCCCCTCTTCAATGGCGATTCTACAAGATTCGCGCAGAGTACGTGTCGTTGTCGAGGTCCAAAAACAGTTCGTTTCAGTCGATCCCACACAGGTTTGACCGGGTTCAGTCCGGGGACTAGCCAAGCCACTCCATTCTTGTGATTACAACATGTTCCAAGGAACGTGTACACGAGTACAGCACGATAAGTATGCGAGTTATCGCCAGTGAAGGTGAAACTGTCGCGAAACTGCTGCTGATAGGTCCCACTCTCGTTGCGGAACCTCGTTCCTGTACCGTAGAGCACTGAGATCGTGCTCAACAACCGCGAGCACGACCCAAGCTTCCCGTAAGCAGGTAGACTTGGCAGGTGTCAGGACCTAAGCCTCCCGAACAAGTAGTATGTACTAGCAGGTAGTCGACCTGACTCCTCCGTGCCTCCTCGCAGTGGTAGTTTGCGAGCTCAGCTTCCAGTCTGCCGCACTTGTCCTCCCACATTATTGCAGTTACTGTGACTAGCACGGGAACAAAATGTTACTGCAGAAAGGTTACGCTTTCGCACTCCAATAGTTATTAAAAATGGTGTAGCGCGATGGTCGTCCAACATTAAGAATTGCAAAAGTTCTATTAAAACTTGTCTCTACTGAAGTCATCGATGTGCTCCAGAGTCAAAACGACCACAACCACGCAGAAACAGATGATGGTAAAATGTCTAGGAAGAAAATAGTTTGTGACCTGAAGAGGAAGGCTACCGAAAAACGTGGCAAAAAAATTGTTCAAATGGCTCTGAGCACTATGGGACTTAACATCGGAGGTCATCAGTCCCCTACAACTTAGAACTACTTAAACCTAACTAACCTAAGGACATCACACATACCCATGCCCGAGGCAGGATTCGAACCTGCGTCCGTAGCGGTCGCGCGGTTCCAGACTCAAGCGCCTAGAAGCGCTCGGCCACCCCGACAGGCTAAAAATGTGGCAGACCATCAAAACTTACATATAATCAACTGAAAGGAGAACACACGGAAGAGACAACCATCAAAGACTTTGACAGCTTTCGTAAATCCATTTACGAAGCTGGGCGGAAAATTCTGCCGAAATTATCTATCGATATCCAAGGAGGTTAACGCTGTTCTGAACACAATGAGTGTGCAAACTACAGATGGGGCGGGCTTATTGTGACATAATGATGCTGATAAGAACGTTGTGCTATTCTGTGAAGCTGAAAACCTCAAAAATACTTCGGAAGTTCGACACAATATATTACGTCGATGGAACTTTCAAGTATTGCACAAAGTTTATTTGTCAGCAAAAATGAAATGATCGTTCGGTATTTATTGGCCGGGATATCCCCTTCGGGGTTCCGCCGCCGTATTGCAAGTCTTTTTGGTTGATGCCACTTCGGCGACGTGCGTGTCAGTGATGATGATGGACACACAACATCCAGTCCCCTGCCGGTAATCGAATCCGGGCCCCCTTGCGTGGTAAGCGGTAACGCTACCGCTGCGCTAAGGAGGCGAACTATTTGTCAGCAATTTACGATCCATGGGCTTGTTAATGGACATTATATTCCAGTAGTTTTTTCTTTGTTGAATGATAAGACAACTTTATCGTATCATCATGTCTTTTCAGCAGTTGGTAAATGGGACATTATCTCCGTCAACAATGTCTTCCGACTCTGAGAAAAGCATTATGAAAGCTGGAAGTGAAGTGTGGACTGGTGTAATCACTTAAGGATCTGAAGTTGTAAATTTCCAACTCAGAGCTGATGGTAGAAGGACATGAATCAATAAACAGGATCGGATGCTCCAAATTTTTGGGTGTACATACAGATCAAAACTTGAACTATACGAAATATATTACTGAGCTGCTCAAACAATAAAGTTCAGCTACGTTTGATCTTCTCATGATTGCTAGTACTGGAAACAAAGGAATATCAATATCTTAACATTATTTTGCATATTTCCATTAAATAATGTATTAGGCAATACTTTTCTAGGTGAACTCATAACATAGAAAGGAAGTACTGATTGCGCAAAGCGAGCAGTAAGAATAATACGAGGTGGTCACCCACAGTAGTCTTGTAAGTAACTCTTCAAGGAGTTAGGCATTTTAACTGCACCTTCACAATACCTACACTGCTGTGAAAAATTTGAGGGCGAATTTAACGTTCGCATGAGATGTCAGTGCCAAGTAACGTAGCTCGATGAAACTTGGACCATACGTAGAAAGAATTGCTATAGCATAGAACAGAAGCTAACAGAAAGAAATACGGTATGAGAAGGATAGAGGGGGCACTTTGATTCAAAGACAGTAGTTACACTAAAGTCACCGCGATTCATGATAGTCCTCTGGACGTTACGAAAGTCGGAACATCGCTCTTAATAGGGCGTGTGATCGCCACGAATGGTAATGCACGCTCTGCAACGTGCTCTCTCGCTGGCCGCAAGAGTGGTGAGGAGTTCTCGTGGTAGGGCGTTACATTCCTCCGCCAGCGCGGTTGGCAACTGGGATTTAAATCGGGGTGACGGGCAGAACAACTCATTCGGCGAATATCCTCTCATTCCAAGAGCTCCTCCGCCTTTCGTTGCGGTCACGGATTGTCATCCATAACAATGAAGTTGGCGCCGAATGCGCCCCTAAAAAGGCGCACATGGAGAAAGAGTAGTGTCCCAATAACGTTGACGGGTGACTGTACAGCATTCTTGGATTTGAAGGTCTCTACGCCAATGCAACATTATGATTCTCCACATTATTACACACGGACCACCAAACAGATCGTGTTCGACAATGCAGTGCGTACCCTCATTTTACGAGAGGCGGCAACACGTAATGCACCCAGGAACATTGTCGTACATGATCGTTTTGGTGGTCTAAGGGCTGTCGGTTGTGTGGGGAGGCATAATGTTGGTTGGGCGTAGAGAGACCCCCAAAATCTTTGAACGCGGAACACACGCTGGTCAACGTCACTTTGACACTGTACCCCTACCCTTGTGCGCCTCTTCGGGGGGGGGGGGGGGGCATGCTAACTTCGCTTTTAAGGGTGCAGTGACAGACCGCACTGTACAGCGCAGGTTGAGGACCTCTTGGAAAATGTTCAAATGTGTGTGAAATCTTATGTGACTTAACTGCTATGGTCATCAGTGCCTAAGCTTACACACTACTTAACCTAAATCATCCTAAGAACAAACACACTCACCCATGCCCGAGGGAGGACTCGAACCTCCGCCGGGACCAGCCGTACGAGCTCTTGGAACGAGAGGATATTTGACGAAGTGACTGGCCCGCCCGTTCCCCCGATTTAAATCCAATCGAGCACGTGTGGGTACTTAGGCGTGTTGCTGCATACCCTCATGCACCAACGACCACCCTGCAGTTGCCAACCCATTAAGAACGATATCCTGCCTCTTGTAATGTCCAGGAGACCATCATCAATCGTGGCGACTTCAGTACGATTATGGTCTTTGAATAAAAGTGTCTTTTCTGTTCGTCTAATTGCGTATTTCTCTGAATTACCTTCTGTCCTCTACTTCTGCAGTTGTTTCTACGTACGTTCCAAGTTCCATCGAGCTACGTTACTCGGCAGTGACACATCGTCCCTAAGTTCTGCATACCACTGTATACTCGCTAATGAAATACGTCGCAGGTAATTTGAGAAACGCAGTGACATCTATTCTTACAGCACTAGAAGGAAAAAAGGACTTTTATTACTCATTACTACAGCTGCCATGCACTCAGGAAGTAGTTAAAGACTCATTAACGAAAACTTTTGGTCATTTGCCCAATTAAAAAAAAATTCTGACAGACGGTAAACAAAGTTTTAAATCTAACGTAACACCATTTCTTCTGGACAACTAATTATATTCCATAGACGGGAATTTTTATTTAAAATCTGGTAGCATGTAGAGGAAAAAATGTCGTTTTTCAATGTGGATGCATAAAGCTGACTCGTTTCACATCTTGTCGATAAAAAATCGTTCAAATGATTAACAGAACATGTAACTAACGAACTAACTTAAGAAAAAGAAGTTGCGCCCCCTTCTACCAGGAGAACATCATAGGTTACTGAAGCAACGAAGTGTACCAAGCGATTGACAATAAGCGCAAAATCATTCCCGTTTTAACCATAGCAATGCCAACGTATGTTCCATAACGCGTACTACCAGAGATTAAAAAAGCAAATCTCGTTAATTGTTGTTAATGTTTAATAACAAAATCTTTTAATGCGTAAGTATTGTACTGAACTTGAAAATATCTTCTAGCACAATCTTAGCAATACCAACTTATTTTCCGTAATGCGTACACAGATAGAAAGGGTACTTCATGACCACAATGCAAAATTTAAAAAAATACAAATTTCGTTAATTGTCGTTGAATTTAATTCTCAACTTACTTTTTAAAGATATGCTGGTGTCTTTAAAGATAGATAGAGGTGTAGGAAGGGTTGTGAACTTGTAAATACGAATATGACGTTTGTTGCGAAAAGCCACATTCAGCACTAGGACTTACGTTTTGGGATTACGTTTACCGAAAAATTAAAAAAAAAAAATTATTGCGGAATCTAGTATACGAAAATTTTAAAATATAAATTACACAGCTAGATTACAATATTTTCAAAAGGTGAGCATAAAGTACCGCAACCTCCTCGCCACCCCCCCCCCCACCGGTGTTGTGAGAGTTAAACAAAGGTCGTCAGGAAGATGGTCACAATTACCTACCTACATCGCTGAGTCCACTTGTTGTAAAATTATGAATACATTTTTTCCTCACGCAATATGACAATTTTGGAGAACGAATATGCCGCCCACAATAACACGTGGACTAAGCAAACTGAATTCTGGCTCGCTCTATTCATCCATGAGATCTAGTGTACCACATACAACGGCGCTCAGGTTAATGTCGTGTTCCTTGATCTCGGAAGGCACTGGATACAGTCGTTTAGTAACAAAATTCGGAATTCCCAAGTATCGGACCAAATTTGAATTTCGGACCTATGTAACACGTCGTCCTTAACGCAATGAAGTCGACAGATGTATAAGTAACTTCGAGAGTATGCGGAGGCAGTGTTAATGGGCTGTTAAGGGGTCAGTGTACACAAATGATCTAGTGCCGGGGTTCCCAACAAAATTTACTCGAGGACCCCCTCATCGAGCATGGTTGACACCTTGTCATATCACAGTATCAAGTACCTAAAAAAACTAAATTAAGAGTCTTTTATACGTTTTCTATTTTTGGTACTTAGAAAAAAAACACTGGCATATTTAAAACAAAAACTCTGTTATACAAAATATATTCAATATATTTTTTATTCTAATAGCATCTTGCGGACCCCCCTGGCGTAGCTCGCGGACCCCTAAGGGTCCGCTGACCAACTAGTGGGAACCACTGATCTAGTGGGTAGCGTAGGAATCTCCGAAAGTCTGTTCAAAGACGATGCTCTTGTCTCTAGGTAAAGCGCAACGGCAGAAGAGTGCAGCGAAATGGGTGAAGACCTGCAGACGGTCGCTGGCTGAACGTAAATAAAAGTAAAATGATGTACCAGAACAGGCGGTGAGATTCGTTCCTGTTCGACTACGCCGATACATAAATGGAAAGAGCAACTATAAATTATCCAGGATTAACCGTCCGGAGCGCCCTAAAGTAGAACGACCATATTAAAGAAATCATAGGAAAAGCACATGCCAGGCGGAGATACATTTGAAGAATATATGTTCAAATGTGTGTGAATTCCTAAGGGACCAAACTGGTGAGGTCATCGGTCCCTAGACTTACACACTACTTAAACTAACTTATGGTAAGAACAACACACAGACCCATGCCCGAGGGGGATTCGAACCTCCGGCGGGAGGGGCCGCGCGGAAGAATATAAAGGAAATGTAAGTCATCCAGGATGGAAGTAGCTAACGAAACACTCGTCTGATTGATTATTGAGTACTGTTCGTCAGTTTCGTGTCCTTAACTGACTGTATTAATAGAAAAGGTCGAGGAGATTCAACGATGAGCGGCGCGTTTCGTCACGAGCTCGTATGAAAGTGACAGCGTTACGGAGATGCTCAACAAGCTCCTCTGGTAGACGATACGAGAGAGGTCTTGAGTACCACGGAAATGTTTACTGTTGACTTACCGAGTGCGTCCGTCCCTTGAAAGGTCAGTCAACATTCAACATACTACACCGATGGAAGAAAAATATCACAGCACCAAAAGTAGTTGTAAGATCTAAACGACAGTTGGTTAGCGTGATTCTACATCTGAAAGATTATACCTACTCAAATTTCGCAGGAGTCGCATAAGAGTGGCTCTAGTAGCGCCACCATGAGGATGAAAATCAGGTTTGCTTTAAATACACGCTGTAATGGTCGCGAGCGTTAGTTACCTTGTGGTGATTTGACGCTAGTCATAAATGTCTTTAAGGCGACAAAGACACCATTATCAACACATCACCGAGTTTGAATGAGGTCGTGCAATAGGGCTGCGAGAAGCTGCAAGTTTCTACTGCGATATTACAGGAATGTAGCCACCGCACATGACTGCCGTCAGCGGTGGTCGCTACAATGTACGGTCGCAGGAAGACCGCGTTCCGCAGAGCCACGTGGCATTATCGACAGGGAAGATCATCGTCTTCGGCGTATCGCTCTGGCACATCGTACTGCATCAGCAGCAGCAATTTGAGCAGCAGTTGCTACCACAGTGACACAACGAACTGTTACAAATCGGTTACATCAGGAACAACTCCGAGCCACATGACCTTTAGCGTGCATTCCGCTGACCGCAAACTTCAGTGGTGTCAAGCGACAGATCACTGTAAGGCCGGGTGGAGGTGTGTTGTGTTTTCTGATGGAAAGCTGGTGCTGCCTCGGTGCCAGTGACGGCCGTGTGTTGGTTAGAAGGTGTTCAGTTGAGGGCAACTACCTACCTGACCGTGTGCTACGCACACTGGACGTACACGTGGAGTTGTGGTCTGAGATGCGACTTCGTATGACAGCTGGACCATTCTCTTGGTTATCCCACGCACCCTCACTCCAAATCTGTACGTCAGTCTGGTGGTTTGACCTGTCGAGCCGCCATTCGTGACCTGCATTCCAGAGGGCGCTTTCCAACGGGATAACCCTCGCCCACATACCACTGTTGTAAGCCAACATCCTCTACAGAGTGTCGAGATGTTGCCTTGGCCTACTCGATCACCGGATCTGTCTCCAATCGAGCACATATGGGACATCATCGGTCGACAACTCCAGCGTCACTCACAAACAGCATTATCCGTCCCTGTATTGACCTACCAAGTGCGACAGCCATTGAGCTCCAAAACACAAACTGACATCCGGTGACTGTACAAGAGAATGCAAGCTCGTTTGAATGCTTGCATTCAACATTCTGTCAGTTACACCGGTTATTAATGTACCAGTAATTCACATTTGCAATGGCTTATCTCGCGCTTGCATTAACCTGTCATCGTGTGCGCAATATTAATTACTTACGTATGTTACCTAGGTAGATGCGTTCCCGAAATTTTATTACCCTATATGAATGACTTCTTGCTGTTGGGATTTTTTTCCGTCAGTGTATATTCTACCAAATACACTACTGGCCATTAACATTGCTACACCACGAGGTTGACGTGCTACAGATGGGAAATTTAACCGACAGGAAGAAGATGCTGTGATGTGCAAATGATTAGCTTTTTAGAGCATTCACACAAGGTTGGCGCCAGTGGCGACGCCCAAAACGTGCTGCCATGAGGAAAGTTTCCAACCCATTCGTCATACACAAACAGCAGTTGACCGGCGTTGCCTGGTGAAACGTTGTGATGCCTCGTGTAAGGAGGAGAAATGCTTACCACCACGTTTCCGACTTTGATAAAGGTCGGATTGTAGCCTATCGCAATTGCGGTTTATCGTATCGCGACATTGTTGCTCGCGTTGGTAGAGATCGAATGACTGTTAGCATAATATGGAATAGGTGGGTTCAGGAGGGTAATACGGAACGCCGTGCTGGATCCCAACGGCCTCGTATCACTAGCAGTCGAGATGACAGGCATCTTATCCGCAGGGGTGTAACGGATCGTGCAGCCACGTCTCGGTCGCTGAGTCAACAGATGGGAACGTCTGCAAGACAGCAACCACTCGGATGACCAGTCCGAAGACGTTTGTAGCAGCGTGGATTATCAGCTCGGAGACCATGGCTGCGGTTACCCTTGACGCTGCATCATCACAGACAGGAGCGCCTGCGATGGTGTACTCAACGACGAACCAGGGAGCTCGAATGGCAAAACGTCAGTTTTTCGGATGACTCCAGGTTCTTACACGTATCTGTCAGCTCTTACTCTCATTGACGGCACTTTGAACAGTGGACGTTACATTTCAGATGTGTTACGACCCGTGATTCTATCCTTCATTCGATCCCTGCGAAACCCTACATTTCAGCAGGATAATGCACGACCGCATGTTGCTGGTCCTGTACGGGCCTTCCTGGATACAGAAAATGTTCAACTGCTGCCCTGGCCAGCACATTCTCCAGATCCCTCACCAACTGAAAACGTCTGGTCAATGGTGGCCGAGCAACTGACTAGTCACAATACGCCAGTCACTAACCTTGATGAACTGTGGTATCGTGTTAAAGGTGCATGGGCAGCTGTGCCTGTACACGCCATCCAAGCTCTGTTTGATTCCATGCCCAGGTGTATCAAGATCGTTATTACGGCCAGAGGTGGTTGTTCTGGGTACTGATTTCTCAGGATCTATGCACCCAAATTCCGTGACAATGTAATCACATGTCAGTTCCAGTATAATATATTTGTCCAATGAATACCCGTTTATCATCTGCATTTCTTCTTGGTGTTGCAACTTTAATGGCCAGTAGTGTACGTCTCACGAAATGATGATGACGAGAAATCAGAGTTCATACAAATTTATATTGAAATTCGATCTTACCAAGCACCATTCGCGAATGGAGTGCAGAAGATGGCAAACAGGGGTACGAGAAGTACCCTAACCGCACACCGTATGGTGGGTTGCGGTGTGTAGGTGTAGACTCAGCCCTGGGACGAGACGCGCCCCTGCAGCAGCGGTGTGAGGGGCCGACCTCCCATGACGCGAACTCGCTGCGTCGGCGTTGCTCTGTCGCGTGAGCAGCAGCGTTCGCTATGCAGCCGGCGCGCCGGTTAAAAGCCTGCAGTGAACTGTAGTCGCAAAAACAACGGCTGTGGGCGGCATTCCCGTCACCAGAGCGACGACGCACCCGAGGCTTCCGTCCACTGCTGGCCTCCGTCGACGTCGAGTTCATCAGGGACAGAGCACGGGCTCTGGTAGAGTGCAAGCTGTTACTGATTTGTTTGACTCATGGGGCTGCTAACTGCTATACCACCTACTGCACTCCCCTGATTTAAGGCCTCGTGAGTTCAACTCGATTTCTAAACTGAAGGAAACACTTCACGGTATTCGCTTCAGAACCGGTACAAATTCGTCGGGCACTAGACCGCGCCACTCGAACTGTCTCCATCCACATCTACATCCATACTCCGCAAGCCATCTGACGGTGTGTGGCGGAGGGTACCTTGAGTACCTCTATCGGTTCTCCCTTCTATTCCAGTCTCGTATTGTTCGTGGAAAGAGGGTTGTCGGTATGCTTCTGTGTGGGCTCTAATCTCTCTGATTCTATCCTCATGATCTCTTCGCGAGATATACGTAGGAGGGAGCAATATACTGCTTGACTCCTCGGTGAAGGTATGTTCTAGAAACTTCAACAAAAGCCCGTACCGAGCTACTGAGAGTCTCTCCTGCAGAGTCTTCCACTGGAGTTTATCTATCATCTCCGTAACGCTTTCGCGATTACTAAATGATCCTGTAACGAAGCGCGCTGCTCTCCGTTGGATCTTCTCTACCTCTTCTATCAACCCTATCTGGTACGGATCCCACACTGCTGAGCAGTATTCGAGCAGTGGGCGAACAAGCGTACTGTAACCTACTTCCTTTGTTTTCGGATTGCATTTCCTTAGGATTCTTCCAATGAATCTCAGTCTGGCATCTGCTTTACCGACGATCAACATTATATGATCATTCCATTTTAAATCATTCCTAAAGCGTACTCCCAGATAGTTTATGGAATTAACTGCTTCCAGTTGCTGACCTGCTATATCGTAGCTAAATGATAAATGCTCTTTCTTTCTATGTATTCGCAGTACATTACACTTATCTAGATTGAGATTCAATTGCCATTCCCTGCACCATGCGTCAATTCACTGCAGATACTCCTGCATTTCAGTACAATTTTCCATTGTTACAACCTCTCGATACACCACAGCATCATCTGCAAAAAGCCTCAGTGAACTTCCGATGTCATCCACAAGGTCATTTATGTATATTGTGAATAGCAACGGTCCTATGACACTCACCTGCGGCACACCTGAAATTACTCTTACTTCGGAAGACTTCTCTCCATTGAGAGTGACATGCTGCGTCCTGTTATCTAGGAACTCCTCAATCCAATCACACAATTGGTCTGATAGTCCATATGCTCTTACTTTGTTCATTAAACGGCTGTGGGGAACTGTATCGAACGCCTTGCGGAAGTCAGGAAGCACGGGATCTACCTGTGAACCCGTGTCTATGGCCCTCTGAATCCAGTGGACGAATAGCGCGAGCTGGGTTTCACACGACCGTCTTTTTCGAAACCCATGCTGATTCCTACAGAGTAGATTTCTAGTCTCCAGAAAAGTCATTATACTCGAACATAGTACGTGTTCCAAAATTCTACTACTGATCGACGTTAGAGATATAGGTCTAAAGTTCTGCACATCTGCTCGACGTCCCTTCTTGAAAACGGGGATGACCTGTGTCCTTTTCCAATCCTTTGGAACGCTACGGTCTTGTAGAGACCTACGGTACACCGCTGCAAGAAGGGGGGCAAGTTCCTCCGCGTACTCTGTGTAAAATCGAACTGGTATCCCATCAGCTCCAGCGGCCTTTCCTCTTTTGAGCGATTTTAATTGTTTCTCTATCCCTCTGTCGTCTATTTTGTCACCTGTGCGACAATCTAGAGAAGGAACTACAGTGCAGTCTTCCTCTGTGAAACAGCTTTGGAAAAAGACGGCACTGCTAACAGTATCCTATGACTTCCACATCGCTGGCAATGGTTTATACACAATGCTGGTGACTACTTTGAAGGCCAGTAAAACTTTGAAACACGTATCTATTTTGTACGAGCTGTAAATAAATAGTTGCCACTATTAAAGTTCCAACCCACGTGTGTGTGTGTGTGTGTGTGTGTGTGTGTGTGTGTGTGTGTGTGTGTGTGTGTGTGTTACTTTCAGGGATTATAATCTTTTTAATTTCTCATATTCTTATATTTCAGTCTTGTAATATAATTTCACCAGAAAGACTTCCAAATAATTTTCTCATTCACTTCCCTTTTTTTAAATTCATTCGCGAGATATAAAATTAGTAGACGAAAACATTGGTTTAGTAATCTTTTGCGTGCATGGGAAGCTAAACGAAAAAGAATAATGAAAATAATAATCAGGTTTCGAACACAGGGTGCACAAGTGTGAACGCGCAACGCTAGCCACCTGTGACACCCCTTCAACTGAACTATTTACGCGCTAAAAGGCACATAAAGTACATCGAAAGCTTTGACCGTCGTTTTCTCGGAAGCGGTCGAGTATCTAGGGATAAGCCGAGACACATACTCGTTTATTTTGAGCGCTCTTCCACTGAGCGAAGTTTCTTGCAAATCAGGTTGCGGCACTTGCCGTGTTGTCCTCGAAGTCATTGCAGTCAAGTGATATGTTAGTTTTAGTCGGTAGAACGGAATGTGCACAGAAAGACGGGTCGACATGCAGACGTGGTAGGAGCAGAAAGAAGCTCTCACGTTCGAAAGTGTCAACGGTCACGCCGCTAATGAAGCTGATTGAGATGGAGTGTCAACGGGGACTACCAATGTGTCTACAATGATTGCTGTACTACTTTCATCAATGCGGCTCGTGGTGTTGCGGTAGCGTTCTCGCTTCCCGCGCACGGGGTCCCGGGTTCGATTCCCGGCGGGGTCAGGGATTTTCTCTGCCTCGAGATGACTTGGTGTTGAGTGTCTCTCATCATCATTTCATCCTCATTCACTCTCAAGTCGCCGTAGTGGCTTTAAATAACTTGTGGAGCGGCGGCCGAACCGCCCCGCGAGGGGTCTCCCGGCCACCAATGCCATACGCTCATTATTAATGTAACACACACAGTGAGTGGCCTAAAAAGATTCTAACTGTCGGGAATTGGGTACTAGTGTGACGCTTTGTCAGGTGACAATCGCCAGTTCGCCTCTTTTCAAATGATCCCGCAGTGTGCGTGTGTAGGTGTGTGAGAGTGGCTCTGGCTCTGAGCACTATGGGACTCAACTTCTGAGGTCATTAGTCACCTAGAACTTAGAACTAGTTAAACCTACCTAACCTAAGGACATCACACACATCCATGCCCGAGGCAGGATTCGAACCTGCGACCGGAGCGGTCTCGCGGTTCCCGACTACAGCGCATAGAACCGCACGGCGACTTCGTCCGGCGTGTGAGAGTGGGGGAGGGGGGATGGGTGAGGGGGTATTAGTTCAGGTCTGAGGTGATTCTGTGATGTTTTGGGCTTTTTTTCTTACCGCAGCTTCGGTCCACTCATTTAGGCTACGATGAACATGATCTTGTAAGTATACTTGGAAATTCTGGTCACTCCCGTCTTCCGAGAAGACAACAGCCGTTTTCACAGCGCTGCACACATACGTTCCTAATTTGACGAACACTAAGGCGCACTATCGCACCTCGACTGGCTGGCTAAATCACCCGATATGAATGCCACACGAAGTTCTGGAACTGTTTGTAACAGTGGATGCTACAGTAGCAACCCCACAGTCTGGTGGCTCTATAGGATCTACTCGTTAATTACTGGCTCGAGCTGGATAAGGCAGACGCGAAAAGAATGGTGGACTCTCATCCTGCCGAAGTGAGACCATTATGAAGGCTAGAAGGTACCCGGTACGAGCGTGATGTCACTTGAAGGGGGGTCGAGTCTTTTGGCCGGGGCGCTCATCTGAACTCCGTTACCGAGGTTTATCGGACGCTGAGGCCCCAATGTCGTCGGACGCCTGTGACGTAAGCTCCGGACGGGCTCGCCGCAGCTGCGGTGCAGTACCCGCCCACGCGCCGCCCAAGGAGAACGCCTTCCGGTGGGGCCTCACGCGCGAGTCCGGGCCGGCCGGCAAGGCCTGCCTCCGCGTCTGCGGCAGAAAACGACCACGCGGCCGCCCCAAGCCTGCTGGTGATGGCCACAACTGAGAATTTCAAGGAGTCTAAAACCAGCAACAGTACAGAGTCACTCGGACACTGACTGCTGAGTGTACCGCTTTCAAATATTTGGATGCCAGTACATCCAGGAACATTATGCCTCCCCACAACATAACACCTGGACCATCAAACTCGACATTTTCGACAGTGTCGGACGTACCCTCATGTGGCGAGAGGTGGACACACACATTGCAACCAGGAGCACTATCGAACGTGATCGGTTTGGCGGTCCAGGTGTTACGGTGCGGGGATGCATAATTTTGCATGGACAAAGTGACGTCCTAAAGTTTTAACAAGGTACACTCACCGGCCAATGTCAATGTGAGACTGTATTCCTTCTCCATGTGTGTCTTTTCGGGTGTGCGTTCGGCCCTGACTTCATTTCTATGAGCGGTAAAGCGCGACCGCACAGAACAGAAAACGAAGGGCGCAGGTGGAGGAGCTCTCGGAATGACAGGACATTCGGCGAATGCACTGTCCTGCCCGACCCCTCAACTTAAATTCCATCTAGCACCTGAAATGGCTCTGAGCACTATGGGACTTAACATCTGTGGTTATCAGTCCCCTAGAACTTAGAACTAATTAAACCTAACTAACCTAAGGACATCACACACATCCATGCCCGAGGCAGGATTCGAACCTGCGACCGTAGCGGTCACGCGGTTCCAAACTGAAGCGCCTAGAACCGCACGGCCACACTGGCCGGCCCATCTAGCACCTGTGTGATGCGGTGGGGACACGCATTGCAGCACATGCACGTGCACTAACGACCCTCCGCGCTGGCGGACGGATGGAACGCCCTACCACAGTAGCTCTCTACCATCGTCGCAGCCAGCACGGAAGCACGTAGAGCATGCATTACATTTCGTCGTGATGATACGCCTTATTAGGAACTATGTCCCGCCTTTTGTAATGCCTGGGAGACCATCGTAAATCGCGGTGGCTCCAGTGTAATTATTGTCCTTCAATAAAACAGTCATTTCTCTTCGTCCCATTGCATATTTCTTCCAGCTAACTTGAGTAATATACTATACTGCAGTAACGAGCTACGTTGCTTGGCAGTGACACAGCATGAGAAAGTTAATTTCCTCCGTAAATTTTGCACACCAGTACGCAGTGGCCCTTAGTTTTTCGAATACGCGCAAATATGGGAGAGAGTGTCACAGAAATGATACAGGATTTGGGCTCCAGATCATTAAGAGAGAGGCGTTTTTCGTTGCGACGGTATCTTCTCACGAAATTCCAATCACCAACTTTCTCCTCCGAATGCGGAAATATCTTGTTGACACCGACCTACAAAGGGAGGAACGATCACCACCATAAAATAAGGGAAATCAGAGATCGTACGGAAAGATACACGTGTTTTTTTTTCCGCGCGCTATATGAGATTGCAATACTAGAGAATTGTGAAGGTGGTTCAATGAACCCTCTGCCAGAGTATCCATGTAGATGTAGATGTAGAAATATTTTACTGGATAACAGTATAAGCACTGTGAGGCGGTTTACATATTATGCTATTGTCTATAGGAGTGTGCAACACAGGAAGACTGCACCGAATTGCAGTAACATTTGCAGAGGATAAATGATTGGTGCAGTGAGTGGCACGTGACACTCAACGTAGATAAATGTAACATATTGAGCACAAATAGGAGGAAAAATTACCCTAACGGCGATAAATCCCTGGGAGCTGTAACAAAAGTTAAATACTTACTCCGTCGTAATACGCCACGGAAGGCCCAACGACACCCACCGAGCGCCGTGTCATCCTCAGCTGACAGGCGTCACTGGATGCGGATATGGAGGGGCATACGGTCAACACACCGCTGTCCCTACCGTTCTCAGCTTTCGTAACTGGAGCCGCTACTTCTCAGTCAAGTAACTCGTCAGTCGGTCGTACAAGGGCCGAGTGTACCCCGCTTTCCAACAGCGCACGCCAGACTCGGGCGGTGACCCATCCAGGTGCTAGCCAGTCCGACAACGCTTAACTTCGGTCATCTGACGGGAAACCGTTTTACCACTGCGGCAATGCCGTTGGCAATAAAATACTTAGGGATAAGGGAAATGATCACATACAATTAGTTACGAAACAGTACTTACCAGGCTGGGAATCAATGGAAGAATCTCGAGGAAACGTAATCCATCCACGAAGCTGTCGCTCACAAAGGACTCGGTCGAACGATTCTTGAGTACTAACGAAGAGCGGCCTCCTGCGTATAGTAAGCCAAAGAGATTTATGGAGACGACTGACGAACTGCAGCGGCAGTCGCTCCAACAGAGGGGTTCTCTGCCACTGTCGAAATTACCAGAACGAAAGTTCCAAGAAGACTCGAACAACATATAATGTTCTTCGTCATACGTCTTCGGCAATGAGAGCGACGAGAAAATGGGAGAAATTAGAGCTTATACGGAGGCTTCACGACAGTCGCTCTTCCCATGCATCATTCGTCAACGGAACAGAGTACAGGGGAAAATCATAATAGTTTCTGACGTACCCTCCGCCATCCAATGCGCGGTAGCTTGCACAGCCTACAGACTTAGATGGTGAATTGATCCTACCAGAATGCTGTTGCTAATTTCGAAGTCAGTCACTATTCATTACCATCTTGTAATCTGCTTCCAGTGACTCGTCGGCAATACGACTTCTTGGGGCAACCGACCAGCTGCTTTTTAGCGGAAATTTGTGGTAAGTTCCTAAGGGACCAAACCGCTGAGGTCATCGGTCCCTAGGCTTGCACACTAGTTACTCTACTTGAACTACCTTACGCTAAGGACAACACACACACACCCATGCCCGAGGAAGGACTCGAACCTCCGAGGGTGGGAGCAAGAAGCCTCAGAGCGCGCGGCGTTTTAGCGGACACTGAAAACCTTTCTCATCGCAAATAAGCATCCTACTCAACTCTCTAGTGACCGAAATACGTACAAAGGTAAGTACTGGATGAGCCATTTTCGAGAAATACTGTATTTTCCAGGTTAGACAGAGGATTATTCGGTAAAGGTGTACCGACTTCGAGATTCGCACAGCTATTTGCTACTTCGTATTTATTCCGTACTCGGTTGCGTGGAAGTTGGGCCGATGTTGCAGTTACGCAAAATACGTCCGTTAGCAGCTCCTCCAGTAACACATCGCCAACAGTTGTTCATCAGGTCCGAGTCCAGTAATGCAGGTGGACAACGAAAGTGACACGCCGGCACCTGTGCGTGGCAGGCGATGCGTTCATCACATCCGCTAAATCGTCATTCGCTGTCAATAACAGTCACCTGATTGAAACTGGAGTAGTGCAACAAAAAAGCAAGAACAGGAAATCCGAAATGCGATCAATAAATCTAATAGGACGTTTTAATTATGCTAATTTACAAGTAATTACGATCTACTAAAACTTTTCAGTCACCTTAATATAAACGATTGTTGAAAATAAGAGTAAGATCTGAACATATGATTACATGATAACAGGAGTGAAACTTGGGGGAGGGGGGGGGGGGGGCGGCCGTTGTGGCCGAGCGTTTCTAGGCGCGTCAGTCTGGAACCGCGAGACCGCTACGGTCGCAGGTTCGAATCCTGCCTCGGGCATGGATGTGTGTGATGTCCTTAGGTTAGTTAGGTTTAAGTAGTTCTAAGTTCTAGGGGCCTGATGACCTCAGATGTTAAGTCCCATAGTGCTCAGAGCCATTTGAACCATTTGAAACTGGGAGTGAATCAACGGCGGAAGAAACTACCTCAGACGTAAAGCTGTAATGCTAACTCATCCTTGTAGGAGCCAAAGCAATTGGATTCTGATCACATACCAAACTGTCTGCTTTTGTAAACTACATCTACATCATACTCTGCAAGCCACCTAATGGTGTGAGGCGGAGGGTACTTTCTGTACCACTAACTGAGCCCTCCAACTCTGCTCCACTTATGAACAGCACGTGCGAAGAACGTTTGTCGGTAATCTTCTGTTTGGCTCTAATTTCTCCAATTTCCTCCTCATGGTCATTACGCGAGACGTGGGTGGGGAGGGAGGGGGGGAGATAAAGTAATGTTTCCAGCATTTCTCGGCAAGTACTCTCTCGAAATTTCAATAGTAAATCTCTCCGTGATGCACAACACCTCTGTTGTAAGTTCTGCCAATGGAGTTTGTTTAGCATCTCCGTAACACTCTCGTTCCGACCAAACGATCCGTGGTGAAACGTGCCGCTCTTCGTCGGAACTTCTCTATCTCTTCTATCAGTCCTATCCGGTAGGGATCCCAGACAGATTAACAATACTCAAAAATCGGTCGAACAAGCGCCTTATAAGCCACTTCCTTCGCGGGTGAGTTACATTTCCTTGAGATTCTTCCTATGAATCTGAGTCTGGCATCTGCTTCACCCACTATGTTTTATGTGGCCATTCCACTTAACGTCGGTCCGGTTGGTTACTCCTTGATATTTTATGGCAGATAATGTTTCCAGCAGCATGTCATCAATAGTATAGCTATACAGTAGTGTATTTCTTTTCCTATGTATGCGCAATATGTTACACTTATTTACGTTCGCGGACAACCGCCAGAGCCTGCACCATTCATCAATTCTCTGGAAGTCGTGCTACAAACGTTACTATCTTCTGGCGTTGCTACTTTGTTAAAGACAACCGCATCATCTGCGGTCAGCCTCAGAGAGCAACCGACGCTTTCTACTAGATCATTTATATAAATTGTAAACAGTAACGGTCCTATCAGATTCCCTTGGAGTACTGCGGAAATGACCTTTACGTCTGTCCGTTAGGAGCGACGTGTTGAGTTCTGCCTGCGAGGAAGTCGTGAATCCAGTCCCAAATCTGCTCAGATACTCGAAAAGCTCGCATTTTTTCACTAAACGGCACTGCGGGACGGTGTCAAATGCCTCCCTGAAGTCAAGGAACACGGCATCAACCTGAGCGCCATTGTCTAAGGCGCTGTGGATCTCCCGGAGTATTGCCGATAAAACCGTTTTCACGACGAAATGTTACTAATTTATGAGTGAATTTCGTTCTTAAGGCTGCTAGATATATTTCGACAAGCTTGTTTTGTCGCGTTTTTACAGAGATCGAGTTCTTGAGCGGAACGTCAGTCGTTGAAGCTTTGATGCTAAAATAAACGGTCCTAGGCGCATCTCAGCTCACATTCGCCCTATATTGCGTGGAATACGCATTCGAGATCTTACGTACGCCGAGCCGAGTAGCAACAGTGAGCTGGCGGAAGCTACTATAAAAGAGTCAGTCACTGTCTCCCTACAAAACGTATTTTTTTCCATCGTCATTTAGATTAGTTTATAGTAATGAAGGTAACAGTACTTGTCTTACGTTAGAACGTCTCGAGTGACTGCGTCATGTAATTACAAATGAGAGCAGATTTTTGCCTGGTAGTGACGTAATTTGTATTTTAGGGAAAGATGAGTTGAATCTTCTAAATGGTTTTATGTTTTATATGCCGTCTGCTCTCTTACATAATTTTTACATACAAGCAGAATATTTCAATGCGCTTCCGAGAATATAGTTAGTCCACTGGTGACGAATCACCCATGGTTTTCAGACTTTCTTGACGGTTTTGATTTCGTTTACATCCATTTGGTAAGTCTTAAACACATGGAATTGTAGATAGATCACTCATATTAAATGGTACTGGATTCATAGAAAAAATAACAGCGGCTTTAACATTTTTTTACTGTAGTAAATTTATTTAGTACAACAGTAACATACGCCTACAGTAAATACTGCACTAGAGCTGTCTTTGCATATCGCATTTTCCTAATTACATAATTGAATTTTCAATAATACGCGAGTTTCTATAACTTTTCTGCTAACAATGTCTGTCATGCAGACCTCTTACCTTGCAATTCTGAGGAAGCGACCCTCCATGGTCCGCAGAGTTTGTGTCTGTGGAGTATTTCTGATATTTAATTGGCAAGTAATAAAACAAACAAAAAATACCAAGAAAATTAAATATGTAAAGTAAAGAAACTGACAAAAAGGAACTGGTACCTCTGCTACCACTGCGCTAATCAGCTGCATGTCACGCATCCTTAAAGAGAACCACGCGTTTGCGTTTTCGGCCACAACCCATAAGACCCGCTGTCTCTCCATGGGCAGTCGGTTTTTTTTTTTTTTTGGTACTCATAAAAACATGACGCGTCGTCACGAATTTCGCAGAACAATTCCAGTACATGACGGGAATGTCGGTTAAGTGCAACAGTGCGGATAGATTCAAGACTTTTCGACTAACACAAAAAAGGGGAGGTTTTTTTTCTTTTTCCTAAAACGGGAGCCAGATGGAATGGTGGGACGCGTCAGTACCGAGTGGCTCAGAAAGCGCGCCGGCGCGGCCGAGCCGAGGGCGACGACGACAAAGGGCGGACGGCGGCGCCGAGCGCGCGACTTGCTGGTGCCCCTGTACCGTACCGATCGCAGCGGCGGCGGCGGCGGCGGCGGCGGCGGCGGCGGCGCTGACTGGCGAGCGCGTCGCCATGGCAACTCGATGTAATTATTAGAAAAACCTTGGCTTTGCGCGAGCGCCCGGCACAGCCCGAGGCGCACCAGCTAGGGCAGAGCCGGGAGCCGGCCGGGTGCAAAGAGGACGAGGACAATGAAGGGGGAAAAGGCAGAATGGCCGATAACTGGGAGAGGAGAGGGATGGAGAGGAGAGGAGAGCAGCAGAGTAGGAGAGCGGAGAGAGAGGCTGCTCGCTCGCTAGCGCGCCGAGAGAGGCACGAACGGCTGACCACCGCCGCGGCCGCCGGCGCCCCATTCAACCCGCCGCTCTCATACCGACGCAAAAGCTTTGCCGGTGTTTACCGCAGAAGGAACTCTGCTATCAAAAAGTGACACCTCAGCGCCCTAACCGCTGACGTCATCAGCCCCCCCCCCCCTTTTATATTGCGCAAAAGTAAAATCAAACTGAACAGAATAGCTAGGCGTGATAACGAGCATAATTGCAAGTAAACGTCAATTCGTTAATTAAAATAATAAATTTCCGAAACCGACACTTAGAATGTAATTCCCTCCACCGTCAGGTCATCTTCAACTAAGTCACACAACTTACAACAGAAAATCCGAAAGCAACGTTTCGTAGCAAAGTTTTACAATAAACCAACAGTGAATCACTTTAATATTCGTAGACTGTGATATTTTACCCTTGTGGCATCATAACTTCATTCGTAACAAAACAAACAAAAAATATAACCAAGTACTATATTCCGTGATGTGTCTTGTAAATAAAAGCATAAACTTTATTATTAAGATAACGTACGTAAGTTCTTTTATAATATTATTTAAGCCGGCCGAAGTGGCCGTGCGGTTAAAGGCGCTGCAGTCTGGAACCGCAAGACCGCTACGGTCGCAGGTTCGAATCCTGCTTCGGGCATGGATGTTTGTGATGTCCTTAGGTTAGTTAGGTTTAACTAGTTCTAAGTTCTAGGGGACTAATGACCTCAGCAGTTGAGTCCCATAGTGCTCAGAGCCATTTGAACCAATATTATTTAAATACATCTCGGTCCTATATTGACGTTACATTAATATTTGGACACTTTGCAGAACTAATCATTTCAAGGCAAGATTTTGTGGAACATTAAATGTATCTTGTCGGGTAGCCGTTCTGTTTTATCACTTCTTTCAAACGCTGCGGAATACTACAAATGATCTTTTTTTAAGTAGTCCGCATGTAGACTGTCACATTCTTCTTTTAATCGACGCTTCAGAGTTTCCTTGGACGATACTGGTGTTTTTCTAATAAGTCGCACCAGTTCTCCCCACACATTCTCAATGGGGTTGAGATCTGGTGATTGAGGTGGTGGTTGTAAGACTTTGGGGAAATTGTACAACAAATATGACTGCACAATGCGAGCCACCGTTTCGGGTCGTTGTCCTGGTAAAACTTGAACGCGTTCGACATCCCCATGCTTTCAGCACTTTTCCGTAAATTGCTCTTTAACATGCCCAAATAGACATATTTGTCCGTAATACTGTCGATGAACAACAATTCGCCCGGTCCAAATATCGATATACAGCCCCAGACAAGAACGCTGCCGCCTCCATGCTTTACAGTCGGTTTAATATTTGTGACAGTAAATTCTTCGTTCTTCTTCCGCCACACCATGTTTCGTCCATCCGATACAAAAACGTTAAATTTACTTTCGTCGGCAAAAGTAATAAACTCCCTGTCAAAGTACAATCTCTCCTTTCAATTCTGTTCATTCACATACGGTTTCTTCCTGGCCACTCTCCCATAGTAGCCACTTTCGTTCAATGCTCTGCGAATCGTTTGAGGATGTACCTTCTTGCCACTCTCGTTTAGCATCTCACGTGCTAATCTGGGTGCATCCTGCTTTATTTTCCGTATTAGCTGCCTCTTGTCATGTGCACCCAGCTTCGTTGGCCAGCTCTTTTGCGGTATAGAGCCGATACGGTCCTCATTTTTGAATCGTCTGACTATATCTGCCACAGTACTCTTAGTTACGTTGAGCGTGGCAGCTATTTGTCTATATGATTTACCTTTCGCGTTGTGAAAAACTGCAAGCTGTCGTATCTCAAAACTATTATTCGCTTTGCGTGGCATCGTACCGTCTGGACAGTCGACCGCGCTTGTAAGCGCACACTTGCCTTCTGACTCGAAGTATTTACCCCGGTGTGCGGCACTGCCATCTGTCCAGATATTAAAGTAACGTGGCCATCAAAGAGTGCTCCATTTCAATCGTATTATTTAACAAGTGATATACGTTGCGTAAACATCATTCATACTATTATTTACTAGGCATCTACCTACTTATAATACCTGGATATATTATTTTTTATTTTTTTATTTTTTAAGCTTTTCCTCATTACAGAGGCTTATCTCCAACATAATAATTTACTTGGAAAATACAATACAAACAATAAACGTTCTTAAACTATACTCTCAAAATATTTCTCCAGGTGTTTCGATCTTGCGTGTCCTCTTCCTCTGCGCCCATTCTCCTCATTGTGTGCTGTACATTTTGGAGCCAGGTGGTCACAGGTCGTCCTCTTCTTCTTCTCCCCTCCGGTTCCCACTCCAGTATCAGTTTTGGTATTCTGGCTTCCTCCATTCGTCGTACATGCCCGTACCACTGTAATTTCTTCCTATCCATTCTCCTTATTACTTCGGTGTTCCTTATCTTTTCTTTCATGGAGATTCTTGCCGATCTTCTCCAAAAGTCCAACAACCTGGATATATTATATTTTTCTTTTATTCGGAATACAGTTATGAAGCATGCAAAGTAAAAATCTCTTAGTGCCAGAATATTAAGGTTATTCGCTGTAGTCCACTAGATGGCTGAAGGACCGAAAAGCGCAGTTTCTAATGCGTGATAGTGTCAAAGAACAGAACACGAGTTGCAGTTTTCCAAGTGATTGATATGCGTAGTTTACTTGTCAGGCAGTGAAACTTGTGCTACGATCAACATCTTATCGACATCAGCATAAGACGGACACAGCTTACAGCATATACTTATTTAACAGAAAGTACGTGTATAGCTATTGTACGTGCTGGGACAGCAGTCAAAGAAAACTATCAAAGAGCACCGACAAGCCGGTGCTTCGCTACTCAAACACTTCCTACGCTGTCAAAGAATAATTTTATGAATTGCCCTTTATCCTCGAGAAAATTCTATGTATAGGTCCTTCGGCGTCACTCTAATAATGTCGATAGTTATTTATGCTAGCAGCTTCGAAACAGCTAAACGCCGCTGAGTCTACACCGTTCCACACACTCCTGCTACAAGTAACTCTGAAATGACTACTGAGAATCGAACCCGGAATCTCGGCGTCAGTAACCTGCGGGACGAACAGCTGGCCCACGAACGCGTGGAGTGTAATCGTTAGACAAGATGCGTAAGTACGGAAATTACTCTGCAATGATGTAGCACGGCCGGTAACCGAATGAGAAATATTCAGACCTCTGTGTGGGAAAAAAAAAAAAAAAAAAAAAAAGAAAAAAGCGTTACATCTAAGGTCCAACAAAAATCGTTCTGTAACCATTTTCATCTTATTACTGTCCGTGGGTATACAGTGGACGAGTACAGTATAAAATATAAATCATGTAGTCTATCTACAAGCGTAAGAAAGTGCTTTTTAGTCATGTATGCACAGTAACGTACTGTTAAAAGCATACGCTCTTGCTTGTATATAGTGAAAATCACAACCATTCAGTGTTCACCATTGTTAAGTATTTTATATAGAGCAGTTGTTCCATATATTCCGCTGACAAATGCCTTCTAACAGTGTATGTACCGATGATAAGACCGTAACTTATTTTCCATCCTGCCAATACAAGCCATTTAGTTGTAAAAATACTATCTGCTGTCAAGCTACTGTCTGACGCCTGATATTGTGTTTGAGAATAATATATTAAGTTTTCCCATGTGAGACACAAAAGGAGTACGTGCGGATATCATAACAGTGATTTACATTTTGGTCTAGTGTGTATTTTCAAGAAAAATCGCACAGCAGCATGAGTTCTGCAAGTCGAGATCTGGAAGAGAGGAAGAAAGTAAGTTTTTAGAGTTTAATGCCCCGTCGACGTAGGAGATATTAAGAGACGCAGCACGGGGTCAAATAGAAAGGGAAACAACGGGAAGCCTAAATCTTAATGGCTGCACAGCGATATGAACCCCGATACTAAAGAACGGAAGTCCAGTGCCTTAACGAATATGCCACCTCGCTCGGAAAGCGGAGGACACATATACTGACCACACCATTAACTATTCTCACCTTCCAACAGCTCCTCCCACACATTCTAAGCCATTTCAGCCATTCTTAAACATCGATAATGACGACCCGATTATCTCCCTCCAGGCACAAGAGCAGAAGGCGTGTTGCTAAAGCCAGGCATCGTGCCCTCTTCTAAACGACACACGAAGACTGCCAGCTGAAGATGGCAACACGTGCCCGAAACCGGCCATTTCTGAAACCCCATTAGAATTTTACAAAACAATTATGTTTGCGCTTCATTTAGTCGGGCGAAGCCGTTGCAGCGAGGCTCTCCATTCCACTCGCCGGCTGAAAAATCAGCAGGAGTAATTCGTTTCGTGGATAATCAGCGTCAGAACAGCGTTGGTACAACCTCGTTACGCGTGACAAATGCCGCTCATCAGCGACGTTGTAATTGGATGCTAATCAGCTATAGTTCGATGATCAGTACCTGTGTACTACCATTTGTGTCGAAACTTGAGGGGCCAAGATTATGTTCCCCTGCCGCCCTAAAGGTAAAATACGTTGTCTGAAAGTCATATTTGAAAACCAACAGACAGCTGCTATGTGATTCTTTTTACTGTGGCATCAGTTTCGATCAATAGCACCGTTATCCAGCCACAGAACACCCCCTTAGCATAGTGGTACCGAAACTGGAGGTAATTACCCCCCAGAGGGATAAAATGTACTTTTCTGAGGGGTAAAAACAATAGGGCTGTATCGTGTTTCGTTCATGACACTAAATTATTCTTAAAATCAATATTATCACTATTTTGTTAAACTGTAATACTGAATACATAAGTTGCCAATAACTGCATTTTTTCCAAATAATGGCATTAATGTGTGAGACAATGTGGTATACATTACAGTTTGTGAAGCAAAAGTATCTTCCTTATACAGCCCACTCACTACACTGTACGTCTATGACAGTAAAATTGAGACGTACAGGTCACATATGCTTGGATATCAAATGAAAATACCTTGTCCGAATTATATATCATAAATTGCTTCTTTATTCCCTTCGTATAAATAAACGAACCAATAGAGAGCACGAAGCAACAGCAACTAGGGGTAATGGCTACTGAGCTGTTGTGGGACCTGCGCTGTAATAATAATAATAATAATAATAATAACAGTGGCAATTGTAAGGTACAAAGCTTGGTAACTTGATGTCTTAGAATTTCTGCCACTTTGAAAGTAAGGAGTCCAGCAGCTATCAAATGATGTACGAACAGCAGGCCTAAGTATAGAGCACACATTTCATTTTGGTTGATTTTACATGAGAGTACAGAAAATGGGTCAAGCAGGCGTCGCTAGGAAGAGGAGTGGTGCAGGGGAAGCATGTTTTGTAACAAGTGTCAATCCGCAATGTGGAAATTTAGCTTTAGGTAACGCTCGAGATGCAATGAAAATCGCTTCATCACTCTTCAAAAAACGTTCTTGTAAGTAAACAACAACTGTCTCACAGAATCATTAATTCTTTGTTTAATAAAGGACCCATAAAAACTACATGCAATTTATCTTCTGTCGTTTTAGCAATGAAAGTGTTTCACGAAAATTCTTTTTCATTCTGAAGTTACGCGGTAATGTTGATAATGACGGGAGGAGTGGTGTCTGGTGGGTGGTGGGAGGATTACAAGCTAATACCTGGTTGCACTCGGGGTTAAATGGTCTCGGAAAGATTGGAAACCACTGACTTAAGAGTATGTAGGTAGGGAGTCATACAGTTATCATCACCACCCCCAAAACGAAGTTACGAGCAAGTTTTTGTTTCTTTGCAGATACATGTCTACAGTTCTGTTATACATTGAATTCCTCGCGCCACAGTCCCGTAGTACGCTACTGCATGAGCCAAAGCAAATTGTCACAGCCCACTGATAAAGTAGAGAATGGTGCGCTGTTTATTTTCTGCATTTGAAGAGGAACAACGCTCCAACACTCCGTGTTGAGTTGGCGGTACGGCAACAATGCACCACCAAATGTCACGATAACCAGGTGCCGCAGACTCTTCTAGCATGGTCAACAAGCCTCATTGATTAAGAACAAAACGGCAGACCATTTCTCCGTGACGGACCGGGAATCACTAGAGAAATGAAGGTCCTAGGAGAGCTCGAAGGCCAGCCTTTGAGAATCACTGAGATAGACGAAAAGGTGAAAATCGGTCGTGGGTCAGTTCCCAACAATTTGTACAACAGTTTAAACACCACAAAGGTCGCCGCCAGTAGCGTTCCACGACTGCCAACAACCATTAAAAAAGCTCGCCGAACCGAAGGAGCAGCGAAAGTGTTGGAGGAATGCTGGCTGTAGTATTACGACCCCGAGACAAAGGAACAAAGCTATCAGTAGAAACACTGGATTCGCCTTCGTCGAAAAAGGTCAAAACCCAAAATCCATTGGGCAAGTAGATGCTGAGTGTTTCTTGGAGCTCCCATGGCGTGGTTCTGACGGATCACGCTCTTTAAGGGGTAGACCGTCTCAGAAGGATACTACCGAGATCTCCTGACGATGTTATTGGAAGCTGTGAGGAAGAAGCGCCGCGAGAAGCTGCCCAAGTCGAATGACGGCATAAAACAAACATTAGGGAAACCGCGTTCCAGACTGAGAGCCTAGGAAGAATATTAAGGAAATGTAACTCATCCACGACAGAAGTTGCTTACAAAAGACTTGTTCGCCCCATACTTGAGATTCTTCATCAGTCAGAGAACCTTACCAGGTCGAATTAATAAAGATTCAACGAACAGAGTTTTTTCTCGGGATCGTTTAATCGGCGCGAGACCATTATGGAGAGGCAGACCCTGCAAACCACGCGTTGTGCAGCACGGAGAGATTTACTTGGTTCAAATGGCTCTGAGCACTATGGGACTTAACTGCTGAGGTCATCAGCTCCCTAGAACTTAGAAATACTTAAACCTAACTAACCTAAGGGCATCACACACATCCATGCCCGAGGCAGGTTCCAGACTGACGCGCCTAGAACCGCTCGGCCACAACGCCCCCCCCCCCCCCCCCCAAGTTTCACTCCTGTTATCATGTAATCATATGTTCAGATCTTACTCTTATTTTCAACAATCGTTTATATTAAGGTGACTGAAAAGTTTTAGTAGATCGTAATTACTTGTAAATTAGCATAATTAAAACGTCCTATTAGATTTATTGATCGCATTTCGGAATTTCTGTCCTTGCTTTTTTGTTGCACTACTCCAGTTTTAATCAGGTGACTGTTATTGACAGCGAATGACGATTTAGCGGATGTGATGAACGCATCGCCTGCCATGCACAGATGCCGGCGTGTCACTTTCGTTGTCCACCTGCATTACTGGACTCGGACCTGATGAACAACTGTTGGCGATGTGTTACTGGAGGAGCTGCTAACGGACGTATTTTGCGTAACTGCAACATCGGCCGCGCGGTTCCAGACTGTAGCGCCTAGAACCGCTCGGCCACCTCGGCCGGCGGAGAGGTTTACTACTGAAATTCCGAGAGAGTACGTTCCTCCCAAATACGTCTCGCGAAATGAGCACGGAAATCCGACAAATTACAGATTATACGAATGTTTATCGACAATCATTCTTCCCATGCGCCGTTTGGGAATTGAATGTAGGAGGCGGAACAGACAGTGGTACCAGAAGTACTCTCTTCCACACACCGTAATGTGGCCTGCGGAGTATTAATGTAGAAGGGGGTGTTTTTGCTCCACGACGACATTCCTGCTCATTCTGTACAGATCACAGCCACACAAGATTCTTCTTTGGGTATCAATTTTTGCCTCACCCTTTCGTCCCGTATTCTTCCTCTTTCCGCGGATGAAGAGACCATTTCGTGGCTAGCCATTTAAAAAGGATGGCGAGGTGATTTTCCGTATGTTACGTTTCCTTAACAGCCAAAATGCAGACTATTACAATCAAGATCTCCGCCATATCACCCATCGTCGAAAAAATGGGTCGCACTGAAGAGGGAACATGTAGAAAGAGTGTAGCACCCAGTTACATGGTTGGAACTTAATTTTTTTTCTAGATGACAATTAATCCGTCGTCTGCCTCCGTAGCCGAGTGGACAGTGTAGCTGACTGCCAAGTGGAGGACGCGGTGTCGATTCCTTGTATTGTCAGGGATTTTTCTGTGGTTGGAGGATTCTCAGTCTCGTGAGGCCAACTGAGGATCTAATCGATCGAGTAGCAGCGGTTACAAAATCAAGAAATCCTACATCAACCGGAAGAGCGCTGTGCTGATCCTATGACAGTCCACACCGCATTAATGACGTCACTAGCTGAGGCCAGAATGTGAAAAATTAATACTTTATGGATACCTCTCGTACGTATCATCATTTTCCCGATAATGATCGTTCTGTCTAGAGTCTAACAGCACCGAGTCGTGCCGCAGGCCCGTGCTCCGGCAATCAGAACCGGCCAGGTAGTAGCAACAAGGGAACATCTGCTGGGATAGCAACCTGTCAGACGCGCGCGTGGCGGGGACCGCGTGACAACGAGCGGGTCTGGTGCATTCTGAACCCGCGTCAGCCGCTCGCGGCCGGACCACATTCTACTGCTAGGCGTCTCCTTGACCGTTGGGTCAGTCAGCAGAGCGGCGAGTCTGCACGACCTCGGAACAATGCCCAGGGCGAGGGAAATACCGTTACAAGTAAGCAAGTTCAAAATGATTAAATGCAACCGGGGCAGAAAACTTATAGTTAACGCTATGTTATTGCTGTTGTCGTGGTCTTCAGCCCCAAAGCTAATTCGATACTGCTTTCCACACTGATCTATCCTGTGCAACTCTCTTCATCTCCGCGTAACTACTTCAACCTGCATGTACTTAAACCTGCTTACTGTATTCAAGCGTTGCACTCCCTCTACAATTTTTAACCCCACACTTCCTTCGATTATCAAACCGACGATTCTTTGTTGCCTCAGAACGTATCCTACCAACAGAGCCTTTCTTTTCGTTACTTTCTGGCGTAAATTCCTCTTTTCTCCAATTTGATTCAGTACCTCTTCATTAGTTACTCGGTCTATCCATATGATATTCAGAATTCTTCTACTAATCCACATTTCACGAATCTCTTTTCTCTTCTGTCTGATCTGTTTTATCGTTCACGTTTCTCTTCTGTACAAGGCTGCATTCCACATACCTACAGAAAAGACTTCCTAACACTTAAATTTATATTACGAGAGCGTGCTGAAGAGTAATACCTCCGAAAAAACTCTTAAAAGGTTTTTAAATAGAATAAAAATTATTTACATTCTACATCTTTACTGTTCATGTCCACGTAATTTTTCTCAATAGAGTCATCCTGGCGACGAACACATTTCTCCCAACGAGACATCAGTTTTTTGATACCATCACCGTAGAATCTTCGACTTTGTTGACGGAGCTACAACCTCACCTCTTCTTGTACCGCTTCATCACTATCAAAGTGAAGTCTTCGAAAGTGTTCTGGAAGTTTTGAAAACAGATGAAAAACGGATGGTGCCAAATCGGGACCTGTATGGAGGATGGTTGATGACTGTGAACCCAACGCGTCGGATTGTTGGAAATGTCACAACGCTTGTGTGTTGTCCGGCATTGTAATGCTGAAGGAGAGGGTGCTTTATGTGTGGACCAAATTATTCTACGGTTAGAAACTCGATTACAGTACGTTGTTTCCAACGCGCCGACATGCTTACGTTACACACAGCCATGTTACACGCTACAATTCAGAGCCCTCTAACGGCAAAGGGCCGCAAATTGGTAGACATGAACACATTTGTAGAAAAGTAATAATGTTCATAACGTTTGAAATTTCCTGGCAGATGAAAACTGTGTGCCGGACCGAGACCCGGACATAAGTAAAGCAAGCGTAAGGAATATTGTCTAATTAAATCAGGCAATGTTGAGGGAATTCCATTAAGAAATTTGGCACCAAAAGGAGTAGATGGGTTTTGTTATTTGGGCAGAAAAATAAGTGGCAATGGCCAAAGTAGGGTATACAAAATACAGATTGACGACAGCAAGAAAAAATTTTCCAAAAAAGACGGCTTTGTTAACATTACGGAGGAGTGCCAAAAAGTGAGGCCTGCAAATTTTTTATGTGAAAACTGTTAAGGCTTTTAAAATAAAACAAACGTTATTAAGAATGAAATTTTCACTCCGCAACGCAGTGTCCGCTGATATGAAACTTGCTGGCAGATTAAAACTGTCTGCCGGACCGAGACTCGAACTCGGGATCTTTGCCTTTCGCGGGCAAGTGCTATACCGACAGAGCTACCCAAACACGACTCACGACCCGTCTTCAGAGCTTCAGTTCCGCCAATAGAGCACTTGCCCGCGAAAGGCAAAGATCCCGAGTTCGAGTCTCGGTCCGGCAGACAGTTTTAATCTGCCAGCAAGTTTCATATCAGCGGACACTGCGTTGCGGAGTGAAAATTTCATTCTTAATAACGTTTGTTTTATTTTAAAAGCCTTAACAGTTTTCACATAAAAAATTTGCAGGCCTCACTTTTTGGCACTCCTCCGTAATGTTAACAAAGCTGTCTTTTTTGGAAAATTTTTTCTTGCTGTTGTCAATCTGTATTTTGTATACCGTACTTTGGCCATTCCCACTCATTTTTCTGCCCAAATAACAAAACCCACTACTCCTTTTGGTGCCAAATTTCTTAATGGAATTCCCTCAATATTGCCTGATTTAATTAGGCAATATTCCTTACGCTTGCTTTACTTATGTTGGTACTTATTTTAAAATATATTTTCAATACATTATCCACTGCGTTCAGCTAATCTTCTAAGACCTTTGCCGCCTGTGACAGAATAACAACGTCATCGGAAAACCTTAAAGTTTTTATTTAAGCTCCTTGAATTTTAGTTCCTTTTCCAAATTTATTTTTGTTTTCCTTTACCGCTTCCTCTATTCGCATACAGAATGATATAGTGTATACGCTATAACCCTACCTTACTCCGTTCGCGGTAAGTGCATTCCTTTCATGTTTTTTCGACTGTCAGAATACTGTCTCATTTCTGTACAAGTTGTACAAAAGCTATTTTAAGGTTTAACATGGACGAAATTGCGACAATTACGGACAAACGTGATTTGGCAGAATAATGAAACGGGTCACGTGTTGTACTACACGAACAACTAATCTTGAGAAATCTACTATTTTTAAACGGGGAAATGTCATCTTCTGAAATGATCCGACTACATATCAGTACACAGAACAAAACGTAACGCTGCTCATGTTCACTGCAAACGACTCTACACCTGACAGATAGCGGTGCCCTCTGATGTCCCGTTGATATTGAACGAACGCAGAATTTCAAACTAAGCTGAAAATATTTCATTGCGCCATGATAAATGGTTTTCTTTTGTTGGTGTCAAAAACGTACGCCAGTTACTAATCAAGTTGTGTTCCTTTTCGGATTTTTCCAAGTTTATGTTTACAACCACAACACCCAAAACGTAAACGGCTTATGGCAACATGTATGTATACAACCTATTAGACAGCAATATGGACAAACGTAATGCAGACTAATTAACCTATAATATTTATTTTAATCAATATATTAGGACCTCATAACAATCAACGTAAGTAACGTGGTCATGGCTAAGTGTCGTTCTATTTCCAAAACATACAAGAGAAAAAAATTGTAATTTTTTAAATGACGTCATGTACACTTATAATTGTAACTGTGAAATGGCAGTTACAGCTAAAAGTAGTATGATGTGATTTTAAAAATATATATACATAAGTTGTGAACCCGCATTACAAGAAATTAATAAATTATAATTGAATAGAAATACTTTTAATTTTTTGTCGATTGATACACTATACCTTGAAAGAATTGGGGAACCATGCTGATCCACGTTCGCTCTACCGCTGCACACCACATTACTGAAGTCAGTCGAAACTGAATCAAGGCAGGTATCTCGCTCAGTAGTGTCCTAGATATCACATGCGCTCAGCGGTATTGTGGACTGGTGACCGGAGTGAGGGGAAGGTTGGGAGGGGTGGGGAATTGCTATATGAGCACAATTACTTCCTTGCAGTGTTTCCCATACTATTCCGGAACTGATTTAATTCGAAAGCGAAGGGAGCCGCGTTGTCTCGATGAAGGTAAAAATCACCTGCGAACTGTTCTACGAAAACAAACGGATGCAGTATGTAAGAGAGTTGTTTTCTGTGTTGTTTGCGGGGAGAGATGATGGCTGCCGTATTAGAGGCGTCGTTTGATACCATATAGAGCCCGAAACATAAATACCTCCATCGTCTGTTTGAATCTTACTATTCAGTCCAGCTAACTTTCTTCCGTACTTAGAAGTCCAATGGTGGGCTTCATGGTCACATGCTTATCTGTGTCTTGTGGAGAGGAGAGGTAAGGGTGTGGTGCTGATTTGCTATAGCATGACTACTCACAAACTGTTGTCGTCCAGCAATTAACTGGCGAATTATTTCGTTAACTTTTACCTGGATACCAGGTGTTACAATCCGCCACAGTCGACGGCGGCGCCTGTCGTTACCATGTCCAAAGAATATCATTCTAGAGCCGGTGGTAGGTTATTCCGCGAATCAGGGTATCCACGGCACAGCCTGGAACGGTGACACGCCAAACGCCGGTTGCCTGCGCCACTGCCGAGGTGGAGTGTGCCGTATGGCGGGCATCCTTGATCAGCGTGCACTGATGCGCGTCTTGTCCATCCCGTACACCGACGGCCAGTGAAAGGCCTGACCACGTCACTGTCTCGCGATACGGCGAACTATTCCATTCGCTGTGGAAACAGTAGCGCGTTCTCTCTCCAAACATAGCAGCTATCTCGAATGCAATATCTCACCAGAGCAATAACTGTGAAGTGACAAAGCAAGACTACAAGAATTATCAAGCTTGTGGGATCGCTATGCGAAAACTACGAAAGAGGCTATATGACGCCAATATCTTCAGTGTGAAACTCCTAACGTCACCTTGCTTCTTGTACGATGCGCTACTTACGGGATCCCAGGCTAAGCTTTAGTTTGTTAGTAATACATTTTTTGTACGGGTGATAGTAATTTGAACTCTCTACTTATGACTTTGTTTTAATTTTATTATTATTGTTAGTATCACCAATCGATATTGCCGACGTAATTAATGTGGACAGTCTATACGTCACACTCCAGGAGAGAATGAGAATCAAAGCCATTCACAAGGCAGGTGCCTTAAACGACTGCACCGGAATCATTCCAAGGCGCGATTTTATTTGCAGGCAGTGATGTCGTCACGTGTTGCAGCTCGTGGCGTTTGCTAGTCGAGTCTTACCTTGACGTTCCGAAATAGTTTTACGACTGTTTGGCTGACGGCGCCTGCGCACCAGGCTACGCGCAATACACCGCTGTTCTGCGGACTGCTCGCCGAGCGATGGTCAGGCGTCTCGTTGCACCCATTGCTCGGAAAATCAAGTACGATAAATCGAATGATGTGAATTTAAAAACCTTAGTGTACGTCATGGGTAAACGTGATGAAAACTATCAGATGAACAGTTTTCGACATAAGAATGCCACTACGGGAGAACTTAGTTGACTGTCATGAACACTGCCGTTGAAATGAAATGTCATGTGGCTAGGGCCTCCCGCCGATTAGACCAGTCCGCTTGAGGAATTATTTTTATTTGACGCCACTTCGGCGACTTGCGTGTCAAAGAAGACGATTTGATGATGATGACGACACAACGCTCACTTAGTACTAGAGCGGAGAAAATCTTCGAACGCGGGCCCCTCACATGCCATTCCGCTGCGCTGACCACTGAGCTACGGAGGGGAACAACACCGCCGTTTATACTCGCATATAGCGACCACTACTGCGGCTGTAGCGGTGTAAACAAAGCCGAGCGAGGCCATCGTAACATGCTCCGTTGTTATACTTAGGCCGGCCGCAGTGGCCGAGCGGTTAAAGGCGCTACAGTCTGGCACCGCACGACCGCTACGGTCGCAGGTTCGAATCCTGCCTCGGGCATGGATGTGTGTGATGTCCTTAGGTTAGTTAGGTTTAAGTAGTTCTCAGTTCTAGGGGACTTATGACCACAGCAGTTGAGTCCCACAGTGCTCAGAGCCATTTGAACCATTTTTGTTATACTTAGTAAGGAGGTAGGGTTTCAGTACTGAGATAAAACTAATTTCCTCTGTGTGCTACGTTACACGGGACAAGTACACACAGTGTCAGCTTCGATTGTTGTTAATTTCTAGTTTTACTAAGCCCTTTTGATGGAATTTCGCACACAGTTCCATTTACAATAATTAGAGTTATGCCTGTGTCTATTTCGTATATAGTAGGGCCCCAAGAGGATAAGGGGACTTAACCTACAGGCCTTCTTTGATTTGTTTCATGTTTACACGATCTGAGGGTTAGTGCCTTGACATTTATTTCCTAAAGCATTATGACGCAATTCTCAAAACAATTTGAAAATGAAAGCATTTACAAGCGTTGTTATGTACAGTTCATTTGTAGGTCGTTAATGTAGTCGCTGTCAGCTGAGTGCATAGCGCAGAAATTTTGTAACTGCACAGTCAATAACAAATACAGAATCATAATTTTTAATAAAAGTTAATATTTCAGTTTTAATTTCTAATTGTACAAAAAAAAAATTCACGTACGTCTAATGGTTAACTGAAAAAAAATATATACATCAGTAATACTGTTCAATCTCTAGATACGAAGAAGTACGTTATTGTCTATTTAATGCTTGGTTTTTTTAACCAAATTTTAAGCTACTGTGAATACCTGCACTTTCACACGATCAGTTTTTAAAAGTTAAAGATGTTATTCTTATTAAAACATTATAACTCTATATTTCCATTTGATAAGAAAAAGATTTTGAATACAAATAACATGAACTGCTTACAGCGGGATACGAAACAGCGACATTACGTTACGCTCTCAGCTACCAGCAACTACATTAATGGGTTACAAATGTTTTAATCTTAACAGCACTTGCAAATCTTGAAATTTTCAAATGTGAGACACTAACGCACGGGCATTGAGCTACAAAACCGAGTTGGTTTGTAAATCGAGCAGGGCCAACCAGTAACGGGATATAACGACGAAGACTGGCTTGGGACACGCGCGTGGTCGTGCTTATAGATTCTGACCGCCTTGCCTTTTAATTTAGTCGACCACAATGTTATTGCATCTGGGAGTGAAAGTGTTTCGGTCGGCTTATCGTTAGTTTTTATAGTGATATTTCACGAGGGCACGCTGAAACACTTGATAGTACATCTACATCTACATTTATACTCCGCAAGCCACCCAACGGTGTGTGGCGGAGGGCACTTTACGTGCCACTGTCATTACCTCCCTTTTCTGTTCCAGTCGCCTATGGTTCGCGGGAAGAACGACTGTCTGAAAGCCTCCGTGCGCGCTCGAATCTATCTAATTTTACATTCGTGATCTCCTCGGGAGGTATTAGTAGGGCGAAGCAATATATTCGATACCTCATCCAGAAACGCACCCTCTCGAAACCTGGCGAGCAAGCTACACCGCGATGCAGAGCGCCTCTCTTGCAGAGTCTGCCACTTGAGTTTGCTAAACATCTCCGTAACGCTATCACGGTTACCAAATAACCCTGTGACGAAACGCGCCGCTCTTCTTTGGATCTTCTCTATCTCCTCCGTCAACCCGATCTGGTACGGATTCCACACTGATGAGCAATACTCAAGTATAGGTCGAACGATTGTTTTGTAAGCCACCTCCTTTGTTGATGGACTACAGTTTCTAGGGACTCTCCCAATGAATCTTAACCTGGTACCCACCTTACCAACAATTAATTTTATATGATCATTCCACTTCAAATCGTTCCGCACGCATACTCCCAGATACTTTACAGAAGTATCTGCTACCAGTGTTTGTTACGCTATCATATAATCATACAATAAAGGATCCTTCTTTCTATATATTCGCAATACATTACATTTGTCTATGTTAAGGGTCAGTTGCCACTCCCTGCACCAAGTGCCTATCCGCTGCAGATCTTCCTGCATTTCTAATGCTGCAACTTCTCTGTATACTACAGCATCATCCGCGAAAAACCGCATGGAACTTCCGACACTATCTACTAGGTCATTTATATATATTGTGAAAAGCAATGGTCCCATAACACTCCCCTGTGGCACGCCAGAGGTTACTTTAACGTCTGTAGACGTCTCTCCATTGATAACAACATGCTGTATTCTGTTTGCTAAAAACTCTTCAATCCAGCCACACAGCTGGTCTGATATTCCGTAGGCTCTTACTTTATCAGGCGACAGTGCAGAACTGTATCGAACGCCTTCCGGAAGTCAAGGAAAGTAACATCTATCTGGGAGCCTGTATCTAATATTTTCTGGGTCTCATGAACAAATACAGCGAGTTGGGTCTCACACGATCGCTGTTTCCGGAATCCATGTTGATTCCTACAGAGTAGATTCTGGGTTTCCACAAACGACATGATACTCGAGCAAATGTACAACGGAGTTGTCATTCACAATGTTACCACTGTATTTATTTACTGTACCGCGTATTTCCGATAACGACCACGGTAGGTCAAGATTAATAATATCGTTCTTGAGTAGTACATTTCTTCCATATATGTTGACGTCAGAACAGGTGGCATGTAATTAGCATTTGCGCAAAATTAACGGTGGGACAATGAAGGGGCGCTGAAAAGTATAGTCTAGTACAGGCATGTTACCTTTAAATGTTATTCGAGTGCGGTATTCAACGAAAGGTGACCAATCTTCACGCGCGAAAACAGCCTCGTTGAGCACAGAATTTAATGAGAAATACAGGGTAGTTTGCGTTGCGATGTAACTACCAGCGCGCAAAATCCACTCGTGGCTGCAAATTGGCCGATTGCATGATTTACAGTTTCAAGATAGTAAGTCTGCTCTCGTAAAAGCCTCAACAAACTTTGCCGATTCGCGTTCATTGTACGAGCGAGTTCACATGTTTTGCACAATTGTTACGCAGCGAAGCGTTCCCTAAAACCAGTGCTATCCCGCCGTTGAACTGCACGCCGGTGGATTAATCCCTCGCTGTGAATGCTCAGATCTCGTGCATCCACAGACGAGAAGATCCGGTGGCCTGGGCGAACTTCGTTTGAAAACGACTGTTCATATAGATCTTGCGGTGCTCCTGCCCAACCAAACACGGTACGCATATCCGCTTTTTCAGAGAAAGTGAAAATTTCCATGTTGCGAACCAACAGCGCATTACCACCACCCTGTCACTCACGCTGTAACATTTCTTTTCTGTGTGTGTAGGAACGAGTGTTTGTGATAGTAATTATTTGATCCCCATTTTTATTGGGGTAGAACTGTTACGTTAAGTCTGACCTGGAAGGCGGTAGTACCTTACGGTGGATGGTAGCTGTAAAGGATGCAAGGACCAACGTTTATTTGATTGTTTCGGTCGCCTATTCCTAGATACTTACTGGACGTTTGTTTTCAGTTTTTAACTGCCAATCATGTTAACAAGAACATTAGTCGAGCTTAACGCCTATTTATGCGAAATGCGTTGTTTTTTGTGTTGAGAGTCGACGGCCAGTCCCTGGACCAAACTTCGATCTTCAGCAAGCTGTCCAGCATTTGGGGGCAATTCTGCGGCTTTTGCAGTCCTACGAACAATGGCGTCATACGTGTTATCCAGGAAGTTATTTGTAGATATTGTAAACAGTAACGGCCCTGCAACACATCCTTGCGGTACGCCCTAAATTACTTGTACATTTGACGATTTCGGCCCATTAATAACTCATCACTTTAGTCAGTACTATGATCAAGAACAGAGATGTTGCAACAGCAGATACACCGACGCACGTACTTTTCGTTCGGCGTTTAAGGAGAAATGTTATATAAACCGTAATATAGAAGACCAAGCGAGGGAGGCTGTAGATACATTACGAGGATGTGAGACACGTAATGTATAACAATTTTGGAGATAGTACATTTGAGAGTGGAAAGCTTCGGACACATGCCAAAACACAATATGAATGTACAGCTTAACTGCACATGTTCTAAGGAATGTCTCCACATAATCCACTGCAGGTTACGGTAATTAATTCTGTTGTGGGCATCGAAGTTAACGTAAACACAAGTCTAACATGTTGTTTCACAATTCCTGGCCTCTGTTATGATCGTAATTATTTTAGTCGTACTTCTTGACTTCCGGAACGAGCAAGGTAACAAACATAATGCTAAAGTGTTCAACTAATGCTAGCGAACAAATTGGTACGCTATATATCGCCGGCTCCTTACTTTATGCCCAGTGTCACAATGCTGAATGGGCAGAAATAAAATTCGAGAGACGCTGTTTCAAATTCTCACCCAATGATCCCGATTTAGGTCTCCATTAGGTTAGATAAACGGCCTCGGCCGATTTCATGCAACACACTGGTGGAGCCTGTGCTCGCACTTCAACTACGTTAACGCTATGGCAAACCTACGTTGACAGTGGATGTCAAGTTGCGGTACTGTCGTCGAAATTCCAGCCTTCGTCGCCGACGAACAGCAGTCAGTACGGGTGCTGTGCAGGCCCACACGCAACAGCGTTCGCCGAACGGTCGTTGAGGAGACACCGTTGGTAGCCCCTTCGTTAATCTGAGCGGTCAGTTACTCAACAGTTTCACGTGTATTCGTCCGTACATATCTCCGCAGCCATCATTCACCTCTGTCATCCATGGCCTCTGGTGCACCAGTTTCCTCGGCACCTACTGCGGATAGCACCATTTTGCCACGCAGGGTTTACTTTAACGACGCAAACAGTTCGCAAAATTAGCCGTTTCGGAACTGATTCCAACCATAGCCCAAAAACCAATGACCATGTCCTTCTGGAAAACACACAAATCGCACCGTTTCCACATCACAAGAACGACTGCAGTATTTCCGCACCCTCCGACACCCTTTATATATCTTCCACTGCTTGTGCTGCCACCTACCATCTATGAGTGATTATTGCACGTTGACACCGAACGTAGACGGTGGCCACTTTAATGAAACTGGATCATGTACTTATGACGTAGCTTCACACTCCAGCTGGCAATAATGAATTCTATGGGAGTACTGATTCCCAATTCGAATAAGCAGTATACAACAGTACATATATGGGATATAAGGTTCGAATGTAATCAATCACTCAAAGCAACTATGTGTCACGTCCATTAAACATCTGGGAGCAGTTTAAAGTGGAACGACTATATGTGAAACATTTTGGAAAGGCAGATGCCACACAGAGTCTTTCGACTTGGTGGTCCAGTGGCTGAGAACATGAAGCGAAAGTGAAAGGTCATGGGGTCGAATCCCAAACAGACTTTGAAATTTTCCATTCTCTCTTTAACCTAGCATTCATCTCTCAATGATGTGAAGATATCCCACGAAGGGTTCGGATTCCACGTTAAACTGTTCGTCCCCTTTCCCCAGCAGGATTACAGGGGTAGGTTGGGGGCACGCAAGTCTAGTAATGGGAACAATTGAATGAAAACAATCGATTCTTTCGATTGCCGGAAAATAGTCGACTCATTCGGTTGTAATTACATGTATCGGTTGAATCATTCATTCACTCTTTTGAGTGGAACTAGTCTGCTGGAGCAACTGAATGAATGCAATCAATTCAGTCGGTTCGACTACTCATTCATTCTTTTGAATGAAACAAGTCTGTGGGAACAACCAAATGAAAACAGTCGTGTCAGTCGATTGTAGTTTTACCTGCCGGTTGGATTATTATTCACTTACTTTTTTCGAGTGACAGCATAGCAATCGAATGAAAAGATTGGACGCCATTGTAGCTTTGCATATTGACTGAATTATTCATTCTTTCTTTTCAAGTGAAAACAATCAGTAATTTTTCTTCCGGTTGAACCACGTGTTCATTCTTTTAACTGAAACTGACGGAGCTATCCATTCAGCTTTCTGAGTGAAACCAGTCTGCAATGATTTAATTAGATCAACTAAAGCCGTGCTACATTATACTGAGCGGGGATGGTCCTCAGTGAAGACTTATCTCAGTGGTATGCCAAAGTTAAAACAAGCACTATACATGTTCATTTAATTACGTAGTGAATAGAGTAATTTTTCTTTTCATTATTTAAAACTGACTGATATATTGTTGTGTATTAAATTGTTCCAGGTGCCATTAATGGATAACTAATTAACCTAGCGTATAGCAGGGATAGGCCTGTCGTCATTTTAATTGCTAACCCCAGACAGAAACTACGGAAACCCCGGACATCTGGGTCAAATCGGATTATTTTCCCGATACGAACAGTCTGTAGACGATACAAATAAACTACACCTGAGAGTGACAAGGATTTGTGAAAGCCCACTGTAGAGACGTCCATGTTCAGACATAATACTAATTTGCAGTAAGGAATACGAATGTAACTGCAATCAGTTTTATACAGCTCAATGATTAGAGGGCAAATGACATTTAAGATATTCAGTTCTCTGGCATGCGGGGCGGCGTCGCGGTGTTTGAGATCGCCCATTGCCGGCGGCATTCATCGTGTCAATAAAGAAGTATGGAAAATACAGGGTGCTCCAAAACTGTCTTTACAACTTTGATCACAAATTTCTCAGAAATGCGGATAGATCGAAAAGAGCAGTTTGCGGCATAATGTCCATACATACCTAAGGTTCTAATAGCCGCTTAACAGAGATCAGTGTGTCAAGGTGCCCAGATTTTCTAGAGCCAAATTCGGGACACATTAAAAAAATTTGATATTTCAAAAAAGGTCCTAACTGAATGTAATAAATGTAAACTGCCACTTTAATTTGTTACAAAAAGTACATTACTTTATATTTTATGAGGACCTCCTAAGATGAAAGAGTCTGAGCAGACACACAGTATTCATCAGTGATTTAAACTTTCTTCAGCATGTTACATTCTTCAACAACATTATGGAAACATTCAACTCAAGTTTCATCATAATTCACTATAGTCACTAACTCTGCTTTCGTAGTTTCTACGACAAATTTTCACTGCCCCATACATAACTCATTTGTGAAAATACCCTTTCAGTAATAGCATAACATATAATCGGGGTTAAATCGTTTGATAATTGTTAAATCCAGGACAAATGTGCGTCACGAATTACCTTCGAAAAAATTTGGGACAGAGCTAGGAAAATCGTGACTGTCGCGCAAAATGGGGGGGACGGATGGTCAACTCAAATGTGTGCGCCGTCTGTAGCAAACAGGTTATCTAAGCGATATTCCAGATCCATGTCCGGCCTACGACGTCCTCATTAAAGTGTGCTATTGCTGCTCTGATGCGAGCTTACAGTTCGTGCAAGTCACGCCCGAAGAAAAAAATGTAATGTGGTTGCGCAGAACCTTGGTGTTAGATTTGGTCTGTACCAACCATTCCACACATTGTGACAACTGCTGAAGTGTGGCCAGTCAATAACTAACATGGGAAAAATCAGCATTTGGTGAGTGTGAAGATTATGCCGTAAACCGCGGGTTTCTACCCATTCCCATTTCTAAAATATACATGATCAAAGTTGTAAAGATCATTTAAGAGAATACTGAATGCGTACAGAAGAGCGTCTAAGCGTGCTTGCCGCTGCATTTTTGAAAGACTAAAACGGAAAAAAACTGTCTTCGGTTCGGCCCTACTTTAATGAATTTTATCTAAGGTTTATTACGATGTATTGCCAATCAACCGAATTTCCAAAACACAAAAAAGGTCCAGGTTTACCTTGGACAGTTGTATAAAAATCCCTTCAGCAGGCCTCTAGATGCCCTCAAAATGTGGACCAATCCGGGGAAATCCGGACGTATTGCAGCCTTAATTGGGGATGAAAAAAGAGCGCAATGGCTCTCTTAATGATATGTGAAGAAGAAAGGACTTTTGCCTCGTTTCAGCGACAGTTTGCATTCCGCTTTTGTACGCAGTGTGTAATGATGTCATGATGATGTCCACAAAAGCAAACTCATTTGAATATTCAGTCATACTTTGTACAGAAAATTACGTCACCAGCTACATATGTGGCGCCGATGTTTTCAGTTTTACAGGTAGTGTCATAGCCATTAAAAATTCATAGGCACAAATTTTCATAACTGTTATGACGTTAGGACTCTGTATGGGGCTGGGAGAGATTATTTAATATTTAAATACCTCGGCTGGTTCCCCTTATTGCGCCTCAGTAACACTATGTTGGCGATTGCTGCGCAAACAAGTTCTCCACGTACGCGTACACTACCATTACTCTACCACGCAAACATAGGGGTTAGACTCGTCTGGTGTGACACGTTGCCTGGGGGATCCACCGGGGGCTGCCGGCCAGGGTGACCGAGCGGTTCTAGGTGGTTCAGTCTGGAACCGCGCGACCGCTACGGTCGCAGGTTCGAATCCTGCCTCGGCATGGATGTGTCTGATGTCTTTAGGTCAGTTAGGTTTAAGTAGTTCTAAGTTCTAGGGGACTGATGACCTCAGATGTTAAGTCCCATAGTGCTCAGAGCCATTTTTTTTTTAACCACCGGGGGCCGAACCGCACAATAACCCTGGGTTCGGTGTGGGGCTGCGGAAGGGTGAAGTGGACTGCGGCAGTCGTCGTGGGGTTGTGGACCACTGAGGCTGCGGCGACGACGGAGCCTCTCCGTCGTTTCTAGGTCCCCGGTTAACATACAATACAATACAATACCCTCCGTAGCCTAGTTCATGCCAAAAGGATGCGATGTACACTGAGGTGACAAATTTCCTGGGATAGTTCCTAATATAGTGTCGGACCTCATCTTGCCGGATGTACTGGGGCATCTCCACGGGGCAGGGGCTCAACAAGTCGTTGGAAGTCTCCTGCAGAAATACTGAGCCGTATATAGCCGTTCATGGCTGCAACATAAATGTTCGATGGGATTCATGTCGGGAAATCTGGGAGGCCAAATCATTCGTTCGAACTGCCCAGAATGTTTTTCAAACCAATGGCGAACAGCTGTAGCTCCGTGACATGATAACTTTGTTTGGGAACATGAACTCCATGAATGGTCTCCAAGTAGCCGAACATAACCATTTCCAGTCAATAATCGGTTCAGTCGGACCAAAGAACACAGTCCATTCCATGTAAACACAGCCCACACTGTAATAGAGCCACCACCAGCTTGTACAATGCCTTATGACAACTTGGGTCCATGGATTCGTGAGGTATGCGCCACACTCGAACCCCACCATTAGTTCTTACCAACTGAAATCCGAAAATCATCTGACCCGGCCACGGTTTAACACTCGCCTAGAGGTCAACCGATAATGGTCACGAGCCCAGGAGTGGCACTGCAGGCGATGTCGTGCTGTTAGCAAAGGCACTCGCCTCGGTCGTCTTCTGTCATAGCCCATTAACGACAGATTTCGGCGCTCTGTCCCTATGAATACGTTCTCCGTGCGTCCCACATTGATTTGTGTGGTTATTCACGCAGTGTTGCTCGTCTGTTAACACTGACAACTCTACGCAAAGACCGCTGCTCTCGGCCGTCAAGACCGTCGGCCACTGCTTTGTCCATGATGAGAGATAATGCCTTAAATTTGGTATTCTTTGCACTATCTTAACACTGTGGATATCGGAATATTGAATTCCCTAACGATTTCCGAAATGGAACAGCCCATGCGTTTTGTTCCATCTACCATTCCGGGTTCAAAGTGTGTTAATTCCCGTCGTGCGGATATAATCACGTCAGATACCTTTTCACATTAATCACCTGAATACAAATCACAGCTCCACCAATGCACTTCCCTTTTATATGTTGTGTACGCTATACTACCGCCATCTGTATATGTCCATATCGTTATCCCATGACTTTTGTCACCTCAGTGCACTTCCCAGCAGAACATGTCAGCTCCAGGCAGAAAATTGCCCCGCGTAGGATTGTAACACCTCGAAGTTGTAATTGCAAATTTATAAACGAAAATGATGTACATATTTGACAAGATTCAACCGTGTGCCGTGTACTATACAGTGAATGTGAATACTTAATGATTATCACAACTAGTGACTCGAGAATATGACACTAGAGAAGTTTACGGCGTGGCGCGGCAGACGCTGAAGTGCGAGACATCGACACGCAGAATCGACAGGCGCGAGAGCAGCGTGCGAGCCGGCGCCGGATGGCGGCCGGCGCGTTTCGAGTATCGATGTGGGGCGCCACACGCCGCTGCCACGCGACAACGACCTCCTCCCATTGGCCGACTGGCGCCAGGGGGCGGAGCAGAGCGCGCTGCGCGACACGTGCGAGGCGGGCGCTGTGCGCCGCTAGACACTTTCCCAGCACGTGCAAACTCTACACGCCGCTCCTGCAGAATTACTCTACCACTCACTTGACTTTACTTCCTCTAACAAAATTTTTCCTTCTACATCGGCATACTCTCTCGGCACGCCACTACCTGGCGAAGAATGCTTTGCAGAAATGCTTCTCATAATACCGTATCTTTTCATTCCAAGAACGTTAAGGAAATTTAATTCATTTACGAAAGATGTCTTACAAATTCTCGTTGCACAGAGTCTTAAGTGCTGCCGTCAGCCTGATGTCTTTACCAGATAATATTAACAGAAGAGAAGGAGATGATCTGTCACGGGATCGCTCAGTAAGATGAACAAAATTACAGTGTCGCGCGCTACAAGAGATGCGATGCTTATCACCGAGAGGTATATGGTTGAAATTTCGAACATGTACATTCGAAGAAGGAAACACATTACTTCCATGCCTTGCGAAATGACCACGACGAGAAAATCAGAAGTTTGAGCTCATACGCCGCACGGAGGTTTATCAAGTCTTTCTTCTTATGCACCATTCGCCGAAAGGAGGCTTGCCGTTATAGACGTAGTAGACGCCATGCATTCTCTGTGACGTTATGGCAGGCCTGTTATTTTATTTGTGTAATATCCACTGCTTCTGTCTGTAAACTAAGTGGCTCAGTGGACATGAAACTGGTCCCGCCCATCGGGAGGTGGTTTCGAATTCCTGTCCGACTATCGAGAAATCTCGCCGATTTCCCGGACTGTGCTTCGGGAGGATACCAGGGGGATTTCTGACAAGATATCACAGTCGATTTCCTCCCACTTCCCACTATAGTCCGAGCTTGTGTTCCATCTGAATGTCACTACCGTCGTCGGGAAGTTAAAACACGGCCTTTTCTCCTTTTAAGTACGCTGACCATATTATCCAGTCAAAAATAACACAAAATAAGCAAGCCGGGCAGTAAAATTAGTCCCCCCATCCCCCTTCTCCGGAGATATCACGCTGATAGCCCAAATTCTGCGAGGAAAAAGAGTCTAATAGTTTCGTCAGGTATGCTATACCCAACTGAAGCCATTCATTGACTACTAAATCCCGTAGATATGACAACATGAGGGGTTGTTGATTACTACATTTCACACGCTGTTTCAAATTAGTCCCAGACATTTTCTGTGGGATTTCGTGCGTCAGTCAAAGGGTGGTAATGTGCCTGAGTGTTCGTCAAACCAGGAACGGAACGTATGCGCACAGGCCTTTTAAATGGCTATCATCCTGGAAACCGGAACTGTCTATAGCACATTCACCATGAAAATGTAGAACGAGAAAAACTAGGTCACCGAGAATGATGAAATAAAACATCCTGGCTCACGTCCACAGTACCCTGAATGAGTGAACCCGGGTTAACACCCCCAAAACATTGTTTGGCCCATTGAAGACGTGCAAGTTTTATGACCCGCTGTGAAAATGGTCTTTTGCGAGGTAGTTTACTATAATTAATGCCCGTTGCACGAAGATCCGTTGCCATGTTCCCTCCGAAGCTGCTTCAGGTACACCGTACTTAGCTGACAACAATGAAACTGATTGTTATTGACAAGGTGAGACAATAGTTTCCGTTCACTGTAGGTTTGGATATTTTTACGACCACTGTTCTTAGGCCGTGTCACAGGGATGCGCGTGTGCTACCATTTCCTGTAGATGCGTTCGACAATCCAGGTCTATACACCAACAATTTGGCACTTTCATTCGCGGTGCGGCCACAGCCACGTCGAAAGACGATAGCTCCTGTTGCCATTCTGTGCCGTCTCCACTTCGGCCCGTCTTGCTGCGCTGATTCCATACAACCGTCTGGCACATACAAATCGCGTCACTGGCATGACTTACTTCAACAGTGAAGGGTCACATGGTCGCCAAGTACCAGTTTTAAACCATCTACAGAGTTCCATAGCAACCAGCGTACTCTTTGTAACGGGGTGAGTAATATTTTGTCCAGTAAGTTTAGCAATATTATTAATAATGCAATTTAATAATTATGTCCAAAAATGTTATTGAACGATTAACAAATGGTTTGTCACATTCGTAATTGTCAACGTCCTATTTCCCTGGAAAAGAAGATAAATGAGCTTCTGTGATGGATCAAAGCTGTGTGTTAGACCCGGTCCTTTACTCAAGAGACTGTGTTCTTCGGAAAGTAGCAGGCAGAGGCACTGGCAGAATGAAGATCTCCGATAGATTACGAATTGTGTCCGGATAATTTCAGTGGTTACGACCATCGCCCTTAAACACTATAGTCAATTTCAACTCTAACGATTTTTCATCGCAGCGTTGCGGAATGAGAAACTTATTTTTAATCTGAAGAATAAATTAAGTTGCTCGACAAGGCACAGAAAAATTTGAGGAAAAATATTACGAGACACTGAACAAAGAAGTGATAATCAAAGGCATGTGAGTAGGATTCTTAAAATTATTAACAATGTAGCAAGCATTACCTGTAGTTAATGAAGAAAAAAAAACATTGTAAGTTGGCGCCCTTAGATAAAAATTAGTATTGCGTCCATAAGTGTTTCCTCAGTTGCATCTGAATCGGATAGCTGAACAATTACATGATAATACCACGAAGTTACGTCTACGTGTTGTACAGAATCAAGATCAACATTATTAGTTCGAACCGCGAACAGTTACGTTATAAGCGATAATATAAAGATTGGTAATAAAAGAGAATTGTTCAGGTACTTAAAATGGAGAAAAGTGGAGAGGGCGGACGAACAAACAAGTCTATGACATCACGCGTGGACATCGGATAAACATCGCAGGCGAATCTTGCGCCAGGGTCGGATTATATTTCTTGAAATAAATAATTTTCCAGCGTGAGGCTGTTTTTTTTATTTGATATGAATACTCTTACTTTATTTTATAGGTGATTAGTTAATTTCGCCCCCTTACGCATTAACAAGAAGCATCGCATAAAGAATTACGTCATGTGTTTCAATTTGAAAACATAATCCATCCAGCAGCGTGGACTATATCAACATGTAACGTCGTCCGATGTTCCTGTCGAATGGCGTTATATCGTACCATCACACAAGTAGGATTCTGTATCTAGGACGAAAAAAAGTCCAACCTAAATGAGGACTTAGTTACCTTACCAGAACACGCGGTACATTAAATTCAAATAGGTCACCATATACCATGAAATGAAAACGTACATGATGCGGTAAATATCTTCAAATCAAAGACGTTTTTATTTCGAGGAATGCCAACCATTTTAATTGCGCACGCGCGCGCGCGCGCGTGTGTGTGTGTGTGTGTATGGCGGGGGGGGGGGGGGGGGGAGATCGGGGGGGGGGGGGGGGTACGCGCTGTTATGGTGACAATCCCGGCATGTGTTAACATCTTTTTTTTCGTTCTAGATATCAATGATCTCATATCGTATCTACAACGACAAAACGATAGCCGAAATACTGGGCTATAGCAAACCAGGACACAACAAGATCTCGTTTTCTTATGAAGTAACTCAAGAAAGCGGTCCTACGAAGACTACGTACTCCGTACGAAAACATACCCAGAGAACGTTTTCTCGTCTGTAGCACTGAGCACAGCTTCGATTAGAACGAAGAAGCAGCATGCCTCGCACGTCGTGTTAGCAGACTGTCCCAGACAGTCCACGCTGCAGTCTATCTCGCATGGGATTTTCAGATTCTGAATGTTTAAGGAGGCCAAACAGCTAAGGTCATCGGTCTCCAACACACCCCCGAGGACGGAAGCAATGTACACACTGCGTATTGAGTAAATTTTGGTTCAAGTGTAAGAAAGTGTTCTAATTGTTTGCGTAGCGTGTATCCGAGGCGTAAAATGGGAACCAGCCAGGTATTCACTAGTGGGATGTGAGAAACTGCCTAAAAAACACTTCCAGGCTGGCACACCTTTCCGCCCGGAGGTCGCGTTAACACGCGTGGCTAACGGGGCGGGTCGCATGGGATGTATAATAGGTGTTGAGAAGTAGGAAGTAAACCCAGAGCCATTCTACGAGAAACTTCAAAATGTTTTCGCTCTTCTCCTTGCAAAAGAAAGAGCGAGATGGCCCTGGATAGTAAGGTTGTACCTTCAATTACCCAGGTTACTTTCCAGTTGTTTTGAAAGTTAGCCGCATCACATCAAAATAATATGCACAAATCGGATACACACTACTATATTTCAGTTAAGAACATTGCAGGTAAAGATAGAGCTCTCCGCAATCCATAGATTGGTTTGAACACAACAATGCTTTGTTAGGTATGGTCCTATTGGAAGTGATGTGATTTTGCCTTTCGCTGCTCTTAAACTGGTTTACTTAGCCAGTTACGAGGTCGTTCTGAAAGCTAATATCTCCGAATTTTTTATGTGAAAACTCTTAAAACTCTTTAAATAAAGCAAACCTTATTAACATTCTAGATTTTTATTCTTCATGTCTACATATTTATTTCGCAATATAGTCACACACTGGCAACGGACACATTCCTCCCAACGAGAGACCAGTTCATTGATAACGTCACTGTAGAACGTTTCACGATGTCGACGGAGCCACATCCTCGCCTCTGCTTGCACCGCTTTATCACTATCAAAAAGTCCTCGAAGATGTTCCTTACATTTTGGAACAGATTAAAATCGGATGGTGGCAAGTAGCGATTGCACGGAGGATGGTCGATGACACTGAATCCAAGGCGTCGGATTTGCTGCAGATGTAGCGGCGCTCCTGTGTAGCATGGAATTGCCACGTCGAGGAAGAGGGTGCTCTGTGTGTGGACGAAGCTTTCTGCTCTTAGAAACTTTATTACAGCACGCTGTTTCTCACGCACCGACGTACTTAAGAGTACACACCGCCACGTTACACGCTACAATTCGGCAGAGGACTGCAATGTGTAACCATGAAGAATAAAATGTAGAGCGTTAAAAATGTTTATTTAAAAAGCCATGAGAGTTCTTACATAAATATTCGGATGAATCACTTCTCAGCGCGTCCTCGTACAAGGAGATCTACAGTTTAATGTGAATTCCGAACCACGAAACTCGGCACTTTTCTCACTAGCAAACATAGCCAGAAGTGACAGATAAAAATTCTAGGTCTCACTTGGGGTTTAACCGGCACCTTTGGATTCTTACAAGAGAACCTCCCCATTGCACCCCCTTCAGATTTAGCAATAAGTTGGCACAGTGGATAGGCCTTGAAAAACTGAAAACAGATCAGTCGAGAAAACAGGAATAAGTTGTGTGGAACTATGAAAAAAAAGCAAAATATACAAATTGAGTAGTCCGTGCGCAAGATAGGCAACATGAAGGATAATGTGATCTCAAGAGCGGCGTGGTCTCGTGGTTAGCGTGAGCAGCTGTGAAACGAGAGGTCTTTGGTGAGCCGTCCCTCGAGTGAAAAGTTTAATTGTTTATTTTCAGACAATTAATATCTGTCCGTCCGTCCGTCCGATGTGAGGTAACTGCGCCGTAGTATTGGGCAAGGTAGAAGAATCTTTTTACCGATTCGCAAAGTGTACAAGTTAGGTGGGTCGACAAAATATTCCTGTCATGTGACGCACATGCCGTCACCAGTGTCGTATAGAATATAGCAGACGTGTTTTCCTGTGGAGGAATCGGTTGACCTATGACCTTGCGATCAAATGTTTTCGGTTCCTATTGGAGAGGCACGTCCTTCCGTCTACTAATCGCACGGTTTTGCGGTGCGGTCGCAAAACAGACACTGAACTTATTACAGTGAACAGAGACGTCAATGAACGAACGGACAGATCATAACATAAACAAAAAAAGTAAACTTTTTCACTCGAGGGAAGACTTGAACCAAGGAGCTCTTGTTCCGCAGCTGCTCACGCTAACCACGAGACCACGGCGCTGGGGGGCTCACATTGTCCTTAATGTTGCCTGTCTTGCACATGGACTACTCAGTTTGTATATTGTGCTTATTTTTTCCATAGTTCCACACCGCTGCTTCCTGTTTTCTCGATTGATCTGTGTTCAGTTTTTCAAGGCCTATCCACTGTGCCAACTTTTACCTAAATCTGAGGGGGGTGCGATGGGGAGGTTCCCTTGTTAGACTAGCCACTGTAACACCAAGTCACTTATTGTACCTATTATGAAATGGTGGCATTCATTTGCCGTGAAGAATTTCAACAGTTGCTGTTTCAGCCGCGTTTAACACCTTGGCATTAATTTCTTCTTACACCCCCGTTTGTTCTTTACAGAAGCCATCTGTTTCTTTGTCGTTTTACATCTCTCTATCCAAGTGGTTTACAATGTTTACTTATTTAACTAAGCTGTCTTCCCCCGTTCTGTTGATATTAATATCTCTCGTGTTTAAAGAATTGTGCCGGCAAAATACCGTAATAAGCATACTCGTACTATGATGTTCAGGACTGTTTATTTCCGTTACGCAGTCAGTGTTTTTGAGTTTTCATTCGTATATGGGCTAATATGAAGTGAGAGTTTTTGAACACTATAACCGAAAGGAAGTATGTAGGCCCGAGAGAAGACATTAGAGCGTGTACGTGGCTCCAACACTTCATAAAAGCAGCGGGTCTGTAGCAGCTGCTGCAGCTGGGGGATGTTGGGTGCAGCTGCTGCAGCGCCTGCGCACCAAACACCCTCTCCCACCCCACACCTCACCCCTCCTTACCTACCGACACGTGCCGACCAGTCACCCCGAGCAGACAGGATACTCAACCTTGCTTACACTTCAGCTGTTAGGCAGCGCGTGGCTTTACCTCCTGCGTCTTTTAAGTTTCTTACGCTCGATTCACACTTGACGGAACGGAACGTCAAAACATTCTTCAATGAATTTCAAATGGGGGCGTTCATACAGCCGGTAACGACACGAAACGAGTCAATGTCTACGTTTATCGGGTACAAAGTTTTGACACTGGCGGCGGTGGTGGTGAGGGAGGGCAGGGTGGCGGCATTGATAATACTGTGTCTTCTTAGTGTTCATTTTTCGAGACATACTGCAAAGGTTCCACGAGAACCCGGATAGTTTTTCCATGAGCGTTCTTCCCCAAAAGAAGTTAGGTAACTCAATGCGAAAACTAATTTGGGTTTTAAAATACCTGAGAAAAAAAAGGGCTACTATTTGACAAATCAAGAACTTAAACTGATGAAAGAATTTTCATTAAAGAAGCTTCTTTAAAAGTGAAAAAATAAACTCTATTGCCAGAGCAAAATACAGTAGTTTTTGATGTTATCTGCTAGTTTGGAACTGAACAAAACACAATGGATATATTGAAAATGTTCTATGTATTGCCATCTTTTTTCGTTAAGTGTTTGTATGTAAATATTTTCTCCAGCAAATAAATATCTACAAATTGAAATATTCATTTGATTTATCAGTAATTTACGACACAAACTTTGTCAAGAAAATTAATCACGAATGTTGCATAGGCTGTTAATATATCGGTCATTCCCAGTTCTTTAATTCTTAAAGTATTTTCCAACTTTCTATTTTACTGATGATACCTCATAAAGTCACTTTCATCATTTGGTACCAGGTTAAGTGAAGTTATACTGTGCTGATATTCCGTCGACAGTGAACACACCTCCATTTCACAGTGACTTCGTCTTCTGTTCCTTTCACATCCAGTGTGAGTCAACCTTCAACCAGTGGAACTGTCACAGTGATCGTTATTGACCATTTAATATGTAATGTACATGGATCGTATTCTTCAAAAAACCGTATGCTGAAGACAGACTCATGCTGAGCAACAAACCATTTAAGAACAACTCATCTGCCACAGAACGAATGCAGTGTGGTTTGTCTACAATATTCCTTCCCCTGCCCCTTCGTCTCAAATCTCGGTGGTGGGGACAGAGAGAGTTGTAGAGTATCCTGAAATCCAATTTAGGTTGGATGAGGTCAATTTGGTTGTGAGATGGTGAAGCAAATGAATGTGAAAATCAAATAAATGATGTGGTAACAGACTGATCTGTAGTGTAGCCTTTGGTCTATGTTCACCATTAACATTTACTCCATATTGTGGTGACATATGAACACTGATTTGTAACCGATTCAGCCATTTCTAATTTTGTGGTATGAAGCCATTGTAGCTAACTTTCATTCCATATTTAACATACTTCTCTAATTAAAACTTCAAGGTAAATTAAGAACTCCTTTGTTACATAACAGAGAAATCACTGATGAGAATTTTGATGCGTATTAAGTACACACAACTCTGACTTTTAGTTGTCTCATTAAGAAATAAGTAAGTTTCTATAACTTATTTTCTCCATAGAAGCATGAGACACATTATTTTCTCTCCGAGTCCCCACAATTTTTCTCTTCCTCACACCTAGCCAATACTACTCAGATTCCTGCTATTTCATCTACAGACACAACAATTACTTCTATAAATGCACCATAAGGAGCTGAAACACAGTAGTGCGTTATAGGCAGTATCAATCCTGGATAAATGTATACAGGTACAAAATTGCATACAATTTTTTATCAAGTTTATTTTGTGCCATTACATGTGAAAATTTACGATCCGTATTTGGTGACTAAGTGGACAATTGCCAGACTACAAATCCACATTTGCTCCTAGGATCATTGTCTGTTGTTCACTGATTCTTTCACCTCTAGCAGTAACTTGTGAATGTAAAAATTCCAAGTTGTGTTGTGGTTCGGAGTCGATGCTCAACTGTAGTTCCCCCCCTACATCTGTGTGTGTAAGATGGCTCAAAGATTGGAGAAACAAACATCCAATAGGCCATGCCTAATAATGTTCTAAGGCATTTAAACCAATCTTCAGGTTTTGGAGTCCTTTACCTTACCAACAGTCTATGATGAGTACAAAACACCACACACATATCGTTCAGTATTTTTCTCTTCATTTAGACTTGATTTGTAATTATTATAAAAATGTTCACATGGTTGATTCCAGCAAATCATTACCATCCTCAGGAGTGTTAGGAATATTTGCAAAAAGTTCTGTCCACAGCTAAAGAAAACAGAACTGATAATGATGAACACAAGTTCACCGGAACATTTTACTGTACAATATGACTAAATTTAGTTATTGCTTACATATCTGCACCCTACGAAGGTAAATATCTTTCTTGTCCTTTGAGTACCAAAAACCAAAACTTTACACCAGAGAAATTACCCCACAAAGACTTATTTCTATAAAAAATGAAAAACACAGAATGGACTCATGTCTAATCATCGATCTCTCACAAATATAAATGTTTCTTTTGAAAATATTGTGAACATGCTGAAGGCCCAATGATCGGCAAAGGCCACAGAAGAACGACGTGCATGACATCATGCGGCCATCAGCAGTCACAGCAGAGCCTCGTGTCTAACGTCACATGCCTGGTGTAAAACATCCACCAATAAGCATGTGACAGTCAATGTGTTACTGCCTATATCCTCCAAATCTCCTGATGAAAAATTATACTCTGAGAATATTATCAAACAGAAACCTACATTAAATTTTTCACTTCAGTACAGGGTGGTAAGTTTGTGGCTATGGTGAAACTGGGGGATGGATTGAAAGGAGCATCAGACTTCTCAAAACTTTTCATCATGGGTCTCTTGAAAGAGATCTTTTGACTACATTACACTTCTGGAGATTACTACAAATCTACAGCATATCTCATTTAATTGTGTTGTACAGTTGTTGGAGTTCCATGGTATGCTCCTCACCCGATACTGGATACATCGTTATGTTTACCTACAATTTAGTTCATTCCGATAATTTTGATTGTAACTGAAATTTTGTTAATCTGCCCTTCATTTGTTTTGTATAATATATTTTGAAAGCCAGTAGCCGAGGTACACAATTTCTTTCTTTTTAAGTAGACAGCATCACCCTACTGCCATGTTGAATGATATTTTTTAAAAATGATCACAAAAATGGAAAATTTAATTGAACTTATACAGAAAATTTCCAGTTAGCAAATAGTTGTCAAACAAACAAATGACTTATGTCAGCTGCCTTTTGCTAGTGTCTCTTACACATCCTTTGTATCAAAATCTGTTTCAGCATGGAGGAATTCACAATCTGCAATACATCCCCTATTTTGTAGCTACGTCTGTGTTTCACCGAGGTGGTGCTTTGCAAATAATCTTCCTTATAGATTATTAGGCCATTACAACTTTGTCTTGTGTGGTTTCCTTGATGCTAGTATTTTCTATTGTCTATTTGGTCCCACTTCAACCAATCCCCTACTGATCTCTTGACTTTTCCACTGTTATTTCCTAGCACTTCTAATGTCTCAGGTCTCCATATCCTTTTGGTAGCATTTCATGGTTAATTTCCTCCACTGACTGGGAGCCCAGGATGACTCATCTTATGTAATTCCTATTTATTCTCATTTCATCTACTCCTCCTTGCTCTATTGACCGATGAAGACACCTTTGGTTTCCAATTCTTGCATTTTCTTCTGGTTATTTACATTTGCCTTTTGCAGCCTGTAGTTTTGTTACCTGTGAATAGCATTGATAATGTTTTAACAAAACTAAACTGTAGCTAACGCACTGGAACAGAGTGAAAGAGTAATTACGGAAAGGATACCTAGGCTATACCTAAACCATTTTTCAACACATCCTAATCCACAGGAGCCCAATGCAGAAGGGCCTCTGTGTAATTTGAAAGTCTGACAGATGTAACAATAGTCTGAAACATTGGGACCGGCCTGTTAGGAATGCCTAGATTGTCTAGTTAGTATGAGTATTGCCCAGAAACACAATTGCCTGGGTTCAAATTGGTAGAATTTAAATTTCCCACTAAGGTCTATAAACGTCCTTCTACGCAAAAAAAGAATGTGCTGTCATGGAACATACAGTCTACCTACTACAGATTGTGAAGTAGGAAATTCAGTTGTTTGCACTATCTGAACTGCCTCCTCATACATCAGTCACATGCAAGCTAAATTACTGATGAACACTAAAATGAGGATTTGGATTTGACAATTGTAACTGTAGTAGTCACTGCACCAGCAGTGTCACCAGTAACACAAACTATAACAAAGATCAAGACTAATTCTCTTCTTCGAAACCAAGCAAATATCAGCATTCGATCACTTAACATTGTTTCTGCTCTTAAAAACCTGTTAAACAATTTCAGCCTCAATTATGAATGGTGCCCATTGCCTACAAAGTATCAACCAGAAAGCCAAATTAAATTTTATGTGAGAGGACCAAACACACCCTGCGACTTCTGAAACCAGCAAACACAGGCACAATACTTTCTTGTGCCAGACTAATGGGGTAGAACAACTAATGTGAGGACTCAAGCATTGTTGATACATAGTTACAGCAATTCTTCCTGCATAGTAATGCAGTTCATAAACGGCACTCTCAGCTCAGGCAGAAGAGAGATCGCAAAGAATTATATGCCTCATTCTCCAACAAAACTTTACACAGTGATAGAGAGAGAGAGAGAGAGAGAGAGAGAGAGAGAGAGAGAGAAGTACTGATGACCTCCCTCTTTTATTAAAAAAATAGTAATAATGTAATGCATAGATATTATCATTGTAACTGAGTTATTGTGTTCCTATGCTTTAAGTATGATTTGCCAAGCAGTTTTTGAACCCCCTGTTCCCTTACAAAAAAATAACCTTGGGCTCAAACTGAGAAAAAAAAGAGAGTTTACAGCTGATTACAAAATTTAAATCCTATAAGATACTTTAATGGAGTAGATGATAACAAACCAAAGAAATATGTAAATATTCATTTTATACATTGGAATGCCTTGTAAAAACGAAAAAGTTGCTAAATTTATAACACATTTATGTACTTGCTGTAGAAATTGGCAGCACCTACAAACACGTAACTGTGTGTTTATTTTCTCCGTAATGCAGATGTTAAGACTAGTAAGTCATGAAAGGTCAAACGATAGACTCTTTAATATTTTCTGTATAACACTAAGCCACTAAACAAGGGAAAGTGCAGTATCAAACTGAGTTGGATACATTCATCAGTGTGTATCACACTTTAAGTGATTTTTGTAACCTTAATGTAGCTTCAGTTTTTTGTGAAAGAGTTGTTTTGCACATTTCCTGTAAATCAGAACAGTGTATGAAAAATAAAAAAATATTTCTTAGGTTCCACAATGATATACTTACATGACAAGATTAAAACTTCTTGTTACCTCTCTGTGTAAACTGAGAGGTAATTGAGAACTGTGTACTTGCATATGATTGCTTTACACAGGACGCTGCAACAATTTTTCTAAACAGTGTTAACATTCTCGAACTCTGACATTACCTCCAGCTGCATCCACACTGTATGCGACATGCAGAGGCTCACAATGGAGGAGGAGGAGGAGATTAGTGTTTAACGTCCCGTGGACAACGTGGTCATTAGAGGTGGAGCACAAGCTCGGATTAGGGAAGGATGGAGAAGGAAATCGGCTGTTTTCTTTCAAAGGAACCATTTTCCTGAAACAATTTAGGGAAATCACGGAAAACCTAAATCAGGATGGCTGGACGCGGGTTTGAACTGTTGTCCTCCCGAATGTGAGCCCAATGTGCTAACCACTGCACCACCTCACTCAGTACTCGCGATGTAAAGCAGTGCAGTAAGGCACAGTGTGTTCATAGGCGTGCAGCAAAGTTCCAGTGTGTACATGAGTTTCAATAAGAATGGAAAACAAAAAAACGCATCCCAAACAATGCTGGCCATGAATGAACCATTTCCTTTGATGTACCAACATTACACGGAGCTTATTTGTTGTTGTGGAGAGCAGTGCTGTTTGGTATCCATACCAGACACGCCTGTCACGCCATACCTCTTTTCTTGGTTTTGTTGGGCATGGCGCAGCTGAGGTTTAAAGAAACCCAAACAGCTTGTGCTGAACAATATAGTGTCATTGAACTCCACTACATGGTTGTCAAACTACATTCTAGTGCTTCTAGCAGTTTCAGCAACAAGAAAACCGGTAAAACTAATAAAGTCTGTATAATGAAATTTTCCCTCATAATCAATATTTTTCTGTGACATGCACTGTTGACAACTAACTGATGATTAGTGTATATTTTGAGTGTGAACTGTGGCCAATCACTTTATAGAGCCTTAAAATATTTTATAGACAGCTTCCAAGCCAGCATAGGCCTACATCAGAATGTTTATATTTACATCAATTTTATACTGTGTACCATATCCAGCTACAGTCACGACAGCTTAAGGAGAACTCTACCAGTTCATAGCACTGTTGTCAGCTTTCAATTGCAAAGAGCTAACAGCTGCTGGTGAAAACAGCAGCCGTCTACAGAGCTGTGACAACAATGAGACGTTCCCACAGAAAAGTTTACAAAATTGCGTAACATTACTGGATGAGATAGACCTGCAAAGCTGCTGCACCCAGCCCACTGCAATTGTCAGGGATCAATTTATGATGACTCACCTATAGTTGCCGAGATTGTGGAACAGTCATTAAAGTCTAGAAGTTTTGAGTATAAGGATACCTTATATTCAGTATGGAAAACTCAACAGTGAAATGCACATGGTTTGACATAGAGATAGCATGGTCTGTATAACCGAAGACAACAGAGAGAGAGAGAGAGAGAGAGAGAGAGAGAGAGAGAGAGAGAGAGAGAGTGTGTGAGTGTTTGTTTGTGTGTGTGATCTATGTCGGATGAAGGCCTTGATCAAAGTATAATACAGCATTTTAAAGAGCAATATTCACAAGTTCCGGGATAACACAATAGGACCATAATCTCACGGCCAGCTACACATGGTACATAACATGTAGTTACAAATATGTACCAACCCATGAGAGGTCAGCAATGGGTTTAAAGCTGGTTAACACCACAATAAAAAATTTAAAAACACCAAAGAGATAGGCACCACAGTCACCACACAAATAATGAATTATTTAAGCACAATCACAGTGTTCAGTGCCTAGAATGGACAACATAAATACATGTATAATTCTTCATGAAGTAGTATCCACTTGGCATCTTCGTGAATCAAGTGAAGATACTCGGTCACTTGGAAAACAGCTAGTGCTCTTTTTTTGGTAACACTGAAATGCTTTCCGCTGTACGTTAAGTGTCTAAAATAAATATTTGTATGTACTCTCAAATGAATTAGTAGTATTCCTGTGAAAATACATTAGAAACTCTTGCATGACTAGCACCTCATTGCTTGTGGTTTACACATTCAAGCCCGATTTGTCCTTTACATCAAAGATTAAATGTTTGGACTTATCACATGGTGTAAGTCTACACAGCACAAAGCCTGTTTATCTGTCCAAGCTTATATTTTTCAGATCACACAAATCATCCTGGCAAGTATTAGTATGTTCAGCCGTGCAGCGGCATGTTGGATTCCCTTACAGACTATAGTCGAGCAGGTACAGGCAACCTATTCTATTTGATATTCTCTATTACTTGCCCCTGAAACAAATATCGGTCTGATTTTCAAACATTTTAAGTAGTCCTATGCACTATTCACTGTTCATTTGCAAGTGGGTGGGTGCTGCTTGTTTTCAATAGTTGTTTGTCATTTCTTTCACGGGACTTCCATCATCGTAAAACACTAATTTTACCAAGAGACAGTCATTTTGCATTTGGCCAAAATGAAAGAAGCAAGTAAAAATTTAGTTTAATGTCCTGCTGCTGAAGAGGTTATTAGACTTGGAGCACAAGCTCAAACTGGGAAAGAAAATCAGCTGTATCCTTTACAAACCGGACATTCTGACATTTACCTAACACAATTTACAGAAACCATGGAAAATATTATGAAATACATATTTGCTTAGTTATCCATTTTAGAATACTATGCAAATGGGCAGGTGAAATTGTCTTTTAATCATAATCAGTAAAGTATTGTGTGCTATGATGAGCACTGAGCACTTTGCAGCGGAACACCTTTTTTGTTTCTTCCTCACAATATCATAGCTAAACTGTACATTTATTTTTCTTCATGTCAGAGTAAGGGCTCATTTCACTTCATATGTTTGAACAATGCCTTCAAGATAAACAAGCTGTGTTTCACTTTCGATTCTAGAACCAATTTTCCACTTTAATACTTTTTCATTATTAGCAGCAGTCTTATTCTACTGAACTTTTTTTGTCAACCTATTTATAGTAAACCACTAAGGAGTTCTCCTAACTCCTCTATACAAAAATTAAACAATGGAAAATCCAGGATGGAATGTAACAATATTATGAAAAGGAAAGTTGTCACTCACCATAGAGCAGAGATGCTGAGTCGCAGATAGGCACAACAAAAAGAATCTCACAAATAAAGCTTTCGGCCAGTAAGGTCTTTGTGAACAATAGACACACACACACACACACACACACACACACACACACACACACACACACACACACAAACAAAAACAAATAAAAACACAAACAAACTGAGACTGCAGTCGTGTGTGCGCCGAAAGCTTTATTTGTGATATTCTTTTTGTCGTGCCTATCTGCGACTCAGCATCTCCACTATATGGTTAGTGGCAAGTGTCCTTTTCGTAATACTGTTACTATACAACAATTATGCATATGATAATAATCAAATTTTGCCATTAAAGTATACTACAACATGAAGGCTGGTTTGAAAATGATACGCCTTTATTCAGAATGAATCTTTCACTCTGCAGCAGAGTGTGTGCTGATATGGAATTTCCTGGCAAATTAAAACTGTGTGCCAGACTGAAGACTCAAACTCGGGAACTTTGCCATTCACAGGCAATTGCACTACTGACTGACATACCCGAGCATGTCTCACAACCTGTCCTCATAGAGCAGTTGCCCGCAAAAGGCCTGGCAACAGTTTTAATATGCCATGAAGCTTTTATACCCTTTCATTTCATTAACTTCTGAACCAGCCTACTCTGCTACTCAATAAAAACCTGTAGGTTCTTATCAGAGTCATCAAATCAGGAACTTTGATTGATGTCAACATGTGTAAAAAAGAAATTGTGTTAATCAAAATAGACACTTTCCATTTATCCCAGTGGCGAAGAAGTGTTATGAATAGGCATATACATATATATAAATAAAGAGAATTAAAACCATTACATGTGTATTGATTTGTCTTTTATACAACTGTAAACACGCTTTCATAACCGTATTTATGAATTCCTAGTGACCATTAAAGTCTTAAGGTACATCAGAAAATTTCAATGCGTGATTCATAAGCAAACTTAGCAACGTTGTATAGTATAGTTTGCCCATGTGGTACTTTGTAACTGTTAGCATTAAACACCATTGATGAAGATTGAAATTGACTTACTATAGCTCATAAATGGCATTCCACCAGATTTCGCATATAGTACATATGTTTTCGAGATACTTGGGAAAACTTATTCATTCACTGAGGAAGAGAGAGAGAGAGAGAGAGAGAGAGAGAGAGTGTGCAGTAGGTGTAGGGACCGTGGGGGAGGGGTGGAGGTAGGTGAAGAGCTGGCAGAAGTAATCACTGGTAGTTAGAGAGAGAGAGAGAGAGAGAGAGTGTGCAGTAGGTGTAGGGACCGTGGGGGAGGGGTGGAGGTAGGTGAAGAGCTGGCAGAAGTAATCACTGGTAGTTAAAAATACATATTCCGAACCTGTATATGTATGGCTGTTTGACGGAAATATGTGACACTATATAAAAACTCTTGCAAGTATTCGCCAGATCAAACAAGAAGAAACAAATTTTTACTATCCAGGATGTCAATGGTAGTAATGATACCTTACTGTGTTTTGAAACAATCAAGACAGAAATAAATACTACACAGGACCTACATAAAAAATGAAAGGCATCAAAAACTTAATAATCTTTTAATTTCAGTAAACCATTTAGAAGAAATAACTTCCATGCATTTAATAATGTCAAAAATAACAAAATGTCAACAAAATAATTCTCACAGCAAGAAGTCACACAGAACAACACAAAAGTATAAAGAACATAAAGGTATAAAAAAACATATTATAAACTGAAGAAAAAATCTCACAAACAGAATGTTGATCAAAGTCCAATATTTCATGCATATTCCCAATCATACAACTATCTTAATGAAAATATATTGAAACTTCCCTCACATCACAAGTGATAAAGAAATCCACCCTGAATTGAAAAATTTTTTATTAACAAATTTCATTAAAAGACACGAAATTCCATAACAAACAGCCCTACTATGTCTCTTGCACATGAACAGAGAAGTACACTAGCAAAGGCTCATCTCATCTTCACAGTAATACGACGGAAACAGCAAAATATGAGGCACCATTCTCTCACAATTTGGAAGAGTTTATATCAAACAGCATATCTTTAAGTATTTCATGTATGCTGTGGCACACTGAGTTTTCACATCAAATAAAAAGCTAGAAACAGGACAAGACAAGTGAAAGGAGTAGCTCTATTGCATATAACAAACTGTATCAGCAGGAGAAATTCAGCAGTAACCAGCAGTTGACTATACTTCCATGAATTCGAGACAGAATTTTTATTGATTAATGGACAATAACATGTCTAACTACAAACATCAAAGTCACATAACAAAATATTTTGTTTATAAACTCAAATGCACAACTATATTGTTTCACACACTGTTTGCGTGTTATTGAATTCTGTGAAGGTAACGCGTGTCAAGACTTCACTAAGTGATATGAAAAATCCTTTTGCTTCTTCCGTTGACTGCTTAACAGACAAAACTACAGTGCCCATAAGCATTGGACTGCACAAATCAAGCTGCTATGTATGATTGAAGTAGTGTAAGAAAATGCTTGTTTACCAAGTTATCCTTCAAAGCAAGTATGCACAGCCTTAAATCACACAGTCAAGTTTAATATCCTCTTATCCGAATATGTAAAATCAAACAGCTTTCAATTAAGGAGCCTATTCATGAAAAACAACCAATATCAAGAACAATGAATTTAAATGTATCAAATAAGTTAAAATGGTGCACACCAGCAAACATGTTTACATCACTTTAAACCAAGGCAAAGATTAAGGAAATCGTACATTTTTTTTTCAAAATAGTTTGTTGTGAGTGAACATGTTTGAAGGAGTGTTATACACAGATTTAACACTTACCCCTGGTCTATCCTGTCGACGGGATTGGGTCCTGGTATCTGCCCCGGCATCATGCCGTGTGCTGGAATAGGTCCTGGAATTGGGTGTCCGGGGCCGTGTCCAAATGGTGAACCAGGAGGAATACCAAACTGAGGGCCTCCAAATGGCTGTCCCGGTGAGGCAAAGTGAGGGTTCCCTGCACCCGGAGGTCCGCCCACAAACGGTGGTCCTGAGGATCCAGGCCGTCCAACAAACTGAGGTCCAGGTCCGGGACCAGGAGCACCGGCAGACGGCGATCCGAATGGCCCGGGGCCGGGACCGGGTCCGTTGTAAGGTGGACCATTGTTCGGAGGTGGAGGGAATCCGGCCGACTGAGGTGGTCCCGGTCCTGGCGTAGATGAACCAGATGGAGCAGGTGAAGCAGTGTACTGAGGTGTTCCTGAACCAGGTGGTGGTCCTCCTGAGTAAGGGGGAGCACCCGCAGGTGAGCCGGCACCGGCCGGCGGGCCCTGGAAGGGCGATGGCCCCTGGAAGCCCGCCGGCGGTCCGGAGAAGTTCTGATTAGAGTTCTGAGAAAAGTTCTGGGGCTCCGAACCGGGTGGCGGTCCCTTCCAGGTGGCAGCAGGGTCCTCCAGTGTTGCTGGCAGCGTGATTGGTGGTGCACCACGACCTCTACAGCCTAAAAGAATGCAGTAACATTTAGCTCTTCAGCACAGGCAGTTTGCTATTTTATAGTTTTTGCTCTAAGCTAAAAGATAAGTTTGCCCTTTCCTCAATACTCAAGAAAGAAACATGTAACTTTGATAGAATAAGGTTATCTTAGATCTTCTGTGTGTACATACAACATTTAATGAAGAGAAAATACTTCTACAAAAAAACTGGTTTATTTTCTGTTTATATTTCATTCACTTCACTGTCAGTATGCCTTTAGGAGAACGAATAATAATTATTAAAAAAAGCGTTTCACTGGCTGTAACTACGCACAAATACACATTTCGTTCCTAATAGAATAATCAATTCCGCGTAGCCATTCCTATAAGGTTTCAGTAACCTTTTCTGTCACACACATACAAAATGAAAACAATAAACAAAATCTACGTTCACTATGAATATTTTGCCACTTTTATTTTCGATATTAAGAAAAGAATATGTATACGAAGACAAAATAATGTTTATCTGAAGAACTTTCCGAGTTGGCAGCTTTATGTTTACTTCAACTCCTAATATAAATAAAGAATAATTCCGTTAAACCTTGGGCTACAGACCAGTAAAAATTAAATATTAATTTACATTTCTTGTTCCGCTGTCCTCCGCGCCCTTGTCTCATTCTGTCAGTGTCGAAATTAACAAACTTTGTATGTTTTTATGCTCTGCCTTAGTAGACGCATAGCACCAAGACCACTCGAAGTTCATACTTCTGCGAACGCACACCTTCAGAAAATATCGTGTACTGCATATCACGAATCGACCAAACTCGACGCACGGGAGCATTTCCATGTTTAGTCTAAATTTCTCCTTCATTTTGCCAAACATCAGTTCTGTCTGTCAGATTTTCGTCTTTTCTAATAACTTCTCAAGAAACGCAGCAAGTAAACACCATCAAGGTCAAGCTTATGTTTATCTTCTTATGCCACTCGTAGAAAATATCACTTATTTATTCACATACGTATACTTCGAAATAACTGTAATATATTTAAGCATTTTATTTCAGTCCTTATTCACAATCTTGTGCGTATTTACGTATAAACTGACCACTGTGAACGCAGATTTTTAATCAACATAGAGTATACATTAATACACGAAATAATGGACAAACGCATGTCAGACGTCACTTCCACGGTACTGTTGCACTATTTCTACCTATAGATTTAAATACAGATCACAGCATATGAAATTACGAAGGTTTTCAAGCCGAAAACTGACGCGAGATAATTACACTCTGCTAAAACGCATGGCAGTACTTCCGATATAATTCACCATTTTTCTTTTCCAAACTCACATAAATAGATAGCGTAACATTTCAAATATAAAGCAAACGCCCACCTTTCTTGCCTCTTCCGAGGGCCGTTTGTGTTGGGGAAGTCGTGGCAGCGGTGTCAACTAATTTTCTTCTTGGGCCGTCTGCAAAAATTATCCTGCGAGAAGCCACTGAATGCTGCCATTTTTACAGCGCGACGCGACCGGCTGAGGGAGGCAGCGGTGGGCATGTTGTCGTGCCACACATCCTCGGAGATAGTCAGCCACTCTGTAGACGATGACCGGCGTCACCAAATGAAACTTAATTTCTGTGACTTGACAGCTGTTACTTTGCGTTTTTGTTGAGCTTTCTTTACATCCACCTGACAAATTTTTTCGTTCGCATGTCTTCCATCGTGAACTCACAGTCACCGGCGGTTGACAGTGTCACCCTAAAAATCAATAAAGTTCTCCCCCCTGGCCCTTCTCGCCTCCCCCTATTCCGCAACACTACACGACTATCATTACTAGGCACAATGCAATTGAAGAGTGACGCTTTTGGAAATAGTAGCAGACGACGACTTGTAGCGGGCACCGAACTTTACTTTTTTTTATATATATAATTGACGGAACTTTTCTTGTGTAACAGACAGAAGATTCTCACATCTTAAAGAGAGGCAGACTGTCTAAGGGCGATAGCCGGCTGCGTTGTTTGTAATCGAATGTTGAGACGAGGAGGTGTTAATGCCATTTAACCTCAGGCTAAACGTACAGCCCACGCATCTTCGGACTGCTAAGAGACGCTACCGGCTTTCTGTATAACACGAATCTTGAAGAAGTAATCTTCTTACTTTAATGAATGTAGCGAAATTATTTGTATTAAAGATACCTGAAACACAATTAACTTGCTTAAAATCTGCGTACGCAGGACACAAAACGCTCATAGTACTTAAGGAATGATTCGTTTCACCTAGATAAACACCGCATGGATTTTCTGTTTATCATGCCTGATAGTAGCTTGGCTCTTACATTAGGAAATAAACTCTTGACAGAGTAATCTTACTCATTAAATTTACCTTAAATAAACAGTATAAGATTTTATGCTCCATGTCTCTTCATTAATTCTCAGTGTAGTTCATCTCTTTCAAACTGACAAGTACCATAAGGCACTTTTGTTATAATTTATTATATTAAAATTTCCTGTATATAGTGGATACTATTGCCAGTAGACTCTTTACACACCCCTGTTAGGAGATTCGGAGCTTAATGACCAAAAATTAAGCAGACGAAAAGAGCTATCGTTTTTAAAGAATTTGCAAATTGCAAACGAAGGTTGCTTGTATGCATTAAAGCTATTTATTCATTGTGAAGTGACAAGTTCATCGTCACACCAGCAGATATCGTAGAACTACAGAACGCTTGTTTTTCTTTTTCGGAGCTTTCTAATAGACTGTATTTTACATATGATGCAGCTCCTCTCACGGCCGCGGGGGAGTTGTAAATACCGCAGTCTCCCAGGTTGTCATCTCATCAGTCGAGTAGACAACGTTGCCAAATATGACGGCCCGCTGTTGCTTTTGTATGTGGATTGTGGTAGTAGGGTATGGCGGTGAGAAACGGTGAATGTTAACAGAAAGCAGTCATTCTTAAAAAAATGTATACAACATGCGATGGAATGTTCCTCGCGGGTATCCAATTTGCACCACCTCTTTTAAGTGAACATCTAACGACAAATGGTCACTCAAATTCACTGAAAGAATAATACAGTTTAAAATAAAGCGTCTAACATTAGAAAGCTCTTTGGTAGGAAAGCAAGCGTTAGTTCGTAAATAACGCGTCACAGGCTCCCACTTTATTGAAGGAGATCTTGCAAGTGTATGCCAGATTGGTACGGAGCATCGATTGTTTCGTTTGCGTATAAGTGGGGCCATCTACGGCGCTGTAGAGTGGCTGTTAAGCTCGGAGGTCATTAGGCGAGATAGTATGTGTATATACAACGTATGGTGCTATAGTTTCTTAAAGTTGGCTTACTAGCGGATCTGTCTAATGCGTGCGAAAGGAAATGATTTTCCGATGCGACACAGTTAAACAAGACAACATAGACATCCGAAACCTAGGCTGTACGATCCGAAACCTAGGCTGTACGTAGTGGTTTTGGGTTAGACCGGCAGAATTTTAGCAACAAATAGACCTGGAGCGTCGTGTGAAGTTGAAATTTGCTTGCATTTAGTAAATAGCTATTACTGAAAATGTATACCTTTGAGGCCTTTTCGGAAGATATTTAACGTAAGAAAATACGTAGTGCTGCTGCAGTATTGAATTAGAATAATACCTCGAGTAAATGAAATGTGGACAGTCTTTTTGAAAGTTGTGATATCGCCATCGAAATTGAGTGTTTTGGTGATAAAAGAAGTCTCATGTCTTTCTAGTACTACAGATTGCTCGCCTACAGTCGTGTGTAGACAACAATTATAGTTTAGTCGTACGTCATATTGTTTTCATATGATGTGATGTTTTAACGGTACTTTATTTACTCATTAATAATAGTACATTAAACAGGCTGCAGTTTTCTTAACGGAAATTAAAAAAATGGCCATAGGTTAAATAAATTTCTCCTTTTTAAAATTCCTCCTTGCATTACTCAGAATTGTCTAGTTTGAAACCAGCATTACAGCGACTGAAAACTGAAATTAAAGTGGGGTTAGAATGCAGTTTATTTACATTTTTTTCTTGTACGGTAGACATCAAGCGTACATCATTTGCAAATGTCGTACTTAGGTTGATTAATAAGTATAAATTATAAGTACGTTAGTAGTGCATGTATTCGTGTTGATAGTTTTATTGTGTTACAGCAGTAGCATAGAATTCACTGAGTGAACAAAGACACTAATAAAGTTTTGAAATTCTTGTGGAACAGCTTTGGCTCCGAAGTTTTCAAAAAAATGAGGCACCGCGTCTGAACATTACTATAAGGACCATTGTCAGTTATTTTTAATTTTGTGCTGTACCTCACCTTATGCCGTCATGATTCACTGATTTGCTTACTTTTTTTTACTAAGCATTAAAATATAAGAAGTTTGTACAACTAAAAGGAACATATTATCGGTATTTATGTTGGATAAAGGATTCACAACATGACTAGTGTTTCTGTTAGCAATGCGTTAACTGAATTGCCCTTTCCTGTAAAATCAGTATTTAATTTAGTTGTAGGTGTGCCTCACAAACCCACAGTTCAATACCATAATAACAAAGTGGTTAAATTGTTAGACAGTACACAACTTCTAAGCTTCGGTATGGAACTACTTTTGTCAGCCGGCGTATCAGATACAGGCCACTGCTGATTTTCTCACAATCAGAATTATTTCAGTGGTGTGATATCTCATATATACTTAAGTATAAACTGATGGGAATGGACTTTATTATATGTTAGTAGCTGGGGTGTATTGCTGTTGTTGTTTAGGCCTTTATGTAAAAAATATGAGGTAAATTTGACTACACCTTTAGTTGCAACTGATTTTAATGCCTCAAATACTAAATGTGAGTTGAAGGGATGTCATGCCATGGGCACAAAATAAAGAATTGACCCCTGTGCCACCCCATAAAATTTATTTGTAGAATACTAGAATTCTGTGACCTCATTATTTGCACTGCTTGAGATTTGTGAAGTATGTGGACAGTAATTGTATGGATGAATCTTTGAGTGTTTATCTTCAGTTTCTTAATAAGTAGCCTGTGGCTGAGTCAAAAGCATTGGAAAGATCTAAGAATATACCTGTTGTCCTTATGACTACCTCTAGTAGGGTATACATTAATGGAGAAATTTGATAACTGTAGTAGTTGTACTGCAATCTTTCTTACAGCCATGCTGTGTTTCTATTGGGTCATTCCATGTCAGTTCAACCAGGGGCTCCAGCTCATAGTCTCAGATTTGACAGAAATTCAGTACACTAATTCTACCATGTGTGGAACACTCGTGTACAAAGTATTAGTTTCCGATGCCAATTAGTTCCAGAATTATGACTTGTGAAAGGAGGTGGCGTGACCCGGAAATTGCAACACGCATCTGCCAATCTATCTTCAGACCCAACTTCAGGTCTTAATAACTTTGGAACTATTCCACAGCCCAGTGAAATTTTTACAACCCATTTAGAGAACACACTCCATGAATCAAAACACCAACAACATATTTCTGAGGGAAAATAAAAAATTCCAAATTATGATAAAAAAATGTAATACATTAAAAGGTAAATATTGTAGGTGCCCTTTATGCCAAATATAATTCACTCAAAAAGAGTATAAATTTTTTGTGGTAAGCTTAATGTGGCCTAAACACACACAGAACTCATCATGCCCATATCAGTCACAAAAACTGAGTTACATGCACATGAAAATACAAAAATTTGAAAAATTGCCTGAAAAACAGATTTTCTAAGTGTGGTAGCACAAAAGGGACAAGTGGTATCCAAGCCAAATTTCACACACTGCATACCTGTAAGTAGACCGTAATGATATATATCTCAAATTTCAGCATGTTATTGCAAGACATTTGTGTACAATGGGAGTTAACAGATGTATTTGATGATGTGGCCATTGTTCCACAACACAATTTTGTGAAAACATATCGTAAACTGTTCTGCCTCTTCTTATCCTCCCCCACAACTGTTTAATCACCAAGCAACAACATAACACCCGTCTGCCAAATGTGGCCAATGAAATTATCTTGCTGGTGCCATGAAGTTCACAAATACATCACCTTCTGCTTCACTGCACTCGGCAACACATCCTAAATACCATTTGTCATCATAAACAGCAATAACATAGCAACCTGGTTGTATGTTACTGCTTTTGCTTCTGAATCCTGAGACACACACACTGTGAAGACACATGTTGTGCATGAACCTGTAGTTATAATCGGACAGTCTGCTTATCTGCACATTGTCAGAGTCCGCTGGAGAGAAGTGGTGATGGCTTCTTGTGCCTGCAGTAATTTTAACGTGTTCTAGTCTGCTTTTTAGCAACTCTTCGAATAATTGTATGCCAGAGATATTTTTCTGTACCCAGGTAAATAGTTGAAGAGGTGTTAGAATGTGACCTTCTGTAGGATGCTGCAGACTAGCTTGTGATACCATGCACTTAATGGTAGCACCAATACCATCACATACATTTTTACCATGACTTGTTGCAAAAAAATTCCATTCTGCATGGATCTGAAAATCATGGTAATGCATGCATAATTATTTTTAGATTTCTCCAGTTTTTGTACTGACTAGCTGCCCCATCACTGAAGTATTTCGCAAAATGTATGTGAGGCAGCTAGCTTTTCACATAAGCCATGACAGTGCGAATGTGGGCATGAACTGCAATGGCATCATGAATTAAACAGTCACTAAAAATGCACAGGCTCATGACAGACACATCACCTGGTTCACCTCTATATTAAATCACAAATGGCTGGAGAGTTGCTTGACAGTTGTCCCAATGATATCCTTGGATGGCATCTTGAACTATAAATGCATAATTTTCAGAAAAGTCTAGTATTACTATAATTTCATCTAGTTTCAAATTATCCTTACAAAGCTGTAGATAAGCCGATTGCGCTGTTGCTGTGAAGCTGTGTGTGGTCAGTTAGTCCGTTTTTTGACAACACATTTCAACAAAATCTTGCACTGTATTTTGCTTTGTTTCAAGACTTGTGCGATCCATGTGTGTCCATTGTTTATAAGAAACAAGTTCTTCGTCATCCATAAGGAGTTCACCATACAGTTTGTTATTCATGTGTTCTGCAAGATTTGCCTTACCAGGACACTTTTCACACCTCTGTATCATGCACTGGTAGGAACTGTCACACACTAGCAGCTTCATTGCACCTTTGTAATCCAGACCAGAATCCTTTATAGCAGCAGACATCAGCTTAGCATTTTGATGGGTCTCACATACACAAACATTTTGTGTGCCCCTTGCACTTACAGGCACAAACCATTTTGGCTGGAGATTGAAAAAAGATGATAAACCTACTTTGGTATTGGGATACTTTTCCTTGAATTCTACATATAGTTCTGATATGTTGCATAGCAAAAGTCTTTTTTTGCATCTGTACACGTACATTTCCCATTTTCACCGTTACATAGTCTTTTTTTTCCAGGCATTATTCGGCTGAAGTCATTATTTTCATAAAACTCCGGCACTAGCACCTTTATTTCTGAACTCAATTGCTTACCCTGAGCCTGCTGAAGTTGTGGAAGCACTCCTTGGGTTGATTTTATTTTCCTAGCTTGCTTTACCATATATGTAGAAACACTGAATTCCTTTGCAGTGTAGTCAATAGCCCAGTTGGAAGGTGTAAGGGTACAAATATCTACTTTTTTATGGCGTGTGGACATGGCACATTTTTCTTTCAAATCATGCACAATTTTGTCCATATTAGAGCATTTCTGGCATGATTCCTGTTCCTTTGGAGCAGGTAGGTCTTCCTCTTCCTCCATTACTGTGTCAGCTATTTTGTGTTTCAATTCCTTGTGAGCTTCTTGTAGTTTTCCTCTACCATAGCTGGGCCTGTCCTTTCCCCAACTTTGTGTCTCTTCATGGGAGACAAACCAAGAGCAGTCGCTGAAGTATTTAATTGCTCATCCGGTGTGGTTGTAGGTGGCTGATACTTTTCATCACTTTCATGTAAATTATCAGAATATTCTTCATTTTTAGCAGTGTAACACACCTGGAACATAACTTTTGTCCTGGTCTCATGTTAAGTCCCATGCACTGAATCACTTTCAATACTGATTTTATATCAATTTCTCTGAGGCTACACTTCACTGTCTTCTTATGAATCCGAAATGGATCTAAACAACTTCTTTGTAGGAAAGAATACTTATCCAGAAACACTTTCATATGATGATAACAAACACTAAAGTTTCCTGGAACTGTACTTCATGTGCCCACAGGGTGTATCCCTAATCTCCATAGCAGCAAATCTTGGTCCGATTCATCCAGATCATACAGTACAAAGCGAATGCCACATTTTGTTCCATATGTTGTTTTATGGCATTCAGATACTTGTGCTCTACCAATACTGCAACTTGTTTGAACAAAAGCACCGCTAGTACACTCTTCTGCCTCCATACTGACTTTCCACAACAGTACTGACTAGTCTGAACTAGAATCTTAAAAACATGAGTAACCTGTAATTGTTGCTTGTTTCCTTTGTTGTTCCTGCCTAACATTGACTCATTCTGTCCCTGAAAACTACCATTGTTTAACTTTCTGTTGCCTGATGGTTCCCAACAATTGCTGCAGCTTTATGTGAAGCAAGCTGTCTGCATCATCACTATTACTTGCTAAATCATGTTGAAAGAAATGTAACCAAATACATCTCTGTCAGCTTTTATTGTACACAAATGCCTTGCAATAACAAGTTGAAATTTTGCCACATATTATATTATGGTCTACTTATGCAGTGTTTGAAATTTGGTGTGTCCCATTTGTGCTACCACACTTACAAAATCTATGTTTTTCAGGTAATTTTTCAAACTTTTGTATTTTCGTGTGCATGTAACTCTGTTTGTGTGACTGATATGGGCAAGATGGGTTTTGTGTGTGTTTAGGCCACATTAAGCTTACCAAAAAAAAAAAAAATAAAATAAAAAAAAAAAAAAATACCCTTTTTGAATGAAGTATATTTGGCATAGAGGGCACCTACAATATGTACCTTTTAATGTATTACATTTTTTAAATCACATTTCGGGATTTTTTTATTTTCCCTCAGAAATATGTTGTTGGTGTTTTGATTCATAGAGTGTGTTCTCTTAAGTGGATGTCACTGGGTTGTAAAAATTTCATTGGACTGTGTGGAATAGTTCCAAAGTTATTAAGACCTGAAGTTGGGTCTGAAGATAGATTGCCAGATGTGGGTTGCAATTTCCAGGTCACACCACCTCCTTTCACAAGCCATATTATGGAACTAATTGGCAGGGGAACTTAAAATTTTGTACATGAGTGTTCCACACTTGGTAGCACTGGTGTGCTAAATTTCAGCCAAATCTGAGACTATCAGCTGGAACATTTTCTCAAATTGGTTGAATTGACATGGAATGACCCTATTAGTTTTTTCAAGTGAGCAGAGAACTGAGAAAATGTAACTTTCCAGAAATCTAACTAAACGTAGGGATCAATGTTTTTGAGCTGTAGTTTGAAACCTCTTTTGTACTTTCCTTCTTATGCACTAGTCTAACAGTGCTTATTTTCTGATATCCTTGGATAAGTGTTTTCTCTAGCAGTGCAGTTTATGAAGTAAGTTAGTTGATTAACTGTATCTATTAGCCTATGCATTTCTTAAGTACAGCATGTCACGTGACATTTCGTACCATCTAGCTGAGTATTCAATGTTCAATGTGATGATTATCTTGCTTGTTTTATTTTGATTAACCTTTTTAAATTCATTTTCTGCTGTTTGAGTGATGTGATTTGATGTAGCTTGGTGCATGCCTCTGTGGCGGGTTTCCTGTTGGTGATATGAAATGTTAATTAAAACAGTTACTGGTTTCAGTTTTTTTAATGATGTTACCATCTTATTTAATGCACAATGTTGTACTATCTATAGTTGTGATTTTTTTGATACTTTGTGAACCTGTTTTTCAAGGTTTGAAATACCGGACTTAAAAGATTTTTTAGCTGTGTTATATTTCTGTTTGAAAATATACAGTCTTGTTTACTTGTACAAGATATTTAGGACTACCTAAATTTAACAGTGTTTCCTGGAAGTCGAGTTTGTTAAAAACAACTCATCCCATTTATTACCGGACCTTTCCACATGTTAGATTGTATCTCATCTCTCCTCAACAAGTTTAGTTTCAAGAGAGTTGATACTACAGTTCTTCAAAGCTTCTTTTATTTTCAAAAGGATATTTTCCTTTTTGAGGAATTGATTATCTGAATTCTATCTGTTGTTCAAGACGGCATGCGTAATGAAAGTCCGTTAATATACTGTAAATGTCTTCAGTAACTTCGTTAATTATAGCATAATTTATCTTCATAGAAATAGAAGCCCTGGTGTCTGAGAAAACTGTCTTTTTAAGATTGTATAAACCTAATTTGCAAGATACTAACACGAATTCCATATAGAAGAATGGAAAAACTGGTAGATGACGACCTCGGGGAAGTTCAGTTTGGACTCCGGAGGAATGTAGGAACACATGAGGCAATACTGACTCTACGACTTCTCATCGAAGATAGGTTAAGGAAAGGTAAACCTGACTTACAGAAAGCTTTTGAGTGTTGAAAGGGAAACGCTCTTTCAAATTTTAAAGGTGGGAGGGATAAATATAGGGAGGGAAAGACTATTTACAAGTTGTACAGAAACCAGATGGCAGTTGTAAGCCGAGAGGCATGATAGAGAAGCAGCAGTTGAGAAGGGAGTGAGACAGGGTTGTAGCCTATCCCAAAATGTTATTCAATCTGTATATTGAGCAAACAGTAAAGGAAACAAAAGAAAAATTTGGAGTAGGAGTTAAAGTCCAGGGAGAAGGAATAAAAACTTTGAGGTTTTCCAGTGACATTGTAATTTTGTCGGAGACAGCAAAGGACTTGGAAGAGCAGTTGAATGGAATGGACAGTGTCTTGAAAGGAGCCACCAACAAAAGCAAAGTGAGGATAGTGGGATGTGGTCAAATTAAATCAGGTGATGCTTAGGGAATTAGGTTAGGAAATGAGACACTTACAGTTGTAGATGAGTCCTGCTATTTGGGCAGCAAAATAACTGATGGTGCTAGAAGTAGAGGAGATACAAAATGTAGAATGGCTGTTGCAAGAAAAGTGTTTCTGCACAAGAGAAATTTGTTGACACTGAATATAGATTTAAGTGTCGGAAAGTCTTTCCTGGAAGTACTTCAATGGAGTGTAGCAATGTATGGATAAACATTTTAGACAAAAAGACACTTTCAAAACATGGTGCTATTGAAGAATGTTGAAGATGCGATGGGTAGATCATGTAACTAATGAGGAGGTGCTGAATAGAATTAGGGAGAAGAGAAATTTGTGGCACAACCTGACTAGAACAAGGGAGTCATTGGTAGGACACATTCTGAATCATCAAGGTGTCACCATTTCAGTACCAGAGAGAAGTATGGGGGATAAAAATGATGAATACGGTAAGCAGATTCAGAGGGATGTATAAGGGGCATTCAAAAAGAAATGAGCCGGAGGCATAATTACTGAAACCAGTACCTGTATGTTAGAAGTACTGACCCTGGCTGTTAAGACACTTGTCCCACTGTGACATAAGGCAGTGAATGGCTGTCTCATAAAATTCCTGGGGCTGCGATGTTAAGCAGTTCTGCATGTACAGCTGGGTGTCACCGTCCACATGATTGCAGGAAAGGTTATGCTGATGTTCTTCTTTGACCAGGATGCCCCTTTCTGATTCACTTACTGCAGCACAGGACAACAGTGAATTCCCAGCATTAGTCACAAACTGTGACCACCCTTCCTCAAGCGATCAAATCATAACAACTAGGCAATCTCACCCATGGGGTCATTCTGCTCCATGACAATGCAAACCCTCATATGGCCAACACAGTCACGGCACTCCTGCAGAAATTCAAATGGGAGGTTCTCAGCCACCCTCCATACAGTCTGGACCTCTCTCCCTATGATTACGCCATTTTTGGTCCCCTTAAAAAGGCTCTAATGGGCAAATGCTTAACCTCGGACGACAATGTCCAGCTGTATATGCGGAACTGGTTAACATCACAGTCCCGGGAATTTTATGAGACAGCCTTTCACTGCCTTGTGTCACAGTGGGACAAGTGTCTCAACAGCCAGGGTCAATACTGCTAATGTATGTACAGGCACTGGTTTCTGTAATTATGCTTCCTGCTCATTTCTTTTTGAATGCCCCTTATATATAGCAGTAGTTACTCAGAGAAAAAGAGGCTTGCACAGAATAGTCTTCAGACCAAAGACCACAACAGCAACGAACCTTCATGTTGGCTATGTTTTAGAAATTTGCGTTGGTGTTAAGGGCTTATTCTATAGTAAGATCATTGAGACCAGTCTGACTAATTAATGATATTTGAACTGTTGGAAACTGGATTACATCTGCACTGTGTGGTCTATATATTCCTATTACTTTTACTTCATTAACTTCATGTTCTTTTAACTGAATTGAAATACCACTCACTTCTAATGTTCCTTTTTTCAATATATTGCTCAAAAAGTGCAAGATTCTTAAACTAAATATATTCACTGATAAAGATGGCCACAGCACCACCCTTATGCTGCTTTCTACAGTAACTGTTTACCAATCCATAACCATCTAGTTTATAGTACCAAATTTCATTGCATTTTAGACCAGGTCCAGTTGGTATTAATAAATGTGGCAAGTTCTCATTCACAAACACCTGTAGTATATTGTTTTTATTTCTCAAGTGTGTGTGTGTGTGTGTGTGTGTGTGTGTGTGTGTGGTTTTTTTTTTTTTTTTTTTTTTTTTTTTTTTTTTTTTTTTTTTTTTTTTTTTTTTTTGTTTTGTTCTTAGTGTAAGTTAGTTTAAGTTAGATTAAATAGTGTGTAAGCTTAGGGACTGATGACTGCAGCAGTTTGGTCCCATAAGACCTTACCACAAACTACCAGGTACTTGAATGAGTTGGCCATTTCCAACAGTGATTCATTGATATCATAGTAATAGGATACTATGTTTTTTCATTTTATGAAGTGCACAATTTAACATTTTTGAACATTTAAACCATGTTGCCAATCTCTGCACCACATTGATATCTTATCAAGACCTGACTGAATATATATGCAGCTTCTTTCAGACAGCACTTCATTGTAGATAATTGCTTCATCTGCAAAATGTCTGAGGTTACTATTAATATTGTCTGCAAGGTGATTAATGTACAATATGAACAGTGAGTGTCCCAAAACACTTCCCTGGGGCACACCTGAAGTTACTTCTACATCTGACGATGATTCTCCATCCAAGATAGTATATACGAGGGTGAGTCAAATGAAAACCTTAAATATTTTTTTAAATATTATTTATTGTGCAGAAATGGTGCAAAGCTGTATCACTTTTCAACATAATCTCCCCCACACTCAATGCAAGTCCTCCATCGCTTACAAAGTGCATAAATTCCTTTAGAAAAAAATTCTTCTGGTAGTCCACACAACCACTTGTGCACCACATGGGGTACCCCTTCACCAGAACAGAACTTCTTTCCTCCCATTGCATCTTTGAGTGGTCCAAACATACGGAAATCACTTGGGGCAAGGTCTGGTGAGTATGGTGGATGAGGAAGACACTCAAAATGCAGGACTATGATTGTTGCAACTGCTGTTGTACGGGCAGTGTGGGGCCTTGCATTGTCATGTTGCAGAAGGACACCTGCTTCAGCAATCCATGTCACTTTGATTTGATTTCGGGCCGCAGATGATTTTTTAGGAGATCTGTGTGTGATGTACTGGTGACTGGTCCCTCTAGGCATGTAATGCTCCAAACTGATGCCTTTTTCATCCCAAAAGAGAGTCAGCATAACCTTCCCTGCTGATGGTTCTATTCGAAACTTCTTTGGTTTTGGTGATGAGGAATGGCGCAATTGTTGCTGTGACAAACATGCATCACCGTACTGAACCTTCATTTGTTGATGAATTTCGATAGGTTTCACACCTTCACTACGCAAAAACCAAATAACAGAACGCTGTTCTTCCCTGGTCCAAGTCGCGGGTGGGGCGGCCATCTTTATACCGATACTGTGATGGTACGTGTGCATCTGCAGTACGCTGCCACCTACAGGCCATTCTGCACGCTGTTTGTAGCACGCTTACCAACTTACAGGATAATGGTGTGAAATTTTGATTTGTTATTACAAGTTTAAGGTTTTCATTTGACTCATCCTCGTAACATCCTCCCTATTAAAAAGTCCTCAGTCCAGTCACAAATTTCACTTAATATCGCATGTGATCGAAATTTTAACAATAAGTGCAGGTGTTGTACTGAGTCAGATGCTTTTCAGAAATCAGGAAATACTGCATCTGCCTGACTGCCTGGGGCAAAGCTTTCAGTACGTCATGTGGGAAAAGTCCAAGTTGGGTTTCACATCAACGATGTTTTCAGAATTCATGCTGGTTGGCACTGAGGTGGCCATTCTGTTCAAGACGCATCATTATGTTCGAGCTCAGAATATGTTCTAAGATTCTATGACAAATCAGTGTTAAGGATATTGTATGGTTGTTTTGTGGTTTCCATCTACTACAAGGTTGTAACCTGTGTGTGTGTGTGTGTGTGTGTGTGTGTGTGTGTGTGTGTGTGTGTGTTTCGTGAACTAGGAATAGTTTTTTTGTTCAAGGAATCTATGATACATTATGGTTAGAAGAGGGGCTAGCTCAGTTCTAAATTCGGGATAGAACCTTTAAGGGGTTCCATTGACCCCTGGAGCTGTGTTCAATTTTAATGTTTTCAGTAATTTTTCAACACCACTGATACTAATACGTATCTTTTCAATGGTACAAGGATTAAGTTGAGGCAATTCTCCTTGCTTTTCCTCTGTAAAGGTACATTTGAAAAGGGAGTTAAGAATTTCAGCTTTCAGTTCATGTCTCATTCACTAATGAACACTAACTGTGGGGCCACTAACAACCTTTAAATATGACTAGAATTTCTTTGGGTTTTGTGAAAGATCATTTGACAATATCTTGCTATGGTAGTCATTGAAGCCTTCTTGCGTTACTCCTGTGACAGCCAAATGCGTTTCATTTAGCATCTATCTATCTATTGCCCTATGCTGAGTTTTACACATATTGCACAGCAATCTCTGTTTCTTTAGAAGTTTCTTTTCAGACTATATACCATGGAGGGTCCCTCCCATTGTGAATTGTTCGACAGGGTACATATCTATCCAGTGCATGGCAGATTATTCTTTTAAACGTGAACCATAATTCCTCTGCATGCTTCTGTACTGAGCTAAAAGGTTCTAGTTCCCCACTGAAATATGGCACTACTGCTTCTTTGTCAAAGATGATGTGACTTACCAAACGAAAGCGCTGGCAGGTTGATAGACACACAAACAAACATACGTACAAAATTCAAGCTTTCACAACCAATAGTTGCTTCATCAGGAAAGAGGGAAGGAGAGGGAAAGACGAAAGGATGTGGGTTTTAAGGGTGAGGGTAAGGAGTCATTCCAATCCCGGGAGCGGAAAGACTTACCTTAGGGGCCCAAACTCTTTGCCTTTACAAATGTCTGCTTGTGTCTGTGTATGTGCGGATGGATATGTGTGTGTGGATGGATATGTGTGTGTGGATGGATATGTGTGTGTATGCGAGTGTATACCTGTCCTTTTGGGCCAAACTCTTTGCCTTTACAAATGTCTGCTTGTGTCTGTGTATGTGCGGATGGATATGTGTGTGTATGCGAGTGTATACCTGTCCTTTTTCCCCCTAAGGTAAGTCTTTCCGCTCCCGGGATTGGAATGACTCCTTACCCTCTCCCTTAAAACCCACATCCTTTTGTCTTTCCCTCTCCTTCCCTCTTTCCTGATGAAGCAACCGTTGGTTGCGAAAGCTTGAATTTTGTGTGTATGTTTGCTTGTGTTTGTTTGTGTGTCTATCAACCTGCCAGCACTTTCGTTTGGTAAGTCACATCATCTTTGTTTTTAGATATATTTTTCCAACGTGGAATGTTTTCCTATATATATATATATATATATATGCGTTGTTGGGATGTGGGAACCAGGAATGCTAGACGTAGCTCGTCGGGATAGTTCCTTATGTGGTCCCAATTGGCGTAAAAAAATTCCAACGCAGACATTAGCTGTAAAGAATAACCTTTATTTAGAAAGTGACCGTTCCCTTACGTTTACAAAAAGTCATATATACACGGTTCCTTACATTAAAAGTAACATATTTAACCTCACTTTGCACATCATCATCCTTAGCAGGTTCGTCTCCAGCAATTTGCACACCAACATAAAAAGGATTAGAGCCTTGAAATAAACGGTTTTTGACTTTACATTGCCCGTGAGGCCATTTTCTACTTTGGTTGCTGTCTCTCTATATATGGATGTGAGTGTGTGGGACTAACGTATTGAGGTTCTAATATGTGTACCACAGAGGTCTGTATCTACCCTGACCTTGGGACCACATCCCAACAACGCATTGATGAACTCGCCATTACATTTTATGGCAACAAAATAAACTATGCCGCTGCCGTTATAGTGTTAGAAGAGTTGTGGTACTATAAGCCTAATTTACAGCAACTAATTACACAATTCAGGGACGCTTACAGAGAGTATGTATTTATGCCGAACGGAATAAGAGAGAGATGGCGTCGGACACGTCGGACGTTGATGTGGAGGCGGAGACCATTGATGTATCGTCGGATGAGGATGAATATGAGGTCTCGCCGTCTACGCCGGAGGCGGTGGATCCGCCGCCGACGTCCGACTCTGACTAGGCCTTATTTCGGACGTATGTGCAAATGGAGGACTGAGTTTACCCAATCAGATGGTGTCCGCTTTGAATATGGCAAGATGGGCTCTCAAGAAAAACAAGACCAACTTGCAATGAACTTTTCTAGACTAAAACATTATGATATATCCGACGAATTTAAGTTTTTTGCTAATAAATATGCAGCTGTCATTATTAATAAGGTTGTTACGTATGTATATAGAGTTAATGTAAGAATTGAGAGATTAACGTTAGATGATAGGGCTAACAAAAAGATATTTGAAGATCAGGGTGCACTGGAAATAAACGGTTTTTGACTTTACATTCTTTTTCCAAATCGGTCCATGATTTAACTTTATCAATATCAGCAGAAGTCTCTGGTTTACAATAAGTAACAAATTTAAAGGCATTGCGCCTCGTATACTTTCTCCAGGGTACTCCAGAGGAACTGTCCGGTTTCAAACTAAAGGAACCAAGTTTGTTAGTACAAGCAATTCTAACTCTTTCCAGTGCACCCTGATCTTCAAATATCTTTTTGTTAGCCCTATCATCTAACGTTAATCTCTCAATTCTTACATTAACTCTATATACATACGTAACAACCTTATTAATAATGACAGCTGCATATTTATTAGCAAAAAACTTAAATTCATCGGATATATCATAATGTTTTAGTCTAGAAAAGTTCATTGCAAGTTGGTCTTGTTTTTCTTGAGAGCCCATCTTGCCATATTCAAAGCGGACACCATCTGATTGGGTAAACTCAGTCCTCCATTTGCACATACGTCCGAAATAAGGCCTAGTCAGAGAGAATAAGGATTATGATATATCCGACGAATTTAAGTTTTTTGCTAATAAATATGCAGCTGTCATTATTAATAAGGTTGTTACGTATGTATATAGAGTTAATGTAAGAATGGTTATATATATATATATATATATATATATATATATATATATATATATATATATATATAAAACAAAGATTCCATGACTTACCAAACGGGAAAGCGCTGGTAGATAGGCACAATAAAAAACACACAAACACACACACAAAATTTCGAGCTTTCGCAACCCTCGGTTGCTTTGTCAGGAAAGAGGGAAGGAGAGGGAAAGATGAAAGGATGTGGGTTTTAGGGTAAGGAGTCATTCCAATCCCGGGAGCGGAAAGACTTACCTTAGGGGGAAAAAAGGACGGGTATACACTCGCGCGCACACACACACACATCCATCCATCCAAAACCCACATCCTATCATCTTTCCCTCTCCTTCCCTCTTTCCTGACGAAGCAACTGAGGGTTGCGAAAGCTCGAAATTTTGTGTGTGTGTTTGTGTGTTTTTTATTGTGCCTATCTACCAGCGCTTTCCCGTTTGGTAAGTCATGGAATCTTTCTTTTTAATATATTTTTCCCATGTGGAATGTTTCCATATATATATATATATATATATATATATATATATATATATATATATATATAATAATTAGTGAAGACTTTAAATCACCCAACAATCAACTGGTAAAATTACAGTTTTGTTAGTGTTGTGTGTGATAAGACATCCGGTGAAACTTTACTAAATGCCTTCTGTGGAAACTACCTAGAACAGACAGTAAGGAATCCCACTCATGATGGAAATATATTGGATCTAATGGCAACAAATAAACCTGACCTCTTCGAGGATGTCCACATTGAAACTGGTATCAGTGACCACAACACAGTTGTTAGTTGGTTGATTTGGGGGAGGGGACCATACCGTAAGGTCATCAGTTCCATTGGATTAGGGAAGGATGGGGAAGGAAGTCAACCATGCCCTTTCAAAGGAACCATCCCAGCATTATTCTGAAGCGATTTAGGGAACTCGCAGAAAATATAAATCAGGATGGCCGGATGTGTGTTTGAACCCCTGTCCTCTTGAATCCAAGTCCAGTGTGCTAACCAATGCACCACCTTGCTCAATGACATGGTAGTGGCAACAGTGATTACCAAAGTACAAAGGACAACTGAAACAAGCAATAAATATATATATATTTTTTCCCACGTGGAATGTTTCCCTCTATTTTATTTATATATATATATACACACACACCTAAAAACAAAGATGATGTGACTTACCAAATGGAAGTGCTGGCAGGTCGACAGACACACAAACAAACACAAACATACACACAAAATTCAAGCTTTCGCAACAAACTGTTGCCTCATCAGGAAAGAGGGAAGGAGAGGGAAAGACGAAAGGATGTGGGTTTTAAGGGAGAGGGTAAGGAGTCATTCCAGTCCCGGGGGCGGAAAGACTTACCTTAGGGGGAAAAAGGGACGGGTATACACTGGCACACATACACATATCCATCCACACATATACAGACACAAGCAGACATATTTAAAGACAAAGAGTTTGGGCAGAGATGTCAGTCGAGGCAGAAGTGCAGAGGCAAAGATGTTGTTGAATGACAGGTCAGGCATGAGTGGCGGCAACTTTAAATTAGCGGAGATTGAGGCCTGGTGGATAACGGGAAGAGAGGATATATTGAAGAGCAAGTTCCCATCTCCGGAGTTCGGATAGGTTGGTGTTGGTGGGAAGTATCCAGATAACCCGGACGGTGTAACACTGTGCCAAGATGTGCTGGCCGTGCACCAAGGCATGTTTAGCCACAGGGTGATCCTCATTACCAACAAACACTGTCTGCCTGTGTCCATTCATGCGAATGGACAGTTTGTTGCTGGTCATTCCCACATAGAATGCATCACAGTGTAGGCAGGTCAGTTGGTAGATCACGTGGGTGCTTTCGCACGTGGCTCTGCCTTTGATTGTGTACACCTTCCGGGTTACAGGACTGGAGTAGGTGGTGGTGGGAGGGTGCATGGGACAGGTTTTACACCGGGGGCGGTTACAAGGGTAGGAGCCAGAGGGTAGGGAAGGTGGTTTGGGGATTTCATAGGGATGAACTAAGAGGTTACGAAGGTTAGGTGGACGGCGGAAAGACACTCTTGGTGGAGTGGGGAGGATTTCATGAAGGATGGATCTCATTTCAGGGCAGGATTTGAGGAAGTCGTATCCCTGCTAGAGAGCCACATTCAGAATCTGATCCAGTCCCGGAAAGTATCCTGTCACCAGTGGGGCACTTTTGTGGTTCTTCTGTGGGAGGTTCTGGGTTTGAGAGGATGAGGAAGTGGCTCTGGTTATTTGCTTCTGTACCAGGTCGGGAGGGTAGTTGCGGGATGCGAAAGCTGTTGTCAGGTTGTTGGTGTAATGCTTCAGGGATTCCGGACTGGAGCAGATTTGTTTGCCACGAAGACCTAGGCTGTAGGGAAGGGACCGTTTGATGTGGAATGGGTGGCAGCTGTCGTAATGGAGGTACTGTTGCTTGTTGGTGGGTTTGATGTGGACGGACATGTGAAGCTGGCCATTGGACAGGTGAAGGTCAACATCAAGGAAAGTGGCATGGGATTTGGAGTAGGACCAGGTGAATCTGATGGGACCAAAGGAGTTGAGGTTGGAGAGGAAATTCTGGAGTTCTTCTTCACTGTGTGTCCAGATCATGAAGATGTCATCAATAAATCTGTACCAAACTTTGGGTTGGCAGGCCTGGGTAACCAAGAAGGCTTCCTCTAAGCGACCCATGAATAGGTAGGCGTACGAAGGGGCCATCCTGGTACCCATGGCTGTTCCCTTTAATTGTTGGTATGTCTGGTCTTCAAAAGTGAAGAAGTTGTGGGTCAGGATGAAGCTGGCTAAGGTAATGAGGAAAGAGGTTTTAGGTAGGGTGGCAGGTGATCGGCGTGAAAGGAAGTGCTCCATCGCAGCGAGGCCCTGGACGTGCGGGATATTTGTGTATAAGGAAGTGGCATCAATGGTTACAAGGATGGTTTCTGGGGGCAACGGATTGGGTAAGGCTTCCAGGCATTCGAGAAAGTGGTTGGTGTCTTTGATGAAGGATGGGAGATTGCATGTAATGGGTTGAAGGTGTTGATCTACGTAGGCCTACGTATCCACCAGGCCTCAATCTCCGCTAATTTAAAGTTGCCGCCACTCATGCCTCACCTGTCATTCAACAACATCTTTGCCTCTGCACTTCTGCCTCGACTGACATCTCTGCCCAAACTCTTTGTCTTTAAATATGTCTGCTTGTGTCTGTATATGTGTGGATGGATATGTGTATGTGTGCGAGTGTATACCCGTCCCTTTTTCCCCCTAAGGTAAGTCTTTCCGCTCCATGGACTGGAATGACTCCTTACCCTCTCCCTTAAAACCCACATCCTTTCGTCTTTCCCTCTCCTTCCCTCTTTCCTGATGAGGCAACAGTTTGTTGCGAAAGCTTGAATTTTGTGTGTATGTTTGTGTTTGTTTGTGTGTCTGTCGACCTGCCAGCACTTTCATTTGGTAAGTCATATCATCTTTGTTTTTAGGTATATTTTTCCTACGTGGAATGTTTCCTTATATTATAACCATATATATATATATATATATATATATATATATATATATATGAATATAATAGAGGGAAACATTCCACGTGGGAAAAATATATTTAAAAAGAAAGATTATGAGACTTACCAAACAAAAGCGCTGGCAGGTCGATAGACACACAAACAAGCACAAACATACACACAAAATCTAGCTTTCGCAACCAACGGTTGCCTCGTCAGGAATGGATGGATATGTGTGTGTGTGCGAGTGTATACCTGTCCTTTTTTCCCCTTAAGGTAAGTCTTTCCGCTCCCGGGATTGGAATGACTCCTTACCCTCTCCCTTAAAACCCATATCCTTTTGTCTTTCCTTCTCCTTCCCTCTTTCCTGACGAGGCAACCGTTGGTTGCGAAAGCTAGATTTTGTGTGTATGTTTGTGCTTGTTTGTGTGTCTATCGACCTGCCAGCGCTTTTGTTTGGTAAGTCTCATAATCTTTCTTTTTAAATATATATATATATATATATATATATATATATATTAGAGGGATATGAATATAATAGAGGGAAACAAACATATATATAGGGAAACATTCCACGTGGGAAAAATATATCTAAAAACAAAGATGATGTGACTTACCAAACGAAAGTGCTGGCAGGTTGATAGACACACAAACAAACACAAGCAAACATACACACAAAATTCAATATATATATATCTGAGTGTGTGTGTGTGTGCGTGCGCGCGCGCGCGCGCGCGAGTGTATACCCGTCCTTTTTTCCCCCCCTAAGGTAAGTGTTTCTGCTCCCGGGATTGGAATGACTCCTTACCCTCTCCCTTAAAACCCAAATCCTTTCGTCTTTCCCTCTCCTTCCCTCTTTCCTGACAAAGCAACCGTTGGTTGCGAAAGCTAGAATTTTGTGTGTTTGTTTGTGTGTCTATCAACGTGCCAGCGCTTTCGTTTGGTAAGTCACATCATCTATGTTTTTAGATATATTTTTCCCACGTGGAATGTTTCCCTCTCTATATATATATATATATATATATATATATATATTGTTGGGTGATTTAAAGTCTATATATATATTGTTGGGTGATTTAAAGTCTTCACTATATATATATATATATATATATATATATATATATATATATGGAAACATTCCACATGGGAAAAATATATTAATATATTATAGTATGATTGGGGATCTTACATAAAAGTGAACAGAGGTTTTTCCTCTAAAGTTTTCGGTTATATCAGGAGATGAGTCTGGTAGGCGATAGGAGGACCAAATTATCATTTTGTATCTACTCATAATACTTAGTTGTGACCAAACAGTCTCACATGCACCTGCTTTAATTTCTATCTCAGTGGATTTAAGTGTCTTGTCTGCTGCAATAAATACACCACCTCTATGTTCCATTTGCCTATCCTTTTGATATAAGCATAAATTTTCTCCGAGAATCTCACTGCTATAAATTTCAGGTTTCAACCAGCTTTCTGCACCTAGTATTATTTGAGCTTTGCTGTTTTTCACTTCGTTGTGAATGCTTTGGCAGGTAAGCATTATGATTTTAATACCCTCACTTGTAGGAGAAGTTTCTTTCAATCTTACACAAATACTTCTTGGTTTCCTACAGCTATCATTATCTGGATTGGATGAAGAGTGGCCTAATCTGAAAAACCCTAGTATGCACTCCACACACAGTCTGCTACCTTAGTCCGCCGCTCGTGGTCTCGCGGTAGCGTTCTCGCTTCCCGAGCACGGGGTCCCGGGTTCGATTCCCGGCGGGGTCAGGGATTTTCACCTGCCTCGAGATGACTGGGTGTTTGTGTTGTCCTCATCATTTCATCATCATCCAGGAAAGTGGCGAAATTGGACTGAGCAAAGATTGGGAAATTGTACGGGCGCTGATAACCACGCAGTTGAGCGCCCCACAAACCAAACATCATCATCATCATCATCTGCTACCTTAGGAACAGCCTCTGATGTGTAGTGCAGACCTAACTCATTTAGGGGGACCATACAGTTCTCCCACAATGGAAAAAGTCCAGGAAATAGCAACCTAGTCTGTCATGGAGTCTTCAAAGTCTGTGGTTCAGATCTTCCACTCAACTTGGAATCAAGGGCCACAATCAGTTCTGGAGACAATGCTGCAAATTGTGAGCTTCATTGAAACTCCATGTACAAAGCTGATCTTCCAACCTTCTCAGCCGATTGCTAGAATGATCCAAGTATGGGCTCAGAGCACAGACGACAAGCATCATTTGCTCCAGCATGTACCACCATGTGCAATTGATTGTCCCTGTTCCATTAATGGCTGGTGGAATAACCTTTTCAACATGTTGAATGAGGCCCATAGGTATACACACTGAGTGCAGCTGCTGTCCTGTCCTGTCCCTTGTTGCCGTTTCCCCAAGGGGTATCATCATTCGTGGTATGTTTGAAATGCCGATGATTAGTAGACCCCTTACCCTTGTGCATTTGCCTCCTCTTGACAATGAAACAGGTGAAACGAATCCCACTGGTTTAGTTTGAGTGAAAGACAGCACCTCAGACTTGTTGGTTATGGGGATTGTTAAAACACTGTGAGTGCTCCTTGGTTGCAGTCTACCCTTTACAGACACCTAGACCTAGCATTGACATGCCACTTGCAGTAAAGTGGACAAGTAGTGACAGATACTGTACTTTCTGCAGAGGTTACAGGGTCCACAGGAGAGGTTAATCATAGTTGTTAGCAAACTTGAAGACAGAGTTAATTTATGATAAATGTTTATAATATATAGGGCTGCTAATGTGTAGGGCAAAACCAGATGTAACACAATTTGTTTGTCAGAATATCTGCTACAGCAACTAAATCATAAACACTTACTCATATATTATGCAGAGGACAACGGTAACTTCCAAAAATTCTCAAATATCTGTGGTAGTTCCATTGTTCTGAGAGTGTAGCCAAGATCATCTTCACTATTGTACTTATCTTCTATCTGTGTGATTCAGTTAGTTGCCACAGGGTTCACACTTGATTTGATTGCCTTGTCGATAACTACTATCATGTTTCTTATCTCTCTACCAGAAAGTAGATTTCCACTTTCACTCGTACAACATTAGATCTAATACCATGAAATAATGCAGAAATGATATGGCAAGAAACAAACAAAATTTGATAAATGAGATTGAGCTTCCAAACAATATTTGTAACAGAAATAATTACACATTGACTTCGTAGGCCAAAATTGCAGTCCTGGCAGAGATAAACATGAAAACAATAATCTGTTGCAGTTCTCTGTAATTCACCGGAGCTTTTGATTTCATGGACCATAATTATGTTATACAACAGTAGTGGCTTTTTTCTTGCATGTATGACGTCTTACCATAATAATCTACAGCAGAGTGTCAAAAAAAGGCATTGGAATAGGGGACATAAAACGTGGTGTTCTACAAGCTTTGGATTTCGTTCAATTCTTGTTCCTTGTCTACAGAAGTGACCTATCAATGGGTTGATATGATAGTTTCTGGACAATCATTTTCATCAGTGGCACAAGTATTGGTCAAGGACGCAAACTTCACTTTGCTAAACAATGTGAACACATCAGAAGAAATGTACAGCTATTTTGCAGTTGACAATTTAAATTGGCCAACACTGTTAAGTCTTGATATCATGAAGACTCACATTAAGCAATGCCAAACAGTTAAAGTTACCTGCTGGTACTTGAAAGCCACACACTACTTGAAACAACATGTAAATTCTCGTGATGTTCCAGCTAGCTAACAAACTTAACAGTACTGTAGATAAATAAGGAAGTACAGTTACCATACATTTCTTTGCTTAAAAATCCCTCCTTCCTATCACCTTATCATTACTCTTCTATTGCAATTACTCTTAAATGGTATGAAAGTAAATTTCAGAGTAACTGTGATGTGTGCCAGTGTAGTACTAGATAACAAAAACAATTTTCAAGCAGACTTTTCTCGTATGTGTAGGATTTAGAGCGGGACAGTATATTTTAATGCAAAGGAGGCCCTTAACAGGATAAGAGCAGACGTAAAATGAGATTATGAAGATTTGAGGATTTAAGCCTCCTGTTTGCCGACTGGGGAATAGCAATGCTCACTGTAAGCAGACTTATATCCTTGCAACGACTGACATTCTTTCACAGTTTTTAAGTGTAGTCATGTACATGGTAAGTAAATAGCAATAGATAAACAGCATAATATAACTGAGACAGCAGAAGATACTTTCAAAGTACCTGATTCCAAGCTAAATGGTGATTCGGAGGCATCAACTTTACATGCTGCTACTCAGTGTCAACTCTGTCCCATAATACAAGGTTTACAACTTTGCTTCCACCATTTTTTCCCCAGCATTTGAGGCTTTAATGAAACAAATTGGTACATATGAATCATTCAAAGTATTTTACATCGCTGGCCACTACTTTCTCCCGCCTTTTGGGCAGTGTACAAATCCCTCGTCGAAAAAATTGTTCATCTTTTGAAGCGATCCATGAATTGATCCAATTTGTGACTTCTTCATGAGATCGGAAGTGTTGGTCAGCCAGGCCATGCACCATTGATACCAACAGGTGATAGTCAGAGGAAACAATGTCTGGAGAATATGGCAGGTGGGGTAGGACTTCCTATTTTAACGTTTCCAAGTACGTTTAAACCTCTTTTGCAACGTGGGTCGAGTGTTGTTATGCTGCAAAATCACTTTATTGTGCCTCTCGCTGTATTGCGGCTGTTTGTCTTTTAATGCTCTTCTCAAGTGCATTAATTGCGTTCGATAACGAGCAACTGTGAGTGTTTCACTTGGTTTTAACACCTCATAGTAAACGAGGCCGAGCTGGTCCCACCAAATGCAGAGCATGATATTGGAGCTGTGAATAATTGGTTTTGCCATCGATGTGGAAGCATGGCTGGTATATCCCAATGATTTTTTGTGTTTAGGGTTATTGTAATGAACCCATTTTTCGTTCCCGGTCACAATGCGATGCAGAAATCCCTTCTGTTTTTGCCTCTGAAGCAACTGTTCACAAACACACAAATGCCGTTCAACGTCTCTTGGTTTCAGCTCACATGAGACCAAAGTTCATTCTTTCTGAATCATGCCCATAGCCTTAAGAAATTTTGAAATGGCTTGCTGTGTCACTCCCATTAATCGTGCCAATTCTTCTTGAGTTTGACGCGAGTCTTCACTCAGCAATGTCTCCAATTCTGCATCTTCAAAAATATTCTCTCTTCCACCACTAAGCCGGTCTATGAAGGTAAAATCACCGTTCTTGAAGCGTTGAAACCACTCACGACACATTCTTTCACTAATAGTGTCCTTACCTTATGAACTTGAGAGCATTCAATGAGACTCAGCTGCTGTTTTTTTTCATATTGAAACAAAACAGTAACACCTGCCGCGAATGACTAGAATTAGGCTCGTAAACTAACATTTTCAATCAAGAACAACTTATGATCCAGACACAAATCGACTAATGTTTGAATGAGGTTATGTTGACCGAGGTCCAAGCTAACTGCCTGGCATCTGCGATCTGTTTCTTTCGACCACTACTTATCATTGTCACCACCTATCGGCAAACGGCGGAAGCAAAGTTGTACACCTTGTATGACGATGTGGGGTGTGACGTGGTATTTGTGCAGACAGAGAACAAACTGCTGACAATATTTCTCATGTGTTTGTATTACTTTTTTCTGAACCTGTTGCGAGTGTTACAAATGTCCTTTTTTGGTGCTCTTATAGCAAGATTCAGTTTGTGAAAGTATAACTCATAAGCTGTCTTACTTTCCAGATGTTACTTAAATCCTTGCAAAAATGTTTATACTCTTCTTACAGCTGTGAAAGAGTGTAGTATGATGGAAGATACTTTTTTGAAGAATTGTGCCTTGCATAGTGGCTCTCATAGGCTGGGATAGAATTTGTGTGTTGGCTTGCTGTGTCCTAATGCTACAGCTGTATTCTGTTTGTTGGTTCATGATGACCTCTGTTATCTTCACTTTTTATGCCTGAAATCGAAATTTGAGATTCACAGACAATTAGAGTAATAAACTTATTAGTTTCATCTAAAGTTTTTCAAAAATGTGCTTTTCAACTGAGACCGATTCACCTGATATTCATAAATGATATTTGTGGGTTAAAATACCATATCTTCTATTTGTTAGGATCAGCAACCGATTTTCTCACACTTGCCGTCTCAGTTCCTGTAATAAGACTGGTGATGTAGGCAACGCTTCTGTTATAGTCTCCCAGATTACAATATTCTTTCAAGACATTTTCATGCTGTTTATCAGAATACAGTCCCTGCACTTCATTCTACACACATTTAGTTTCTTACACGATCTTCCTTTGACAAGTTTGCTTCTCTTTGAAACATACTCCTTTGCATGGTTCCTGTTACCTTCTTCTACAACCTTATGGCTCATACTCCACCTTTTAAACTCTTTCTTATGAGTTCAAAAACATATTAAATTTCCATTACATTGTTCAGTCTCAGATGTATCCTCTGCTGTCTCTAAGATACAAAAGTTTTGCGGATTAGCATTGGACCCTGGAAAACAAAACATTTGAAATAATGATTGTCTACTTTGTCAATGATTTCTAACAGAGAAAAAATATTTAATCATATTTCTTTGATTTCTAATACATGCAGCTGTCTTACAATTTGATTACCTCCCTGGCTGTCTGAACCAGACGAATGAATTTCAGCTTCTGGAACATGTGTTGGAGCTTTCTCAAAATCAGTCAACAACAGACGAATGGCATCTGAGATTGACGGGACAGGACTTGTACTCGGACCTGGACCTGCAGAAAATTACAAAAATAGCATAAGACTAATATTACAACTCTCATCGTATGAAATAAATAAAAAGTCTATATATGAGATTTGCTCTATTACTATTTATCAGTAATTACTGATAGTAGGAGTTGATTCCTGGTATGGGTACTTCATGAATCATCCATTTCTGAATATGTTTTGCACATTGCAACCATTCTTAGAGCTCATTCACTACACATAATAAACATGTTGATAGGTAATGTTTCTGTTTCATAAGCAAGTTATAGAATGATGAAAATAAAGGGTGCTAAGGACATTGGTAGTTTCTGAAGGTGTGGCTCTCGATGCTTGTAGATAGAGGTCCGTATGAGTGGATTTACGGAAGATGGAAGGCCCTAATGACCCATTCACTTTCCTGCTAACCAAAACATCCAAAACTGATAATCAACCATCCTTCTCTATATCCATTGTAGGTTGGATGTTCTTGTGGGTTGAATTCAGATGTTCCAAGAAACATGACAGTTCTTCTTCACCATGGGACCACAATGCCAAAGTGTCACCTGCATATCACCAGAAAACTTTCAGTGTAAGTTGTGGTGAATCGAGTGCCCTGTTCTCTGTGTCTTCCATAAAGAAGTTTGGTACCAGAGGGAAGAGAGGACTGCCCATGGTAACTGTCAGTTTGCTCAAAATATTCACTGTTAAATAAAAAGTAGGTTGAGGAAAAGACATGATGGAAAAATGCTGTTATATCAGCCATGAACTTATTGCTGATGAGTGACAGAGTCCAAAAAAGAAACTGTACTGAAAACGGAGATGTCAGAGGTTTGTATCTATGTACAAAAATAAAGACGATGATCGATTACATAAAACAATACAATACAATACATGAAGATCATTAAACTTCTACTGTCTAAATGACAAACCCACCAGGCTCAGAGCATGCGTCGGTAATATAATCTGCAACTTTCAGCTAAATAAAACTGAATTTGCTACTGTAAACCTTGAAATTCCAGAACGTGCCGGGCTGTGGCGTCAGCACCATCTAAACAACAAAACAGTTCTTCAACTAAACTAAGAAGGTTAATCAGATCAATTGATGAACATAAAATGAATCAGTTAAAAATGAATTTAAACCACATAAATTGGGATATAGTACGCATTAATGACATTTGTACCAATGAATCAACATAGAAATTTTTAAAATTATTGATAGAAAACCTAGACTCATGTTATCCCAAATATCACAAAAAATATAAAAAGCAGAACAGGTGTAATCATCCTCAAGAACTGAGGTACGGGTAGACTCCAGTCCAGAGAAAATTTAGGGAGGAAGTGAGGGGTGTAATATGACGGAATGCATCAGAGTCAACTTAGTTACACAGCAATGAAAAGGATGTACATGTCAGATTAAAGCAGCTAAGAGGAAAGCCAATGACTGCTATATACTCAACATGACAAACAAATATGAAGCAGTATGGAAAGCTATCAAGACAGAAGTAAGCTCTGAGAGTGAGCACAGCACTACTGTAGTCCAATCAAACACCTTAAATGCACATTTTACCAGATTTGGCTCAAACAAAAATCTCACTAGAGGTGTAAATAAAGCTGAAGTTATGGTTCGAGCTCTCGATGATAAACCACCTGACATCATCTGCTGGTGTTCTGTATCTTACAGACAAGTTAGTGAAGCAATTGCAAACTTAGCAACTCAAAAGCAGAAGATTTCTATGGACTCTCAAATGAAGTATAACGAAACATATAAAGAAAGAAATTTTACTGCCACTAATGAAAATCAACTGAATACCACATGAAGAAATCTTTCCAGGTTGCCTAAAAATTTCTTTATTACTTTTATCCATAAGAAAGGTGATAAGGCATCCCTTGATAGCTATCATATGATTTCACTTATACCAAGAATATAAAAAAATAAAAATATTGTATGAACCAGCATTTCGAGCAAAATAACCGACTAAGCTCTTCGTAATATGATTGCAAGCTTCATCCTTCCACAATCATAGCAGTTGAGTCTTTTGAAAATAAGAAAACAATCTGTGCACATATTCTAAATTTGAAAAAAAGCTTTTGATACTCTCTCCCATAGTAACCTTACCAAAAAGCTGTAATAGTAGTACAGAGTTCATAGAGAATGCTTTTCTCCTTATTCAGTCATACATAAGCAAAGAACATAGTATTTATAAACAAAGATCAGACTGTTTACCTGTCACAGAAGGTTAGGTACTTGGTCATTTCCTTTTCACTGTTTATACTCTACCATCATTCTGGGCATGTGAAGCAGTACTGGAGGCAGTTGATGGAACTTTAATTACACAAGTAGATGATCTAGAGGAGCTGTGACACAATGTAAATACACCAATGGACTGATGTACTATTTTGTTCCAGCCAAACTGTTTACAGATTAATGAAAATGAAACTGGAGGCATTGTTTTCAGTTTGTCACCAGTGATGATTTCAAAATAATTAAGCTATTAGGATTCTACATAGATAAGAAACTCAGCTGGTCGAGTTAGAAAAATTGTGTTCCACGCTGTGTCAAGAAGTTTATCTGCTACACAAATTGAGGAATAATGTATGCAATGCTCTGTTAGTGTATCCATATTTTGCAGTTTCCACTTGCACCTTACGTATAGAATTCTTCTGTGGGGTAACTGACCTGGCTCAAAACCTCATTTAGAGGGGGAGAAAAAAGTTTCAGATTATAGGAGCACTTACTTCCAGAGAATCGTCAAAAGATCATCTCAAAGAGCTTATTATGATGGTCCCTAGCCTCTATATGCATAGCTGCTTCCTGAATATTAAGGAGAATTTTAATAATTTGAATCTTACATTGTCAGTACAAGAACACAACACAATAATTGGACAGCATTGATTTGTCCTACAGTATGCTAGCTAAGGTTCATAAAATCACAAATAGCTCAGCCTGAGATTTTCCACAGATTTCCATAAACTGTCCATTCTGTTGTTTTAGGAGTGTGGTTTATGAAGAGAACATACTATTCAGTAAGAGTGTATGAGGAATCAAGTTCAAGTGAAAATTGTCTAATTACTGTCCATTAAGTTGTAACACTAAATAATACTAGTAGATACTATAATCTGTCAGATAGTCTGTTAAAAGGTCTCAGCATATGTAATTCTGAGATTATATGTAACATTACATCATTAATGTTGTTGTTGTTGTGGTCTTCAGTCCTGAGACTGGTTTGATGCAGCTCTCCATGCTACTCTATCCTGTGCAAGCTTCTTCATCTCCCAGTACCTACTGCAACCTACATCCTTCTGAATCTGCTTAGTGTATTGATCTCTTGGTCTCCCTCTACGATTTTTACCCTCCACGCTGCCCTCCAATGCTAAATTTGTGATCCCTCGATGCCTCAGAACATGTCCTACCAACCGATCCCTTCTTCTAGTCAAGTTGTGCCACAAACTTCTCTTCTCCCCAATCCTATTCAATACCTCCTCATTAGTTACGTGATCTACCCACCTTATCTTCAGCATTCTTCTGTAGCACCACATTTCGAAAGCTTCTATTCTCTTCTTGTCCAAACTAGTTATCGTCCATGTCTCACTTCCATACATGGCTACACTCCATACAAATACTTTCAGAAACGACTTCCTGACACTTAAATCTATATTCGATGTTAACAAATTTCTCTTCTTGAGAAACGCTTTCCTTGCCATTGCCAGTCTACATTTTATATCCTCTCTACTTCGACCATCATCGGTTATTTTACTCCCTAAATAGCAAAACTCCTTTACTACTTTAAGTGTCTCATTTCCTAATCTAATTCTCTCGCCATCACCCGACTTAATTTGACTACATTCCATTATCCTCGTTTTGCTTTTGTTGATGTTCATCTTATATCCTCCTTTCAAGACACTGTCCATTCCGTTCAACTGCTCTTCCAAGTCCTTTGCTGTCTCTGACAGAATTACAATGTCATCGGCGAACCTCAAAGTTTTTACTTCTTCTCCATGAATTTTAATACCTACTCCGAATTTTTCTTTTGTTTCCTTTACTGCTTGCTCAATATAAAGATTGAATAACATCGGGGAGAGGCTACAACCCTGTCTCACTCCTTTCCCAATCACTGCTTCCCTTTCATGCCCCTCGACTCTTATAACTGCCATCTGGTTTCTGTACAAATTGTAAATAGCCTTTCGCTCCCTGTATTTTACCCCTGCCACCTTCAGAATTTGAAAGAGAGTATTCCAGTCAACATTGTCAAAAGCTTTCTCTAAGTCTACAAATGCTAGAAACGTAGGTTTGCCTTTTCTTAATCTTTCTTCCAAGATAAGTCGTAAGGTCAGTATTGCCTCACGTGTTCCAACATTTCTACGGAATCCAAACTGATCTTCCCCGAGGTCGGCTTCTACCAGTTTTTCCATTCGTCTGTAAAGAATTCGCATTAATGTATATACCATGAAACTTCTTGTACTCCTTGTCTTAGTTTGATATGTAAGTATTTACAACAGTAACATGTAAAATGTTGGAAGGTGCATAAATAAATAGTTATATTTCAAAGAACGCTACATTACTAGTTGCCCTGTAGCTTCACAAGTGTCACTCCTACTTGTTGGGCTAATAACAGGAATTATCAGTCCTTGAATCAGATAATTTGTAGAACAACTGGCTAAAAGGGATGTTTTTAATTTTCTTTAGAATTTGCAAATAATCTAAACTTGACAATATATGAATTATGTAGGCTTGTCACAGACATTTGTAGAAGATTACATAACTTCACTATGAACTCTAGACAAGGGGACAAGGTCATATGAGAACTGCAATTGTTTTTATCATCAGCAACTATCATCTAGGAGTAAATGCTTTTTTATTTCATTTACCATTATAACCAATTTTGCACTACCATTGACAATATTGCCAAACCATCTGCAATGATTTGAAATTTTTCTCTACAAAATGCCAATTTGGAATTAATAAATCTTTGTGTGTGTTCTCACTTGTGGTCTTGACCAGAAACACAAAGAAGAATTGTTTACAAAAATATACAACAGTTTAAAAAAAAATTAAACTGGCTTAAATGCCATCCTTTACTGTAGATATGGGTAAAAGTGCACTTTTGGTGTCCATGGCTTTTCTGTTGTCGGCTACTATTGGTAACAAGAAGTGACCATGAAGAATAATTTTTCGGATGCGCGTAGTAATTCACATTGTTTGTTCATCATTTCGTATGCTTTGTAAATAAAATACAGGGGTAATTTGTTTCACTCATGGCATTTTAAGCTGAGCTATGGGTCTCGCCCTAACCACCACCTTGAAAATTGTGATATATTCCGGAAAACCAGCTAAACATTTGTAAAAACAGCTAATCACATGGCAAGCTTGTAATTTCTTGCACTTCCCAAATGAAGTTACTGGGTAATTTGTTTCATCTGCAGCAGTTCCCTCTCGTGTCCCTTCTTAACCACCACCTCGGAAATCGTGATATATTTCCAAATAATAGCCAAATATCTATGGCAAACAAGATAGTAAATGTCACTAGTTTCACTCACAGTAAATTAAACTGTGCTATTAAGTTCCATGCTAACCAAAACCTCGGGAATCGTGACATATTTGGGGGTGGGGGGGAGACTCTGTGAATCCAATAAATGTACAAGATGGTTCAGCATCGCACACAGTGCAAATATTGATGGCTGCTGTATGCCTGTCATTAGGGGAACATGTAATTTTGGGAAATGGTGACATTCAGTGGCCTCCCAGACTCTCAATCTGTCAGCTTGTGATTTCTTTTTATGGGGACTCCTTAAAAACAAAGTGTTTCTTTGTCGACCTGTAAACCATGAACAATGTAATGAAGAGACTGCATGAAAGTTTAAGTAGAGAAGGAGCTCATTGCAAAATGTCAGCTTCAAAAAATAAATTGTGTTGTATGTATTGTAAAATGGCATTATGTTTGCTATTAAATGACATAAACAAAGATTTAAAAAATTATTTTCATGAAATTATTTAATTTTTAAAATTCTCCATTTTGTTGAATCATCCTGTAAAAAGTAGCTTGATAATCCTTTTATTTGTTTGCCAATTCAAATGAAATATGTCAACCCAAAGAAAACTAGTCATGGAAAAAAGTATTTACACATGATTGTTCATGTGTAATAACATTGTTATCCACGTTAAGGAGAGAGCTAAAAATACAAACCATTTTCACAGCTTTTTTTTCTGTCTCTCTCCTTTTCCTTCCCAAAAACCTCCCATATATATACTGTGTGTTTTCTTCCTCACTTCTGTCCACTTCTTTGCTGTCTTCTTTTCTTTGAGTGTTTGCTGAAATTTCTGTTCTGATTTTTTTCTCTGTATTTTTCCCTGCCTGTCATGTCTTCTGTGGAGATGTTCAGTTTCTTAAGGTGTTACGTGGTTTCCTGTACCCAGTTGGTTTTCAATGTATTAGTTGACACTGTGTTGAAGACCTTCTTGATATGTTTATTTTTTTTCCATCACAGTATTTAGTCTGTAGAGCTTTGCCCTTCCTTTCCTAATGTCCTTTGTAATCATTTCTGTCTGTTTGTACAGTTCTTTTGTTGTGTCTTTTTGCTGATTGCCTCTTTCTGAACTGGCCCGTAGGTCTTTCTAAGTTTATCTGTTCTTGTTTTTCCATCTCCTGAGTTTCTATTTTTTCTTTGTTTATTGCTGTTTCCAAGGCATAGAAGGTCTCTGGTAAGGCTATTGTACTGTAGTGTCTTAATTTGGCATTGAGGGAAATATTTCTTTTGTTGTAGTGGTTCCATTCAAGTCTGGATGCTTTTTGTAGTTTTGTGATACTTTCATCACTGGATGTCAAGTTAAGCCCTGTTTCCTGCATAAACTCTCCCAATTATTTGAAACTTCTACTTGTGCTAACTTTCCATACTTCTTTACCATTGGGTATCTATCTGTGGATTTTGTGACATGTACTGCATTTTCTCATATGAGTATTGTAGTCCTGTTTTGGTTGAGACTTTGTGTAGTGTTTAGAGCTACTTTGGCTTCTTTTCTGTTACTTGTTATGAGGGCTATATCATCAGCAAAGGGCAGACATTTTAAGTTGACTGTTCTATCTTTGTGTGTCCCCACCTTTACCCCTTTGACTCCTTTGTCCCATGCCGTGATTATTTTCTCAAAAACGAAGTTAAATAGATTGGATGACAAGCCATATCCCTATCTCTCTCCTGTCTCGGTTTCAAATTGTTCCAAGATACCTCCCATGAACTTCACTTTGGATGTTGTATTTGTTAATGTTGTCTGGACAGCTTTCTGGTCTTGTCCACCATCATTTCTTCCAGTGTGTTTAAGAGTGTTTATCTATGGAGTCTGCCTGCTGAGCTTGGGGTAATGTGCTCGCCTCCCATGCAAGTGGGCCCGGGTTTGATTCCCGGCTGGGTTGGAGGTTTTCTCTTCTCGGGGACTGGGTGTTGCATTGTCCTCATCATCATTTCATCCTCATCACTGGCGTGCATAGGCCTTCTTGAAGTTGATGAATGTTATTGTGGTGCTCCTGGACTATCTTGTCAATATTGTTCTGAGACACCAGGTCTGTTCACTGCATGATCTTCCCTTTCCGTACACTACTTGGTATTCTGCTATTGGTGGCTCTATCTGAGGCTCCAGCTGATTAAACAGGGGTTCGAACAGAATTTTGTATGTCACAGGCAGTAGTAAAATTTCTCTGTAGTTATTAGGATCTGTTTTGTCTCCTTTCATGAGAAGGGATGTATTAGTGCTGACTTCCATTCCTCTGGTACCTTTTCTGTTTCCCAGTTGTTTCTGAGGATTCTGTGCATTTTGGATGTAATGTTTCATGGTCTTATTTCCAGATTTCTGCACTCAGTCCATCGTCTCCAGGTGCTCTGACATTTTTTAATGATTTTATTGTGTATTTTCACAAGTTCCTCATGTGTTGGAGGTTTGCATTCTACCAACAGACACCCAGATAAATAGTAATGAAAGTCTACAATAAACACAAGGGTAGAGATGTACTTAGCATGAAGATAGGTTCGCTGAAGCAAAAAATACATGATCTCCTGGTGGAAAAATGCTACTACTCAGTTGAGGAATTTATGAATGACGAGATGATCATTTGAACAGTGTGACTATTTAACATCAAAATGTTCTGAATAATATTCTATGTATAAAATAATGTCTGGAAAATATTGATACTAAGTACGTGTCCAGCATGAGAAAAAATTTAATGATAATATTGTGTTCAACATAAAACTGTGCTGGTAAAATTTGGCCTAGAAAATTATGTTACTATGTATATTGAGTTTCCTGTACAATATTATCAGTATAAAATGTATGTTATGAGACAAATAAAATACAAAAGGTTCTGGCTTCTAGAATTGTAGACCCAGCATCCGTTTGTAACAGTTTAGTAGAGTGTTGAAGTATTGCATTAATATTTCACAGCTCTTTTGGGGCTTTGTCTCCAGTGTTTCGTCTTGTCTTTTGAAGCATATGCTCGTTGCTCGGTATCCTGTAGTATTTTCTCTGAATGATCTGTAAAAATTTTGTGTGCTGTTTTTGTTGAAGTCCTCTACTGTCTCTTTCAGTCTGTTGTTTCTGTAACTCCTTTTGTCTCTGTTTTCAAAAGCAGTTTTCTCTGTCCTGTTGAATCCTTTCCAGTTTTTGGATGTTGTGTGACTGTTCATCTTTTTTCCACGCTTGTATTCTATCTTCTGTGGCTCTGTCACATTTTATGTTCCACCATCTGTGTTTCATTATTCTCAGTGGTTGCCCCAATTTCATCGGTTCCTTAATTTTTTCTGACAGTGTTGTCCAGTTTTTACTGTCGATTTTCTTAATTTTTTCTCTTATTTTTAGTTCTCTGGGTCTATTCCGAAAGTTCTATTGGTTTTCTTGACTAGCCTGTTGGGTATGAACTTTGCTGTGATTTGGAGCTGGCAGTGATTGGATTTGAAAAATCTTTTCCTTATTTTTACATTCATGATGCCTAGTGGTGTTCTTTGTGGATATCACAATGTGGTCTATCTCAAATCCTTCTAGAATAACTTTATAACAACTGCATCCAAGTAACAGTTAATTATTTGTTGCTATGAAAGCTGGTAAGTCAGTCCCTTCAGTAAGATCAACGAACATTACCCCTCCTAGAGTTTTGTATCGTCTTCAGCTGTAAACTTGAATAAGGTATCATATGTATTCGTGGATGGATCTCCAGAAACTGGGGTAGTACAGTGACCAAGTCCCTGATGGTCCTGTAAAAAGCCAAACAAAGAGTACAAAATGGACAACTGGGCTATCAAAATTTTCTTTAAGGGTTTAATTCTTTGAACGTAATCAGGGTAATGAAATTATTGTCGGAATTTTCTAGCCACATAGATAATATGGTGTATCAAATTGACCAGCATGAGATACAGATTTGGGGGCAAAGTGTTTGGAAGTAATCACGGTGACAATGAGAAACTTAATTGGCAATTTGAGGAAGAACTGAAATACTTCACTAACACCTGCTGCTATCTGTGGGATGTAGACCTTTATGAAATTTTAAGAAATTCATCCCTTCAAGGCCCAGTTACACCATTGTAGTAATTGTGGGAGTCTTTCTTTCATGTTGAAAAACTAAAATAAATATAAAATTACAACATTTACTACTTCTGAACTTTGTAATTATCAGGAACTTAACCATTTCTATTGTTCTCTGTTTGTTTCTACAAAAGAAAGTGATAACTTGGCTGTTTCTGTGTTGTTCCAGCTAGGACATTTCTGGTCCACATTTTGTTTAAAATTAAATTCAGATGACAGCCAACATTTAAATCCCTAACTCTCTTTTTGACACATTATAAATGACAGTTTTTCAAACAATTAGTTCATGAATTATAGCGACATACCAATATCTTCTCCTTCAATGTACCAAACACTCCAACTGTGAAATAATGAATATTTTGTATTATTAACTCTGCTATGTATTTTACAATGGAAAATATATATTTTTGTAAATGGTCAGCATGTAGCCATATTTACATATTAATCTCAACAATGTTTGATTACATATTAATATGTAATGGATGATCCATTCCACATCAGTACAATTAATCATACAAATGATCCATGGCACATGAAACTAACTAACTAATCAATCAGTCGCATTGTGGGCTTCCCTTGTTTGTGCTTAATACATATTACATAAATTATAGAATATTCTTTAAAAATTTAAGTAATAAAATTTGTTCCCATGGTTTACATTCCACTGAAATACTATTGGACTGCTGCTATTACAATGGTACTCAGTCCTCTCAATTTCCACTGTGAATTCCAATTGTTGCCAACATTAATGACATCAGAGTCCTTTGCTCCAGAATTTATTCGGCTACAGACAGATTACTTACCAATCATAGAAATAAATTCTACATGTATGAGAGTCTAGTCTTCTCACATTCATTTCATATGACAAAAGTCAGTGAATCATAAACCAAAAATGTCGTTTTTTCTGATTTTCCTTTTTAATATTCCATCTGTAGGCCATAGAGCTGTAGCTTGCTTAAGAATGTTATCTTCTTCTGCAACACTGTAAGGAAATGCAGAAGTGTGAGGAAAAAATACTAGTATCTCATAAGTCTTTGTGGGATTAAGACTTGCTATTTGGCTTAGAAGAATTCAGATATCTCCTGGTCACGTCTACACTGAGCTTTAAACATATTTTGCAACTTCGTTTGCATCTTGTAATCTATCCCTCCCTCCTTGTTATTGCTACTATCCACAATAGTGAAGTCTTTTCAGAGGATTCCAGAGGAGCAAGATTATTATAAACTTTTTACTTATTTTTTCTCATGCAGTTGGCTCCAGTTCTTCATGTCTAGGTGTCTGATTCTTGAAGCTGAAATTCTTACAGTTCTCATGGTTCAATTGATCTAAATAATTTTGAAGAATGTCTTTGCAAAATTTTTGTTTTTGCGATAATTTATTGTCTCACATTTTACTATATCACACTGTCTTTTAATTTTCACATTAACAAAGCCAAAATTACATTATTTGTCCAAAATACAAAAATACATCCGATCACATCAGAAGCATGCTTACTGCTACAAGGGCTGGAACTTAAATAGTGGCAACTATTTATTCACAACCGATACAAAAGCGTTACATATTTGCTCCTGTTACTGTACTTCAGAGTAGTCACCAGTGTTGTGTAGAATGCGTTGCCAGCGATGTGTAGTACACCACTAACAGACCCTGTTCTGTTGATGGTGCAAATGGAGTGGTCTACTGCCTGTCGAATCTCTGGAACAGTTCTGAAGCGAATGCCACGAAGTGGTTCCTTCATCTTTGGAATCGAATCAAAGTCACAAGGACATAAGTCTGGGGAGTATGGTGTATCGTACAGTACTTCCCTGTCATATCGACCGAACAGAGCAGCCACAGCTTGCACTGTATGCGCCTGTGCATTGTCATGCAAAATGATGGGTGGGTTGCGCAGAAAGTGCCGCCGCTACTTTCGCAAAGCTAGTTGCAGGTGATGCTGCAAAAATGAACAATAATACAACTTAAGTTCTTATGACTTTGATTTTATTCCGAAGATGTTGTCACTTATATTAGCTGCTGTGACTGCAGAGAACATTTCGAATTTGCCTAAAGATAACTGCAAATGCAAACTTAGGGAAAGTTATCTTTACAAATTTTGATTTCTATGAGAAGGGAGGATTGTATATGAGTAAAAGTAAGAGATATCATCTCTAAATGTGACAATATATAGCTCATTAATTTGTTCAGAAAAGATATGAATGCTTTTTATTCTGCTTGTACTGATAACATTAGCAAATGGATAACATAGTATGGTGAATTAACTTTGTTCAATTGATTAACTCTCAGCAGAGAACTTGAATGGGAAAACATTGAAACTGCTTGGGAAATAGAAATTTTCTTGTTGATGACAGTTAATTATTTGATGAACTAAATAGTTTAAAAATGTTTCCAAGTGAACAGTTCAAATCAGAAACCATATTGTAGGTGTATAATAATTATGTGTTATTTATGGTTGTTCAAAGCAGAGATCTGGCAGAAAAATACGTAAAGACTTATTATAGGTTTAGTGAACATTTTAGAGACTTTGACATGTAAGCCACAATATTCAGAAGCAGCGGCAGCAGCCAATCAATGAGGTCGATGACCAGTGGAGTTTGCACAGAGCAGTCAGCACTTCGACAGATCAATGTCCGAGCACAGGGGCAATGCTTCCAAGGAGAACAATGGCCAGCAGAATTTGCACATCAGCGGTCAATGCTCCAGAAATTGTCATCATACTGAACTCGTGTGTGACATATCTGACAATGTGGAGGAGGATGACAGGGCAATGCCCAACCATGCCAGAATGGAGGTAAAAAAAAAAGGAAAGTTGGCATGTATGTCAACATTGGTCACATTTGTGCCCGAGGTGAGAAGCATAGACCAATGACCGAAGAGTCAGTCACTGCCCTAGAAACTTCGCAACATTGGCGAAAACACCAAATAAATACCTCCAGCAAATGGGCATATGGTGGTCCTTTGAGGGGAGAAAGAAGAGATGAAGAAACATTGCGTGGATGGACGTCATACTTTGCTACAATGACTTAGCCGCTATCCTGTTCGACAGATGATGATGTCAGTACCGCGCCAATAGTTCAGTGCAGAAGATGCCATCTTGGATGTTACCAGAAAAAAGTTCATTTAGTACTTACCCAGGTGGCTGGTGAGGACGAAGGGACTGTGGCCTTACCAAGTGGGTCACCAGTGAACCTAGAGGTTGATGAACTCCGCCAGAAGCTGCCGAACCTGAGGGTCACTGGTTCAGTTCCAGGATGGAGCACACTGCGCCATGTGATAACCTCTTGTTAATAATGCAACAAGTCAATTCATAAGGAGAAGACTGTGTTGCCACTGCAGTGGGTTACAGGTACAGTACTGAATGGAAGAATATGCCGCCTGGCATTCCGCTGCAACAAGAGCCGTCCTTACATCTCCAGTCACTGGAATCTGCACACTATGACTTCGCACCACACCGCTGCCATGAGGACTTGAGCAAGTTAAAACACAATGTATTACTCTGTTTGTTTAAAGATTGTTATGTATCAATAAATAACTGGCATTGGAACCATCAGTGTTTCACTCACACCTCACCCACTGAGCCAAGAAAAGAACCCATTCCACCACCCACAAAATGTTGCTTTCCCTCCCACCATCCTTGACAAATTAATGACCTTAGCTCCCCTCTGTCACTAACACTCAGTATCTAGTGTCACATAACCTCGACCTGCTACATTTGGTGGTCAGATAACCTTGGCTCTGTTTTGATGTGTACATGGTAGGGAATTTGTGCTACAAGGAATTCATGACACAATGGCCAGTGATGGGCGACAGACAGCAGACGACAACCTGCAGCCAATTTCAGAACTTTGATGAGTGCAAATTGGTCCCAGATGTTTTTCCTTTTCAAGTAACGCTTTTGCGGAGTAAAAAAACAAACGATGTAAAACTCTCAATCTTTCAAAGAAACCTGACACTAGAAAATTTCTTTTTGGATGATGTTAGATGCTCTTGTTATTTCAATTGGAATTGTAATCACATTTCTAATGTTACTTGTTATATAGCTTAGTCTATGTTCTTATGGATGTAGGAAGTATATTTGTGGGAATAACCACTTGTTTAACAGGAAAGCATTATAATGACAGACAGTAAGACACAAGGCGTTTCCACTCATGGCTATTTAGGACCTACTTAATCAGGTAGCCCAATTTAGGTCTGACAATAATGAATTATTGAATTGATTATCCGAGTATAGGCTGACATCTAGTGCAACCCCTTCTATAATAGATTCATCAGCAGCCACCCTTGTGACTCCCTTCTCCGGCAAGCCAAGTTTGGATATAGAAACATTTTTTGCCGATTTGTTAGCAGTCACTAAACTTCCTTCCTGGTCAGATGAATGGATGTTGCAAATGACAAATTTACGCTTAACCAGGGAAGCTAAGGTGCACATACTATATCACAAGGAGTTACGAAATGCATTAACTTTCGAAGGATTGAAACAAGGTTTGCTCAAAAGGTTTAAAAAGCAGAACAGTTGCTGTTTTGATAGGGAGCAATTGAACACCATTTTCCAAAGACACAACAAAGCAACAGAAAGCTTTGTGGATAGAACATGAAAAGTTAGTAGTGATACTCACCAATTGTCAGCTAGTAATGAAGCCAATAAGTACATTCAACAAGAAGCAAAGAATAAGGCCTTAGATACTTTTTTGTGAGGATTGATACCCTTAACATTGCGTCATGATAAGGTAGAATTTCCAAGGAATTTAACTGATGCAGTCAGCATTGCTACAACATTAGAGGAAATAGATGTGTGACAAGGTGCGAGGAAAGAAAAAATGTATTTTCCATAGCGGTTCATTGTTTCAGATGCAATTGGCAGGTACACATCATAAAAAACTGTCGCCAGCCACAGCGCACAAATTGTCAAAGGTAAACTGTACGTACCATGAGTGTAGCAGTACAGGGAACTTTGCAAACAGGAGTCCATTAAACAGGAACAGGAACTGCTGCCAGGCATTCCCATTAAAATTCTATGGTATTAGAGTGAATGCAAACTTGTTATCACGGTATAAGGTAATTAAAAGTCTCACGCTAGCCCACAATATTTAAAGACACCACAACCAAAACCATAAAATATATAATTATAAAAATAAAAATATAGAATTATCCCTTGATAAGTGGACCCACACCAGACACTATTAAGGGTAAAACACATAGACTATTAGTCGGACACTGGGGCTTACGTGCCAGTCATAAGTAAACAGTGCACTGAGATCAGGAGATATGACACTACAAGATATAAGTTAAGTGGTATAGGAGGAGGTGATGTACGTTCAGTAGGCTGTATGTCACTAACCTTTCACATCGAGGGTGTAAGATTCCAGGAGGTTGTGGAAATCATATCAAGGGTAAGTGATGGATAAGATGTTAACCTAGGTTTAGATTTGGTGAAGCAGCTGCCAAGGATGCTCTGCTGCAATATCCCTCTTCCCACAAAGAAGAAACAACTAAACTGCGAGCAGTGTCCTTGAAGGTAGATTAGCGGATAAAATACCATTTGGCACAGGAAAGCTACTTTGGGTGGAAATTAATGCTGCATTACATGCAGAACACTATACATAGTAGAACCTGTGATGGTATGTCACATAAATGGATATTTGGTGAAAGGGAAAAGAAATTTTTGTTATGAGACATGTGAACCATAAATTATCTAAAGACTAAGTACATCTGTGCAAAGTATAACAAATAGTAAAGAACATAAGTTGTTATTACACAAACACAAATATCGATGTAATTAACATTAACCAAATTTGATTTCTCCCTACAAATGCACACAACTTGTTGACAGTTCTCTAGAAAAGACCTGAACATATTTATACTGTTGTCGTCAAAACCATAGTAAACTAGCTTATTCAGCACAGTGTCATGCTCTACACAGTCAAAGGCTCTGCTCAGGTTACAAAATGTAGCCTGGGCATAGCCCCTAGCCTCGAACACATTGTCGCCTTCCAAAGAACAACCACTTACAGATACTACACACCAGTACCCTCACATCCCCACCAAAACAAAACTAGAGTTAGGTTACCTTTTAAGGAGACTCAGAAGTCCTAGCGAAAGTTATACAATAAAAAATCAAAATTTGAAAATTACACTAATTCGTATTTCATGTCAAAGTAGTGGCAATAAGTATCTGACCCTGAGAACAAATGACTTTCAAAATATAACTAATTTTAATTAACCTTATCTCCACATACATAAAAAATGATCAATGAATATAGCAATTTGAAAATTATTTAATGACAACAAGAACTTTACACATAATTTACTAACAGTCTGTTAATCAGCAAGAAAAGTGTAAAAAGATAAGATAATGTGACTGACACAGTTTCCCTTTTGTTGGAGATATCAAGCATATTAGTAAAGGTTACTCTTACAGGGTGTTTCAAAAATGACTGGTATATTTGAAATGGCAATAAAAACTAAATGAGCAGCGATAGAAATACACCGTTTGTTGCAATATGCTTGGGACAACAGTACATTTTCAGGCAGACAAACTTTCGAAATTACAGTAGTTACAATTTTCAACAACAGATGGCGCTGCGGTCTGGGAAACTCTATAGTACGATATTTTCCACATATCCACCATGCGTAGCAATAATATGGCGTAGTCTCTGAATGAAATTACCCGAAACCTTTGACAACGTGTCTGGCGGAATGGCTTCACATGCAGATGAGATGTACTGCTTCAGCTGTTCAATTGTTTCTGGATTCTGGCGGTACACCTGGTCTTTCGAGTGTCCCCACAGAAAGAAGTCACAGGGGTTCATGTCTGGCGAATAGGGAGGCCAATCCACGCCGCCTCCTGTACGTTTCGGATAGCCCAAAGCAATCACACGATCATCGAAATATTCATTCAGGAAATTAAAGATGTCGGCCGTACGATGTGGCCGGGCACCATCTTGCATAAACCACGAGGTGTTTGCAGTGTCGTCTAAGGCAGTTTGTACCGCCACAAATTCACGAAGAATGTCCAGATAGCGTGATGCAGTAATCGTTTCGGATCTGAAAAATGGGCCAATGATTCCTTTGGAAGAAATGGCGGCCCAGACCAGTACTTTTTGAGGATGCAGGGACGATGGGACTGCAACATGGGGCTTTTCGGTTCCCCATATGCGCCAGTTCTGTTTATTGACGAAGCCGTCCAGGTAAAAATAAGCTTCGTCAGTAAACCAAATGCTGCCCACATGCATATCGCCGTCATCAATCCTGTGCACTATATCGTTAGCGAATGTCTCGTGCAGCAATGGTAGCGGCGCTGAGGGGTTGCCGCGTTTGAATTTTGTATGGATAGAGGTGTAAACTCTGGCGCATGAGACGATACGTGGACGTTGGCGTCATTTGGACCGCAGCTGCAACACGGCGAACGGAAACCCGAGGCCGCTGTTGGATCACCTGCTGCACTAGCTGCGCGTTGCCCTCTGTGGTTGCCGTACGCGGTCGCCCTACCTTTCCAGCACGTTCATCCGTCACGTTCCCAGTCCATTGAAATTTTTCAAACAGATCCTTTATTGTATCGCTTTTCGGTCCTTTGGTTACATTAAACCTCCGTTGAAAACTTCGTCTTGTTGCAACAACACTGTGTTCTAGGCGGTGGAATTCCAACACCAGAAAAATCCTCTGTTCTAAGGAATAAACCATGTTGTCTACAGCACACTTGCACGTTGTGAACAGCACACGCTTACAGCAGAAAGACAACGTACAGAATGGCGCACCCACAGACTGCGTTGTCTTCTATATCTTTCACATCACTTGCAGCGCCATCTGTTGTTGAAAATTGTAACTACTGTAATTTCGAAAGTTTGTCCGCCTGAAAATGTACTGCTGTCCCAAGCATATTGCAACAAACGGTGTATTTCTATCGCTGCTCGTTTAGTTTTTATTGCCGTTTCAAATATACCGGTTATTTTTGAAACACCCTGTAATTACACACATGAATCACAATAAAGAACATAATTGACACTAAGGAATGGAATCTGAATAAATGAGTCTAATTTTAAATAACGTAAGGCATAAAACATTTTATCAATTGACTATTGAAATTTGTAAATTGGCACACAGCACACAGACTACTTATACAAAAATCAGTACATACCTTTAAAGAAATATTTTCCATTTACAACCAAGGTACATTGATTGAATCATTTATAAACAAAAGACATTTTGTTGACTTGAGTACTTTTCACACCATAAGGAAATATTGGGTATTCTGCTTTGAGGCCCTACCTATAAGCTGAGCAGAACTTCACACAATTTCACTAGGGGGAGTGGCATCATCGCCACTGAGGACTCACCAACACTACGTAACACAGTATTTGTTACTCTGCTTTTGTTACACTGTCCTGTGTGTTGAGCTGGTCATCACACGCAGTTACAACATTTGATACAAGGGAAGAGTGACATCGACGCCGCTGGAGACAGGAAGATCTAAGAGCTGTTGTTACGCCCATGAAGAATCACCGCATTCTGCTGTACGGTTCGTCAGCAGCACGTTCCAGTTATGTTGAGAAGTGCCGGATGCCAGTCAGCTGTTCGTGACGTCAGCCACCTCCTCCTCCCCCAAACTGTATCGCGCCGGGTGTTGAAGGTCATTGGCAGGCAGGCCTGAAAACAATAAAATAACATTACGGCAGTGTGAGGTAACAAAAGTTAACATGCTGCGTGCTTAGCTGTGCACTGTTGCCTGCTTCCTGAAAACCAAAACACATGCTACAAGTGTCGCTCCGTTGTCCACTGCTGCGCCTGTCACAGGACATAAGAGAAAGTCACACGATATCAAACTCAGAGAATAAAATGCACTCACTGCAGCTACCGACTACAGTCTTCAACATCTCAAAATAGCTACCGACTATTGTCCAAAGGTTTGTCCATCAGTAACGTAGCATATTTATAACTAAACACGGTTCACTAATTGACACTTCATTATGATAGTTCAGGACACTTATACAACTTAATGTTCTCAACATGTTGTAGGCTATGATATTTGCCAGATTTAATCACTTCTACCTCCACTGAATTCGGGTGAACCAGCTTTCTAATCTTGAATGATCCTTTGTAATAATGATTGAACTTTTTTATCTCCTCATTCACACTAGATTACTTTGTGCGTGTCCAAATTAGGATCAGATCTCCAACCTTGTACGTGATAGGTTTCACTATTTTATCATGGGCTTGCTTCCTTTTTTCTGCTTTCTTTGCCATTGTTTTGAGCGCCAATTTGATCCTATCTTCTGGTGTTAGCTCATCCTGCTGTGGAAATTTGATATATGCATCGAAAATGCTGTTAGGTTTTTTACCCAACAGTACAGTGCATGGTGGTAATCCTGTCGAATCATGACTCAAACTATTAATGACTGTTTCAAAGTCTGCTAATCGTTCGATCCATTTCTTATGCGCTTTCCCACAATGTGCATGGAATAATCGTCCTAATTCACACACGATGCGTTCAGAAGGGTTTGACGCAGGTCGGTATGATGATATTGCTATATGACGTATTCTTTCTTTCTGTAGAAAATCTTTCCAAAGGTTTGCACGAAATTGTGGGCCGTTGTCTGACAAAGTGCATTCTGGCTTGACTGTGTTGACAGAGTAATCTTCTTTCAGTTTCTTTATTATAATTTTGCTGTTCGCTTTTTGAAGTGGGAAGAACTGCACGAATTACAACTAGAATTTGCGTAAAATTTCCTTTTGAGGAGGCAGAGATCTGTATAAATCAAGAGCTGTTATTTCTTCGAGTTTCTTGGGTATTATGCTGCACATAAATCCTTTATGTTGAACAGTAGGCACTTTCGTCTTCTGGCAAAGATCGCAGGATTGCAAAATTGATCGAACTTTGCGAGCCATGTTATCAAAAATTACACTTTCTTACAACTTCCAACACACATTTTCGAGGTCCAAAATGAGCATAACTAACGTGTATATACTTAATAAGTTCATCCACTACGTGTCTAGGAATGCACAATCGCCATTTATCTGAGTTAACATTTGTCCTTCTGTACAGCACATTGTCCTGTTTTAAATAATACTGCCATATCTTGTCACCTCCTTCTGCATTCGGGTCATCGTATTTTTCTTTAATCATTGCGAGGATCTCATCGGTGTCCTGCTCGCTTCTAATATTACGTAGCACTTTTCTGATATAACGTTCACCTTCCACACCTTTCATAAAATGAATTCGAACGTCCTTTTGTTTCGGATGAGCAACATTGACAGATTCATGTCCCTCTGACAATCTTGACAGAACGTCTGGCACAATATTCTGCTGTCCAGGTACAGGGTTATCACAAATGATTGAAGCGATTTCACAGCTCTACAATAACTTTATTATTTGAGATATTTTCACAATGCTTTGCACACACATACAAAAACTCAAAAAGTTTTTTTAGGCATTCACAAATGTTCGATATGTGCCCCTTTAGTGATTCGGCAGACATCAAGCCGATAATCAAGTTCCTCCCACACTCGGCGCAGCATGTCCCCATCAATGAGTTCGAAAGCATTGTTGATGCGAGCTCGCAGTTCTGGCATGTTTCTTGGTAGAGGAGGTTTAAACACTGAATCTTTCACATCACTATGCGCGAAACTTGCCCGCACGCGTTCAACAGTTCCTTCGCTCACTGCAGGCTGACCCGTTGATTTCCCCTTACAGAGGCATCCAGAAGCTTTAAACTGCGCCTACCATCGCCGAATGGAGTTAGCAGTTGGTGGATCTTTGTTGAACTTCGTCCTGAAGTGTCGTTACACTGTTATGACTGACAGATGTGAGTGCATTTCAAGCACGACATACGCTTTCTCGGCTCGTGTCGCCATTTTGTCTCACTGCACTCTCGAGCGCTCTGGCGGCAGAAAACTTGAAGTGCGGCTTCAGCTGAACAAAACTTTATGAGTTTTTCTACGTATCTGTAGTGTGTCGTGACCATATGTCAATGAATGGAGCTACAGTGAATTTATGAAATCGCTTCAATCATTTGTAATAGCCCTGTACATATTGAATTTCAAAACTATATTCTTGAAGAGCTAATGCCCAACGAGTTAGTCGGTTGTGCATCAGTTTACAATTTAATAAAAATGAAAGAACCTTGTGATCGGTAATGAGACAGTATGTCTTCTGAACAGGTAAAAGCGAAACTTTTCAAAACTCCATACAATTGCAAGTGCTTCCTTTTTGGTCATTGTATATTTTCTTTCCCAGCTAGTGAGAGCATGACTTGTGAAGGCGACAGTACAATGTTCAATGACTCCTTTAACTTCTACTAACTGATACAATTCTGCACCAAGTGCATAATCACTTGAATCAGTGCCAAGGTAAAATTTCTCACTCAGGTCAGGATGATGAAGAATCGGTGTTTCACACAGCTGCTGTGTAATTAACTCAAAGGCTTCTTGTTGTGTCTTACCCCATTTCCATATTGTATCTTTCTTTAGCAGATCCATAAGTGCAGGTGAAGAAAGACTGCTTCCCGCAAGAAACAGACGGTAGAAGTTGCAAAATCCTATAAAAGATTTCGGTTGTTTTCTGCATCTCGGTACTGGAAAATTCCTTATTGCTTCGATTTTCGACGGATCGGGTTCTATTCCATGAGAAGAAATAATATGGCCAAGAAATTTGATTTGTTGTTTGGCAAATTCTGATTTATCCAAATTTATTGTTACACCAGGTCGTTGAAATGCTTCGAGTACTTGCTGTAGAATTTCTAAATGCTCTTCCCAAGATTCGGTGCTAATCAGAATATCATTTACATATAGCGTGATGTGATTCAACAGTTCTTTTCTGAGTACATCATCCAATGCACGCATAAAAGCTGCCGATGATATCTACAAACTGAAAGGCATTCTTTGAAATTGGTATGATCTTCCATTATGTAGAAAAGCTGTATACTTTCGACTGTCTTCATTTAACAATAATTGCCAGTAACTACTAGTGAGATCAAGACTACTCAAATATTTCACTCCTTTGAACTTTTGCAAAATATATTCTAAACTTTCAGGTTGATCACGTTGCGGTAGAATAATGCGGTTCATTGCGCGAGCATCAAGATCAATGTGTGCTGTACCGCCCCTTTTTCCTACAGCGTGTATTGGGTTCGAATATTCACTGTCTGATCTTTCAATTATCTGATTAGCCAACATCCTTTTGATTTCCTTGTTCACTGCTACTCTCTTCGCTAAAGGTATTGCATACGATTTGCTGTGAAATGGTTAATGTTCCTTGACTTTAATTTTGCAAACGCATCCTTTAATTAATCCAGGTAATTTTGCAAACAGGTCATCTTTGCGTCTCAGCACTTCTATTAATTCCTCTCTTTTTTCTTCCGTCAACTTCACTGACGTCTGAATCTTGATTCGAATACAAGTCAGAGCATCTTCATCATTATTCTTCTCTTGCAGAGCAGGATCTTCATCAGAATCATCATAAGTCGCCAGTTCTTCTTCTCTTCGGAAACGCATTAGCCTCATCTTCACGCACACAGCGCCCTTATTTCCTTCATTAATAAATCCTTTAAACATTATCCTCTTCTTGACATTATTTATTCTCGTCTGCAGACAACCCTCTCCAAATTCAATACTGCACCTCATTTCAGTCAACCAATCGATTCCAAGAACTAATCAGACATTAAGAGATACGACAATTAATATGCTCTGCTCATACTCGTCTTCATTGATTCTAAACTTCAATAGAGCTTGACCTTTAATGGGTTTCCTTCTATTACCTACAGCACTGACAATACGTATGCCATTCATGGGGAATGTCAGAAATGCCACCAGATTATTTAATTGTGAAAACAGATTTTCTGAAATTGCACTCGCTTTGCTCACTGAGTCCAGTAATGCGTCCACAATAATTCCACATACCTCCACCACTACAAAAGGCATTAAGATTTCTTGATCATTATTTTCATCCTCTCGATACAAATCGTCTTTAATATCATCTACTCATTCACACTTGATTGCGTTAATCGCTACATCCAACCCATTTCTTGTAACTTGAGTTTTGGAGCAGGTTGTCTTCGAAACTTGACTTAGTTTACCGGTTCACGTTCCTCTGGACACCTTTCTTGTTCCGGTGATCGTTGTTGTCTTCTGTTTTCTTCATACTGTGATTGATCTGAGTGCTGATTGTAATTAAATCTGTTCAGTGCATCATACTCATTTCTTCTTTGTTTTCCGTCCCCTCTTCTATCAAATCTGCTTGGTCTTCCATTAGTCATAAATTCTTGTCGCGGTGGGCCATTACTACACGAATGATGATCGTCATTTCTCTCGTGCTGCTCGCGTTCATTGTTAAGTGCATCAATTCTGTCGACCACTAGGCAGGTCTGCTCCATGTTCAATTTTGGAGTGAGTGCTAACTTTTCACGTACTGCAAAAGGTAGCTTCTGTATCAAAATTAATATCAATTCCTCTTCCTTGACCGGATCATCAAGATAGGCATTGTCATTCCAAAATTTCTGCTTATATTCATGCATTGTTCCTTGTCATCTTGAGCAGTTTGGCGGTGTAAGAATCTTTGATTTTACATCCCACAGTTTTTCTCGTGACCAAAATTTACTCAAGAATGCAGATTCAAATTCTTTGTACTGTGAATAATTTTCTGAAACACTGATGCCCCAGATATGTGCTTCGATTTTCATGTGGCTAATACACATATCAATTTTCACACGTTCCATATAGTGTCTTGGAAATGTGTGTTTAAACTGCTTAATAAAGGCAACTGCATGGATACTTTGTTTCGGATTGTAATCTTGAGAGTTGTGTATGCTCAATCCATTATCTACAATAACTTGAGGTACATTAACCATACTGTTATCAACTTCGCATAACGCTGCATTGATTTCCTGACATATAAGGTCTTTATTGACATTGTTCATATCATTTTCGGATGACATTACCTTTTGGTGAATTTCACCTACTTCTGTACTCAGTTCAGTACACTGCATCTGTACACCTTGAACTAACTTAACAATTGTTTCTTTGTTGCCTTTACATGTACTCTTAATTTTAAAAATTTCATCGTTTTGAGCCTTAACTGTTTCTTGAACTTTGTTAACTAACGTGCTCGATTGTTTTTCTTGTTCATTAACTTTTGTGTTAAGATCTTGCATTTTATTTTCAAGTTCTTCATGTTTGGTAATCACATTCCTTTTGGAGCAACTTATGTTTCTGATTAAGTGAATTAGTGAGCTCAGTTCACAAGTTAACCATTGCATTTGATAAATTCTTTATTTCTTCATTGGCGTTCCTACTTTCCTGTTTGAGTTCTTTCAACATCTGCACTATCAAATCGTTAGTGCTAACACTTGTTCCCGTTTGTTGACTACTCACTGGTGTTGAACTAGGCTCCGTTGAATCGAAACTAACTACACCACTATCTTCCATTACTTTAAGTGTGGTATTCTCAAGTCCAAATTCGCATTCTACATTGACTAAAGCATTAACTTGTCCCTCCTCATTAATAACTTCACTGTTGTTTTGCGTTGTGTCCGCCATGTTAACAATGTTCAGAAAAATCACTGCCCGTTAATAATTAGTTCCAATACTTAATTTAAAAGATAATATTATAAGTATCACAGTCTCTAACATAGGTCAGAGGTCCTTTCCTAATTTCTCCTGTGCAACATGGAAAACAATTAGAAACGAAGTGCCGCGGTCGCAATTAGCTGCTTCACTCACCGTTTGTTGTGCCATCTTCTCCGACGATCCGAAGATTGCGAAGGAATCCACGTCTGACACACGTGTTGCCAAATATAATCTCCCAGCATCTTTGAGATTATATGGGTTAATTAATGATTATTATGTTACATTCCTCTTGTTGTAGTTGACCGTGTATATCAAGACTTCGTTCATTGTTAAATGCAATGTGTGGTACTAACTGATGGAGACGCATTAAGAACTGGTAAGATTTAATTTATTTCCTTTATCACACTTCACAAACATAAACACACTATTATTCAAACTGTGTGCCACTACTATTAAACATAGAGATAAATCCTTCGCTATGCAACCACCTTTGGCTCACACAGCCTGCACCTTCCACAGCCTCTCAACAACTGCCTCTGCTTGTGACTCTCTGCGCCACTTGGCATTGTCGCCCTCCAAAGAACAACCACTGACAGATGCTACACACCAGTACCCTCACAATGTGTATCTGTTACCAAATATCATAGATACCAGGGACCATCTTGGCAGTAGTAAATATTTCTCCACAATTGACTTAATGAGTGGGTGCCATCAAATAGAAGTCGCATCAGAGGACAGACATAAAACTGCTTTTAACACCCCTTCAGGTCATTGACAATTCTTAAGGATGCCTTTCAGATTAAAAAATGCCCCCGCAACATTCCAAAGATTGCTAGATGGTGTGTTACGTGGGCTGAAACCTTGACAATACATGATATGCCTCGATGACATAATTGTATTTTCAAAAGACATCAAGGTGCATATGCAACATGCTTACAAGAAGTTTTTCAACATCTCAGGGATGTTAAATTAACATTAAATTTGGAAAAGTATCACTTTGCATTAAAGAAAGTAACATATTTAGGACATGCTAACAGCGAACATGGAATCAAAACCAATTGATGGCTAATAACCACAGTTAAAGATTTTTCCAACACCACCATCTACCAAAGAAGTACAGCAATTTCTAGGCCTCTCAAATTATTATAAAAAATTTGTAAAAGACTATGTAGAAATGGCATGACTTCTCATGCAGTTATTGAAAAAAGATACAAAATTTCACTGGACAACAGAATGCGCCACAGCATTTGACACATTGAAATACAAATTAACACATAGTCCTACATAAATCTATCCAGATTTCAGCAAAGAATTCATCGTACCCTGCAATGCATTTTGACATGCTATCAGAACAGGTTTGGCTCAATACATTAATGGTGCAGAACATCCAGTAGTTGGCATATAGGCAATTAAATATGGCAGAAAAGAATTACTGAACAACAGAAAAGGAGTTACTGAGTGTCATCTGTGGTATAAAATATTTCAGATGCTATCTGTATGGGAACAAACTCAAGATAATCATGGACCATGGTGCTCTCAAGCGGTTACTTGGGTTAAAAGACCCATCATGTCATTTGACACATTGCTTCCTACACCTCTCCAAAATGGACTTTGCAGTCATTTGTAAGCCGGGGTAGAAACATTCCAAAGCAGACTTTCTTACCAGAAAGGTAATGGTACTAAAAGCAGTAGATCATGATGCAGAAGAATGATAAAAATCGCAGACTTCAGATGCAGATTGCTAAAGATATGTGGCACAACAACAGTTCTGTCTACAGGATGGGGACCTGTGTCAAACAACTAGATTCAGACCGAGAATTGTAGTTCCCAAACACCTCTGATAGGAAGTCTTTCAAGAGGTCCATGATCACATTCTTTCAGGTCACAGTAGCCCGAGAACTACTGAAAGACATGTTGCTAAACGTTTATGGTGGGAGACAAGAAAGTGTGATGTAGCACAATGCATGTGCAATTGCATATTGTGTGCCCAGTGAGCAGACTATTACCTTCAATGTATACCATTAAAAAGACTGCCGAAAGCGTCACACCCATTTCAGATAGTAAGAATGGATATTTATGGTCCCTTTAATAAACCACCAGCTGGGAATCTGTATATACTAATGATTAGAGATCATTTTGGAAGATGTCTAACTGTGGTAAGTCTCCCTGATCAACAGGCAAACACCATTGCACAGGCTATGGTCAATAACTGGATTTTAAAATTCAGCAAACCAGTAGCACTTATAACCAACCAAAGTAGTAACTTCATGTCCAACCTCAGGAAACAAGTTTGCTGTTTGCTGAAAGTATGTAAATTACACACTACCCCACTACACCCACAGGCAAACTAAAGGACAGAAAGTGTTCACCGCACTATAGGGAAGATGCTTAGTTATTTTATCAATGACCAACACAACAACTGGGATATTGTCACTCAATACTGTATAACGCCAAAACACATGAAGGAACGAGCATGTTGCCTTATGAAGTTATTTATGGGAGGAAGATGCCATCACCATTTGATGTTGTTAAGCTCAAAGAAGGAAAGAATGGAGAAGCAGTTAAGAAATTTGCTTGAATAATTAAGGATGTGCGAAAAAAAGTACAGATTGCATATACCACACAGCATTAGAATAGCAAGAAAAATTAGGTAATGTACATGCTAAGTATCCAGATTTCAAAATTGGACGGTGGGTTTTTCTATTCCCTACGCTGCTAAAGGAAAGACGAAAAAAAAAAAAAAAAATTGTGACAAATTACCAGAGCCCTTACCAAGTTGTTGAAATCACATCACCAGTTAACATCAAGTTAGAGTTACCCAGAAAAACAACTATTGTTCATGTGAATCAGTTGAAACTTTTTAAGGGAGTAACAGATGTAATGCCACCAATGGTAGTAAATACTGTTCTGAAGGGTGCAGGACCTCTGAAATGGAAGACTGCTGATCCACCAACACAGAACATGCGTCAGCCCAACATAACCTTCGGCCATGCACAGTTGATTATGCATCCACAATACAAAATCTAACACTCTAATGAAAAAATAAATAAGCTTTGTATACTACAGTCTAGCGATAATGTACTAACATCAAATCAGGTACAGAAAAGGGAATTAGCAAAATACATGAAGGGGAATTATGGGTTTTAAATAATAGGAAGTACTGACATATGATTAGACACCATGTGCTTAAATAGGTATACACTCCTGGAAATGAAAAAAAGAACACATTGACACCGGTGTGTCAGACCCACCATACTTGCTCCGGACACTGCGAGAGGGCTGTACAAGCAATGATCACACGCACGGCACAGCGGACACACCAGGAACCGCGGTGTTGGCCGTCGAATGGCGCTAGCTGCGCAGCATTTGTGCACCGCCGCCGTCAGTGTCAGCCAGTTTGCCGTGGCATACGGAGCTCCATCGCAGTCTTTAACACTGGTAGCATGCCGCGACAGCGTGGACGTGAACCGTATGTGCAGTTGACGGACTTTGAGCGAGGGCGTATAGTGGGCATGCGGGAGGCCGGGTGGACGTACCGCCGAATTGCTCAACACGTGGGGCGTGAGGTCTCCACAGTACATCGATGTTGTCGCCAGTGGTCGGCGGAAGATGCACGTGCCCGTCGACCTGGGACCGGACCGCAGCGATGCACGGATGCACGCCAAGACCGTAGGATCCTACGCAGTGCCGTAGGGGACCGCACCGCCACTTCCCAGCAAATTAGGGACACTGTTGCTCCTGGGGTATCGGCGAGGACCATTCGCAACCGTCTCCATGAAGCTGGGCTGCGGTCCCGCACACCGTTAGGCCGTCTTCCGCTCACGCCCCAACATCGTGCAGCCTGCCTCCAGTGGTGTCGCGACAGGCGTGAATAGAGGGACGAATGGAGACGTGTCGTCTTCAGCGATGAGAGTCGCTTCTGCCTTGGTGCCAATGATAGTCGTATGCGTGTTTGGCGCCGTGCAGGTGAGCGCCACAATCAGGACTGCATACGACCGAGGCACACAGGGCCAACACCCGGCATCATGGTGTGGGGAGCGATCTCCTACACTGGCCGTACACCACTGGTGATCGTCGAGGGGACACTGAATAGTGCACGGTACATCCAAACCGTCATCGAACCCATCATTCTACCATTCCTAGACCGGCAAGGGAACTTGCTGTTCCAACAGGACAATGCACGTCCGCATGTATCCCGTGCCACCCAACGTGCTCTAGATGGTGTAAGTCAACTACCCTGGCCAGCAAGATCTCCGGATCTGTCCCCCATTGAGCATGTTTGGGACTGGATGAAGCGTCGTCTCACGCGGTCTGCACATCCAGCACGAACGCTGGTCCAACTGAGGTGCCAGGTGGAAATGGCATGGCAAGCCGTTCCACAGGACTACATCCAGCATCTCTACGATCGTCTCCATGGGAGAATAGCAGCCTGCATTGCTGCGAAAGGTGGATATACACTGTACTAGTGCCGACATTGTGCATGCTCTGTTGCCTGTGTCTATGTGCCTGTGGTTCTGTCAGTGTGATCATGTGATGTATCTGACCCCAGGAATGTGTCAATAAAGTTTCCCCTTCCTGGGACAATGAATTCATGGTGTTCTTATTTCAATTTCCAGGAGTGTATAAGTCATTCAGTAGAATGTATTGATAAGGTTATCTATGTCATACAAAGTGCACAATAATTTTTCTTTTGCCATAAAATCACAATTCTGTAAGATGCACTTAGCAGTACTGCTTTCCATATTACAGCTATTGCCTTCTACCACAGTGGGGTCCTACATCTTTGCAGCATTACTTTTCATGTTTTCAGTTATGAATAATGTGAGATATGGATTACAAGTGCACCAGTTGAGGAGTGGCATCATATTTGTTAGACAGGACATGGTGGTAGTAACTGATCATCAGTGGACAATAGTATTGGAATATAATCTATGGCAGATATGTAATGAACTTAGGAAGTTAGAGCTAGAAACTCGACAGCAAGAAAAGCAGAGATATTTGAGGAGGTAGCAAGTGAATATAAAACTCTGCAGTACTCATATGACCAGTTATGAGGCCATTTACATCAAATAGAAGGATTAGTACCACATACAGTCAAACAATTTAAATGAGAGTGGATGAACACAGGAGGCAAATTACTAAAAACCATTTTCAGCATGGCAGAGGACAACGATATCGCACAGTTAAATAATACATTACAGGACATTACAGTTACAGCAGGTGTCAACAAGGCCCCTATTGCCTGGCATGCCTCAAGGTTAAATGACTTAGAACAGGTTAAATGACTTAGAACAAGCAGTACTCAAGAACACGAAGGCCATTAGGAATGTTTGGCAAAAATTGAACAAGTATCTTCAACCTACCACCATAATGGACTAGATATAGAGGATAAGAAGATCTCAGTAGTGAGGTTACTTACAGATCAGTTAGTGGATGCATGGCTAACAGCAGAGGATCTCAAGGAAGCCATCCACCGTGCAGTACAGGGATATTTATCACCAATTTTACTATCACCAATAAACTTTATAATCGTATTGAGTCAGATCCGTAAATGGTTACCGGAGTCACTACAATTAATCTTCCCTCCAGACAAGGAGCAATTACCGCAATACTACCACTTAGCTAAGGTAACAGTGGACACAGGTGACATAAAATCACAAATTCATATTTCACTCCCAGTGACTGGCAAACGACATGTATTGGGGAAGACCACGCACTGTCCAAGGGGTGGACTATACCCAAGCGTAAAAGTTCGTAAATACATTCTTTGGCAGCGGTAAGTTTTTTTGCATTGAGGCATTGGGGGCGAGAATGGACAGGCGGTCCCTCAGTCGTGTTAAGCCTGTGACAGACGCCCGTAGTAATGGCCTTGATTTTGTGAATAGGTGTGGCCGAAATACGTGGAGGGACGCAGGAAGGAGCGACGTTATCGGCGGTGCGCGGTAAGTATGAAAGGGAACTAACCTGAAATGTGTTATCATTGAACGGTAGTTCAGTGAAAGCTGCAGTGTTGTCCGCAGAGCTGCGCTGTGTGACAGCCAGCGGGGTTCCATTGACTATGGTGTTACTGCACGAAGGAATCGTTGCGTGCGCATGCGCAGTGTCACCTGTAACAGCTGTCGCCTCTGTGTTTTGATGAAAGGCGGATGGTGAAGTGCAGGGTGGGGGATTACTGGGCGGGTTGCCATCTTCCCTGTCCGGGTTGTGGCAGGCGATGCTGTGGCTGCGTATAAACATCGGTGTGGTATGCAGGTCCCGTGTAGTTTCGTGTGTGTTATTACTTTAATCTTGATCTCCTCTCTAAACCTGCGCAATTCATCAGTCAGGACATCACAACGTTGAAGTAGCTTTGCACTGTCTTCGGACAGTTGGTCGATTTCAAGGCGTTGCGTAACTAAGTTCACTATGGCAGCTTTCACCTCCTCAGATAGAATAGAAACTGTCTCTTTGTCTTATTGACAGGACGTATTCAAGCTGCATTCTGTCGGCGTGGATGGGGAAAATCTCGCCGAAAATTTTTGTTTAAAATTCACTGAGCAGAGGGCAGGTGTAATTAAGTCCAAAGAAAAGTTATGAGCAGTTAAGTCCAATCCTAATACTGACTCGTCGATTTCTACTACCGAAAATGTCCATTCATAATTATGTGTATCATTGAAGTAAATGCGAAGTTGCGTTACACCATAAACCTTTAATGAGGAATTGTTGCCTGCTCTGATTTGGTGAGGCAAATGCGTGATTGTAAAAGTGACCATTGAACGTGGAATGATGCTCACATCGGCACGAGTGTCCACTAAAAACCATTTCTGAGTAGCTATATGCTGGATATACAAACGTCCGAGAGAATAATTCGGAAGTACTAGCCTGTGATCTGTTTGGCGACTTGATGTCACAGTGCGGACCGGTGCATCTACAGCGGCCCGCCATGCGCGTTTGGGAACATTGCACAGGGTGAGTGGCAATTCCTGGCTGTATTATGGTAAACAGAGTGATACCAGCAGAGAGGATAAACTTGCTGATCCTGTGTTGTTATGAGGTGAAGGACATCACTTGAAGCTGTGGTATGTGATGGTGAAGGATGGTGTGGAATCTGGTGCTCAGCCAGTGTACTCTGTCTGTTGTTTTGGAAAGGTCAGCCTCTGCCACATGGGGGAGGCATAATATCAAGGGGGACACATGTAGATAACTTTCTTCTGTCGATTATCTTATATGCGGCGTCGACCAGCAATAATTTCACTTGTAGAGATTCCTGATCGTGTGATAGGAGCTGCAGTTGGATAGCTTGTGGCAGCTTTGCAACCCAGAAAGAAAGTAAAGTTTCATCTGGCTGCATAGTTTTGCTATTGAAGACTGCTCTTATACGTCACCACAGTTGTGAGAGAGTCCAGTCTTTGAGATGTACGTCTTGCAGTATGTATAAAACAGACTCTTGCATAGTCTTAGCTAGACGTTCACAGATCTGTTGTTTTGCCAGTGTGTAACGATTTGCGGGGGCCGCCGACAGCACTAAGTCCTGTACCCACTCAGCGTGGTCCTCTAGGGCATTAATAAGCGCAATAAATTTAGCACTGGTTTAGGGTGGTTAATATAGTCTCTGCCAAAATACCTTGGTAATTTAAGAATTTTCTCACTCTTGTGTTGTGGATGTAACAGATTTGATAGCACAGCAGACAGGAGTGGCAGAGTGTTTATGAAGCTGTCACTCGCGGTGTTCACGGCAGCTGGTTTAAACACGGCTGGCACGGGAGGCGCGGCAGGTGCAGCCGGGGCTGCGGAAACTATCGGGGCAGGACGACTGTCCAACCAGTAATTGTTGTCACTGAATTTTGTACCCATCTGTTTTTGTAGTGAGTCTTGTAGTGGGTGGGGAGAGAATGTGTCCAAAACTGATTTATCAGCAATATATGGGGAGCTCCAAGTGATCTGTGGGCTCGAAAAGTCTGTGAGGTTCATAGTGTTGGGGCACTGTTGCACACTACATGTCACAGGAGGTTGTACATACGACGCACTGTGAGTCAAAAATTTAGGCACAGCACTCATGATTGGTTTGTTATAGACAAATGTAGAAAAAGATTTCATAGCAGGTGACATCACTGACGATGTTGAAAGAGTTCACAATGGCATTGTTGATGAACGAGAAAACTCCACGGCGTTGTACTTATCTTCCAATTTTATCCCAGTTGTTGGTGGTGTTGTGCGTAGGAAACCATGGAAAGGCAGTGTAGAGGCACCATTAGTATCATGTTGTAGTCCGAAAGGAGCGAAAGGTGAGCGATGTGGAGATGTCAGAGTAAACGGTCACATTGTCGAATCGGACGTATGTTGTGCGTCGGAGGTCACCAGTATGGCGTGTGTTATACTTATAACACAGAAAACACCATTTACTTTCATGATGTAATATTTTTATTGGCACAAGATAAATCAAAACACAAAGAAATAGTTTTCGACAATCATGGTAACAGTCATGACGAATGTCTCACACCAACTAGTCAACAACTAAAGTAAGTAAAACGAAGTACAAAAAAGCAAAGGTATTAATATTTTCTGGCAGTTCTGCCACAGTATCTTTGTTGTATCATTATGTAATCAATTTTACATCTTTTGTTGTCAATTCGAGATATCCAAGTATGCTGTCATCCTTTGTGGTTATCAAATAGAGTATTTACAACTATGATGAAATTTTTATTGCAGTATTCCAACAATCTTTGCCCTCTCTCATTTCTTTCTCCAGTCGAAATTTTCCCAGAGCTTTTCCTTCTGGTCCTTCACCAACTACCACATTCCAATCACCCATTATAACAATACATGCATTTCTTCTCTCTCTCTCTCTCTCTCTCTCTCTCTTTCTCTCTCTCTGCTAAGTTTTGTATCATCTCATAACATTCTTCTACCTCTTCATCTGAATGATTACTTGTTGGCATACAGACCTGGATGATAACTAAGTCTTTCTTTTTCCCTTTCAGTCTAATCATCATTATTCTTCCACTAACGATTCAACCTTGTCCTTCAGTTTTTTACCTATCAAAATTCCAACCCCATACATTCCATTTCTTCTTCATCCGAATAATACAATCAAACGTCATCACTTTCTTGTTCTCCACAACCACCCCATCTCCCCTCACACATTCCGAGTACATCCAATTTGTTTCTTGTCATTTCATGTTTGGCATTTTCTAATTTCCCTTCCTGGAGAAGGGTTAAAACATCCCAAGTCCCAATCCTCAATAAGTCTTCCTTCTTCTTCTTCTCCTTGTATAATAATCATGTATAATAATGATATATTATTTATGGTTGTGTATAATAATTATGTGTTATTCAAGGTTTTCAAAGCAGAGATCTGGCAGAAAAACATGTAAAGGCTTATTACAGATTAAGTAAGCATTTTAGAGACTTTGACACATTAAGCACAATATTCAGAAGTGGCAGCAGTTGTACAAGGAGGCCGATGACCAGTGGAGTTTGTGGAGAGCAGTCAGCACTTCGATAGATCAATGACCAAGCAGAGGGGCAATGCTTCCAAGGAGAACAATGTTTGATGAAGCAAGCTGGGATAATTTTAATTCCCCTCATGTTTTGCCATCTGCCTCCTTAAATTCATTTTTTCATGTTTAATGGCCAGTAACACGCGTGAATATAATCAGCATTTTCATAAAAGAGAAAGATTGGCTCTTAGTTTTAAAGAATATAACACCAGATCTAATTTTGTGCTTAGTTTTAGGTATGTAATTGATTTTCGAATTTATTTTGACTGTTCCTAGTTAGTATATTTCATTATAGGGTAAAATCAGTAATTGTTTTGTAGCTTAAATTCTGTTGTTGACTTATAAACAAATATAAATCCTGCACTAATTATAAACATTTCAGAGATGAAACAATAGCATTCTTAAAGTAACTATTGGGCTCTATTTGAAAATAAGTTAGCAAAACCAGCCCTTCATGAATTCCAAAATAATTAACAGTTTTGTCAAAAGTATTGTTTGTGTAACTATATTTGTTAATTTCATGATTTAAACAAGTAATTCGGCCTAACCCTAGTAGTAGAAGAAACTGTTAAAAAGACAGATTTTTTGACGTGGAATGGAAATGAAGTCCCATGCTTCTTTACAGAGCGTAGGGGAACGATGCGGGAGACCCGCACCGCCTTACTAGGCAAGGTCCTAATGGAGGTGGTTTGCCGTTGCCTTCCTCCGACCGTAATGGGGATGAATGATGATGATGAAGACAACACAACAACACCCAGTCATCTCGAGGCAGGAAAAATCCCTGACCCCGCCGGGAATCGAACCCGGGACCCTGTGCTCGGGAAGCGAGAACGCTACCGCGAGACCACGAGGGCGGACTTATTCAGTTAATTTAATGAGTTAAGTTTTAATTTTTGTTTCTGTAAATTTAACTTTGAACAATGTAAAGTTTCAGTACCTATTATTGTGATGATATATAAGGGCCCGGTTTTTGGTCAAAAGACAGTCAGTCTATGGCTGAGTTTCAGACAAGTAGCCTGTGCTGGTTAGAACAACAACAATGCTTTGAGTGAACTGTGGAATAAGTGTTAAACAATTAGGCCATGTGTAAAAACAGTGACAGAGTCTGCTCCATATGTACCTGATTATTCTTCAAGAACTGTGAACTTTGTAGTTAGGTTTCACAGCTTGTAGATGTTCAACAGGAAACTATTGTAGCAGTATATGGAGGTTCCACTGCAAACTATTAATGAGGCATATGGTATGGAAAGTTTAAACAGTAGTGCACTGGCCATACATATATAACTGTGTATTATTGGGGGGTTGTGCAAAGCGAAAGTAAAAGACAGTGAAATGCAACTGAGCATCTGTCGGCTACATTATTTACCGTAGTCAGTGGCCAAGTTACAAACCCCATTTTGCAGCCACTGTAGCAATGCAGTACGTTGACACCAAGGACAACAAATGAATAAATAAAGCAGGTGGATCTGCTACAAATGACCAGCACAGTCTGCACATTAGTGGTCAATGCTCCAGGAACTGTCATCATACTGCATTCACGTGCGTAAGTGCGTAACATATCTGCCGATGTGGAGGAGAAGGATGACAGGGAAATGCCTGACCATGCCATCATAGAGGTAAAACAAGAAAAGCTGGCATGTGTGTTGACATTGGTCATGTTTCTGACCAAGGTGAGAAGCATTGATCAATGACCAAAGAGTCAGTCGCCATCCTAGAATTTTTGTGACAGTGGCGAAAACACCAATAAATACCTACGGCAAAAGGGCATCAGGTGGTCCTTTGAAGGGAGAAAGAAGAGATGAAGAAATGTTGCCTGGGTAGACACACTGATGGTTAGTCAGCAGATGTCATTATTTGGTGCAATGACTTAATCTCTGTGCTGCTCAATAGTAGAAAATGTCGGTACTGTGCCAATATGTCAACTTAGAAGATGCCAACCCAGATGTTACCAGAAAGTAGTTCATGTGGTACTTACCTAAGTAGCTGGTGAGGACGAAGGGACTGTGGCCTCACCAAATGGGTCACTTGTGAATGTTTGATGAACTCCGCCAGAAGGTGACAAACATGAGGGACACTGATTTGAGTTTGGGACAGTGCACTCCATGTCATCCTGTACCCGCTTGTTAATAATGCAACAAGCAAATTCATAAGAGGAGACAGTGCTGCCATTGCAGTGGGTATGGCACTGAATGGAAGAATATGCTGCCTGACACTTCGCTGCAACATGAGCTGTCACCGCATCAGTAGTCACTGGAATCTGCGTGCTACGACGCTGCATTGCTGCCGTGCTACCACAAGGAATTGAGCAAGTTAAAATTCAATGTATTACTCTGTTTGTTTACAGGGTATTACGTGTAAATAAATGACTGATATTGGAACCACCAATGTTTCACTCACACCTCACCCACTGAGATGAGGGAAGAACCCATTCCACCGCCCACAAATTGCCGCTTTCCCTCCCACCATCCCTGACAAAATAATGACCTTTGCTCCCCTCTGTCACTGATACACAATATCTAGTATCACAATACCTCAACCTGCTACAATATCAACATTCTTAGAGGAAACTGTATATCATAGATTGTGTGATTTCATACAGAATCATTCTGGAGGTGAATATTCAGAATTTTGGAAAATTGTGCAATCATTTTTTGCAGTCCCAGCCCACAATGCAGATGTGGAAAGAATATTTTCCTGTATTAAATTTAAATAGTACTGATGAAGAAATAGATTTCCTGTTTAATGTGTAAAGAACATGTTGATCATCAGTTATAACTATATAGATCTCACTTGTTCTCAATACTATGATAACTTCAAATCCAATAATAAGTTAATTAAGAAAGTTTCAGGAAATGAGAAATATGCTTTTGTATAACAGTAAGACATTGTGATTCACTTAAGACTGTTTGTAATATCTCGCCTCCCTCTTCCTCTGATATTTTCATTTGGAAGTATGATAACCCTGTGTGATATTTTCCATCCCTCTGTCATGTGATGAAGGAACAGGAATAACCAACATGAGATATGCTGTAGAACACTTTATTCACTGGTTGCAAGAATATAAAAACATGAGAAAGTTGGCAAAGAACGTAGAGCTAAATGTCTGCTAATCAAAACTCTGGTCAATAGTTGACACAGAATCTGCCACGCCCCCCCCCTCCCCCTCCCATGGCCCTTCCCCGAGATAATGCAGAGCACAGGGGAGGAACTCTGAATGGGAGATGCTGTCCACAATGAAATTTGGAAGCCACATTGGTGGACGAAAGTGACATCTTAGGTGGGAGCGGGGAGGTTCATTGACTGAAGTGAGATCCATGAGCTACAGGAGGAGAGGGATGGCAATAGAGAGGATGCTGTCACTCAAGATTTTGGCCGCTATGTGGCCCTGCTTGGCGTTTGTATTTCAGTTGTTGAGGTGTCATGTTGTGTTGGCAAAAAGACAACAAAGATGAAGACAGTGCCATATTGAATCTCACAGGAGAGGTCATCAGGGTTAATGGCTCGTAAACATTGTATTTGGGGAAGGGGGGGGGGTTGAAAGGGAAGAGATGGTGGTGTCACATGGAGGGGCAAAATCATAATACACTTCACACATTAGCTGGGGAGAGATGCCGTTGACAGTGCCTGGTGAAACTGTAGAAGCAGGTGGATATAGGTTGTTTGCTAATGACCACACTGGATTTACCCTATTCACTGAGACTGTTTTGCATTTGGTGTTTAATAGTATGTCTAATGTCTTCTGTCCATGGTTAAGGACTTTGTGAGGGTATGAGGATGGGGACTAGCAAGATGCATCAGCAGAGTCATCACAAAGCAGAACATAACTGCAAAGGGAGAATTCTTTGTGAATAAAGACTTGTGGTAACACATGCAGCTTTGGTGGAGAAGTAATGATGTATGAAATATGTTCACTTATTGATCAACTAGAGTGGGAAGCTTGTCATCATTTGGGAAGTGAGAGTGTTTGACGGACTTGACAGGAAGGATGAGCAGTTGACCATAGAGAAGGTAAGCAAGTGATGCTTCTAGGTCCTCTTTATGTGCAACATATATTCGCAGCTGCATATCCATGGTAGCACTTTCAACCAGGAACCACCACGGCATGTGAGTACTACCTTAAGTGTACAATGTCAGTGCTCCATGAGGCTGTTGCTATGCAGGTGGTAAGCAGTGCTGTGGACCTTGTCAACACCACACAGCTCGCATAGTTTTGCAAATAGAGAGGATTTGAATTAGCAGTCGTGATCCCTGGTTATGGAAGAGCAGCAACCAAAAAGAGAAATCTGGGAGATGATAAAGGCATGGGCAACTGAACCAGCCATAATATCAAATAGAGGGATACCTTTGACCCACCTCATGACTCAATTGATGATTGAGAGTAAATAAGGAAAGTCCTTGGAGGAAGGGAGTGGGCTGGTGATGTCAATATGTACACGACATGGGCATCCTTTGGGGATGCTAAATTGGCCTAGAGGGGGTAAGCGATACAGGCACCCACCCAATCGTGGCAATCATTCTTAATTCCCAGCCAGATAAACTGTTCGGTAATCAGTTTTGTAGTGGCCTCGATGGCCGGGTGAGTGAGATCATGCAGAGATGTAAATACAACTTGTCGGAGAGGGGACGCACAACTGGTCAGAGATAATGTTCACCCAGAATATGTAGTCAGTGAGAACATTGTCAAAACTGTAAATATAGTGTACATCCATAGAATACTGGCTATTATGCCCATCTGCACAGTAATTGGGGAGGAACACTTTTTCCAGGTTTGTGGATGGAATCTGCAAGTGGCCATTGGTCAGTAAAGATAGTAAACTCACACCCTTAGAAATCATTGTGGAAGTGTCTGACCAATTCATAGACCACAAGGAGTTCACGGTTGAACATTGATCACTTGTGCTGCGCAGACGAAAGTTTTTTGGAGAAAAATCTCAGAGACTTGGTGGTATCACCAATGTGTTGTTGTGGAACGGCACCTATTGATGTTTCACTCGCATCAGCAGTGACAGATGCAGGTGTCAAGTACTGCGTGTACCAGTGTGATGGCATGGGTGAGGCAGACTTGAGAGCCTTGAATGCTTAGCTCTTATCATCTGTCCATGCAACTTCCCTCATGCCAGAGTAATTTTTCTGATCAGAGCTGTGGTAAGTGGTAAGTGCTTCATGTTGACTTCTTCTCTGAAAAGGTTGTAATCTTACCCTCCCTCACATCACTGGATGATTTTCACTCTCCTTACAATTGACTCATTTCATAAGCTTCAAGAGGAGTAAGATTTACAAATAAACTTATTTACTTATCTTCTTTTCTTGCAGTTGGCTCCAGTTAATCACATCTAGGGGTTGATTCTTGAGGCTAAAATTTTTGACATCGTTGGTTCCAAATGACATGATAACGATGAAACTGCTACGTAATGTCTGTTTTTGTACCATTTTTTATTATATCACATTCTTCTATATCATATTGTCTGTACAATTTCTGCTTCAATAAAACCAAAAATTACATTGTTATTGCCAAAATTAAAAACTTATTTGATTCCATCAGAGGCATGCCCACTACTAATTCATTCCGCAGTACTAACAATATTCCAAAGAGTTTACAAACTTTCTTGACAAAAAAAGAATCTTCATCAAGTCATACCATTATTTTGTAAATGAATCCAAAAATAAATTTAAGAAATATTATTAGATTGTGCAATTAGTAGGAATTTTAAGTATGCCAGATATTTCACAATTTCAAATGTTTCTAAAAGAAAAGTAATTTTAACTATACATGCAGAGATAATACATGTCATTTGTAATAAAGTAATAAAATAATTTCTTTTTCTAGATTTTTGCCTGAAATATAATACATCATATACAAAATGATATGAAATTCTTTTAGTTAAACAGCTGAGATAATATTAGCCTATACAGATTCGAAAATATTTTTGGTATTGATTACTTCTATTGAAAAAAGGTAATGCTAGAGAAGGGTGTCTCTTGACAATATCCCCCTCACAAAATTTGGAAACATTGTGTTTACAATATTTTGTCACAGACTGTAAGATTTACCAAACGGTGTACAAAACGATGCCAAAAGATAGAATACACATGTATAGAAGTATCTGATACATAACATATTACAGAAAACATGAGAAAAATATCTACTATACAAGTCATAGTGTATACATACTTCAGGACGTGGCATTCAGATTTTCAGATCTGTGGAACATTTTGTCACAAGACAATTGATACAACGTCAAAACTACAAAACTGCAACACTAAACTATAGAAATAATTAAAGAGACAATGTAAATTCTTAGAATTACAAATTGTAAGTTTACATCCATAAAATCACACCTTCAAAATCTTCAAAAGAGAATAGAAAAAAAATTTAGTGCCTACGTGTATGACGAATGAGCCAACTCGAAAAACTCACGACAACGGGTACAAACCAGGAGGATATATTCACTCATGAGCAGGAACATGGTATAAAATCAATCACCCACATAAACCAGAGTATTTGAGGATATGTTGATTCATGAAAGAACAAAACAATGGAAAATTATTAGGGCCTAAGCTTACGATGTGGAGACCGACCCATGAATCAAAACCACACCAGGTGCAAACCACCAAAAAATGTTTCAACACAACAAAATGAATAAAGTTCATTATCACATCAATAAGTTCAATCAAATGCAAAGAGTAATTGTAAGAAGCATCTACCCTCAATCAATAGTTGTGTGCTCTCCTTGAGTATACACACACATAATCACGATGGCCTAGGGTACTCAAAACAGAGTTAAGCATGAGTTTGCCCACAACTCAAGTTCCAATCAGATACAATATTGCAGCACTCAGGATAAATACAGGTAAACAGAGTCATAAATACAGGTAAGCAGAGCTTCTGTAAGGTTTGGAAGGTAGGAGACGAGATACTGGCAGAAGTAAAGCTGTGAGTACCGGGCATGAGTCATGCTTCGGTAGCTCAGATGGTAGAGCACTTGCCCACGAAAGGCAAAGGTCCCGAGTTCGAGTCTCGGTCGGGCACACAGTTTTAATCTGCCAGGAAGTTTCAAAGTAGATATGAGTTTGCCAAACAGATAGCAGAACTCAGAGGTAGATGTAAATGAAAACTTCAAAAATTTCATGACATTGTTTAAATTTTGAAGAAACATTTCCTAAAGTGTTATGTCCATTATCAACAGCAGGAAAAAACAAGTGCGCCACAAAAGGCATCAAAACATCGTCTGAAACACTAAAGTACCCGAGCTCCATTAAACACAGCCAAACTAATAATGCTTTCTCACTCTTTTATAAAAGATATAAGAAAACTTATAGGAAAATATTGCTTGCAGCAAAAAGAGCCCATAACTCCAAACTGATGTTCTCTGCTGAAAACAAAAATAAGGCAGTATGGAAGATTGTAAAGCAGGAAACTGGTACCAGGAAAATGAATCTGTCAAACTTGAAAATCAAAGAGGAAGGGACTCTAATAAAAGACCCAATATGTTTGGCAAATTATATAAATGATTATTTTAGTGACATAGGTATAAAATTACAGGAAAGTTTTCTAACAGCCCCTAAGGTCAAAAAGCCAAATAATGATGTATCACACTCAATGGTGTTATTCCCTACAACACAAGAAGAAGTCTACAAAGCAGTCAGCAAACTGAAAAACAAAAACTCAGCTGGTCTGGATGAAGTCCCCATTTTCATAATTAAGGACTGTATCAAGAGCCTACTTCCACTTTTAGTTGATATTATAAATCAATCTTTCAACCAGGGCTCCTCTCCAGACTATTTAAAATATGCTAAATTACTACCTCTCTTCAAAAAAGGTGATGCAGGAAAAATTGAAAATTATAGGCCAATTTCTCTACTCTCATGCTTTGCAAAAATATTAGAAACTATTATGAAAGATAGGCTAATGAATTATTTAAATAAATACAACTTACTGTCTGTTGGCCAGTTTTTATTTATCTTACAGCTCGAAACATGTATTTAACATGCATGGGCAATGTTATAATAATTACATTTAGATTATTGATACACAATATAAATAGGTTACATGCTATTAAGTAAAAGATCACTTAAATATATTTAACATAGCATTCCTGAGGTCAAATCATGTCAGCACCATACTGTATGGGCACTTCAATATAAGCCATATTTTTAACTCATTTTTAAAAATTCTGCCAGAAAGCTGTTTCAGGTTGTTTGGCAGAGAATTATAAAATATTGCTCCCTTAATAAATGGGGTATTTGTTGTTAGATTCAATTGTCTGCTCACCATATGAAAGTCTGATTTGTGTCTTGTATTGTAATCATGGATTTCCATATTCCTGTTTGTCACTTTTTTGTCTTTTTTCACTAATAATATTGATTGAAACATATATACTGCATAGATAGTCATAATATTAAACTTAATAAACAGGTTTTTGCATGAAGTTCTGGGTCTTACTTTTGCCATAGTTCTTATTACTCTTTTCTGCAATACAAATACCCTTGTTGTATTGTATTGGCTACACCCACCCCACAATACAATTCCATAAGATAGATGGGGATACACCAACCCAAAATATGCTATTTTTATTGCTTCAATATCTAAATATTGAACTAATCTCCTTAGTAAATACAGACTAGATGTTATTTTACCACAGACATGCTCTATTTGCTGGTTCCACAAAAGTCTGTCATCTGTATATATCCCCAGAAATTTACATTCTGAACAGGTATTTTCCTGAATGTCCTCATTCACAACAGTATTTTTATTTGAGCCACTTGTCTTAAAATAAATTAAATTAGTTTTGTTAATATTGACCCTCAGGTTTTCTTTTTCAAAATGTGTTTGGGCTTTTTCAACTAAATTCTGTACCACTGAATTTAGGTCATCATTACTACATGCTCAGCAAACCCCAGAGGTGTCATCAGCATACATAGTAATACGATGACTGGTGTCTAATACTTTTGGGAAATCATTCACGTAGCAAATAAACAAGAAGGGGCCCAAGATAGAGTTTGGATTTAGATCAGGGAAAAGCACAGAATCAGCAACAGCACACCTCACAAAACACATTCTAGAAGCATTAGATAAAGGGAACTACACAACAAGTATATTTCTTGATCTAACTAAAGCGTTTGATACAGTAGACCACAACATATTGTTAAATCAGTTAGATGAACTGGGAATAAGGGGACTTGTGAAAAAGTGGTTCCAGTCATATCTAAAAAAATACAAGACAGATAACTGAAATCTCACATATTTCAAGTTGCTCAAACTATATTGTAAAGTATACTTCAGACCCAAATTATGTAAATATAGGTGTCCCACAGGGTAGTGTCCTTGGCCCAATACTATTCCTCATTTACATAAATGAGTTCCCACAGAGCATCAAGCATGGACAAACAATATTGTTTGCAGACGACTCAGATGTTCTAATCAGTGACAAATCACCAGATGCACTGAAAGAAAAAGCTGAACAAACACTAAACAGTGTATGTGAGTGGGCATCCAATAATAAACTAACACTAAATTAAAAAAAAAAAAAAAATGCTGTTAACTTCTATGCCTGCAAAAAACCACACTATAACAACTTTAAGTTAAACGATGAAACTATAGCATGTGTAGACTACACAAAATTTCTTGGTATGCATGTTGACAGTCAGTTAAAGTGGGAAGGACATATTAAAATACTTAGTAACAGAATTGCTACTGCATGCTATGCTCTTAGAATTCTGACTGCAGTGTGTGATACTACATGTGTCAGATCTGTATATTTTTCTTATATCCACTCTGTTATTACCTATGGAATAATATTTTGGGGAGTCAACTGTAAAAATATTCAAATAGTTTTCAAATTACAGAAAAGAGCAATTCGTACAATAACCAAGAGTGGCAGTAGGGCTCACTGCCTTGAACATTTCCAAAAGCTGGAAATCCTAGATGTCCCCTGTGAATACATTTTTCAAAGTATTATGTATGTAAAAAACAATATTGCCTGCTATGTTAAAAATTCTTTAGTACACAGCTATGAAACTAGAAACCAATACAATCTGCATCTAGAGAGGAAAAATAAAGTTAAAACTCAGCAGAGCTTGTTGTACAATGCCATTAAATTATATAATAAATTACCCCAAAATATAAAAGATATTGACACAATTGAAAAGTTCAAAACAAAACTAAAAACATTTTTATTAAATAAAAGTTATTACACAGTAATGGACTATCTGAATTAAAACACGTAGTGTAATTAAAGTAGCCTGCATTGTAACATACAAGGAAAAAAATTATAATATGAAATCCAGAATTGTTCAGTACTATAAGAAAATTACATAAGGATATAAAACTAATGTAAGATACCTTTAAAATGTATGTAAATATTAATTTTATGTGTATAAATTGTAGGTATATTGTATTGTATATGATTTTGCTGACGAAATCCACACAATGTAAATTGTTACATGGATTAATAAAGAAATCAATCAATCAAAAAAAGCTGTCTGAATACCGTTTACTAATCATAAGCATATATCATGTCCCGGAATATTGGGCTACTAGGGCATTTCTAGAGAAATTTGAAACTCTGCTAAGTAGGTTGCAGGTAGGGAAACCATATAAAAAGATTGTAATTTGTTCTGATTTTAATATAGATATAAGAGACGAAAACAGATTTGTTACCACCCTGAAGGATTTGTTGGCTACAAATGGCTTAACACTAAATTTTACTGAGTACACCAAGTAACAGCCACTTCTGCCACAAGCATTGATAATATAGTGAGGAGCAAAAATTATGGGAATACAGAAAAACATGTATTAGACTTATGAATATCTGATCACTCAGTACTTTTTATGTCATTGCCATACATAGACAAAACATATAGGCCCACAGTGAAATTGGTCAGAAATTTCAGCCAGCCAAATATAAACACATTTATCTTGAAATTAAAGGAAACCCACTGGACCTCCAGCAACCAGTGTTCAGTAAACAATAATTACAACACTTTCATATCTGAATTCAAGAACATTTTCAATGAATGATTTCCTCTCATATCAACACATGATAAATTCAATAAAAGTAAGACATGGATTACGGAAGGTATCAGGATCTCTAGTATTAGAAAGAGGGAAATGCATAAGGAAGCAAAAACCAACCATGATGCTGAATTTATTAGGTACAAAATCAAATACAAAAAAATATTTGATCAGGTAGTTAAACAAGCAAAATAATTGGCAAATAGTAAATACTTAGCTAATGCCTCAAATAAATCAAAAGCAGTACGGCAGGTTATCAAGAAAGAAACAGGTACTGAAGAAACAAAACATTTTAATTACAAACTAGAAATTGGTGGGAATACTGTTACTAACATTCGACACATCTGTGAAGAATTTAATAAGTACTTCATAACCACAAACAAAATTCATAACTTCTTACTTCCACAAATAAGACCTGATGCAGTACTGCAGGAATCAAGAGAGTTTATATTTACTGCAGTATCATGTCATGAAGTAGCTATCATACAATCCCTAAAAAATCTTAAATCTGTGGGTTGGGATGAAATTCCAACCAATATCATAAAGGCAGGAAGTGACAGCCTTGCACCTCAACTCGTAAAATAATAAACCAATCATTTGATGAGGGCTGCTTTCCAGAAAGACTGAAATATGCAGAAGTCTGTCCAATCTACAAAAAGGGAAAACAAGATGATTTAGTAAATTTCCACCCAGTGTCTATACTCCCAGTTTTCTCTAAAATAGTTGGACGAATAGTATGTAATCAATTAGAAAAGTACAATAAGGAAGGTAATATTATGAATAAAATGTTCGTGGGTTTCCAACTGGTTAAAACTACACGAGCTTTCAGCCAAGCACTCCTTGGCCATTGTCAAGTGTTATGACTGCCAGTGGGCTGTTGGTGTGCCCTTATATACACTAGCTGCCAGCTGTGACATCACTGGTGCCCGTGACATTGCCGTATATGGGCATGTATTGAGTCGGCGTTCGATGTGCCCTCTTCAACTGCGCGATTGCTGGATCCCACGCAATGCTGAGCTGTAAGCCACCGACTCTATTCAGGGTATTTGTGGTAATTTTTATTTTAATAGCTTCCTGTATTAAACTGTCCCAGAAGCTGTTAGTGCAAGCCACGGCAGGGGTATCGTCAAATTTTATGTGGTGACCATTTTCTAACGCATGCTCAGCTAACGCAGATTTCTCTGGATAGTGTAGGCGATAATACCTCTCATGTTCTTTCCTGCGTTGTTCCACAGTGCGCACTGTTTGTCCGATGTACTTCTGGCCACACTCACAAGGTATTTGGTAAACTCCAGGTGTTCTGAGTCCTACAGTGTCTTTAACTGGTCTCAGTAATTGACGGATTTTCATTGGAGGCCTGAAGATCGATTTGATCTTGTGTCTTTTAAACAGGCGGCTTATCTTGCCCGACAGAGCCACAGAATGGCAGCAAAGCAAGTTTCTTTTCCTGCTCTTTGTCGCTGGTCTTATTCTGATATTTCCCAGAAATCACTTCTTTCACTTGATGGGTGCTGTAGCCGTTATTCCTGAAAACCTTGCGTAGGTGGCTCAGTTCATGGGGCTGGTTGTCATCGTCTGATATTATTTTTGCGTGATGCACCAATGTTTGCAATACTGTGCGCTTCTGTGCTGGATGATGATGGCTGGTAGCGTGCAGGTACAGGTCTGTGTGGGTGGGTTTTCTGTAAACGCTGTGGCCAAGGCACCCATTTCGTTTATGGTGGACAAGGATATTACTGTTGATGCCATTGAGGCGTTCCAAAAACTCGTCTAATTTCTCGTGTCCGTGTGGCCAAATGATGAACGTGTCGTCAATGTATCGAAAGAAACACTTAGGCTTCAATGGCACAGTATCTATGGCAAGAGGTTTGCAAGAGCTGGAGCCAATGGGCTACCCATTGCTACGCCGTCTGTCTGATCGTAATACTGGCCTTTGTACACAAAGTAGGATGACGTAAGAGTGTGCTTAAATAGCTCAACCACGTCACTTACAAAGTACTGGGAAATTAGATCCAGAGAATCTTTGATAGGCACATTTGAAAACAGCGCCACTACATCAAAACTGACCATAATATCATCCTCACTAATGCGTAGATGGTTGATTCTGCTGATAAATTCTGCTGAGTTTTTTATATGATGTTCGCAGTGTCCCACATGTGGAGCAAGGAGCTTGGCCAAGTACTTCGCCAGCTTGTATGTTGGAGAACCTATTGTGGACACAATAAGACGAAATGGCATCTCGTTCTTGTGTATCTTCGGTAAACCATAAGCAGTAGGTGGTCTAGGCACCTGTGGGAGAAGATTCTTAACCACACTGTCTTCCACTGAAGATTGCTTAAGAAGTTCTGATGTTTTTCTTACTATTATTCTCAATAACCAATATGGGTTTAGGAAGGGACGAAACACTTTACAAGCTGTAAATGAACTAATCTATAAAGTAAGTAAATGACTTGACAACAAACAAAGTGTATTTGGTATTTTCTGTGACCTCTCAAAGGCGTTTGACACAGTAAACCATAAGCTACTGCTCCAAAAATTGGGTACCTACGGCTTCCATGGAAAATCTATAAGATGGTTTTCATCTTATCTCAAAAACAGATACCAAAGGGTGGTGATACATCAAAAGGGAGAGAAAACTTGCTCTAGCTGGAATGAAATTCAAGCAGGCGTGCCCCAGGGCTCGATATTAGGACCACTCCTGTTCTTATATTACATAAATGACATGCCTAGCAAAGTAAATACAGATACAATACTTACACAGATGACTCAACTGCTGTAGTCTGCTGCAAAAACACTGATGAATTAGTAAGGACCAAGAAACAAACTCTAGAAGAACGTGAACAATGGATAAAAGATAATGCTATGAAATTAAATCTTGAAAAACCCAAATCATACACTTCAGGACCAAACAAACTACTGAATGTTTATCAAAAATAGAATATTCAGGTAAAGAACTGACCACAGTTGATTCTGTAAAATTTCTTGGGATAACTTTCAATAAAAACTTATAATGGACCGACCATGTGGACAGTTTACTGAAGAGATTAAATAGTTCAGTTTATGCAATGAGGGTACTACACAAAGTAACAAATTTAGCGGTGAAGAAAACTGTACACCATGCATATTTCATAACACCTCCTTAGAATCTTCAAAAAAAAAAAAAAAAAAAAAAAAAAAAATTCCATCTTCATATATGAAATACTTCTCTTTGAACAGAAAAACTCACATCTGTTTGAAGGAAATACATTCACACATGCCTATGAAACTAGACATAAATTGAAATACATGCTACCTTGTCACTGAATCACAGTATGTGAAAATACTCCATATTACATGGCTCTGAAGATAAGAAATAGATAAGGTCAATATTTGGGGAATCCACATTGGATACCATTGGCACATACCTAAAAAGCAAATGTTATTATAGTCTAGAAGAATTTCTAAATGAATAAAAAGCAATGTTATAGTTTAGAAGAATTTATAAATAGAAATAGGGAGTAACGATGCAAGTACAAATGGTATACTTTCGAAGCCATATAGATACAAAGTATACACGTTCACTGTATATTCATGTTTACATATAGCATTAAAGTTTGAATGGCGGTTTGTATCCCGTTCAGTACACCCATACTTCATATAGGTGTGTGAAGGTTATGGTAATGATTCGATGAGTTACGAAAAGATTTAAAATATAATGTTGTATTTTTATTATAATAAGCAATGTATGTATTACGTATTTCCTGTAGTATATAAAATACTGTAACAACTTGGGTTAAAGACTGATGAGTCACCAATGTTCTCAATCGAATGATTGTTTAAAAACATGTTATGTGACAATAAAGTATCTTATCTTATCTTAACCTAACCTACCCACATAAAGCCCTAGAAGACTCATTTATAACTGAAAAAAATATACTGATTTCAAGTTACATAATGTATTGGGAAGTTAATCCCCCATCTTGAAAAAACATACATTTATGTGAAATAACACTGTCTGTGGCAGTCTTGGCTAACAATTTACAAATCTCAGTCACAACACTGATGAAGGTGGCAGATGCTAGAGTACATTACCCAGCATCTATGGTCTCTTGCAAGTCAACTGGTACAGCCAGACAGTAGTTTTGGGAGTGGATCTGCCCACATCTTCCAGTTTCCTCTCTAGAGTTCTCATAACACACTCTGATTAGGTTATATTAGATTGGATTAGTACTTGTTCCATAGATCATAAGTATGACACTTCTTAATGATCTGGAATGTGTCAGGTTAATAAAAGGTGACTACACAAGATATTACATTACACAAAATATTACATGACACTTAATTTTTTTGAGTAAGTAACTTCCCATCTAGCATTTACATCAAATCCTGAAACATTGTTTTGTGTACTAAATATGCTGTTCAATGCCTTCTTCTTATTACATGGCATACGCTCACCCTATATATATTCCAAAAGCAATTATGTAGGATTTTCACTAGATAAGATTAAAAAGTGTTCACATATGAAACATTAATAAACAGAGTTAAATACAATGGAAAAAATGAACTAACAAGGAGGTACACCCAGATACACTAAGAAACTATTCCTAATTTTACAGTATAAATTATAAACATTGTCCCTTTTCAGAATTGCAAAAGGATCTACTTATTTAGTCTCTTGGCATATATGTATCAAATTCTAAAGAACAAATCTATAACAAAACATAATTATAAAGTATATCATAGATTTTAACACAGTCAACATATAAGACAAAACTTGAGAAATCACATCATCTCTCATACCAAATTAATGAAAAACAAAACACAATTATATAGTCTTGTGAATCTGCAAATAGATTTAAACTCAGTCAATGGATAAGATAGAATTTTAGAAATTACATGATCTTACATACTACATTCATGACAAACAAAGCACAATTATGTAGTCTTATAAATCTACAAACATAGTGAATATTTTCTTTTAGATTAGGGATCATTAAGCATCTATGTTCATAGGTCTTGCCTGCTATATTAAAACTTAACATTTCTCAACATTTTACATACTTGCTTTGCTTACCAGTAATTCCTCTTATCTTTACCCCTACAATAGGCATTTCCACAAAATTTTTACTATGCTTAATCTTGTCTCTAAATTGTTCAGATATACCGCAAATTGGGCTACCTGTATCGATCAAATAGTTCCCCTCCCACTGATCAATCTTAATGTAAGGACACCCAAAATCTGAATCATCGTCTCTGCTATTAGACACTCCATTTAAAAGATCATTTTCTATTTCATCAAATGCTACATTTACACTGTCTTTACAGGGTTTTATCAACTTTACTGGTATCATAGGACTACTTTGGTTACTCAAGTTGTCAGGTATAGCTTGAATATAATGAATGGATTCCATAGCACAGCTAACATGACTTATTACAGAAGGAACACAAAATATATTGCTGTCAAAATTACACTTCATACTTAGATCTTCTTTCACTTCATTCCACCAATTTGGATACAAAGTTTGGCTAACCATAGCTAACTTATTCCAGAATGCACATTTATCTATGTTATCATCAATCTGGTCCCAAATAAACTTCAAAAAGTTTTCACATTTATTCCCTAGGCTTACATATAATTCACCTTTACTGTTTGGATCATTACCCTGCAAGACTTTAATGAGAAACTGCTTTGACTGGACTGGTATTCTATGACTTACATTTACATCATCACATATGCCACTTATCTTGCTTGTATTCACAAATAACCCTGAAGCTTCACTATTCTTAAACACCGAAAATAACTAATACTCATCATCACTATCATCACCATCATATTCTTCCAAAATTACTTCATCAACAACATCATTAACAACACAAGCCTCATCTCCATACACAATTCCATTCATTTACAATAAGCTGCCAGTCTCAGACTTACCAACCTTAGTTATTTCACAGCTCACATTCATATCTACTTCAAAAATAACACCTAGTTCAGATCCAATACAGTCATCATCTGTTTCACATACATCAATAACACTGTTTTTGACCAATAGAAGAAATCATTAGTACAAACCACGTCAAAATTCTCATTACTCTCACATTCTGGTTTGTGATTAGCACCTACATCACTATAATTAAACATAGTATCCCAAAACTTTTGAACAAAACATAAATGAGAAATCTGATATTCCTTCTATTCAACTTCAGATACCTGTGCCATATAATTAACACTGTTACTATTGTCTAATTGCAAGTGTTAATTGGGGGTTCTGTGCTTGTTGTGTTTCCGTGTCCCAAAACTGTGGACCTTAATTGAGGCGAACTGCCATTTCCCAAGTAGTTATCTCTATGATTGTTTCTTCTATTAAATTGCTCATGGTTATTCCCATTATTCCTATTCTGCTGATGTTCAAAATTTCTGTCTCTATTACCATTTTTGACTCTGATAGAAGTTACCACTATCTCTGTTTCTGTAGTTATTACTATTGTGATACCTAGCATTTCAATTATTAAGGTACATACTTCTTTCTGCTGCCCTATCCAGCCTGTCAACATATTGTAAAAACTGCTCACGGCAACTGTCATGTCCGTGTACTAAATCCCACTGCAACCTTTCTGGTAATCTCCTTTTTAGTGCATCAGTCAATGTCATTTCATCAAATAATTTGTCAAGGTGTGTTAATTTCTTAAGTTGATTCTCACAAAATTCTTTCAGAGGACTGTCCCTATTCCTATAATTAGAACCATATAAAAATTCACTTTTGATTATCTCTTGTGCAGCTTTTGATGAAAATTTATTTAAAAAACTTTTCTTGAAATTCTGATATGTTTCCCACTGACTTCAATTTAAAGTTACCCACAACAGAGCTTTGCCTTCAAGACATCTTTTAACAAATTTTGATTTTTTGACTGTCACTCATGCCTGACACAGAACTGTCTCTACAGTGGTGCATAAAATCCACTGGATGTAAATTGTCTGATGGAAAACTTTTGATTGGAATGTTGGACCACACAATTTTCCTGAACTGCTGAAATCTTTTGATCTAAAACATTTACATTAGTTTGCATACTATTTTCAACATTTAAAATTTTTTGATCTAAACTACTAAAGTTCTGTTCCATTTTTCCCACTACGGCCTTATGTTCAACTCTGCTGTCATTAAGATTCTTCATCTGTCTAGCAGAGTTGTCAATTAACTAATTTTCCAAAACAATAAATTTATTTTCTAAGACATCAGGTTTTTCATTCACACCTTTTAATTCCTCTGACAACAGAGTCTCTGATTCCTCGACTTGCGCCATAGGGTGGTGGGGTTTTGGGTTCCGCTGGATAGGTCTGGTGTCCACTACACACACAGGCGGCTACACGGGTAGCAGGGGTTGTGTGGCGTGGACTGGGCGGTGTTTTAGGTTAGATGGCCTTGGTCAAGTATAGAAAGGACAACAGCCTCAAAGGGTGCGGGGCAAAGTCAGAATGTGCGGGGACCAAGCAGCAATCGGTATTGTACACTACTGGCCATTAAAATTGCTACACCAAGAAGAAATGCAGGTGACAAACGGGTATTCATTAATATATTATACTAGAACTCGCATGTGATTACATTTTCACGCAATTTGGGGGCATAGATCCTGAGAAATCAGTACCCAGAACAACCACCTCTGGCCGTAATAACGGCCTTGATACGCCTGGGGATGGAGTCAAACAGAGCTTGGATGGCGTGTACAAGTATAGCTGCCCATGCAGCTTCAACATGATACCACAGTTCATCAAGAGTAGTGACTGGCGCATTGTGATGAGCCAGTTGCTCAGCCACCATTGACCAGATGTTTTCAATTGGTGAGAGATCTGGAGAATGTGCTGGCCAGGGCAGCAGTCAAACTTTTTCTGTATCCAGAAAGGCCTGCACAGGACCTGCAACATGCAGTCGTGCATTATCCTACTGAAATGTAGGATTTCAAAGGGATCGAATGAAGGGTATAGGCATGGGTAGTAACATCTGAAATGTAACGTCCACTGTTCAAAGTGCCGTCAATGCGAACAAGAGGTGACCGAGACGTGTAACCAATGGCACCCCTTACCATCACTCCAGGTAATATGCCAGTATGGCAATGATGAATACATGCTTCCAATGTGCGTTCACCGCAATGTCACCAAACATGGATGCAACCATCATGATGCTGTAAACAGGACCTGGATTCATCCGAAAAAATGACGTTTAGCCATTTGTGCACCCAGGTTCGTCGTTGAGTACACCATCACAGGCGCTCCTGTTTGTGATGCAGCGTCAAGTGTAACCGTAGCCATGGTCTCCAAGCTGATAGTCCATGTTGCTGCAAACATCATCGAACTGTTCATGCAAGTGGTTGTTGCCTTGCCAATGTCCCCATCTTTTGACTCAGTGATCGAGACGTGGCTGCACGATCCGTTACAGCCATGCGGATAAGGTGCCTGTCATCTCGACTGCTAGTGATACAAAGCCCAATGGCGTTCCGTATTACCCTGCTGAACCCACCGATACCATGTTCTGCTAACAGTCACTAACAGTCATTGGATCTCGACCAACGCGAGCAGCAATGTTGCAATACGATAAACCACTATCGCGATAGGCTACAATTCGACCTTTATCACAGTCAGAAACGTGATGGTACGCATTTCTCCTCCTTACACGAGGCATCACAACAACTTTTCACCAGGCAATGCTGGTCAACTGCTGTTTGTGTATGAGAAATCGGTTGGAAACTTTCCTCATGTCAGCACGTTGTAGGTGTCGCCACCGGTGCCAACCTTGTGTGAATGCTCTGAAAAGCTAATCATTTGCGTATCACAGCAACTTCTTCCTGTTGGTTAAATTTCACATCTGTAGCTCGTCATCTTCACGGTGTTGCAATTTTAATGTCCAGTTGTGTAACTGTAAACTGTCGAAGCATTTGTAAAGTACTGGAATTTCAAGCACTGATGGAAAGCACCGAAGCTGAAATCATTATAGGTACGGAAAGCTGGCTGAAGCCAGAGATAAATTCTGCCGAAATTTTTACAAAGGCACAGACGGTGTTTAGAAAGGATAGATTGCATGCAACTGGTGGTGGTGTGTTTGTCGCTGTTAGTAGTAGTTTATCCTGTAGTGAAATAGAAGTGGATAGTTCCTGTGAATTATTATGGGTGGAGGTTGTACGCAAAACCAATCTAGCTTAATAATTGGCTCCTTTTACTGACCTCCTGACTCAGCAGCTTTAGTGGCAGAACAACTGAGAGAAAATCTTTAATACATTTCACATAAATTTCCTCAGCATGTTATAGTTATAGATGGAGATTTCAAATTACTAGATGTAGACTGGGACACTCAGATGTTTAGGATGGGTGGTAGGGATAGAGCATCAAGTGACATTATACTGAGTGCACTGTCCAAAAATTACCTCGAGCAATTAAACAGAGAACAGATTCATGGAGATAACATCTTGGACCTACTGATAACAAACAGACCCGAACTTTTCGACTCTGTAAGTGCAGAACAGGGAATCAGTGATCATAAGGCCATTGCATCATCCCGGAATATGGAAGTAAATAGGAGGCAGATTTCAGACTACCTAACAGATCAAAACGAAAATTTCTGTTCCGACACTGACAATGTTGAGTGTTTATGGAAAAAGTTCAAGGCAACCATAAAATGTGTTTTAGACAGGTACGTGTTGAGTAAAATTGTGAGGGACAGGAAAAACCCACCGTGGTTCAACAACAAAGTTAGGAAACTACTGCAAAAGCAAAGAGAGCTTCACTGCAAATTTAAATGCAGCCATAACCTCTCAGACAAACAGAAGCTAAACGATGTCAAAGTTAGTGTAAGGAGGGGTATGCATGAAGCGTTCAGTGAATTTGAAAGTAAAATTCTATGTACTGACTTGACAGAAAATCCTAGGAAGTTCTGGTCTTATGTTAAATCAGTAAGTGGATCGAAACAGCATATCCACACACTCCGAGATGATAATGGCATTGAAACAGAGAATGACACGCATAAAGCTGAAATACTAAATACCTTTTTCCAAAGCTGTTTCACAGAGGAAGACCGCACTGCAGTTCCTTCTCTAATGAGAAAATGGCTGACATCAAAATAAGTGTCCAAGGAATAGAAAAGCAACTGAAATCACTCAACAGAGGAAAGTCCACTGGACCTGATGGGAAACCAATTCGATTCTACACAGAGTATGCGAAAGAACTTTCCCCCCTTCTAACAGCCATGTACCGCAAGTCTCTAGAGGAACAGAAGGTTCCAAATGATCGGAAAAGAGCACAGGTAGTTCCAGTTTTCAAGAAGGGTCATTGAGCAGATGCGCAAAACTATAGGCCTGTATCTCTGACCTCGACCTGTTGTAGAATTTTAGAACATGTTTTTTGCTTGCGTATCATGTCATTTCTGGAAACCCAGAATCTACTCTGTAGGAACCAATATGGATTCCGGAAACAGCGATCGTGCGAGACCCAACTCACTTTATTTGTTCATGAGACCCAGAAAATACTAGGTACAGGCTCCCAGGTAGATGCCATTTTCCTTGACTTCCAGAAGGTGTTTGATACCGTTCCACACTGTTGCCTGATAAAAAAAGTAAGAGCCTACGGAATATCAGACCAGCTGTGTGGCTGGATTGAATTGTTTTTAGCAAACAGAACACAGCATGTTGTTCTCAATGGAGAGACATCTACAGACATTAAAGTAACCTCTGGCATGCCACAGGGGAGTGTTATGGGAGCATTGCTTTTCACAATATATATAAATGACCTAGTAGATAGTGTCGGAAGTTCCATGTGGCTTTTTGTGGATGATGCTGTAGTATACAGAGAAGTTCCAGCATTAGAAAATTGCAGTGAAATGCAGGAAGATCTGCAGCAGATAGGCAGTTGGTGCAGGGAGTGGCAACTGATCCTTAACATAGACAAATGTAATTTATTGCAAATACATAGAAAGAGGGGTCCTTTATTGTATGCTTATATGATAGTGGAACAAACACTGGTAGCAGTTACTTTTGTAAAATATCTGAGAGTATGCATACAGAACGATTTGAAATGGAATGATCATATAAAATTAATTGTTGGTAAGGCGGGTGTCAGGTTGAAGTTCATTGGGAGAGTCCTTAGAAAATGTAGTCAATCAATAAAGGAGGTGGCTTACAAAACACTCGTTTGACCTATGCTTGAATATTGCTTATCAGTGTGGGATCTGTACCAGGTCGGGTTGACAGAGGAGATAGAGAAGATCCAAAGAAGAGTGGCGTGTTTCATCACAGGGTTATTTGGTAAGCGTGATAGCATTACGGAGATGTTTAGCAAACTCAAGTGGCAGACTCTCCAAGAGAAGCGCTCTGCATGACGGTGTAGCTTGCTGTCCAGGTCTTGAGAGGGTGCATTTCTGGATGAGGTATCGAATATATTGCTTCCCCCTACTTATACCTCCCGAGGAGATCACAAATGTAAAATTAGAGACATTTGAGCGTGCACGGAGGCTTTCCGGCAGTTGTTCTTCCCGTGAAACATACACGACTGGAACAGGAAAGGGAGGTAATGACAGTGGCACGTAAAGTGCCCTCCACCACACGCTATTGGGTGACTTGCAGAGTATAAATGTAGATGTAGATGTAGATGTAGATTTGTTAGCTCTGAAGCCTGATTACTAAGTTGGTCTATTTGGTATTATACCTTGTCCATTTTACATTTGCTTTCAGTTCTTATTTCTGTTAACTGATCACTGACTGCACTAAATTTGCTATTGTTATCTGTCTTTATTTTGTCTAGTTTTTCCAAAATGAACTGAAAAATATCAGTTTTTACTGTTTCTTTGCTGACTATGGTTCCACTCAGTTCATACATGTCCTGCCTGGGTCCTACAGCTTTCACTTCTACATCACTATTACCCTTGTCTCTATTCGTTTTGTTAACAATCACATGAGTCAATAAATAAATTAATTTCACAAATAGTTTGTCCTTATCTTTCTTTTTCTGATGTCCCTCATCATAGTCATAAAGTCCTTTCGATTAATCCGGTCCATCATTGTTGGTAGTATCTCGACTTTGTTGGGCGATCATCAGTCTTCTTTCTTCGAGTTATCAGAAAACTGTTTGTATATAAACTGCAAATGACACAAATCACTGTCCCATCTTCTGCAATAGACGAAACTTCATTATCACTCAATTGATCCTGGACGATGCCGCCAATTGTAATCTTACCCTCCCTCACATCACCAGTTGATTTTCACTCTCTTTATAACTACTCATTTCATAAGCTTAGGGGGGAATAAGGTTTACAAATAAAATTTTTTACTTACCTTCTTTTCTCATTATTGGCTACAGTTAAGGGTTGATTTTTGAGGCTGAAATTTTTGACATTGTAGGTTCCAAATGACATGATAATGATGAAGTATACCTGCTGCGTAATTTGTGTTTTTGTATTTTTTTTATTATGTCACATTCTTCTATATCACACTGTCTTTACAATTTCCACTTTCATAAAACCAAAAATTACATTGTTATTGCCAAAATTAAAAACACGTCTGATTCCACCAGAGGCATGCCCACTACTAACTCATTCTGCGATACTAACAATATTCCAAAGAGTTTACAAACTTTCTTGATAAAAGGAGAATCTTCACCAAGTCATATCATTATTTTGTAAATTAATCCAGAAATAAATTCTATACATAGCATTAGATTGTGCAATTAATAATAGAAATGTTAAGTATGCCAGATGTTTCATTATTTCAAATGTTTCTAAAAGAAGAGTAGTTTTAACTGTACATGCAGAGCTAATATATATCATTTGTAGTAAAGTAATAAAATAAGTTCTTTTTCTAGATTTTAGCCTGAAATACAATACATTGTATACAAAATCATATGAAATACTTTTAGTTAAGCAACTGAGATAATATTAACCTACACAATATTTGAAAATATTTTTGGTATCGATTACTTCTGTTGAATAAAGGTAATGTTAGAGGAGGGTGTCCCTTTACAAGGTCCATTAAAAAATTCAAGTCCTCATTGCACTCGGATGTGGAGATTAGGTTGTAGCTCGGAAGGAGAATGGAAACTTGCAACTTCTGCATATTATAACTTTTAATTAACACAATATTGGGAGAGTGCAAGTACATATGACTTTATCACACCAGCTCAGAAGACCAACAGTGACTGAGATCAGTGAAAGAAACAGCTGAGGTACACACAAAAAAACTGATATACAGCTTCCAGTTTTCTGTCAGCTTACTCTGATATAATCATACATCCCTACAATATTTCTGCCACGTGGGGATGGTGCAAATAAGAATCATTACAAATATTTATTTATATGTGTAGGTCATTTAAAGAACCTACATAAAGCAAATAGGAGATTGAACAGTAAAGAATCAATAAACCACTGTCAAGTCTAGGCTGCATATTTTGAAGCTATGTGGGGCAAAACACTACTTAAAAAGTCCAAAAGGTGTAGTTAGAGCAGTTTTGGTGATGTCGTCCTTGAATGTGAGAATTTCATGGTAAACTTTGTGGCAACCAAGTACACTGAACACTTGCACACCACTGAGAATTTGGGCAAAATCCTAAACATGTAGGATCAGATAATTGCCCTGTATTCCCCACACAGACAAAGTGAACTGTCTTTCTTCTGAACGAGGTGCATGGGCAAAGACCAACTGCTATCCAATGGGCTATAATGCCCATGTCAAATAGCTCATTGTCAGCTGTTTTAGTGTGGCACAGTTTTCTGGGACTGAGGCAGCGGGCATTGTCTCTTATGGGTGGTCCCTCCATGTTGTTGTTGTTGTTGTTGTTGTTGTTGTGATCTTCAGTCCAGAGACTGGTTTGATGCAGCTCTCCATGCTACTCTATCCTGTGCAAGCTTCTTCATCTCCCAGTACTTACTGCAAGCTACATCCTTCTGAATCTGTTTAGTGTATTCATCTCTTGGTCTCCCTCTATGATTTTTACCCTCCACGCTGCCCTCCAATACTAAATTGGTGATCCCTTGATGCCTCAGAATATGCCCTACCAACTGATCCCATCTTCTAATCAAGATGCACCACAAATTTATCTTCTCTCCAATTCTATTCAATACCTTCTCATTAGTTATGTGATCTACTCATCTAATCTTCAGCATTTTTCTGTAGCACCACATTTTGAAAGCTTCTATTCTCTTCTTGTCTAAACTATTTATCGTCCACGTTTCACTTCCATACATGGCCACACTCCATACAAATACTTTCAGAAACGACTTCCTGACACTTAAATCCATTCACAGTAAATGATAACAGCCAAACAGTTGCAGGATAAAGATTTATTAAAATTCTTGACCACGGTTTTGGTATATCTAAATATACCTTCATCAAAAGTAAAATACACCTGAACAGGAAGACACCTTCACTGGGAAAAACTTTACATCGGAACTGAGAAAGAAAAAACACTATAGCTTAAGTAACTGTAAAATTACCAGAGTATTATAAGCACAAAAACTTGTAGTCACTTACTAAAATCCCATCCTGCACTGGAGATACATAAAACAATTGTGCCAAAGGTGTTGTCAGTAGGTAAAACATCATCTCCATTTATACAACATAATTATGAACAGAGGGTTGATGTGAACACAGCATAGCATCTTTATCTCACCTCTGAACTAGTGTGAAGAGGATATGAAATCTCTAGGGCAGGCAGTTCCACCAAGAGAGGGCACTTGTGGTATGCGCATGACACTCGCGCACATTAAAAGTCATGGATGCATACACATACACATCAAAATTATTAAAAGTTGTGCTAATTCAAACCTTCTGTCTTAATAAATAAAACATATCAGAACAATTTAAAAACATCTACGTAGAATAGAAAATATGAAACCAATTTTTCCTGTGTCCTTGTGTCAAGCAGATGAAGCTTGCATTACGGGAAACATCTAATGAGGGAGGGCACTAGTATTATGCGTGAGAATCTTGCATAACTTAAAAGGTAAAATACATACTAGCAAAAACAACCAAATTGTTAAAGTAAACTGAAACCATCTATCGTTGTGAATAAAAAACATAACAGAGTCATTTAACCACACATACGCATCAAAAGTCACAAACAGCAAACATCTAAAATATGTAAAATCCCAACAAGACAGGAAAAGCGCATCTCACCAGCATCAACAGGTAAGAAAACTAACTTCTAGTCAGCCAGACTATATTACATTAGAGCAAGGAGGGGTTTGAAACTGTATAAAAAATTTTTGCTTCTAAGCTGCACCTATTCATTAAGAATAAAACCATCTTTTTGAGACAGATGCTTGAAAATCTCTAATTCTTTGAGCCGGTTCAGTTTGTAACCCTTACTCACTTTGTGAAGCAATTCTACATCATCCAGTTTATGTGGTGTATGCTGTAAGAGCCATAGATGTTCAGCAAATGTGGAATTATATACGTTTTCCCCATTTTTACCTAGCATGTGTTCTTTATACCTTACTTTAATACGTCTACCTGTCTGTCCAATGTAATGTATTCTTCTTGAAGTCCGAGGGTATTTCACCTGTCTCATACATCTTGCTCACCAGACGGTAGAGTTTTTTCAGGCCTGGCTCTCCCAAAGCTGTCAATAGTTCTAATGTAATGTTGTCTACTCCCGGGGCCTTGTTTTGACTTAGGTCTTTCTTTCTTCGTCGTCCCAGAGTTGGCATTGGCTAAGATTGGTCTGCTGTCTTCTGACAAGGGTGTCATCAAATATCAGCCACTTTTCTTGACAATAGCACACCACATGTCCCGGTCGTCCACAGTGGAAACATACTGGTTGGTTATCCTGGGTCCTCCAGACGTCAGTCTTCCTTGGTGCCCAAATAGGTTCCTCATGCAACTTTGTAGGAATGTAAGGCTGCATGGGTCTCAACTTTTTACTGTTTTAAAGGGAAATAGACGAGAGATTGGGTTCAATGTCTGTTCCACTTCCTCCCTTATGACCTCTTGAAGTGTCTCAGTTTTTTTCTCGCCGTGCAATCCAAGTACCTTCTGAACTTCCTCTCTCACTATCTGACAAAGAACACTTGTGAAATCAGTTGCTTTTCCATCACAGAAATTGATACGACATTTAGAAGCTGTTCAAACCCCTTGCATGTAATTCTTTTTTGATGCATTGTCTCAAAATACTGGCACCATTTTATGAAGTCATCTGCTGTTGAAACCTCCTTTAGGAGTAGGGCTTGATACATGTCCTCAGTAACACCCACCATGAGATGTGCAACCTTATCTTCTTTCTTCATTCTAGTATCCACTATTTTACACACTCCAAGACATCTTGAATGTAGGATGCTGTAGTTTCTGCTGGATGCTGTGGCCTGCACTTTAATTTATCTTCAGCCTTGCACTTCTGTCATTGTGTGCCGCCGAAATACTTGCGCAGTTCTGCCTGGAATACTTCCCAGTTTGTGAACTTCTCCTTCTTATTCTCATACCATAGCTTGGCAGTGCCCTCCAAGTAGAAAAATACGTTAGCCAAACATACGGTATCATCCCATTTGTTAAATTTGGCTACACGCTCATATACCTTCAGCCATTTGTTTGGATGTTGGCCATCATCACCAGAGAACCCAGAAGGATGTCTCATGTGGTGGCACACGGTTGCTGTCATCATAATGGCCTCTTCTTCTTCTGTCTCCAATAGATTGCGACCTGTTGAATATGGCTCGAACTTGGGTTTCTCACCATGTAAACGGCTGCTCTATCATGGCTTGATGGGAGCCACTGTGTTGTTGATAATGTGCGCTATCACAGGTTCCAATACCCAGCATCTCCACCAGAATAATGTCACGTAGAAGAAGGTGTTATTAGATGAATGATGATCACTAACTTCACTTAAAGGTTTATTCAGCACTTGCATATACAAGAGCACGGAGTGAACTGCCTCTGTCCAGTACAATGATTCTTGACATTTGTGGATACTTCTAGAATATACTTGAACCAAATATAGAAATTAAAATTGTGCAGTCCAGGTGAGTTTTGATTTCATGACCCTCCATGTAACACTTTAGTATCATAACCACTACACTATGGTGCTACTCAGCTTATTCTGCAGCAATATTAATAAAATAGCAATAGAATATATCAAATATTTTACTACATTATCATGTATGTGAGCTGGACCAGTGGTGTATCATGGAGTTTGCACATTTGAGGCAGTTTAAAATATTGTACCTCCACATAAGGTGTTAGAAATCCAAGTTTTAAAACTATTTGTTTTCTTAACCAACAGTTATAATTATAAAATCAAATTCATTCTCTACAGTCGTTAAAGTTTACTTTGAAACTTTAATAGTTTATAGGTACCAATACCAATATAACAAAAGAGAGAAACAGGAAACTTTAAATATTAGACATTTAAGTATACAAATTGCATTTACTTAAAATCTTCTGCATTTTATTTTTGCAGATTGTTCAATTTCATGGTTAAAATTTACATTTTTTTTTCAATTGATAAAATTTTAAGGTTACTTAACATTTCCTGGTTCATAGTTGATCTATGATAAGTCTTTAGTAGCTTTAACATGGCACTTGACTCAATGACTGTTAAAAAAATTCTTAGCGGCACAACTGTGTTACACTCTGGAGCATCTTCTGCTTTATTATTGAGCTTAATAATTCTAGAGTTGTCCATGCAAAAATGCTGTCTTTTGGATGAACTTCTTTAAATAAAGATATGTGGCATATAATATGTACTGCAGCAATCTTAGCTGAAGCATTCAGTTTTGAATATATTTTTACATAAATGCTGAATGTTTCAAACAATGAATTCACCTTTTTCTGCATACAGTAGTATCTGAATTTGAAGGAAGGCAGATAGCTCATGAAGCTTAGTAATGTGTAATGTATGTTTTATTCATTAAGATGTTAGCTCATCTACTGTCTCAAGCTGTTCGCAACAAGTTTATTGAATTAAATTTAAGCCAGAGTCAGTACTTTTCTCACCAGACATTCTTTTCTGCCTTCTAATTCTACGTATCATTGAAATATCAGATATAAAGCATATTACTATGGCTCTCTCAGCCACTTTGGTGACTAGAAAATCGTGCTTTTCCTCGCAAAATAGTCAGTGCTTTTTATTTTTGAACACAATGTGAAAGTTCAAGCCCTCTTTCTTGTAGTTACATCTGAGCATCATTAACTTCAATACGCAATGGGCTCCAAAACTAAAGAAATACTAAGAAAGGACAGGTCATAGTGCAAAACAACAAACTGCCTACCTTTCCTTTGGTTTCTATGTTTTCTTCTGATCCGTATCTCAAGAATTCCAAAATTTCTATTATGCTTCCAATGTACTCGGCAAGCACATGTACAGATTCATGCACTGAACTCAACTTGGTCAAACAATCACTTCACATTAATGTTGTTTAAGAACATCTCACTATCTATAGAACATGAGAAAAATGTGTACGTACTTTGCACAGTGCCAAAAAAGTAACAGATTTTGTTCCAACAGTAGCTGAATGTTCTCCAGCAACACTGAATGACTGTTGCATGACACAAACATTGCTATGGGGTTTCTATCCAAAATATTTATTTATTTATTCTCCATGGATAAATACAAGGATTTGTTTTGGATAGTTTACATGTTGATCATTTCCCCTTATAACATTGTGGGAACCAATTATATACAATAGGCCTACAGATAAAAAATTATGTTGCTTTTTTTTGGTACATGTAAATACTATTTATACAAATGAAAGTATTCTACTCCTCTGAGAGGAATTCCGTAATACTATAAAAACACTTATTGCTGAGGAACTCCTTCAAGGCAATTCAAAGCAGCTTACACTTAAGCTTTTTAATTTTTTTTGGAACTTTGTTATAAAATTTAATCCCCATGTAATAGGGTCTCTTGTCTGCACTTTTTGTATTATTTTTTTCCGGGTGATAATCATCATCCCTCCTAGTATTGTACATGTGCACTTCTCTATTTAGATGATTGTACTACTGCTTGTATTTTAGCATCAGCTGAACCATTTTATAAATATATAGTATGGGAGTGTTAGTAGTTTCTTAATTTTGAAAATTGCTTTGCAAGACTAACTATATCTAAGCTTACACATGATCCTAACTGCCTATTTTTGTAGGATGACTACCCTATTTACATGCTTGGCAGCAGCATATCCCCATACTTCAATTCCATATGTGAGGTATGGATACACTAAAGCATAGTAGATTATACTCGTTTGCTCATATTTAAGAAATTGTGACATTGTCCACATTGCATAAATTGATTTGCTTAGTTTTTGGCATAAGAAATCGATATAATGCTCCCAAGAAAGACGCTGGTCTAACATTACACCAAGGAAGGAAGTTGTATCTTTCAATTTTATTTCTAAACCATCATCAAACACAACACTCCATTGCATTTCATCTTGTTTGTGGTGCATTTGAAATTCCATTAGATTTGTTTTATTGATGTTTAAGCTTAAGTGGTTGCTTTGGAAGTAATTCTTCAATCCAAATAAGACACCAGAACAGTTTTGGGCCAAATCATTCTCGTTGGTTCCCCAGTTAACAATGGTTGTGTCACACGCATAGTTAAGTATCTTGCTGTTGTGTTTTGTGGGCAAATCATTAACATATACACTCCTGGAAATTGAAATAAGAACACCGTGAATTCATTGTCCCAGGAAGGGGAACCTTTATTGACACATTCCTGGGGTCAGATACATCACATGATCACACTGACAGAACCACAGGCACATAGACACAGGCAACAGAGCATGCACAATGTCGGCACTAGTACAGTGTATATCCACCTTTCGCAGCAATGCAGGCTGCTATTCTCCCATGGAGACGATCGTAGAGATGCTGGATGTAGTCCTGTGGAACGGCTTGCCATGCCATTTCCACCTGGCGCCTCAGTTGGACCAGCGTTCGTGCCGGACGTGCAGACCACGTGAGACGACGCTTCATCCAGTCCCAAACATGCTCAATGGGGGACAGATCCGGAGATCTTGCTGGCCAGGGTAGTTGACTTACACCTTCTAGAGCACGTTGGGTGGCACGGGATACATGCGGACGTGCATTGTCCTGTTGGAACAGCAAGTTCACTTGCCGGTCTAGGAATGGTAGAACGATGGGTTCGATGACGGTTTGGATGTACCGTGCACTATTCAGTGTCCCCTCGACGATCACCAGTGGTGTACGGCCAGTGTAGGAGATCGCTCCCCACACCATGATGCCGGGTGTTGGCCCTGTGTGCCTCGGTCGTATGCAGTCCTGATTGTGGCGCTCACCTGCACGGCGCCAAACACGCATACGACCATCATTGGCACCAAGGCAGAAGCGACTCTCATCGCTGAAGACGACACGTCTCCATTCGTCCCTCCATTCACGCCTGTCGCGACACCACTGGAGGCGGGCTGCACGATGTTGGGGCGTGAGCGGAAGACGGCCTAACGGTGTGCGGGACCGTAGCCCAGCTTCATGGAGACGGTTGCGAATGGTCCTCGCCGATACCCCAGGAGCAACAGTGTCCCTAATTTGCTGGGAAGTGGCGGCGCGGTCCCCTACGGCACTGCGTAGGATCCTACGGTCTTGGCGTGCATCCGTGCGTCGCTGCGGTCCGGTCCCAGGTCGACGGGCACGTGCACCTTCCGCCGACCACTGGCGACAACATCGATGTACTGTGCAGACCTCACGCCCCACGTGTTGAGCAATTCGGCGGTACGTCCACCCGGCCTCCCGCATGCCCACTATACGCCCTTGCTCAAAGTCTGTCAACTGCACATACGGTTCACGTCCACGCTGTCGCGGCATGCTACCAGTGTTAAAGACTGCGATGGAGCTCCGTATGCCACGGCAAACTGGCTGACACTGACGGCGGCGGTGCACAAATGCTGCGCAGCTAGCGCCATTCGACGGCCAACACCGCGGTTCCTGGTGTGTCCGCTGTGCCGTGCGTGTGATCATTGCTTGTACAGCCCTCTCGCAGTGTCCGGAGCAAGTATGGTGGGTCTGACACACCGGTGTCAATGTGTTCTTTTTTCCATTTCCAGGAGTGTAGTATGAACAATAAAGGACCCAGAACTGACCCTTAGGGCACACCATACTTTACTATAGCTGGACTGGAGCTGTACTTCTTAATAATGTTGCGCACTTTGTGTGTGACTTGATATCAGTCTTGTAGGTATGACTGTATGAGACTTTTGGCAAATCCTCTGATACCATAAGTTTCCAGTTCCTCAAGTAGCAGCTCATGAGATACAGTGTTGAATGCATGTGATAAATCTAGGCACAAAAATGCCACCCTTTCTTTTTATCTAATTTCATAAGTTCTGTATGTAATACATCACATATGGCAGATGATGTTGAATAGCCTTTCCTAAAACCATATTGGGTTTCTCGTAACACTTTTTCTTTGACAAGAAAGTTTTCTAACCGTAGTTAAATAATCTTTTCTAGTATTTTGCTTAGGATTGGAATTAAGGTAATGGGTTGGTAGTTTATGACTGTGTTGGTATTATCTTTTTTGTGCAGTGGTTTGACTATTGTATATTTTAATTCAGATGGAAACACACCTTTATTCAAACTTTCATTAAAGAGGTGGATCAGAACAGGTATGAGTGTTTGCATCATTTTAATATAATGGAGGAGAATTCATCCCATCCCATAAAGAATTTGTTTTGCATTTGATTTATGATTCCCTCTACCTCAGTTGTATCTGTTTCATACATAAACACTGATTTTTGTACCTGGTAAGGAGTTCTGCAGTCATCAGTGTCAGAGGTCACACGCATGTTACCTGAATTTATAAAGTGGGTATTAAAAACATTGCTGATCATATATGGATCTGAAATATTTACTTTATCAGTCATTAGTTGGATATTGTTGACACTAGGCTTTGGTTTTCTGCTGAATCTCTCATTTACACAGTTCCATACTGATTAGCTTATGTTATTTGAGGTAGCAATTTTTTGCTGTATAACTTCCTTTGTGTATAATTCAGTACTTGTTTATAGGCTTTTTGACATGTTTGGTAGTTGTCTCTAGTTGATGTGTCCAGGAACTCTTTATATATTTTCCACATAATAAACATTTTCTCCTTCAGCTGTTTTACTTCTGAAGGTAGTCTTATACAGCTTTGAGTATATTTCTTTTTGAAAGTAACTGGATATGTTACATTGAAATGGGCAAAGAAAGTGTTATAAAAGTTATTCCATTTGTCTGCAACATTTTCTGCACAATATATGTCATTCCATGTCTCAGACTGCAGTGCAGACTCCAACTTCTCTAAACATTTTTCATTTGTACATCTTATTTCCATAATCTCATATGTACTTTGTGAATCGTACATATTCAGTATTTCCATTGTCTGGAAAAGATGGTCAGAGAGGTGACAGTTTAGTATGTCAACTCTGCAGTTATTTAAGTTGGTGTCTCTGAACACCACTAAAGTCTCCAACCATGGTCGCAGCATTATCATATCCTTGTCCATAGCAGTATTCCAGTTTCAGACCATCTCCTTAGAACTGGTCACAAATTTTTTCTGTAATTTCATTGCTAATTTCCCGTGTAATGTAATGACATCAATAAAGGATTCTTCTGCTATGATTCCTGAACATTCAGTATATACATAATGAATTACTTGAGATGTTGTCAGCATGCAATATATCTGGTGTAGTATCAAATATGATGGAAAAATAATTAGCCTTAGAAATTTTCTTAAATATCTATATTCTGACACAATCACCAAGTAGTTTGATGAATTCATTTTGGCTTTGTGGAGAAAGATAAGACCCAACATAGCTGTCTATTTGCTGTACTTTTGATGGTGATTCGTAACTATATCATATTTGGCAAATAGATTGAAAGTGCCAAGGAAATTTCCACAGTTAACAATTCTACAAATATCTTCTGAGTGATCAAACAGCAGTTAGGATTGTCTACCAAATTCAATATATAATCAATAATTCTTGTTAACTCTGTGAGTACTAAAATATGAAAAAAACCTTGTTTTAAAATTGTTCACAAAATTAATTTTTATTATCATAGTAAACAACGAATACAAGAATAAATTGGCAAAGGTAACAATAATTTGTTTTAAGGAGGTGATTTCTCTTTGGAACCACTGGGACATTCAGTTTTCAACCACCCATCATTTCATGTGATATATTTAAAAGCAATATGTGTTTTTTCTAGACACAGTCACACATCTCAAAACTCCCATTAGCTCATAATGCCTAAAACAAATTATTATCCAAAATATCAAGCAACAATGGTGCTAAAAGTTAATAAACTTATATCGATAATGGAGGAAAAGGTAAATTGCTACTTACCATAGATTTTACTGATGAAGGCTGTGCCCGAAATCTACATGTGAGTGTCTTTTAATCATACCTGGCTGCAACTTGATGTGTCTTCTTTACGGGAAGTAGTAATCTATCTTTTCCTACATTGTTGATATTCCTACCTGGAGTTTCCATTGTTTGAGAAATTTATATCAAAAGTACATACAGCTCCAGTGGTTTCATTTGTGAAACCACTTGTTGGATTTGGATAATGAACATGATGTTCATGATGTTTAATGACTGCCAATGTTACCAATTCACATACAAAATATTTATTCATACACATTATATGGACAGATACAACTTAAACACTTAGTGTCTCAGAACACACTGCCCCAGGTCCATAGATACTGCTTCTTCAGTGATGTTCTTGGGGACAGAAGTCCATAGAGCTTGTGTCCCCACAGGGCTCCCCCCACCCCACATCCCCCAAAGGCATGGAGTGTTGAAGTTGTGTTGTGGTGTGTGTAGGTCTTCTCTGGAGATGCTGTCTAGCTTGTACTCATCTAGATATCTTGCTCATCGCAGCAGTCTGCCTGTTCGTGACATCGGTACTGCCCTAGTAGATGCCATTGTTAGGTCATCTGCCATTGTTAGGTCATCTGCCAGTGGTTGTACATGATCCTGTGGTAGGTGTGTAGGCTGATCCCGTGTCTGGTTTTCCGTGTTGTGGTCTGCGGCTGACACACGTCAGATGCTGTCCCTGGATAGCATAGATAACAGAGCAGCTTTATCGACTAATATGGTATTGGTGTGGAGTGGTACAATGACTGTGACACTGTGCTGCTGCTGACCTGTCAGTTTTCATATGTGGCAGATACCATGATTGTCTTGTCATGTAGAGACACTGTGATATCTTCCAGCAGGTAGTGCTCGACTTCGACTGCGACGGAAAAGGGGGTTGTGTCGTGGCATGAGGTAAAAGGGGCAGTATTGTTTCCTGGTGTCTCTGTCAAAGTCCACGCAGGCTTCAGTCTCTTGACAGACACAGTAGTGGGTTTGCTGGCTAGCATGATTTTGAATGTGGTGGGTCCTCATCTCAGTATTTTATGTGGTCCACTGAACACTGGGTGCAGCGCTGCTTTGATGGCATCAGTGTGTAGCATTACATGAGTACAAGTCTGTAGGTTTTTGTGCACAAATCCAGTGGGTGTTGTGCAGTGTGACAGCGGTCGGACTCTAATGCTGCGTATCCATTCTCTGACTTGTCATACAAGGTCTGGGAGGTCCTTGTTGCCTTCATCTATTGTCTGTGTGACAAATTCTGTCGCAACGTTAAATGCTTCACTGTAGAGTATCTCCACTAGCGATGCATCGAGGTAATCTTTCTGGGCTGTTCTGATACCCAGCAGCACCCAGGGTAGGGCCTCTGACCGTTCATTATCATAGCACACCAGTGATGTTTTCAGCATGTGGTGCCACCATTCCATTAGGCCATTTGACTGTGGCCAGTAGGGTGTGGTATAGAATCGGCGGCATCTGCAGAGGCAGCACAATTCCATAATCAGGGTCGATTCGAATTGTCTGTCCTGATCAGTTGCTAGTGACTCAGGACAGCCAAATCTTGCTATTCATAGGTCAATGAATGATCTCACCACTGTCTCCTCTGATATGTCACTGAGCGGAGAAACATCCACCCACCGAGTTGTTCAGTTGATGAACGATAGGATATAATGAAATCCATTAGATTCAGGTAGTGGCCCCAGTGAATCTACATGTGCATGGCAAAAATGGCCCTTTATGACAGGTAAGCTTCCTAATGGCCACTGATTGTGCCGTCCTGTCTTTGTCCTCTGGCATGGAATGCAAACTCGTGTCCAAGTGGTACAATACCTCTTCATATTCGGTCACAAATAATGCTCCAAAACTAGTTTCATCATGGGGTGCATTCTGGGATGAGCTAAGTTATGGAGCAAGTCGAATATTGTTCAGCAATAGTTGGCAGGAACGAAAGTCATTGCCTCCCTGTTGAAATGCTGCACCAAACTAGTTTGTCAGTTTCAGGCACTGGACATTGTCGTAGTTGTAGTCCCATGTTGCCACCTGACAAGAATCATTCCAGGTCCATATCTATTGCCTGTGCATCTGCGAGATTATTGAAATCCAGTTGAGTGGTCATGACTGCTAAGCAGGACAGGCAGTCTGCAACCATAATGTCTGCTCCATGCATGTGGTGAACGTCTGTTGTGAACTGTGAGATGTGGTCCAAGTGCCTAAACCTCCATGGTGTGGGCTTGGCAGACAGATTCTTTACTGCCTAAGCTAACGGTCAATGGTCTATATAGATAGTAAGTGGTCGCCCTTCAATATTGCCGCGGAAGTAGTGCACCACTTCATATGTGACCAGTAGTTTGCAGCCAAAGGTCAACCACTTCCTTTGAGAGTCTGTCAGCTTCCTTGAGAAAAAACGAAGAGGTTGTGTCAACCCTGGCACTTCCTACTGTAATACAGCACCTATCACTCAATCGCTCACATCTGATGTAATGATAAGATGAGCAACTGGTGTAGCTAGTGCGAATGTGGCGATGCGGGCTGGTTGAGCTTTAGTGTTGTCAAATGCAGTTTGGATCTCAGCTGTCCATGTTAGCTTCCTCTTCCCTGATGTATTTTTCCTCCATAGAGCTTCTGTGATGGGAAGTAGAGATTCAGCTGCATGGGGTTGGTGTTGGTAGAAACTGACAATGCTGAGAAATTTACATAGTTCTTGGTAATTTGTGGGAGGGAACCATTTAGTAATGTGCTCAATTTTGTCCCATGTGGGTGTATACCTGTTGTGTTGACTAGGTGGCCGACGAACGTGACTCAAGGCTGTCACAGTTGGCATTTGTCCGTATTAATTTCCAACCCAAGTTGTGACAGCTCGTTGTATACTCCATGCAGTTGCCATTCGTGTTCCTCTGTGGATTCTGAGAATATAATTAAATCATCTAAATAGTAGTCACAGTGTGGCACATTGAAAAACAACCCATCAATGTATCTTTGCCACATCTGTGTGGCGTTTTTCAACCCGAACAGCATAAATAAGAATTCACATAAACCCAGTGGAGTGATAACGGCCATTTGGTGAACATTCTCCAGGGCCTTAGGTATTTGGGAGCACGTGCTTTTACAGTCCAGTACACTAAAGATGGTCACCCCTGCCAACTCGTGTGTGAAATCTTGTATATTCGGGACCGGGTAATCGTTCTGGCATTGAGGTACAGGTAGTAGCCACAGAGGCACAATGTATCATCTTTCTTTGGCCACATAGTGATAAGTGATCCCAATGAACTGGCCATAGGTCTGATTATATCATCCTGGAGAAATTCTTCAATGGGTACCTTGGCCGCCTTGAGTTTGTGGGCGGCTAGGTGGTGGGGGCAGTGGCATACAGGCAGTCCCAGAATCGTATTTATACTGTGGATGGCATCATCCATAACTATACTGTTCTGTTTGGTAGGGGTGGTCCAGGGGGCAGAATCCTGTTATCTGGTCTGTCTGCAGGGCTGGTAGCCTATTCAGTCTGTAACCCACTAGTGAGAGCAGAAACATTGTCGCTATTCAACCTGCTCACAAGAGCGCAAACACTGTCCCTGTTCAACCTGCTTGTGAGAGCTGCATCACCAAGTATAATAGGCACTGTACTAACCTACGTATCTGTTCTAGTGGTTCTACAGTTATCCTGTGGCTCTTGGGTGCACCAGGCCATCTGTAGTTGCTGACAGATTCATTGCAGTTGGCTGCCCAGTTTGTGATGGAGGCTGCATAGCTGCTCATTCTCTGTACATTTTTTGTCGTTCTTTTTGCAGATGTTCTTGTAGGCCACAATCTTTTTGTGAAGTTTGTCACACAGTGTTGAATATTGTAATGCAAGATCCGCTGTGGTCTCCATGTCCATCAGTAGTGGGGGAGAGTCTGTGGTGGATGGCAGACTGTCAGTGCAGACGTCCCCTATAGGGTGTAGTCTGTTGCCTGTAACAACAGAGCGTTGCTGAGATCTGGGATGAGGTGGTAATGATGGAGGAAGTCTGCTCCGAGTACTGATTCCACTGTTTTGGCCACAGAGAAAGTCCATGGATGTGGTGTGTGGTCATCTAGCCAGAGCATCATGGAGGTTTCCCCATTACTGGTATTACTCAATCATTTGCCATTCGGAGTTGTATGGTTGAGGGCTCGTAACATCCTGTGGTGATATGTGGGGATAGCACACACCCATATTGACCAGCAGGTGCTGGTGTAGCTGGTGGTCGTAAACAAACAGTTGCATGCCGTCTGCCCATCCCTTGTGTATGGCATGTTATGTGCTTTGGTATCTCCAATAGAAAGGTGGCTTGTTGTAGGGAAATGGGCTGGTGTGCATAAGCCAGTCCACTGGTGTAGTTTGAGTAGCTACATGGCTGTCAGCAGTGGCATGCATCAACACTGAATCACTTGTGAAACCAGCACTAGCCACTTGTCGTTTTGTTTTGGCTGGGCTGTGTTGTGGCGGCCCGGGTGTTGGCCATCTCCCTTGTTTGTTTATTTCCTGCAGGAGCTGAGTCCATGCACCATGATTGTTGTGGTGCATCAGCAGTCACAGCCTACAAGGTGGCTGGAGTCTAGGTGTGGGGGCAGGAGGTTGCCCAGGGTCTGCGCACAGTGTTAGTGCTGTGTCTGCCACTGCTGTTGTTCTTGTCCGTTGTGCGCCGTATCCATTGCTAGCATGGCGGTCTTAGATAGGTGTCCTGGCACTGATCAGTCTGGTGGCAGCAGATTGCCAGCATTCTATTGGCCAGTTGTAGGCACATTTCCAGTGGTGTGACTGCATGTATTTATAGTGGTGTATGTATTTTCTCTGGAAGCTTGAGTAACCATAATGACCATAGGACCTGGTCTGGTAGTTGGCTGTTATCAATTTTCAGGCGCAGTTTGTGCCATAACGCCTATGGTGTGTCATTGCCCAGTGACATTTCATTTATGGTGAGGTGTAGTTGCTGCTCCAGTGTGCAATATTAGTGACTTCACCATCTCATACTTGTGCACAGTTGGAGGATTTAGCAGTAGATCGCTGATGAGATCCATTAGTTCATTGAGATGGTTGAGAGGTATTAACAGCTTGCTCTGGTCATCCTCGATCCCTGCTGTCCTCATCATACATGCACATAAAGCAAACCACACTTCTAGTGAGTATGTGTGAATGGGTGGCAGGTGGAGTTTGATAGATGGTGGGTGGTTCCCGTAGTGGTTGTTTTGTGTTTGCCCCACTGGGTTGTCACTGTGCAGCCCCACTGGGTTGTCACTGTGCAATAGTTGCCTGGCATTGCTTGGATCAACTGTAATGGCCTGATGAAGTATGGCCACTGTTTGTTGTACCTGTCAGTGTGGTGCAGTGTAATATTCCGGCTGGAGCTGTGGTCTGGTGTGCAGCGTGGCTGGCTAGGTGGTGATGTCATACCCATGGGGTGGTGAGTGTTGTGGCGCAGCTAATATCTCTGTGCCATCACCCGTGTGAGTATAGAGGCATTGGCAGACTGAGGAGAAATATAGTTCTGTTGGATATCACAGTTTTCTTGGGGTATTTGTACATGTGTCCACTGTGCACACAGTTCCGTTAGTAGCATTGTGGCCATCGCGGGTGCTGTGTTGGTATTGGTGTAATGAAACATAGCATGCGGCACAGGTTGTGTAGCAAGTAAGTCCGTGTTAATGGTGTCACACCCCTCAGTTGTAACACTCATTGTGGTAGGTGGGCCGAAGTTACGGTTGGTCTGATGCCATCATGGTGTGGGAGGTCCATGCGATGAGCCCATACGGTTGGAGGCATGTTGTGTAATCATTGTCGGCTGGATAAATTTGTAGCAGATCGTCGGCCCACATGGTATGGGGTTCACTGTAGGCATGATGGTGATGTCTGACTTGATCGTGATGTCTTTTGTCATCAGTGTGATTGGTGTAGCAGTCAGGTTGTAATTCTTATATCCATCTTGTGGTCGTAGTGCTGTTGATGTGTCTGTTGTGGCATCCTGGTAGCTGTTGATGTGTGGTCATGGTAAAACGGTCATGTCATGTGTCCATACCAGCACACAATGGACATCAGCATATCCCGGTGCGAGATGGGGTGTGGCAAGGGGTGGTGTGACTGGCAGAGCCATGATGTCACACTGGAATGTACCATGGTACGCGGTGCGGCTGCCGCGACGTCACCTTTGTGACGTGTGAGAGTGAAAGTGGTTTGCGGAAATATGCCATTCTGTTCAAGGACTGGCACTATCTGTCCCTGAGACCACCAAATACAATGACCTGCATTTTTGTTTGTTGTCACTGATTTTTCGTTGTTTGTTACGACACTGTGGCTGGTGTCCGTAATCAGGCTGTCAGTGCCTGTCATCTCAATAATGGTAGAGTCACTCAGTTGATAGGGAGACTTGCGAGCAGCATTAGTTCTAGCTGAATGTATATAAATTGGAATATTGCACTCAAGAATGCTGGGGGCGGCAGGGTAGTGCCATTGTTCATTACCGTCGATTGTTGTTGTCGTTTCGTTATGTAGTCTGATGAGGTTAGTGTCCACATAAGCACCCATAGCACTATTTTTAGTGTTCCTTAAAGGCACTGTGGTTGATAGAAGTTCAATATTGTAGTCCTGATGTGTGCGCTGATGTGACAATGGTTGCATTGTTGTGTGGGTATTAATCACAGAAGTATTGCAATTTCCATCTTGTAGTGGTGAAAAGTCATTAGATAAACACTCACAATGCTTGCTATCATTGACTGTGACTGACTGACTTTTGGTGTGTGTATGATCCATGTTGGCAAGTTGTTGGATTCTCTTGTCAGGTAGACGTGGAGCAATGTGGCGTGGTTGTCAAAAAACTCAGGGTCACCAATGTAGGATATGGGTAATGAACACAATGTTCATGATGTATAATGACTGTCAACATTACTGATTGACATACACAATATTTATTTATATGCATTATACAGACAGATACAACTTAAACTCTTTGTGCCTCAGAACACACTGCTCCAGGTCCAGAGATACTGTTTCTGCAGCGATATTCTCGGGGACAGAATTCAATAGCGCTTGTGTCCCCACAAACTCTTAAAAGTGCACACAAACTCGAATTTATGTTACAATAATTCTTACTGCTGGTATACATGTCACAATCTCCAACAATCATGTAGCACTATCTATGCTCTGACTATTATGCTGACAGTTGCTTTTAACACTATAAATGACTGCTATACATTCGTAAAAGCACCTCAGCGTACCACAAAATATCTGTCTTGAAATAGCATTGATGGTTTAATGCAAAAGGCATTGGTACTTAAAAAAATTAATATAATTGTGGTCTGAGGCAGAAACAACTGTATTGAAAGGGTTAATACAGCTGCAATGAATCATGTTCTAATTGAACTGCATCATCCATTGTTTCAAATTTCTATAGTCATAGTTCAAGCTCTTATCAATTATCAAAAGCTTCAACATATTAGCTTTTTCATGATCTATACTCTAGCATTAAGCTTTTCCCATGTTTTAAAACTATGTGACTGTACAAAAGATATTCTCCCTTTATTTTTTAAAATTAGATATAGTGGGAATTAGTGAAGTTCTGTGGCAGGAGGAACAAGACTTCTGATCAGGTGAATACAGGGTTATGAATAAAAAATCAAATAAGAGTAATGTGGGAGTAGGTATGATAATGAATAAAAAATAGGAGTGTGGGTAAGCTACTACAAACAGCATAGTGAACACATTATTGTGGCCAAGATAGACACGAAGCCCAGACATACCACACTAGTACAATTTTATATGCCAACTAGCTCCGCAGATGACAAAGAGATTGATGAAATGTATGATGAGATGAAAGAAATTATTCAGATAGTGAAGGGGGACAAAAATTTAATAGTCATGGGTGTCTGGAATTCGGTAATAGGTAAAGGAATAAAAGGAAATGTAGTAAGTGAATATGGAATGGGGGTAATAAATGAAAGAGGAAGCTGTTTGGTAGAATTTTGCACAGAGTATAACTTAATTACAGCTAACACTTGGTTCAAGAATCATAAAAGAAGGTTATATACTTGGAAGAGGCCTGGAGATACTTGAAGGTTTCAGATAGATTATATAATGGTAAGACAGAGATTTAGGAACCAGGTTTAAATTGTAAGACATTTCCAGGGGCAGACATGGACTCTGACCACAATCTATTGGTTATGAACTGTAGATTAAAACTGAAGAAACTGCAAAAAAGTGGGAATTTAAGGAGATGGGATCTGGATAAACTGACAGAATCAGAGATTGTAGAGTGATTCAGGGAGAGCATTAGGAAACGATTGAGAGGAATGGGGGAAAGAAATACAGTAGAAGAAGAATGGGTAGCTTTGAGGCATGAAATAGTGAAGGGAGCAGAGGACCAAGTAGGTAAAAAGATGAGGGCTAGTAGAAATCCTTGGGTAACAGAAGAAATATTGAATTTAATTGATGAAAGGAGAAAATATAAAAATGCAGTAAATGAAGCAGGCAAAAAGGAATACAAGCGTCTCAAAAATGAGATTGACAGGAAATGCAAAACGGCTAAGCAGAGATGGCTAGAGGATGTAGAGGCTTATCTCAGTAGGGGTAAGATAGATACTGCCTACAGGAAAATTAAAGAGACCTTTGAAGAAAGGGAGAACCACTTGTATGAATATCAAGAGCTCAGATGGAAATCCAGTTCTAAGCAAAGAAGGGAAAGCAGATAGGTGGAAGGATTATATAGAGGGTTTATACAGGAGTGATGCACTTGAGGACAATATTATGGAAATGGAAGAGGATGTAGATGAAGATGAAATGGGAGATATGATACTGCGTGAAGAGTTTGACAGAGCACTGAAAGACCTAAGCCGAAACAAGGCCCCGGGACTAGACAACATTCCATTAGAACTAACGACAGTCTTGGGAGAGCCAGTCCTGACAAAACTCTACCATCTGGTGAGCAAGATGTATGAAACAGGTGAAATACCCTCAGACTTCAAGTAGAATATAATAATTCCAATCCCAAAGAAAGTAGGTGTTGACAGATGCGAAAATTACCAAACTATCAGTTTAATAAGTCACAGCTGCAAAATACTAACGCGAATTCTTTACAGACGAATGGAAAAACTAGTAGAAGCCGACCTCAGGGAAGATCAGTTTGGATTCCATAGAAATGTTGGAACACGTGAGCCAATACTGACCCTGCAACTTATCTTAGAAAATAGATTAAGGAAAGGCAAACCTATGTTTCTAGCATTTGTAGACTTACAGAAATCTTTTGACAATGTTGACTGGAATACTCTCTTTCAAATTCATAAGGTGGCAGGGGTAAAATACAGGGAGCGAAAGACTATTTACAATTTGTACAGAAACCAGATGGCAGTTATAAGAATTGAGATGCATGAAAGGGAAGCAGTGGTTGGGAAGGGAGTGAGACTGGGTTATAGCCTGTCCCCGATGTTATTCAGTCTGTATATTGAGCAAGCGATAAAGAACACAAAAGAAAAATTTGGAATAGGAATTAAAATCCATGGAGAAGAAATAAAAACTTTTAGGTTCGCCGATGACATTGTAATTCTGTCAGAGACAGCAAAGGACCTGGAAGAGCAGCCAAATGGTATGTGTGTCTTGAAAGGAGGATGAACATCAACAAAAGCAACATGAGGATAATGGAATGTAGTCGAATTAAATTGGGTGATGCTGAGGGCATTAGATTAGGAAATGAGATGCTTAAAGTAGTAAATGAGTTTTCCTATTTGGGGAGCAAAATAACTGATGATGGTCGAAGTAGAGAGGATATAAAATGTAGACTGGCAATGGCAAGGAAAGCATTTCTGAAGAAGAGAAATTTGTTAACATCGAGTATAGATTTAAGTGTCAGGAAGTCATTTTCTGAAAGTATTTGTATGAAGTGTGGCTATGTATGGAAGTGAAATACAGATGATAAGTAGTTTGGACAAGAAGAGAATAGAAGCTTTTGAAATGTGATGCTACAGAAGAATGCTGAAGATTAGATGGGTAGATCACATAACTAATGAGGAGTTATTGAATAGAATTAGGGAGAAGAGGAATTTGAGGCACACCTTGACTAGAAGAAGGGATCGGTTGGCAGGACATGTTCTGAGGCACCAAGGGGTCACCAATTTAGTATTGGAGGGCAGTGTGGAGGGTAAACAGCATAGAGGGAGACCAAGAGATGAATACACTAAGTAGATTCAGAAGGATGTAGGTTGCAGTTGGTACTGGGAGATGAAGAAGCTTGCACGGGATAGAGTAGCATGGAGAGCTGCATCAAATGTCTCTGGACTGAAGACCACAACAACAACATTTGTTAAAAAAATCTTGCAAAGAAAGCAGTACATAGCACCAGGCGTGACTCATGGTTTCCATACTGGGGAAGGCTGCAACATTTATCAGTCGGAACTAACCTAGGTCTCGGGCTACACTACAGTTCAGTGTGTCACTACAAACAAGATTTCAGGAGGGGGGGGGGGGGGGGAGGGGTGAAGTCACACTCTAGTCAAAAGTTTATATGATGTACCTTCTTTCTGTCTCATAATCAACTACTAAATAACATCAAAAGCTAACTCCAGCGTAAAATCTAAAATAATTAACCCCAGTGTCACAGTTCCCAACAGTTTACCACAACAAATTGTACTAAAAGGCGCATTTTGGTGAGCTCATTAATGCAGTGTAAGTTATTTTCACTGTGTGCTTAATGTTTTTGGTATTTTCATTTTTAAACTTCAAAATTTTAGTGTTTCTTGTGCTAAAACTGTGGCACTTATGAGCTTGCGGATGAAATAGTGATGTATTCATGACGTCACAGATCTTACACTGTGATTGGCTGAAATGAACAACCCATGCAACATCCGTGGTAATTACACACCGTATTTGTCATAATTATACTTGTGTATTACAAAAACATGAATTTCAAGTGATAAGGCACACACAACACTCAGCTGTATTGTACACTGCTCTGTTAAAGTTGTGTTTATATCTTTGCCTGGATTTACACTGTTTTATTCTTGATTCATGTTTACATCAGGTCTGGCTGCAACAAGTCCCTTCACTTTCATCGTAACTGCTTGTTCCAAAATTTTACATGATAAATTGCACACTGAATTCGTATTGTGTTGCTTTTGAACTCATTGGTATGCTGCTGTTATTTGCAGCAAAGTAAAACTCACAAAAATAAACTTGTTAATAACTCACGTTACCTGCTGTCAGTAAACAAACAAACTAAAGTAATGGGATATATTTCATGCATGGGAGGTATTTTGCACACTTTTTTCTCCTTGTGTTTGTGAAACTCTCACTAGGTGGTGATACTTACATTATCATACTATAGTGCACTCTGGTGAGACATTCAAAAACTTATTGCAATGCTGGGTAAAATAGACAATGTGTGACGAAGCAAGCTGGGATCTTTTTACTTCCTCTCTTATTTTGCCATCTGTCCCCTTAAATTCATTTTATTTTCATTTTTGCCTAATTACCATTAACATGCATGAGTATAATCGGCATTTCCATAAAAGATAAAGGTTGGCCCTCCGTCTTAAGGAATATAGCACCAGGTCTGATTTTGTGCTTAGTTTTGTGTATGTAATTAATTTCCTAATGTATTTTGACCATTCCTAGTCAATACCTTTGTTATAAGGTGAAATCAGTAATTGTTTCATGACTTAGATTCTATTGTTGACTTATGAACAAATATAAATTGTGTACTAATTATCAACATTTGGAAGAGGAACTGCTAGGATTCTTAAAGTATTTATTTGGCTCTATTCGAAAAACATATTAGTAAAGCCAGTCCTTAATTAATTCCAAAATAGTTACTAGGTTTGTCAAAAGCATTGTTTATATAACTATATCTGTTAATTTCATTATTTAAACAAATAATTCGGCCTAACCTTTGTGGTAGAAGAAATTGTTAAAAAGACAGAATTTTTTAATGTATTCAGTTAATTGAATGCATTATGTTTTAATTGTAATTTCTGTAACTTAAACATCAAACAATGTATGAGGGTCATCCACAAAGTAAGTTCCGTTTCTATTTCCATCCGCAGCAGCACTACAGTCGGAGTTCTGAGCATGCGCGGCAGTTACTCTGACTCAAGGAGAAGACATGTACACCATTTCCAGATCGCTGCTCCCAACGTGTGCTTTTTAGTGCTTCTTTACAATGTCAACCACAATTGAAAATGCTGCTGCATGTGAAATCAGATCTGTGATTCATTTTCTAAATGCAAAGAAAGATAAGCCAAAGGAAATTCACTGTCGAATTTGTAAGATTTACGGACAAAATGCTATGAATGATTCGATGGTTAGAAGATGGGTCAGACTGTTCAATGAAGAATGAAGCAGATGCCCATCTGTGGTTATTGAAGAACTGGTTCACACAATTGAAGAGAAGATTAAGCACAACCGTAAGTTTACTCTTCGTGGCCTTGTTATGGAAGTTCTGAAAATCTCACGACCACTAATTCATGAAATTGTTACTGAAAAACTGAAATTTTGAAAACTTTGTTCACATTCTGTGCCCAAAATTCTTACTGAACAACACAAAAAACAACGGATGGGCAGTGCACTTCAGTTTTTGACATGCTACAATGAAGTAGGCGATGGTTTTCATTCTCAGATAGTCACGGGGGATGAAACTTGGGTATCGTACGACACCCCTAAAACAAAACGGCAATCAATGGAATGGAGGCACACATCATTCCCAACAAAGGTTAAGCCTAAGCAAGTGCTGACACATCGAAAAGTCATGTGCACCATTTTTTGGGATAGGAAAGGCATTTTTCTGATGGACTTCATACCACGAGGCCAAACAATCAATGCACTGTGCTGCACAATACAGAACGAGCACCAAGGATTACTGTCAAAAGGTGTTGTTTTTTTCCACAATAATGCCCGACCTCACAAGGTGAATGTGACCAAACAACTCTTACGGGAATTTCACTGGGACGCGTTTGATCATTCTCCGTACAGCCCAGACCTCACTCCTAGCGACTTTCATCTCTTCTTACACCTAAACTCTGTTCTTGGTGGTCAACACTTCAACAATGATGATGAGCTGAAAGAACATGTAACCACATGGTTGAATACACAGGCGGCAACCTTCTATGAAGAAGGCATACAAAAACTTGGGCCACACTATGACAAGTGCCTACAAAATTTCGGAAGCTTTGTTGAAAAGTAGTTTAACAGTTGTAGATTTTTGTACAATAAATATTTTTTATGTATCAGTACATGTTTGTTTTATATAACCAAATGGAACTTACTTTGTGGACATACCTCATATAATTGCAGTGTGTATTACTGTGAGGATATATAAAATATTGTAGTTTCAATGTTACAATCAATAAGTACTAGTACTGAATGTACAGCTAAAATTATTTTTTTAGAAACATTTGAAATTACCAATTATTTGCACACTTAAAATTTCTGTGATTAATTGAGCAATCCTGTGCTGTTTACTATTTTTATTTCTGGATTCATTTATGAAATATTAATTGAAATTAGTAATGTAACGAAAAGTAGTAGGAATTCACTTGTTAAGAAAAAATGTAAACCCTTTGGAATATTGTTATTTCTGCAGAGTGTGAGAGTGGTAAGCTTGCCTCTGATGTGATGGGGCATATTTTTGTATAAGAAGTGTGAACAATGTAATTTTGGCTTGGTTAATGTGAAAAATCAAAATACTATATGATATAATAAAATGTGAGAAAATCAGTGGAAAATATATTTATGTAAAAAATTCTGCAACAACAATCTTACAATTTATGTAGTTCAAACCAACCATGAGAACCTGATGTTAGATTTTCAGCTTCAAGAATCAGACCCCTAGACAAGAAGAACTGGAGCCATTTCAGCATGACAAGCTAACTAAACTTGAAAGTTTATTGTAATCTTTGCTCCTCTCAAATCTTCATAAAAGACTTTGCATATTAATTACTTGGACTGGGTGTTGTTTAATGTGGACAATAGATGGGAGATTGAATTACAAACTGTGATCTCAAAACTCTCTCACAATTTCCTAGCTTCATATAAAACTAACCCTTAGAAAATGAACCACCAGTATTAACTGTGTCTTTAATCCTTGGTTCACATGTTCATATCTTAAAAACATCATTTTTCAAAGTCTCCATTACATTTTCTGACCAGTAACTAATATCAGTGAAAACCTCCAAATCAATCTGCTGTGAGAAAGTGACATTCTGTGTGGACGTTGCAGCATCTTTGGGCAATTGTCTCTGTTTCCACTGTGGAGAGTGAACAGCTTACCTACCTTGGATTATATAATTGCGGAGCTGGTGCTATGGGCAATTTTCACAAATCAGTTAAGACTTCCAGCTAGTTTAGCAAGATGTTCCTGTTTTGTTTCTCATCTTTTCCTGCATCAGGCACCAGATTAATTTCTTTAAAACATTGTAGAGTAGATAAATTATGAAAAAAATATTAAATATTTATAAATATAATAGAGGGAAAAATTCCACGTGGGAAAAATATATCTAAAAACAAAGATGATGAGACTTTCCAAACAAAAGTGCTGGCAGGTCGATAGACACACAAACAAACACAAACATACACACAAAATTCAAGCTTTCGCAACAAACGGTTGCTTCATCAGGAAAGAGGGAAGGAGAGGGAAAGACGAAAGGATGTGGGTTTTAAGGGAGAGGGTAAGGAGTCATTCCAATCCCGGGAGCGGAAAGACTTACCTTAGGGGGAAAAAAGGATAGGTATACACTCGCACACACACACATATCCATCCGCATATACACAGACACAAGCAGACATTTTCTACGTGGCAAAGTGATATTTCCAGCAGAGAGTACGGGTGTAGGACAGTAAATCTTTGACGAGGGCTGTTTGGTTGAATCTGGGAGTGGGGCTGAAGGTGAGGCCTTTGAATAGGACAGAGGTTTCGGATTGGGAGAGAGGTTTGGAGGAAAGGTTAACTACTGAATTGGGGTGTTATGGTTCCAGATTGTGTTGATTGGAATTTTGAGGTTTTGGAGGGAGTGGAGCTGGAAGTGGGAGATTGAGTAGATGGGAGAGACTGGGTTTGTGTGCAATGAGAAAAAGTTGAGGTTTGCTGGGAAGGTTGTGAAGGGTGAGTGAGTTGCCTTTCTGGAGGTGGGAAACCAGGAGATTGGATAGTTTTTTAAGGTGGAGGGTGGCATGCTGTTCTAATTTGCGGTTGGCCTGTAGGAGAATGCTCTGAACAGCCGGTGTGGATGTGGGAGAGGAAAGATTGAGGACTTTTATTAAGGATAGGAGTTGATGGGTGTGTTGATTGGCTGAGTTGATGTGTAGGTGAATGATTAGGTGGGTGAGGGCAATGGATTGTTCAGTTTGGAACTGGTATAGGGACTGATGGAAAGAAGGGTTGCAGCCAGAGATGGGAACTTTAAGTGTGAGGCCTTTGGGGGTGATGCCAATTGTCAGACAAGCCTGAGAAAATAAAATATGGGAGTGTAATCTGGCTAGGGCGAAGGCATGTTTGCGGAGGGAATGTAAATAAAACTTAATGGGGTCATTGTGGAGGTGTTGTGAGGGTGACATGGTATTAGAAGGTGGAAAGTGTAACATGAGGCTGAAATGAAAATGAAAATAAATATAAAAATATATGGGGAGAGATAAAGGTGAACTAGAAAGCAAATGGGGATCTGGTGTGAAAAAAGGCGAAAAAGTGTTGGTTAGAGCTGGGCTATGTTGATCCTGTGGTGAACTTGTGTAGGTAGACAACAACGTGCATAAAGGTTAGGTGGTTGTGTTGCCGCCAAAACACGTTAAAGGGTGGAGAAATTCGGGAAAATTTCGAAAAAACTACGTGTAGATGTATTAAAAGGAGTGGTTTGGTGGTGGCAGATTATGGAAATGAGGCTAACAATTGTCTGATGAAGAAATAATGACGTTAAAACCTGTGGGAAGCAGCTAAAAATGATCGGTGATGTCAGAAAAATGGAAATGGAAATAAAGCAGAAGTTATTAGAACTAGCTGAAAAGGTTGTTTAATAGGTGAAAGGAACTGTTTGTGAACTAGAAACGGTGGATTTTATAGCAGCGGTAGTGTTGAAAGTGGAAAAAATTTTTTTGATTATGGTTTGGAAGTGGGTTACATATTATTACGAATTACGTATTATTGAGTATATATCGGCGGGATAAAATTGTATAGTAGATTACGGTAAAAAGGAGAAGGTGAATACAAAGTGAAACTACTGGCAAAAACAGGAGGAGGAAATAAGACGACAGAAAAGACTTCAAAATGCAACAGTGACAATAACAAACGTAATTGATATAAACAACAAATAAGTGAGCATAATAGGTAACTAGTGTAGTAGACAAAGTGATGCTACTGAAGGCAAGAAGGCAACCAAGGGTACAATAGGTGGCATTACATATGTGCAAGTGAGGGTGAGAACAGCAAATAGGACAGGGTGTGCATAAAAAGTCCTGTAAGTGGCCAGAAAACATTGTTAAGGGGACAAAATGGGGGTATTCCTTCTGTCATAGCTCATTTCTGTAGATTTATGTTCCTAGTCTGCTTTAAATTACAATTTTTTCGTCTCTTTGAGAAATCTCAATGGACAAATGTAAAAAATTGTAGTCCATCATTTCCAAAAACCAATGAATTGTGAACAAAAAAGCTTGCTTGGGGTAACTCAGATAGCTTCTCAGATATGCAATGATTAAGATCAACTTCAGTAGCTACTGATTCATATTTGAATCTTGCTAAAACTATTTTGGGAACAGCAGCCTTTTTATTGTCAGTTAGTGTTCAAAATAAACAAGCTGCTGTTCCCACAATTCAAAAATAAATGTATGAGTAAACTTTCTTAAGCACAACCATATAATATAGAAATATTATTTACCTGTACGTTGTATCTAAAAGTTATCTTTTTCTGATATCTTTGCAATACTGATGTAAGCCATAGGGGTGAACATTTCTGAACAGAAACACATCAGTATGGTTGTGAAGCAACTGAGAGCATTTGTTTTGCACTTGGACCACAAGCAAAAGCAGGCTGCTCCAACCAGTCGGAGATCTCACGACACACTGTTTCGAGGATGGGGACAACCACCACTTCCGTAGGCAAACACTTAAAATAATACTTGTTGAAAAAACGTTAACATAGGACATTATGATGTGGACTATATGTGAGAACTAAGATATCATATTTTTTTGTGATAAAGCTCACATCTTACAATTTGCCCAACTGCCCCCATTCCTCTCTCCATGGCACGACACTGGGTTGGACAAAAATATGGAAATACCATGAGAAATGCATGCTTGAACGTAAATGCAGATGCTAGTCAAGCCTGGATGTTGCACTGTTGTACAGTATTGTAAATCATGGGGAAATTGTTGGTGCTCGTATGGTGGATGCTTGCATAACCAAGGGAGCTGAAGTGTTCAGTGCGTCAAGGGACGCCCTATTGAAGATCATCCATTAAGTCATCACACTTACAATAGTGTGTGTTGTGTGATCATGACAGATGTTCACTGAAGAGGATAGTGACACAAAATAATAAGATGACAGCTGAAACTCACTGTAGAACTGAATGTTGCTCTGACAAATCCCGTGAGCACCAAAACAACAGGAAGAGAGTTCCATAAGCAGAGAATTGCAGGGCGAGCTGGAATTTCAAAACTGCTCATCAGTAATGCCAGTGCCTTTAACAGGAAAACATGATGCCAAAGCCATAAAACCTCGACTATGAAGCAATGGAAGAAAGTCACTAGGTTGGATGAGTCTTGTTTCACGCTGTTTCTAACTTATGGTGTTCAGTGATTTAGGGCAGCCATATCATGGTATTCCCTGGGTCCCATGGTTACCCTGCAGGAATGCATTACTGCCAAGAATTATGTGCCCATTTAACTGATCAAGTCCACCCCATGGTAAATGTTTGCTCCCCAGTGCTGATGCTGTGTTCCAAGATGACAGGGCCACTATTAACACAGCTCATATCATCCAGGACTGGTTTTGTGAGCATGAGAATGAATTGTCACATTTGCCTTGATTACCACAGTCAATAGATCTTAATATTTTTTAGCCTTTGTGATTTACTTTGGAGAGAAGCTTCATGATCTCTCTCTGCCTCTATCACTGTTACATGAACTTGACACTACTTTACAGGAATAATGTTATAAGATTCCTCTCCAAACCACACATGACCGGTGTTTATCCATTCTGAGAATACTGAAAGCAGTTTTGAATAAGAGTTGGTTTCCATCACATTATACATATAAAGTCTTGTATTTTTTATGTTTCCATATTTTGCAAGAGAATTTGCAAGAGAATTGTTCAATAAATCATTGCTAGAGGGGCAATGATTTGTGCGAATAATGTCTTCGTAATTTCCTGAATGGCATGCTTTGATGCAGAAACCATAACTGAATAGCTGTCACTGCCAATTCCAACACACATCTTCAGATCAATATTAAATTTCTTACAAAAATTGTTAACTGTGTGAGAAAGAGTGAGTCCAGTTAGATCATGCTCTTCATTTGCATCTTCTGTATGGATTTTCTCATAAGCATTACAAGGTGTAATAAAATCTCCTCTACATATTCCTTTGCGAAGGGAACTTAGAAATAAACTGAGCTGTCCAATGTGAGAAATATTGGTAGTTTCATCAAACATACTGAAAAAAACTTGGCTTTTTGACTATAGATAGAATCTTGTTTCGAATTTCTTCTTTGTGTATGTCAATGAGTTGATTTTGATGGTTTTGGTTATAGATCTGGCATTCAAAGAGTCATTTTCTAAATGGTAATGTAGATTTTAATCACCCAAGTAAACTCTGAAACAACAGCAGCTTTGAAATTCCCATCATTTCTAGTCACTTTTTTTTTCACAAGAGGTGGAGCCTCTCCACACCCATAGCAGCATGATGGCCAACTCAAAAGGTCTACTGCTGTCTCTGCTTAATGGATAGTTTTCATTAAAGTGAGGTGTTGCAGGATGTGTGTACTGTGATGTTTGTGTATGTCTGGTAAAGGTTAACCATTAATACGGGCTCATCTGGAGACAGATTGGGCCGAAAGTCGAACAAAGGGTAGCAGTTTGAAGGGCAGAGGGAAAAAAAAGTGCCAAGGCAAGAGCCAAGGGAATAAAACCCCTGCAAGGTGGTAAGAGCAGTAGCAGATGTCTTGCTGCCTGCGACAGGTCATGCAAGGGTAGGATTTGTTAGTAGTGGGTATCTTGCATGTCAATATCTTTGACGTTGTGCGGTGCTGTTACTCATATATCAGATACACAGTGTGGGGTGATGGTGATTTGTTTGGGCAAGATTGTTGGATCCCTGCTGTAGCCTGTTGGTTGGCTTTAGTAGCAGCTGGTATTTCCAGTCAATGTTGCTGATATGCAGGGGCTTGCTGACTTTTCTGCTTGTTGGTGTGTGTTATCTTGCCCTAGCTAGCAGTGTCTTCAGCCACTTATGCTTCTACCTATGGTTGTGATCACAGTTTCCCAGCGTAAGGATGAAAGGATTGTTCGAGTGTCTCGAGTCCCTGTGTAGTCGTCTGGCGTGTTTTTTGAATACTTCATTGAGAGTTGCAAGGCGGTATTCATTCTGAAGATCCACAGTGCATGTGTAGCATGGAGTGTTGCTAATGATTCGCAGCACTTTGTTTCGTATGTTCTGCAGGCAGCGAAGTTCTCTAGGAGCTGCATATCCCCAGTGGTCCCCCATGTAAGTTTCCGATCCAGCCAGACACCGAGATATCTGACTTTCTCTCGGAAACGAATTGATCATGTATGTAGTGTTATCTGTCTACTGTGTTGATGTTTGTGCAGTAGTTTCAGTCTGCATGTAAACAGAACTGCTTCACACTTGTAGACATTTACTTTAATATGCCATCACTCCAACCAAGGCTCAGCAGTTCTGAGTGCCATCTGTATTCATGAATTAATGTTCGACAGTTTCCAGTCTTGCGCAAGGATGGCTGCATCATCAAAGGAAAAGGCTAACATCATGTTTTGTGTTGCTGGGAAGTCATTAATGTACAGGTTGAACAAGATGGGCCCTAGAATGCTTCCCTGGAGTACTCCAGCTTGGATACCATGTTGTGTTGATTGTTTACCCTGCATATCAGTGTTGAGACATCTGTTCATGAGATATGAGTGTATGAGATGTACGAGTCAGTCCAGGAAACCAGCTTCACTTAGTTTGCGTATAAGGCTGTTGTGCCAAAGATGGTCAAAAGCTTTTTTGATGTCCAGGAACACAGCCCCTGTGGCTTTGTTCATGTTGTACCCATGTGTTATATGTTTGACTAGGAAGAGGAGTTGTTGTGTTGTTGAGTGGTGATTCCTAAAGCCAAATTGCTCTGGTCTTAGGGTGTCATTGGCGATGCAGTACCTAGTGATGCAGTTTAATATTACATTCTCAACAATCTTGCTGAGTGAGCACAATAGACTTATGGGGTGATAATTTTGTGGGAGGGAGTGGTCTTTCCCTGGCTTCCTGAATATCAGCACCCTGGCTGCCTTCCAAAAGTCAGGGAAGTGTTGGTGTTTTAGGATGGCATTCATGATGTGTGTAAGGTATTCTACGGCTCTATCAGTGAACTTCTGGAGGACATGGTTTTGAATGCCACCAAGCCCAGGGACTTTCCTATCGTTGGTATGCTTGATAGCCCATGTAATTTCATTTGTGCTAGTGCATCTAATTTCATTGCGTGTGGACTGGGCTACAAGTCATGTAACCTCATGGTCCATTTCAAGTGTGAATACTGGATCTGAAGGAGCCAGATTCGACATGAAAGATGCTGCAAGTGTTGTGGCCATAAGCTCTGCCTTCTCCATCACAGAGTAAGCTGGGGTGTCTGGTCCTTGTAGAGTGGGATTGTAATGTTTCTCCCTGGTGAAGTGTCTGGCTAGCTCTACACGCCAGGATGTGTGGTATCTAGCCCAGTGGGTTTCTGTCCCCATTGTTCATTTCTAAATGTTTGTATTTTGTCCCATATTATACCCTGGAGTCTGCTGATGTGCAGTTTATAGAATAGGTGCCTGGTATGCTGCCAGTATCTCCTGAGGCAGTTCCTCATTGAGATAAGGCCCAGGATCTCCTGGGGCAGGGCGGTCGAGTGTTGTTTTGGTGTTGTATGTGGAATGGTGTCAGTCATTGCATCTTGGATGGCAGTAGTAAGAGCCCCCACAGCCTCACCAATTTGTTGCATTTTGTTAATTTCATGGATGTCAGGAATATGACTATCAAGTGTTTCTTTGAACAGTGTCCAATTCGTGCAGTTGTAGTTCAGTATCCTGCATGGTTCTGTGTCACGCAGTGTTTCTTTCATGTGCAGTATTACAGGCATGTGGTCTGAGTCCAGACTGTTTTCAACCATATGGTTGAGTGTGCACGTGATGGCCTTGATGAGGACTATGTCTAGCACATCTGGCCTGTGTTGGGCCTGTGCAGGAACAAACGTGGGGACGTCTGGCCCAAGTATAATGTAGTTTCAGCCGAGTGCATGTTCGTGTGGTTTCTTGCCATTGGAGGTACATATTTGTGAGTTCCAGTTGGGGTGTTTTGCATTTAGATCTCCATTCTAATCACAAGATTTTCTCTCTCATTATCAGGAGCATCAGTTTTTGTGTTAGTGCTTCTTTGGTACAAGTACCCATCATCTCTAGGGCCATGCAAAGAAATATTTTGACAGTCACAGAAGATTATGCTGCTGATAATTGGGTGCAATCTTTATTGGTTCTCTTTAACTTTAGCACCCTTTGTGAACAAACCTCTTTAGTCACATCAAGCTGAGAATGACAATAATCAAAGGCAAAGATCTTCCCAGTCTCACCAGTCCTTTTGTAATATTTGTGTTCTGCTCATGAGTCAAAAGAGTTACTTTTTCTCAGGCAAATTATCAAAGGTCTTCAAATGTTCTCTGACCAGTGGCTTTAGAGGAGAATTTGTGTGAAAGCCTAGAGGAGTATTCATCTAAAAGCCACCACCAGAGCCTATGGTGAAAAGAGCACAAGCCCTTGATCTTTGTCTAACAGTATGAGCTAGTGGAATTTTTCCAAATGTGATATTGGAGCATATGTTTTGACTTTCTATTTTTTTGGTAACAAAACATTAATGGAACTCATAATCAGAAGGTTTTCAGTGTCCCTCTAGCAGCACAGTGTTAGTGAAATCATCTATATCAGATAGACGCAGGTAATGTCCAACATCTGACCTTGGAAGGTAAAACTGATGTGGCACATTTTCCATCACCATGCATAGAAACAATGCCAAGTGAGGCATCCTCAGGTTTGGTAACTGCAGCATCAGAACAATAAATATCATAGTCATGTAGATAGAGCTTGTAATGTAAATGACAAATCTCTCTTGGCCTCTTTTTCTGACTTGATCTAACTGTTAAAAAATTGTCCATTACGCTGACAGATGTATAGCACCTCAACTCTTTCACTTTCACCAAGGAATCATCTGGTGAAAGTAATAATTAATGTAAGAAGAAAATGATATATTAAGTTGATTCATTAATGCAGTGACCAAGTACTGGCAGGTTCAGAGAATATGTATCAGAGCTATGATTTGTTTGTATTTCCAAGTGCAGTTGGAATATTTTCATAGAACTTATTTTATATTTTGTAATTGCTTCTTTATTCAGTGACTGTCTTTCAGCATACATTTCAAGAACCAATATAAATTTTTGAATGAGCTACTATTAATACCCAAAGCACTGAAAAGTGAAAATCACCAACCTGCTGGCACAAAAATGCAAGTAAGCAGTACTAATTATTTGTATACAGCTAATCCCCACTGCGATGTAACAGAAATTGGTGGCAGCTACATCAGGTATCCAGTGTGTGCAGATGAGAAGATATGATAGCTATTAAGTTATTGAATTCTGAATTTATTCTCTTGTTTAGATACATTGTTCTGATAATTTTTGTACATAAATGTTTATTTCATGTCAGGCAGAAGTGGGTGCTGCAACTTTCCGATGGCATCATCTTTGTCATTGCTGCTAGAGATAAAAAGCCGACCACTGCCACACACCAACCGACAGCCAGTGCAGAAAAGAACCCACTGACAACTCTTGCAGTTCTCTGCTGTCAAAGGAATGATTTATGAGAAATGTTGTAATTGAAAAATAAAGAAATATGACAGTGTTCATTCACTAACATGTAATCAGACTCTATATCAATATGCTGTTCGATGTCTATCAGAACTTGTCAGCAAGAAGTGAAGATTATTTTGTTGGACTTCTCATTTGAGAAGCACACAATACCTATTTGCTTTGCAAGAACTTACTGAAAATCATTTTCCTGTCCTAATTAATGTCTGGATACCTAAAAATTGTTTGAGATTGATGATTCAAGAAAATCTGACAGTTCAGCTATAGATTATTTATGGCATTGCATTTTCCAGGCATAGGCTTTATCATTGACAATTTTCAATGAAGTTAACATTTTTATCAGGACAATTGAAAGTGATCTCACTTAAGATAGTCTCTAGATGTTTGAATTTGCTAATTGCTTATTGGAAAACTTCAAAGATTTAGTTGTGGCTTAACACTGGATGACAGAAATCTGAACACAGTCAAGAATGATTAAATCAAATATTTAGCTGAGTGGAAGGCTGATAAATTGAACTTCTGCTGTGCTTATACTTCAGAACCTGGGGATGTAACACTGAATCATCTACCACAAACCAAAAAAGATCCACTACAGTAACTTTAAGTGAAGGATACACTACCTTTCTCACTTGTACAAATTGTTTTTTGAGGGTGTACTTTATGCCTAAAATTTCCAATAAAGATTTGTGCTTATTTGTGCTTTCCAATAAAGCTATGATTTCAGTCCATAGATTGTGAGTTATATACTGATTATCATTTTTTTCATCCTCAGGATTTCACAAACTTCTTCTTTCTCAAACTAAACTTATCGGTCTCTCACAGTCTGTGTTTTGTGTATGAGAATGTCAGCCAGTTCTACTGAAGAAGACAAACTGACATGAATTTCAGGTTGTCATCTGAAGTTGGTATGTTCAGATGACGAGATTGGCTGCATTGTGACCTCCACGTAATGGCATACTGGTTTGAAATGTTCTGCCACCTTTGACTGATGTCTGTTGTTGTCGAAATTCAATGAAGTGAGTGCCACACTGACTGCAACTTAAGCACAAAAGTAAAGGAATGCAGAACCTCATATGGCAGATCTAGTAAGTGCTTGATCCAGACCCAACTGTTCAGTGCATCTTTGTGTTGAGAGCTGCTGTGACAGTGAAACTTCGTCGGCTCCAGTAGGAGACAACTATTGCAGAATAAAATTTAAGTGAAAAAATGGCACAGCAACTCAAATACTTCTGAAAAATTGGCCTATTTTCTTGCATAGATCATTCTATGGCATGGTTTCTAAATCCAGGAACAAGGGAATACTGTGCATTAAGGTGTGAAGTACCAAGAAGTAGGAAACTTATCAGTAATTTGAGATCACAGTGAGATTGAGGCGTAGCATCATATAACAATCCTGCCTTGGAGGCAGTTAAGTGGGCGATGTGTCTCAGAGCTGGATAGTGACAGATGGTGACGCGAGACTGGACGCACATGTAGTTTATGTATCAGCCGATAGAGGACAATATTGGATAGGGGGACTGTGATTTTAGTTTCGATTGTGCCCACTAGAGTGCACTAAAGTAATAGAATGTTTTCATAAACTGTTCTAGTACTTTCATAAAGTGTTATTATTTCTTTTTGTGTATGTAAAATGTTATAAATGTGTTTTAGCAGTATGAATGATGTATGAGAGTGGATTACTGTTAATATGAAGATAATTGTTTAACGTGTTGTGTAGTAGGATTTAGTGTGGGAACATTTCGAAGTATGGATATGAACAAAGGGGATTTTTGTAGAATACATTTGTAAAGTAAGTTTATGGTAAAGGGAAAGTTAATTCAGGTATAAATAACAATAGTAAATAACTTTAGCATAAGCAAAACTTCAGCATATTAGAAAATTACAGCGGTAAAAAGTGCAGTCGTTAGGTTTACTATTTTGCGATTGGTTATTGATGAAAAGTGTGGATTGATGTGGGAGAATGTTGTTTTGCTATTGGCTGTTGAGTAAACTGACCAATGGTAAAGCAATATTCTTTGCGCGCCTTTCTCTGCTGGTAAAGAAGACTTAGAGTATTCTAGGGAAGAAGAGTGTGAGACTAGCCATGAAACAGTTTGGACATGTATAGTAGTAGTTCCGATGGAAATGATAAGTTGCCGGATCTAGCAGTGTTTCATACATCAAAAGTGTGGTAAAGTGACAACATAATTATTCCAATTGGTGTGTAGGAATTTCGGAATTTTTAAGTTAATTTTATGACGAGAAAAGACATATATTCTGTGTGACATATTGAGTAGGTCAGTGGCTAAAAACTATGACTGCATTTGGTTCACATCGAAGTATGGTAGGTTTCACTTGGATTTCCTACTGATGATCTGCTAAGACAATGTTCACAGGTAGGTGCAGGTCCGTCGTAAAGGGACGGAAAGAACCGCGCCGCCGCACGCGGTGCATCAGTGCCGGGAAACACTAAAGCCGTAACATTTTGTATCCGCGGTCGAGAGAAAGAGTTTGATGGACTGAACAGTGAATGTTAGTGAAAGAATTTAGTGAACCGGTTCTAGCACAAGTTTGAACGGAACCCATTTCGAGTTGCTGGAGTTGCAGGAAAGAAGATGATACACAACGGCTGCAGTAGCAACGGGAGCACAGCGAAGTAGCAGATGGCATGTTAGCGGTGGCAGCAAGCAGTAAAACGGGGCAGTGCGGCCAGCCTACATGACGAACGGGGGCCCGGAAATGGTTACGGCAGCCGTAGGGGGTTGGACTCGCAGTTTCAACATGCCAAGGCTGCAGCATTTGAAAAAAGATAAGTCAACTTTGTTACATCTGTTGTGTGTGTGCTGACAGACTGACAAACATGGCAAGTGATAAAGATTTGGTGAATAGGGTGAAGGAGGAAGAACTTTCATTCAGTGTGAGTGCTTCACACACTAGCACACCTGAACAGAGAGAAGGAGTAGATGTTAAAATAAAAGGGGATGTTTTTGATGATATTTCTATGTTATTTTTGGACAGTGGATTGAGTCTGCTTCAAGTATGTCTGTTAAAGTAACTAGTGGGGATAATATTAATTCAAAAAGTGACATTAAGCTTTAACTCAGTAATGATCAGGTGTGTGGTGATAGTGTTGGGAATATTACTGAATCAAATGTATCAAATGTGGATACCAAATTTGGTATAGTGCCAGTGGAACAAGGTAAACAAGAAACAGGGATGCCAAAAATGGAACTAGGAAGTATGCAGGAAATGTTTGCTGCTTTAATGGGCTCTATACAAGGACAAACTAATTTGGCTGAAAAAATTAATAGTTAACTCAAAAAAACTTGACAGTGGTTTTAATGAAAAAATTAGTAAACTTGACACTGATTTTAATGAAAAAATTAGTAAACTGAATAGCGGGTTTAATGAAAAACTTGAAAAGCAGACTGCTGTTTTAAAAGAAATGTGGGAAAATGAATTGAAGTCATTAGAAAATAAAGTAGATGACGAAATTTCTTGAGTTGAGAATAATTGCGAAAGATCTGTTAGCATTGTAAAAGGTGAATTAACAGAGGCTTTGAACACAGTTGCTATTGGAAACAAACAAAGAGTAGATGAAATTAAAGAAGGTATACAAAAAGTACAGGTTAAAATAGCAGCTGTAGAATCTGTATGTGAAACTGATCACAAAGTGTTAGCCAGCAAAATCAGTTCTGAATCTGACAAATGTATGAATGAAGTAAAAACTGTGTCAGAACGAGTGGATGAGTCTGAAAAAAATGTTCTTCAGCTAACTAACCAAGTAGAAGAGGTGGAAAGTAGGTTGGATGAGCATGACAGTAGACTATGTCAAGTTGAAACTAACCTCAAACATGGAATTAACAGTAGTGGTTGTAATTTTGTGGTAGAATCTTCTGAAATTTCATATGTCACTAACAGACAGTTTTTACATTTTGATCCAACAGGAAATGTGCATCCAAAAGAATTTTGGAATGATTTTGAAGGTGTGTTACCTAGTTTCTGGCCAGACAAACAAAAAATAGGTTTTATTACATCAGAATTCTTAGGAGAGGCCAGAACTTGGGGGATTATTGCTACTGAACAGTACAATACTTTGGATAAATTTAAAGAGGCATTTTTGAAAGAATATTGGGGTAAACAAAAACAGATGGAGTTATTAAATAGCTTCTGGGTGGGTGAAAAGTTTAATCCCAGAAGGGAAAGTGTAAAAAAGTTCATGTTAAAGTGGATGACAAATTTGTCATACTTAAACAACAAAATCGAGCCAGAGCAAATTGTTATGGGTTTGGAAGGTAAACTGCCTATGCACTGGCAGAACAAACTTATTTCAGTGCCGAGGGATGATGTGCATAAGTTCACTAGTCATTTGGAGTGGGTTGAGAAGTTATATTATGAGGAGGAATATGCAAATCGTAATGTCAGACCAACAAATGATGCAGGACTGCGACATAATGTAAACATTAACAGAATTGGCGTGTTCTGAGGAAATGGCAGGGGCAGAGGTGCCGGGAGGTGGTGCTGTCCTGCAAATGATAGGTGAAGTAATGGGGAACAGGTGCACAATTATCAATCGCATTCTCCAGTGTGAGAGAATGATGTTGTGTAAAGGCAGCAGCAGAGAGGGGTAAACGTAAGAAAGGATACGGAACTACAGAATCCATCAAACTAAATGCTGTCTGTGAAAGGGCTAGCATTTACCAGACGGGAAGTAGTGGTTTGAGCCTGCTAGCAAAACCTTTTGTATGTGGTAATAGTAACCAGACAGGGACTGTAAGGGAGGTACAGGAGAAAGTAGTAGCAACAGACAAAACAAGCTATGTAAAAATCTGTATGTTTAATGGAGGTTTAGAGGATTTTTTGGATAGACATAAACAATATAAGCACTGTGTTGCAGATGAGAGGGATGGTGTATTAGTGGAATATGTGACTGAATCTGACTGCAAGAAAGTGGTTAGCAACCAAGCTGAAGTCGAGTCATGTTCTGAGGAAGGAGAAAGTACAGAGGCTGCAGAATTATAGGAAATTAGTGATGCCAGTGTGGAGGAAATATTAGCATCTATAAATGCCGACATTTGTGAGGCTACTAGGGAGAAGCATGAGGATGGTGGCCAAAGTGGGGGTCGACTAATTAATAGTGGAGAAAGGTAAGAGAGAGAGGCTATAATGGAGAATAGCGAAGCGCCAGAAGGGAGTTTTGAGTTGTCACTAGTGGACAGAATACTTAGTATGGGGGAGAAAAGTGGTGTAGGTGATTCTGCAAAAATCTGTGTAATTTCTGGAAACAGGCAAGGAAGAAGAGAGGTTGTGAATGACTTGTTGGAGGAGGGTGCTGATACTAGCAAGGAAAGGAAAGTATTCAGTCAACCAATAATTAGTCTGCAGGTGTGTGATGAAGAGGTACAGTGTTTAGCAGATACCGGTAGTGATTTATGCGCTGTGAGTAAAGGTTGGTTAGAATCATTGCAAAAAGAGAATGATCTTGTAATTATGCCAGTAATGGGGGTACAGATTATTGTAGCTACTGGAAAAGTGCACTAAAGTAATAGAATGTTTTTCATAAACTGGTCTAGTATTTTCATAAAGTGTTATTATTTCTCTTTGTGTATGTAAAATGTTATAAATGTATTTCAGCAGTATGAATGATGCGTGAGTGTGGATTAACATTAATATGAAGATAATTGTTTAACAAGTTGTGTAGTAGGATTTAGTGTGGGAACATTTCGAAGAAGTATGGATATGAACAAAGGGGATATTTGTAGAATAGATTTGTAAAGTAAGTTTATGGTAAAGGGAAAGTTAATTCAAGTATAAATAACAATAGTAAATAACTTTAGCATAAGCAAAACTTCAGCATATTAGAAAATTACATCAGTAAAACGTGCGGTCATTAGATTTACTATTTTGTGATTGGTTATTGACGAAAAGCAGGGATTGACGCGGGAGAATGTTGTTTTGCTATTGGCTGTTGAGTAAACTGACCAATGGTAAAGCAATATTCTTCGTGCGCCTTTCTCTGCTGGTAAAGAAGACTTAGAGTATTCTAGGGAAGAAGAGTGTGAGCCTAGCCATGAAACAGTTTGGACGTGTGTAGTAGTAGTTCTGATGAAAATGATAAGTTGCCGGTTCTAGCAGTGTTTCATACATCAAAAGTGTGGTAAAGTGGCGGCTTAATTATTCTGATTGGCATGTAGGAATTTTGGAATTTTCAAGTGAATTTTATGATGAGAAAAGACATATGTTCCACATGGTGTATTGAGCAGGTCGGTGGCTAGAAACTGTGACTGCATTTGGTACCAACAGACTTAATATTTGGCAAGCATTATCAATCAAAAACAATCAGTATTTTTGTAGCTATTACGTTTTAGGGAAATGCAACACCATAAACTTGCTAACGTGAGTGAAAGGGATTGTGAGTGACTGTGTTAAGGCTAGCACAGGCTTGGCAGTGATATCTGTTCACCTAAGTTTCAGAATATATTAATTGAGGACAAAATTTCCAAATATTCATTTCGTGTTTCTCCCGAAACGTAGAATAGTGACTTAAATTACAGCCTGGTTCACGTTGAAGTACAGTAGGTTTCACTCGGCTTTCCTACTGATGATCTCCTGAGACAATGTTCATAGGTAGGTGCAGATCCGTCGTAAAGGGACTGAAAGAACCGCACCACCGCTAGATGTCCTGTTGCATGTGAAAATAAATCCACTCAGAAATGTCATAAGTGACCTTAGTTATTGCATTTTTCCTGAAACAGTGAATAGGAAATGGAGGAATTAACCCTGAGGACTGGGACCATTAGGGGTAATATGACAGTCTTGTAAATATTATATAAATGCTCATAGAATTCAATCTTTGCCACATTCTATGCAAATAAATAACCGGTATCAGGTTTGCGCACTGTAGTGCTTCGAGAATTTCTGTGTACATTTAGAACCACTTGGCCTTCTTCTGTCTTGAATCCACAATATTTTAAATAGAAGGGTGAGAGAGACTAATCCAACCTACTGTGCATTGCATGTTTGTGTGTGCAGGTCTAAAGACAGTCATGAGCAAAATGTGTATGCAGTGGCCAAATGGTGGCTGACAAGTACCTGCTGTATGAACCATAGAGTTTTCATGTATGTGTAGAGAAGAGCCTGTGCTATTCTTTGCTGGTTTAGTGAATGTGATGATTTTTAAGGACAAATAAAGAAATGGGATTAGACTTTTAAGAAAGACATGTTCATAAATTATGAGTGGTTCTTAAACCAACTCGCTTATGAATGTTAATTTAATGCATTTCTAAAGCTCAAAATATGAGGGAAATATGAGAAGATGGAGATATTTATATGTGAAATGCGGGAATGTTATTCTGCATAATCCAATACATAGTTAATTGATGAAAACATAAAGTTTGTATACTCACTCCACATGTTCTATTGTTTAAAGCATTAGAACATGGTGACCAGTGAAGAAGGACCCAAAAAAATGGGAATTAGAGACAAAAACTAGAAAAGTGGATGTTGCATGTTGCCATAGCAACCGAGTATAACAAGACGAGAAAACCGTTATGAGAAACTTGATTTAGCCCAGAAAATTTGTCAATGCAGCAAAGGGAAAGATGCAAGGAAGTAATAACATTAAAAGAAAAGAAAGAAGACCTCAACATATTAGACTAAGAAGAGATACAATGAGAATAATTCAACTAAGATGATCTTGTGTGGGGAGTATACAGCTCTCACATGCATCGTAGCGAAGCTGACGCGGAAACCAACAACCGATGACACCCGCACCAGTTTCTGTTCACCAGTGCTGATTCCACATCACGCCGATGCCAATGCGGGAACCAGCAACCAACGACACCGGCGCCAGTTGCTGTTCACCGGTGCTGATTTCACTCTCGATCACTGATGCAGCCTAAAACTCTACGCCGGGTGAGTGTAAAACAATAATCGTTTGAGTATAAAGTTGAAGAAACTGTTCAATAGACTGTATTTGTGTATTTATTATACTTAGAATGATTTTTTAAAAATGCTTACTAGATCTAAAATTGGTAAAACCATGGAAAACATAAAGTTAGTTGGAGAAACTTCAGAACCAGCCATGGCTATGAGAATCAGTAGAGAAATGCCAGACTGGACTGAGTTAGAAAATTTAATTAAAACACAAAGTGCAGCTTCAAATGCTCAAATTGCAATTTTAAGTGAAGAGCTAGATGTCCAGAGGGCAGATTCAGCAGTTTTAAGAAGGAAATTAAATGAAACTTTAAATTCTAGATTAAGTGCTCAGAATGAAACTCTAAGGAAAGAAATAGGTTTGGTACATTCTAGTTTAAATGCTCAAAGTGAAGTTCTAAATGACCAGAGTGAAACCGTGAATAGTGAAGCAACAAATATAGGTTTACTAAAGACTGAATTTGACACTCTAAATAGTAAAGTTGAAAATTTGAAATTAGATTTGAAGAAAGAATTAATGAGTTCTTTAAACCTTGATGTAAATCAACTATTCACTGATTTTAGTCTGAAACAGAATGATCAAATCCAAGATTTAGGTTAGACTTTAATATTAAGGAAGATGTAGTAAGGTAGAAACGGAAATCGATGAAAATTTAGGATCATTTGAAAATGTATGTAATGTTAAGTTTGATGCTGTAAAGCAGAGATTACATACTATTAGAGAGAGCATTGATAAGCAAGAGAGGTTAATACCAATTATCCAATCAAAAATTACAGGCATGAATACATGAGTAGATTCTGTGGAAAGAAATTTCAGAGAGAAACTAGCGAACTCTGATATTATAAATATAAATAGTTTGGAGGAATAGGTGGGAGAACTTAAAGATTGAAAAGTTTCTGAGAAAGTAACATCTGGGAACGTAGCTCCAATTTTATCTTCTGAACTTAGTGATACCAAGAGAGGTATGGATGACCTATGGAGAGAATTCAAACTTATCCAGGATAAAGTAGGCAAGAGGATGACTTCTCTTATTGTGGTATTGAATAGTGAAGTGATGACTGATCTACAATGGGGGGCCAATGCAGGATTATTCAGGCAATTCCCTAAGTTTAAGACAGACAGCAATGTATATCCAACTCATTTTTTGAAAAGGTTCAATCAAGCTTTGCCAAAGAACTGGGAAGATTCTAAGAAAATTGAATATGCTGTGGAGTACCTTTTAGGGGAAGCCTCAGAATGGGGTACTGTAAATACTAAGAATTTTTTTCTTTGGAAGACTTGTAGAGGAAATTTAATGAGAAGTACTGCTCTGCACTTGCTCAAGTGAAGTTAATATCAGATCCATGGGATCCAGGTGGAGTCACATATCTTCCAGGGACATTAACGTTCATGTTAACGGGCGGACAGATGACCATCGGATCCCGAGTTGTTTTCGGTGTTTCTTCTGTAATAATTTTCCTGCACCAAATTCCCCCAAACTCTTAAACTATTCTATCATCCTACACTTAGAGGTACTGGTAAAAACCATACCAGCGAGAATTCATTATTACATCACCCAAAATTGCTCCTGGTATGTGACTACATCGTCCTCGGTTGTTTTAGGGTTGTGCCCACTAGGAATTTTGACTGCGTCATCCTCAGTTGTTAGAGGGTTGTGCCCACTATGAATTTTGTTCATCCTCAGTTGTTAGATGGTTGTGACAACTACGAATCTTGATTGCATCTTCCTCGGTTGTTACAGGGGTGCCCGTACCTGTCACCATGACTCGTCCAGGCTTATCCCAACTTATCCTGTCTTAACTAGATGGCTACATGAGGTGGGAATTGGTACGCATATTATCCCTGAAATAAGATAGATTAAATCTGCCTAGCCAGCCATTCTCTCCCACAGTTTCGACTGTAATGTTGACAGCAGCCGATGTGGTCTCCACATATAGTTAGGTTTTTTTTTGCCTGAAGTAGCCCTTGCAAGTAATCTCTTCACCAGTTTTCTGTGTAAATCTGTGGGCAGAAGTCTGGGTGAAATCAATGTCATTAAGTTTGTATATTCTATTAATATGAATCATAATTACAATGATTCAAAAATTGGTTTTTTGAAAGCTGCCCGGTACTCCTTTTTTTGTCACATAGTTCTAAGTAAGTAGGGAGACCCATATCTGGCACATAACTTTCAAAATAATTTCTGAATTTGTGAGAACACCATTCTCACACTGAATGTAAGATAATCGAGTTAAAGACTTTGAAGCATATTTTTCTTAGTAAACTGAATGGAATATTATATTTGTGGACTAATTTGTGTGACTAATTAAATGACTGTGATAATGGAATATATAAATTTATACTTGGTACAGAATATTTTATACCTTTTATGAGATGTGACGTAGATGGGAGGGTTTGTACCGATGTCATGATTTGCACTAACAGATAAATCATGACTAACACAAAACACACATTACACTTTTCAAACAACCCTCACAAACAAGTGTGCCCGAATTTTCATCATTTGCTGTTTCCATAGGGTTGCTAAGATTTTCTTTGGTGGACCTCAAGGGTGAAGGTGGGAATGTCTGTTCTGTAGGAGATGATTCTCACTCAAGTACTGGCGAGGTAGGGATCCTGGGGAAGGGGGCTGGGAAGGGTTTCCTGTCTTTGGGGCTGTCTTCTTTCTCTTCTTTGATCTTAGCAACCACATCTACCTTTTTTCCTTTCTTACTTCTCATTTGAGGACCTATCTATTTTTCCCCTCTTTCCATATTCATCTACTCCTATAGCAAAAGTCCTTCCTAGTTTCTGTGGTTTCCAATAACCTACAACTTATCTTCAGATAAGAAGACCCAAGAACCAGACTACATGAAAACACGTCTGCATATGCACAAAGAAATACAAATACACAAACATTGAAGTTACAGATTAAAAGGATGTAAGAACATGATCCGTTCTGCAAGAAATATGTATGGAGGATCTCAGCTGATACTTAGTGGAATCATAAACAGAAGGTCAGTGAGTGAAAAATGTATTGCTCTTAAAGAACAATGTGATCGTCTTGGGGCAGTTTTTATAGACCCAAACAAATTCCTATGTGAAAACTCACTAGTGAAGGATGGCTTGCATTTAAATAGACTGAGGTCTGTAACATTCAACAGAATGTTTGCAGATGTCTGCGAAATCATTAGAAGCAAGGGAAACTAATATGGCCTGAAGGGGGTGAAAAATCATACACTCTAGCTGGAAAAGAAAAATATAAGTGCCATACATAAAAAGATGATGCTAAAGAATTTGCCTCAGAATACAGCTCACAACATTTAAACTAACAGAAGAATAATTACATAAAAGTACTTCATCAAAATATCCAATACTTTGTGACTTACCAAATGGGAAAGCGCTGGTAGATAGGCACAATAAAAAAACACACAAACACACACACAAAATTTCGAGCTTTCGCAACCCCCGGTTGCTTCGTCAGGAAAGAGGGAAGGAGAGGGAAAGATGAAAGGATGTGGGTTTTAAGGGAGAGGGTAAGGAGTCATTCCAATCCCAGGAGCGGAAAGACTTACCTTAGGGGGAAAAAAGGACAGGTATACACTCGCACACACACACATATCCATCCACACATATACAGCACACATATTCATCCACACATATACAGCGAGTGTATACCTGTCCTTTTTTCCCCCTAAGGTAAGTCTTTCCGCTCCCGGGATTGGAATGAGCCCTTAAAACCCACATCCTTTCATCTTTCCCTCTCTCCTGACGAAGCAACCAGGGGTTGCAAAAGCTCAAAATTTTGTGTGTGTGTTTGTGTGTTTTTTTATTGTGCCTATCTACCAGCGCTTTCCCATTTGGTAAGTCATGGAATCTTTGTTTTTAATATATTTTTCCCATGTGGAATGTTTCTTTCTATTTTATTTATTCAATACTTTGGTAACAAAAGATTAGAAGCAGAAGTACTCCTGAGCGAAGTATGACCAGACATATTATGCATCAGTGAACATGGACTAACTGAAAGCAAAATAGGTAATGTTGCAATAAAGGACTACAAACTAGCTAGTTACTTCTGCAAATCTAAATATGAGGGTAGTGGCGTTTGTATATATATTAAAACAGGTACTCTCCTAAAGAATGTAAACATTGAAGCTGCTACTTTGCCCATAGCTACAGAAAAAGACTTTGAAGTTACTGATATAGTGACAGAGGATTTTAGAGTGTTTTGTGTGTACAGATCACCATGTGGCAATATTAACATCTTTTCTGAAAAAAATTTATAGCTTATTGAGAATGAATATGAAGAGAAACCGTATTATATGTGGAGACTTCAACATTGACGTGGGAAAAGACACAAACATAAGATAGGATTTTGAAGAATTGTTAATACAGCATAACATGAAAGTAACAATAACTGCACCAACAAGAGTGACTTCACAAAGTGAGACAGTTATTGACAACATAATTACTAATATGTGTAACTATGAGTCACATGTAGTTCAGACAGAAATATCTATTGTAATTTATTTATTCATCCATAGACAACTTGTGTTGTATGGATGTCGTCAACTGTATACATGGAATGAGTATATACATAATAGTACTTCTGGTAGTACATATTTCTATGGTGCAACTTAATCATTTGTACACAAAACAAATACACACCAATCTTAGTTACAAATAAATATAAATTTACAAATGTATTCTTGCATGGATTACACAAAACAAATACACACCAATCTTGATTACAGATAAATATAAATTTACAAAGGTACTCTTGCATGAATTGAGGTGAACACATGTCATTTACAATATTCTTTGACAGTATAGTAACATTTATCTGCTAAATAACTTTTTGCAGCTTTCCTAAAGGCATGTATTCCAGTTTCAGCTTTGATCTCCTCTGGAAGTCTATTATACATTTTTATTCCATTAAATAATAAACTATTTTGGGTTTTTGTTTTGTTTTTTCATATGAGATGTAAATGGTGGCAGGATCCAGTCCAGTGTTGGTGTATAGATCTGTTTTGTGTGTACTGGTCAATGTGTTTCTTTATATATATCACAGTCTGAAAGATGTATTCACATGGTACTGTCAAGATTCCCATGGTTTTGAATAAATCAGTACAGTGAGCTCTCTTGCTGCTTTTTGTTATTATTTGTACAGCCCTCTTTTGCAGCTTGAAAATTGCTTGTATGTTCTGCACATTTGTACCCCAGAAGGTTATGCCACAACTAATTATTGAATGCACATATGCAAAGTATGTAGTCTTAGCACATGAACTATTACATACTGACATAATTATCCGGAGTGCATAGCAAGCAGTAGCAATTTTCTTTTCTAGTGCTGCAATATGGTCAGTCCAGTTAAGCTGTGAGTCAACATGCATTCCTAGGAATTTTGTGTTTGTGACACAATCTATAAGTTCATCTTTAACTTTTAGGCCTATGCTATTATGTTTTTTATTTATGTGGAAATTGATACTGTTTGTTTTTTTAATATTGAGGGTCAATTTGTTGCTTACTACCCACTTGCATACATGATCGAGAGTTTCTTCAGCTTTGTCTCTCAATTTGTCTGGTGACTCATTACTGATAAGGATGCTGCTAGCATCTGCAAATATTATTGTTTCCCCGTATTTGACACTCTGGGGAAAATCATTGATATATATTAGGAAGAGTATTGGCCCTGAGGGGCTCCTATGTTAATATGTTCTGGTTTGGAAATGTGTTTTGTCAATCTGCTGAACTTCATTTGTGAGATCTCTACACACTGTACCCTATTTTCCAAGTACAATTGAAACCAATTATTTACCGTTCCCCTTATTCCTAGCGCCTCCATTTTGTTTAGTAGTATTTTGTGGTCTACTGTGTCAAATGCTTTGCTAAGGTCAAGGAATATGCCTGTTACATGTTCACCTTCGTCAAGTGCTTCTAAGACAAAATTTGTGAAGTGAGCTACTGCTGAACCTGTGCTTCTTCCTGGCCTGAAACCAAACTGTTCTTTACACAGTATATTGTACTTGTTTAGGAAATCCATTAGTCTCTTTTTCATTATATTTTCTATTACCTTGGAAAAGGATGAGAGTAATGAGATGGGCCTATAGTTTTCTATATTTTCTGGATCGCCTTTCTTAAATAGAGGCAGGACTTTTGCACATTTTAAGTATTGTGGGAAGCAGCCTGCAGTGAAAGATTCATTTATGATGTGTGCCAAAGGATGTTGTATGCTGTCAATGCAGTCCTTCAGTAAGCACACTGGCACTTCACCTAAACCTGCTGATGTTTTATTCTTTAGATTCTTCACAACCATCCTTACTTCTTCTGTAGAAGTCGGTAACAGTAACATTGAGTTAGCCATATAGTTCAATTTTTGTTCAGGCTGTTTTTTGCCAAACTTTTGCTGTAGCTTGGTAGCAACACTGCTGAAGTACTCATTTACAGTATTTACTAGTGTATTTGCGTTATGTATAATAGCACCATTATGTTTAATTTGAATGTTTACTGTTTTTAATTTATTACTGTTTGTTTCCTGTTTGGTAACAGTCCAGGCTGCTTTAATTTTATTTTCTGCCTTTTCTATAATACTGTCATTGTGGGCTTTTTTTGCATCTTGTAATACTCTTCTGTATATTCTTTTGTATGTGTGTTAGTAGTTTAGGAAACCAGGATCACTATGGTAGTTTTTTAATTTGTTCAGTTTTTTTAGAGTTGCAGAGGATTTCCTTATTCCTTTGGTCACCCAGGTATTTCTTTTGTGTGAGTGTACTGCAGTTTGCACCTTTGGGAATGCTTCATCAAATCTGAGTTTAAATAGTGACATGAATTTAGAAAATTTCTTATTTACACTAGTTTCAGCATACACTTTTTCCCAAGTTATACTGTTTATTTGCTTGGCAAATTCTGATCTGTTTGGTTTGGAGAAAACCCTTCTGTATGTGTATGTTTTAGTTGTATTGTCTATATTTATGTTTAATTTTAGGATTTGACAGGAGTGATCAGAAAGGCCAAGGTTATCTACAATAATTTCACAACTTTCTTTATCTATGTCTGTGATGATGTGATCAATTGTTGATGATGAGTTTTTCGCTATCCTCGTGGCTTTGTTAACTAATGGTGATAACTTATAACAGCGCAATATATTCAAGAATGAGTTACAGAATCTATCTGGGTTTTGTGTGTTTACATTTAAGTCTCCACAAATGAGAACCTTCCCTTTGGGATTCAAAGCCATGCCTAGAATCTGGATTAGTTTTGCAGTGAAAGTATCTATATCACCATTGGGTGAACGGTAAATACATATTATAGTTAACCATTGTGCCTCATCTGTCTTGCTTGTCTCTATGGCTGATATTTCTATGTGTTTTTCCTCACTTACAGAATTAATATCATTTCTAATTTTATAGGCAATTCCTTGCTTAACATATACACATGATCCACCACCTCTAATGGTGGTTCTACTATAATGACATGCTAGTATATATGAGTTTAAATTTATTAATGTTATTTCAGTTCCTCTACACCAATGTTCAGTAATGCATGTAACTGAACTGTTTAAAGTTTGTAGTTCCACTTCTAAATGTTGCACTTTGTTTCTGACAGATTGTGTATTTTGATGAAAGACTGAGAAACGAGCACAGCTTACCTTGCCTGTATCTTTTGTTTGCATTTTGTTGACAGTGACTGATGCTTTGTGCCGGTTTGTCCCAGTTTTTTTCTCTTCTTGGTGCTGAACCATAAAAAATCCTCCTTTGGAGTGATGTACTTTCTTGTCCTCTGGCTCCTTCTGATGGGGTGTGGTTTAGCTGGTGGCTTCTCCATTGGTACTGTCGTTTCTGGTGCTACTGCTGTTGTTGGCTTTGCTGTTGTCTGTCCCACTGTTGCTGTGTCTCCTGTTCTTATTGTTGGTGGTGGTGGTGAAGGTTCTGCTGATGTCAGTTCTGCTGCTGACGAGATGACTGCCTTTGTTGATTTTTCTTGTATTGTGGAATGTTCTATTACTGATAGTGGTATAACAGTTGTTTTTGTGTTGAAGGTGTTTTGAAGTAGTTTTAATTCCTTCATTATCATGTTTGCCAGATATTCTTTTTTCAGAACCAAAATGAACAACCAAAGAAATTAGGATCATCAGTGACCAAAATATCAGTATCTTTATAACAATGTCAAGTAAGGAAACCTGGATTGAAACCCTACAGGCCCAGAGTGTAAATGAAAAATATGATGCATTTATTTCAACAATTAAATGCGATTTTAATGTAGCATTTCCCAAAGTAAAGAGACAAGAAAGGCTGCAAGATCAAACACAGTGGATTACCAATGAAATACTAGATCAGCGAAGGAAGCTGCAGGATCTGAGATGGATGGGTAAAGCTGAAAACTATATAATGTTAAAAAAGATGTATAGAAAAACAATAAGAGAATCAAAAGCAAGAGCAGTTGACACCACCATAACAAACTCAAAAAACAAGGCAAAGGCAGCTTGGAATGCAATTAATGCTGAAAGAAAGGAAAAAGATGGGTCAAACAAAAAAAGAAGGTATTAGATTAATTGAAATAGATACCACAGTGGTCACAGATGGTATGGAAATAATAACTATATCAGTGTAGTAGAAAACTTAAAATTGGAAAGAAATAGTCAAAAGAGCATTAAGGTACCAAAAAGATCATGCAATACTATGTTTTAAGAGCAGTCATGGAAGATGAACTACGGAAAACTATACAGAAACTGAAGTACAAGAAATTAGCTGGTGATGATGAAATATCAAATCATGTAATAAAGCTGGTAAGTGAGCAAATAATAACACCACTGCTGAACATAGCAAACTGTTCTTTCAGAGATGGAGTTTTTCCAGAAAAACTGAAGGTAATGAAGGTGGTGCCAGTGTACAAGAAAGGGGATAAGGATGACCCCAACAACTACAGACCAGTTTCATTTATATCAGGTTTTTGAAAAATCCTAGAAATACTTATGTATACCAGATAAGTTAATTATTTGGACAAACATAATATTCTCATACCCTCTCAACAGGGTTTCAGAAAGGGTAAATTTACAGAATCAGCAATTGCCAGTCTAACAGAATACATTTTACAGTCCTTTGATGAAAAAAGGTTGTCTCTGCAATGTTTCTGGATATTTCAAAAGCATTTGACACCATTGACCATGAAATGCTGATACAAAAATTAGGCAACTGTGGCATTCGAGGGCAAGCAGGTGAAAGGATAAAATCATACTTGTGCAAACACAAGCAGTATGTATCATTAGGAAACTCATACCAATCAGAAACCAAACCCATCAAATATGGAGTGCCGCAGGGTTCGGTAATGGGGCCATTGCTATTTAATGTTTTTGTTAATGACATAGGTGTTGAGGAGGAAGAAAAGAAAATATTTTATGCTGATGACATGACAATACTTAGAGAGCAAAATATGGAACAACTTGAGAGAAGAGCATACATATCTGCAAATGTCGCAGCTCAATGGCTGTTGGAAAATGAACCGGTTATAAATCTAAAAAAGACTATGTATGCAGTGTTTAAAAACAAGGAGAGGGCTGTAGACATGGATTTAGAGGTTGATGGAACAAGGCTGGAAGAAGTAGAATCCACTAGATTCTTTGGTATTCTTGTGGATAATGAACTGAAATGGAAAAAATGTATTAATAATGTCTGTAAGAAACTGAGCTCTATCATATTCTTAATGATGCAGCTGTCACAGTATTCAGACAAGAACCTTGTGTGTACAGTGTATTACAGACTTTTCGAACCATACTTACTGTATGGAGTGACTGTGTGGGGAAACTCGAACAAACAAGAGACAAAACGAGTGTTCACATTACAAAAAAAAAAAAAAGCAATTAGGACCATTATAAGAAGAAGGAATCCGAAATGTGGAGAAACTGTTTCATGAAGTTAGGTATCTTAACTTTTTCATTGTTGTATATATACAAAACAATAATGTACATCACGAAAGGTGGTGAGGACTGGAATACGAATGCTAGTGTACACACCCACAATACAAGAAGGAAGAATGAAGTCCAGAGCATACCCCACCAACTGGCAATGCTAGAAAAAAGACCCCAGTACTCTGGTATCAGACTACTAAGAAGTCTGCCTAAACACCTGCAAGATAGTGTACTTGACAACGACTTTCCAAAGAAACTTAAAGACTATCTCATGGAAAAAGAGTTTTACAGTGTTGCAGAATACTTATGCTATTAAATTTGTATATATTGTTATTCATTATCAATGATGTAAAAATGTGAGCTAAAGGTGTAGAAAAATAAGTGATAATGAATGTTACTGCTTTGACATGTCCTATATTACATGTACATTTACTGTACACAATGTAATCTTGCAGAACCAAATAAAATTTAATTCAATTCAAACTGCCGAGGGTTGTAGGGGAAAAAGGTATGTGTACATCTGGAAAGATGCACACACTCTTTTTTAAGTGACAGTTCTATGGTGTTCCTTTTTTTTGTCTTATCCTGCATATACATACATGTATATAGTAGTTTATATATATAAAGAAAGAATGGTAGCAATTTTGTCTTATTATAAAACAGTGATAAGCAAGGTTGGAGTTAATCATGATAATCATTTAAGAAAAGAAAAACTCTGCTGAAGCAATGAGTCATAGAGTAGTGGGACTTGATCATTGTGTGTAGACATAGTATCTACTAACAGTTGATTAATGCAGGTAGACATAGTATCTACCATGAGTTGAATAATATATGTAGACATAGTATCTACTAAGATTATAGAAGTTGAGGAGTGGAAGAGGGCTCTAGGGTATTGAGGAGGTACTAAGAAGTGTGAGTGAAGTGTAAAATAGATTTTAATTTTACCAGGAAATATTTAAGTATAGTGGACATAAAGATGTGTGATGTATACTAGGGCAATGAACCATGAGGCCTACTCATAAAGGATAAGGGGGCATACCCGGCATTTGCTAAGGATACAGGGAATGTGTACCTACATAGAGATAGGATGACCTGTGGCCTGATGAATAGGGATGTTTTATAAAGGGGCATACCTGACAGAATGGAAGGAGGAAATGCACTCATAGGGTCAACTCACATATAAGGTATGCATACTGATCCTATGGGAAAAGGACAGTATCATGACAGAAGTCACACATTTAATAGGAATTATTCTGGCAAGTTTGAATTGTATATACCACTAGCTTTATTATGTTTTAGGTAGGTTTACGAGTGTCAAAAGGGAACATTTTTATTTTTCCCAGAGTTCTCCCAGACTACAAACTTCTATAAATAATGATACTAGTATGTAATAAGGAAAAAAATAGTACAAGAAATTAGAATAAAGGATAAAGTACTAAAGTGTTCTGAACACCTGGAATTTACAATTGGATAAAGAGCAGAAAAAAAGAGAAAAAAATTGCTCCTCACGATTTTTAGATATTGAAAGACTCCAACATTGATTGAAATATTCAAAATTCATAATTAAAGTAAAAAGAAAAAAAACAAGGAATATCTAAATAATAAGAAAAAGGGTATTCATGGTTATTAAAAGAACAAGGTATACTGTTGAAAGATGAATTGTTATTCCATGTGATATAAATGTTCATAACGTTGTTGATGTGGTCTTCAGTCCTGAGACTGGTTTGATGCAGCTCTCCATGCTACCCTATCCTGTGCAAGCTTCTTCATCTTCCAGTACTTACTGCAACCTACATCCTTCTGAATCTGCTTAGTGTATTCATCTCTTGGTCTCCCTCTACGATTTTTACCCTCCACACTGCACTCCAATGCTAAATTTGTGATCCCTTGATGCCTCAGAACATGTCCTACCATCCGGTCTCTTCTTCTTGTCAAGTTGTGCCACAAACTCCTCTTCTCCCCAATTCTGTTCAATACCTCCTCATTAGTTATGTGATCTACCCATCTAATCTTCAGCATTCTTCTGTAGCACCACATTTTGAAAGCTTCTATTCTTTTCTTGTCCATACTATTTATCGTCCATGTATCACTTTCATACATGGCTACACTCCATACAAATACACTCCTGGAAATGGAAAAATGAACACATTGACACCGGTGTGTCAGACCCACCATACTTGCTCCGGACACTGCAAGAGGGCTGTACAAGCAATGATCACACGCACGGCACAGCGGACACACCAGGAACCGCGGTGTTGGCCGTCGAATGGCGCTAGCTACGCAGCATTTGTGCACCGCCGCCGTCAGTGTCAGCTAGTTTGCCGTGGCATACGGAGCTCCATCGCAGTCTTTAACACTGGTAGCATGCCGCGACAGCGTGGACGTGAACCGTATGTGCAGTTGACGGACTTTGAGCGAGGGCGTATAGTGGGCATGCGGGAGGCCGGGTGGATGTACCGCCAAATTGCTCAACACGTGGGGCGTGAGGTCTCCACAGTACATCGATGTTGTCGCCAGTGGTCAGCGGAAGGTGCACGTGCCCGTCGACCTGGGACCGGACCGCAGCGACGCACGGATGCACGCCAAGACCGTAGGATCCTACGCAGTGCCGCAGGGGACCGCACCGCCACTTCCCAGCAAATTAGGGACACTGTTGGTCCTGGGGTATCGGCGAGGACCATTCTCAACCGTCTCCATGAAGCTGGGCTACGGTCCCGCACACCGTTAGGCCGTCTTCCGCTCACGCCCCAACATCGTGCAGCCCGCCTCCAGTGGTGTCGCGACAGGCGTGAATGGAGGGACGAATGGAGACATGTCGTCTTCAGCGATGAGAGTCGCTTCTGCCTTGGTGCCAATGATGGTCGTATGCGTGTTTGGCGCCGTGCAGGTGAGCGCCACAATCAGGACTGCATACGACCGAGGCACACAGGGCCAACACCCAGCATCATGGTGTGGGGAGCGATCTCCTACACTGGCCGTACACCACTGGTGATCATCGAGGGGACACTGAATAGTGCACGGTACATCCAAACCGTCATCGAACCCATCGTTCTACCATTCCTATACCGGTAAGGGAACTTGCTGTTCCAACAGGACAATGCACGTCCGCATGTATCCCGTGCCACCCAACGTGCTCTAGAAGGTGTAAGTCAACTACCCTGGCCAGCAAGATCTCCGGATCTGTCCCCCATTGAGCATGTTTGGGACTGGATGAAGCGTCGTCTCACGCGGTCTGCACGTCCAGCACGAACGCTGGTCCAACTGAGGCACCAGGTGGAAATGGCATGGCAAGCCGTTCCACAGGACTACATCCAGCATCTCTACGATCGTCTCCATGGGAGAAAAGCAGCCTGCATTGCTGCGAAAGGTGGATATACACTGTACTAGTGCCGACATTGTGCATGCTCTGTTGCCTGTGTCTATGTGCCTGTGGTTCTGTCAGTGTGATCATGTGATGTATCTGACCCCAGGAATGTGTCAATAAAGTTTCCCCTTCCTGGGACAATGAATTCACGGTGTTCTTATTTCAATTTCCAGGAGTGTACTTTTGCCTACATATGCAGTTTCCTCTTAGTAGCACTAGACACTCTAATTCCTTTTGTTACCCAGGATCTACTTTTTGGGACCAGGTCCTCACTGTTACAAAAGGGAGGCATTCATTGAATATACCCAAGAACTCAATTAAAGAGTTATTGTAATTGACAGTTGTGGAAGTGTGTTTGCTGACTGTCCACTTGGTTTGGCTTAGTTTATTGCAAAATACTTCCACATCTTCTTGACTGAAATTCCTACATCTTATTGTTGTGCAGACTGAATTTTGCTTCGGTAGTGATACAAATAGCGCTTTATGGTCTGATACTCCTAAATCTAGAAGAAACTTTTCTTTTACATAATAATTATAACTACTTACAATATTGTCAATACATGTTGCAGAGGTTGCTGTAATTCTTGTATACTGATCAAAATTGAGATTTAGCCCATTTGTGGCTACCAGGTTCTTTAAGTGTGAAGAAAACTTGTCATCAGTCCTTACATCTATGTTGAAGTCAGCACATATAACCACTTTCTTGTACAGTTTCTCACTTTTTAATTTATGTAGCAATGTATCAAACTTATCTAAAACTACAGAGCTTATATGGTACCCAGGGGTGCGATATATCCTGATAATTAATATGTTATACTATTTAAGTTCTATACAACAACTTTCAAATGTACCTTCTTCATTCAGATGGCTAAAATTCTTTCTGATATCATAGTCTACCATGGAATGAACTAGTATGCAAGAGCCTCCATACCCATTTGTCCTACAAAAGCTGGTAGCCAGTTTCTAACCTGTAAGTTTATTCAGGAGACTGATATTTTCAGATTTTAGCCAATGTTCATTAAGGCATATTACTTTCACAGATTGTTTCACACTTTCTAGCAAAATTTCTATATTATAAAGCTTCCTGATCATTCCTTCAGACAGACCTCTGATGTTTAAGCACATAATGAAGTTACTACTGCATATATTATTAGGTAGAGGGTCTTTAAAACTAATTTGACTATAAATTAATGGAACATCCACCTGAATGTTGACTGCTTGTTATGGATTTATTGTATTGGGCCAAATTCGGAACTGGCCCCTTTCATCAGTTTCCCTGCGTGTGAGCATATGGATGATGAGTAGGTACAGTTTTCTTGACGATAATTTCAGTCTCTGCTGTATCTTCTGAGGCTGGTTCTGGCACCGTCTCATCTTCTGGACATGATGTTCCAGTTTGAGCTGGTGCTGTGTCTGCGACTATGTGTGTGATTTTGAAATTGTTTTCCCGTCTTTCCATTTCCTTGGTTGAAACTGGTTGCATGGCAATTGGTTTTCTTGCAATGTCATCATCTTTTTGTATTAATTTCGCTAACATTTTGCCAACATACGACTTGCCAGCATTATTATAATGTAGTCCATGTTTAATAAACAAATCTCTTGCATCAGGAAGATCAAAAAATGTTACATTTTGTTGAGACTCGCATATTTTGTAGAACTGTCTGTTTACTTTTGCAAGCTCCAGATGTACAATGGAATTACTATGATATGTCATGTAATTTGGTGAAAGATGTTATTGATTGTGTGATATATCCCTTAGCTGTTTGTTTTAAAAAATGCCTAGTTGCAAGTAAGTTCCCCAACATACTAAAAATTTCTAGAGTTGTGCCCATATATAAAAAAGGGGAAAAGAACTGTCCCGCTAGTTACAGACCTATATCCATAACCCCAGTTTTTTCAAAATTTTTAGAAACAATTATGTACGAGCAAGTTATATCTACTTGGGTAAACTAAATATAATTAGTGATAAACAGTTTGGATTTAGGAAAGGTAAATGCACAGCAGATGCAATGGACTCCCTCATAAAATTAGCCCTAGATGTGTTTGAAGCTAGGGACTATGCCCAGGCTACATTTTGTGACCTGAGCAGAGCCTTTGACTGTGTAGAACATGACACTGTGATGAATAAGCTAGTTTACTATGGTTTTTCCCCCCCCATGAACCATGAACCTTGCCGTTGGTGGGGAGGCTTGCGTGCCTCAGCGATACAGATAGTTGTACCGTAGGTACAACCACAACTGAGGGGTATCTGTTGAGAGGCCAAACATGTGGTTCCTGAAGAGCCTTTTCAGTAGTTGCAAGGGCAACAGTCTGGATGATTGACGGATCTGGCCCTGTAACAATAACCAAAACAGCCTTGCTGTGCTGGTACTGCAAACGGCTAAAAGCATGGGGAAACTACGGCCGTAATTTTGCCCGAGGGCATGCAGCTTTACTGTATGATTAAATGATGATGGCGTCCTCTTGGCTAAAATATTCCAGAGGTAAAATAGTCCCCCATTCGGATCTCCGGGCAGGGACTACTCAAGAGGATGTCGTTATCAGGAGAAAGAAAACTGGCATTCTACGGATTGGAGCGTGGAATGTCAGATCCCTTAATCGGGCAGGTAGGTTAGAAAATGTAAAAAGGGAAATGGATAGGTTAAAGTTAGATATAGTGGGAATTAGTAAAGTTCGGTGGCAGGAGGAACAAAACTTCTGGTCAGGTGACTACAGGGTTATAAACACAAAGTCAAATAGGGGTAATGCAGGAGTAGGTTTAATAATGAATAGGAAAATAAGAACACGGGTAAGCTACTATAAACAGCATAGTGAACGCATTATTGTGGCCAAGATAGATACGAAGCCCACACCTACTACAGTAGTACAAGTTTATATGCCAACTAGCTCTGCAGATGACGAAGAAATTGAAGAAATGTATGATGATATAAAAGAAATTATTCAGATAGTGAAGGGAGACAAAAATTTAATAGTCATGGGTGACTGGAACTCGAGTGTAGGAAAAGGGAGAGAAGGAAACGTAGTAGGTGAATATGGATTGGGGCTAAGAAATGAAAGAGGAAGCCGCCTGGTAGAATTTTGCACAGAGCACAACTTAATCATAGCTAACACTTGGTTTAAGAATCATGATAGAAGGTTGTATACATGGAAGAACCCTGGAGATACTAAAAGGTATCAGATAGATTATATAATGGTAAGACAGAGATTTAGGAACCAGGTTTTAAATTGTAAGACATTTCCAGGGGCAGATGTGGACTCTGGCCACAATCTATTGGTTATGACCTGTAGATTAAAACTGAAGAAACTGCAAAAAGGTGGGAATTTAAGGAGATGGGACCTGGATAAACTGAAAGAACCAGAGGTTGTACAGAGTTTCAGGGAGAGCATAAGGGAACAATTGACAGGAATGGGGGAAAGAAATACAGTAGAAGAAGAATGGTTAGCTTTGAGGGATGAAGTAGTGAAGGCAGCAGAGGATCAAGTAGGTACAAAGACGAGGGCTAGTAGAAATCCTTGGGTAACAGAAGAAATATTGAATTTAATTGATGAAAGGAGAAAATATAAAAATGCAGTAAATGAAGCAGGCAAAAAGGAATACAAACGTCTCAAAAATGAGATCAACAGGAAGTGCAAAATGGCTAAGCAGGGATGGCTAGAGGACAAATGTAAGGATGTAGAGGCTTATCTCACTAGGGGTAAGATAGATACTACCTACAGGAAAATTAAAGAGACCTTTGGAGATAAGAGAACCACTTGTATGAACATCAAGAGCTCAGATGGAAACCCAGTTCTAAGCAAAGAAGGGAAAGCAGAAAGGTGGAAGGAGTATATAGACGGTTTATACAATGCGCTTGAGGACAATATTATGGAAATGGAAGAGGATGTAGATGAAGATGAAATGGGAGATATGATACTGCGTGAAGAGTTTGACAGAGCACTGAAAGACCTGAGTCGAATCAAGGCCCCGGGAGTAGACAACATTCCATTAGAACTACTGACGGCCTTGGGAGAGCCAGTCCTGACAAAACTCTACCATCTGGTGAGCAAGATGTATGAAACAGGTAAAATACCCGCAGACTTCAAGAAGAATATAATAATTCCAATCCCAAAGAAAGCAGGTGTTGACAGATGTGAAAATTACCAAACTGTCAGTTTAATAAGTCACAGCTGCAAAATAATAATGCAAGTTCTTTACAGATGAATGGAAATATTGGTAGAAGCCGACCTAAGAGAAGATCAGTTTGGATTCCCTAGAAATATTGGAACACGTGAGGCAGTACTGACTCTACGACTTATCTTAGAAGAAAGATTAAGGAAAGGCAAACCTATGTTTCTAGCATTTGTAGACTTAGAGAAAGCTTTTGACAATGTTGACTGGAATACTCTCTTTCAAATTCTAAACATGGCAGGGGTAAAATACAGGGAGCAAAAGGCTATTTACAATTTGTACAGAAACCAGATGGTAGTTATGAGAGTCGAGGGACATGAAAGGGAAGCAGTGGTTGGGAAGGGAGTAAGACAGGGTTGTAGCCTCTCCCTGATGTTATTCAATCTGTATATTGAGCAAGCAGTAAGGGAAACAAAAGAAAAATTTGGAGTAGGTATTAAAATCCATGGAGAAGAAATAAAAACTTTGAGGTTCGCCGATGACATTGTAATTCTGTCAGAGACAGCAAAGGAGTTGGAAGTGCATTTGAACGGAATGGATGGTGTCTTGAAGGGAGGATATAAGATGAACATCAACAAAAGCAAAACAAGGATAATGGAATGTAGTCGAATTAAGTCGGGTGATGTTGAGGGTATTAGATTAGGAAATGAGACACTTAAAAGTAGTAAAGGTGTTTTGCTATTTGGGGAGCAAAATAACTGATGATGGTCGAAGTAGAGAGGATATAAAATGTAGACTGGCAATGGCAAGGAAAGGGTTTCTGAAGAAGAGAAATTTGTTAACATCGAGTATAGATTTAAGTGTCAGGAAGTCATTTCTGAAACTATTTGTATGGAGTGGAGGCATGTATGGAAGTGAAACATGGACGGTAAATAGTTTGGACAAGAAGAGAATAGAAGCTTTCAAAATGTGGTGCTACAGAAGAATGCTGAAGATTAGAAGGTTAGATCACATAACTAATGAAGAGGTATTGAATAGAGTTAGGGAGAAGAGAAATTTGTGGCACAACTTGAATAGAAGAAGGGATCGCTTGGTAGGACATGTTCTGAGGCATCAAGGGATCACCAATTTAGTATTGGAGTGCAGCGTGGAGGGTAAAAATTGTAGGGGGAGACCAAGAGATGAATACACTAAGCAGATTCAGAAGGATATAGGTTGCAGTAGGTACTGGGAGATGAAGAAGCTTGCACAGGATAGAGTAGCATGGAGAGCTGCATCAAACCAGTCTCAGGACTGAAGACCACAACAACAACTATGGTCTTGATGACAACAGTATAAATATGTTCAGGTCTTTTCTAGAGAACTATCAACATGTTGTGTGCATATTTACTTTATCCTCAAAGAGATTCCTAACTACCAAAAATTAGAAACTGTTAAATTTTTAGGTGTTACTATTGACAATAAATTGACATGGGAAGCACATATTAAAATATATTGGCTAGGCTTTCAAGAGTTATTTATCTAATTAGAAATTGAAAAAGACATGTTCCCAATGACTATGTGCTTCTTCCAAAGCATCATCTGTTATGGAATCTTACTGTGGGGTAGTAGCTGTCATGTAAATGACATTTTACTTTTACAGAAGAAAGTAATAAGAATAATAACAGATCCTGATAAAACAGAACATTGTAAACCTCTGTTTATTTAATTGCAGTGTCTTACAGTAGTAAACTTATTCATCTACAATGTTTTATTGTAAATTAAAAACAATGTCTCTAATTTTGTGTTGAGAAGTGATATTCATAGCCATAATACAAGAAACAGAACATCTGTAGATGTGCCATATCATAGATTATCAAAATCACAAAACTTCTACCTAGTTCTTGGACTAAGGATGTTTAATAGACTAATTGCTGACTTTAAATAACTGCCTGTACATATTTTTAAAGCTAAATTATACAAGCTACTAGTGAACAATCTGTTTTACACCACTGATGAATTTTTTGAAGATGAAAATACTGTATTCTAATGTGTACCTATTTTATGTAAACCAATTTTACATCGATATAGTAGTTTAGGTAGAAACATATGCTCCTGACTTTGTCTATTGCTGTAATCAGCTGAATGACAATAAATTTTTTATTATTATTATTTCTTTCCTTTCTCAGATGTTATGTTTGGTTAAAAATTGAAAGTGATGCGGACCTTCATCAAGCGTGACTTCCTTTTAACTGTACAGTATATGTTACATTGCATTTAGGAACTTTCGGGTAATTGAACAGGTATCAATAATTACAGATTTCTGTAGTTGTATATATAAGTTTGGATGTAGCTGTATTGCGTTGATGTACTGGTGGATATTGTGTGGTATGACTCCTGTAGTTGATAGTATAATTGGTATAATGTCTACTTTATCCTGATGCCACATGTCCTCGACTTCCTCAGCCAGTTGGATGTATTTTTCAATTTTTTTTCCCCGTTTTCTTCTGTATGTTTGTTGTATTGGGTATGAATATTTCGATTAGTTGTGTTAATTTCTTCTTTTTATTGGTGAGTATGATGTCAGGTTTGTTATGTGATGTTGTTTTATCTGTTATAATGGTTCTGTTCCAGTATCATTTGTATTCATCATTCTCCAGTACATTTTGTGGTGCATACTTGTATGTGGGAACATGTTGTTTTATTAGTTTATGTTGTATGGCAAGTTGTTGATGTATTATTTTTGCTACATTATCATGTCTTCTGGTGTATTCTGTATTTGCTAGTATTGTACATCCGCTTGTGATGTGATCTACTGTTTCTATTTATTGTTTGCAAAGTCTGCATTTATCTGTTGTGGTATTGGGATCTTTAATAACATGTTTGCTGTAATATCTGGTGTTTATTGTTTGATCCTATATTGCAGTCATGAATCCTTCTGTCTCACTGTATATATTGTCTTTTCTTAGCCGTGTGTTGGATGCGTCTTGATCGATGTGTGGCTGTGTTAGATGATATGGGTGCTTGCCATGTAGTGTTTTCTTTTTCCAATTTACTTTCTTCATATCTGTTGATGTTATATGATCTAAAGGGTTGTAGAAGTGGTTATGAAACTGCAGTAGTGTAGCCGATATATCTATATGAGTGATTGCTTTGTGTATTTTGCTAGTTTCTGCTCGTTCTATAAATAATTTTCTTAAATTGTCTACCTGTCTGTAATGTAGGTTTTTTTATGTCGATAAATCCCCTTCCTCCTTCCTTTCTGCTTAATGTGAATCTTTCTGTTGCTGAATGTATGTGATGTATTCTATATTTGTGGCATTGTGATCGTGCAAGTGTATTGAGTGCTTCTAGGTCTGTGTTACTCCATTTCACTACTCCAAATGAGTAGGTCAATATTGGTATAGCATAAGTATTTATAGCTTTTGTCTTGTTTCTTGCTGTCAATTCTGTTTTCAGTATTTTTGTTATTCTTTGTCTATATTTTTCTTTTAGTTCTTCTTTAATATTTGAATTATCTATTCCTATTTTTTGTCTGTATCCTAGACATTTATAGGCATCAGTTTTTTCCATCGCTTCTATGCAGTCGCTCTGGTTATCCAATATGTAATCTTCTTGTTTAGTGCGTTTTCCCTTGACTATGCTATTTTTCTTACATTTGTGTGTTCCAAAAGCCATATTTATACCATTGCTGAATACTTCTGTTATCTTTAGTAATTGGTTGAGTTGTTGATTTGTTGCTGCCAGTAGTTTTAGATCATCCATGTATAGCAAATGCGTGATTTTGTGTTGTTATGTTCCAGTAATATTGTATCCATAATTTGTATTATTTAGCATGTTGGATAGTGGGTTCAGCAAGGCAGAACCAGAAAGGACTTAATGAGTCTTCTTGGTATATTCCACGCTTAATCTGTATTGGCTGTGATGTGATATTATTTGAATTTGTTTGGATATTAGAATAGAATAGAATAGAATATTTTTATTAACTGTTCAGTATTTTTCATACAATTGGCTTCGTCAAAGTTTACAGAGGGTTTTAGTTTCAGTACGATATTCAAATAGTTACAGAAAGGGGAGAAAAGGAACTAAAGACCTTTTCTTCAGCATTATGTAAAACAATGTTTTATACAGTAATTAAATACACACATAAGAAACGAATCACAGTAAATAACTAGCTTATATAATATCAAAACATTTTCTTCATAACTTAGGTAAAACATATATTTTTATGATGAGTTTCTAAGAAATCTTCAGTTGTATAGAACTCGTTGTTTTTTAGCCAGGTTTGCAATGTATTCTTATATTTATTTAGTGGTACTGCATGAACTGAGCATGGTAACTTATTGAAAAATTTTATGCTTAAATACTTATAGTTATTATGGGCTACAGCAAGTCTTGTGGAAGGCAAGTCCAGCAGGTGACTGTTTCTTGTACTGTGTGCATGCACATCACATCTCATGTTCAATTTTTTCAGCTTTTCTCTGGCATATATTAGACAGTTATATATGTACATGTTTGGCACTGTCATTAGGCCACGAGATTTAAAATAATTTCTGCAGGACTCTCTGGGTGCTAACCCCTCCATGCACCTGATTGCTTTCTTCTGCCATCTGAAAATACATTCAGCCCCTGGGGAGTTACTCCAAAGCAATATTCCATATTGCAGTTGGGAATGAAAAAAAGCATAGTATGAGTGGAGTAGCAATTGCTTGCTCACACTGTTTCTTAATTTATACAATAAGAAAAGTACTTGTGCTAGTTTACTACATAGATAACTGGTGTGTCCTTCCCATGAGATCTTTTGGTCTATGATTAGTCCAAGTAATTTCACTGTTTTGTTTTCATTTTTAGTTACTTTGAGATTAAATATTATTTCTTCTGTTTTTGTTTGATTTATGCACAGCTGGTTAGCCTGACACCAGTAATTAGCCATTTGCATCATTTCTCTATTTGTGTCCAGTACACTCTGTAAGTTCTCTCCCGTACTTATTAATGTCTTATCGTCAGCATATAGTACGTTCTTACACGGTATGTAATTTGAGAAGTCATTAACATAGACAATGAACAGAAAAGGTCCAAGAACAGAGCCTTGGGTTATTCCTCTTTCTATAGGGAGTATTTCTGACCTCTGCTTATTTGCATATACAAGTTGTAACCTATTGCTTGGATAAGATCTGAATAGTCGGAGTGTGTCATCTTCAATGACATAGTATTTTAACTTTTTGATGAGTATGTCATGTGACACCGAGTCAAAAGCTTTACTTATGTCAATAAGTGTTCCAGACATTGTTACCCTTTTTTCATACCCTTCATAAACATTGCTTACCAAAGCTTCTACTGCTTTTATAGTTGATAGGTGTGACCTGAAACCATACTGTTGTTCATTTAAAATTTTGTTGGTTTCAAAATACCTGTATATCTGCTTATGCACACAATTTTCTACTAACTTGGATATGATTGGTACTATTGAAATGGGTCTGTAGTTATTTGGGAGGTTTCTTTCACCTTTTTTATACACAGGTAGTGTAACTGTGAGCTTAAGACAGTCGGGGAATATTCCTTCATCAAGTACTCTGTTTGATAGTGAGAAAAGTGGCATTTCAATTTCTTTTGCTATACATTTAATGATGAGATTACTGAGTCCATAATAATCTTCTGTTTTGGAATTACTTAATTTGTTTATTGACTTATGAATATCATTTAATGTGATTTGGGTCCAAGTGAGCTTCTCATTTCTTGTCTGTTTTGCACAAGTGAGCAATGCTTCTGCATCAGAGGCAGAATTGATGGGTGGGGTGGTGACACTATTTACAAAATATCCATTGAGAATATTGCAGTCAATAGGGATACTTCTTTCTTTATTGGTATTATTTATTTCCCTTTTAATGACAGTCCAGGCAGCTTTACATTTATTTTTAGAATTTAAAATATATTCATCACTTGCACAGCACTTAGCATTTTTTATTTCTAATCTGTAAATGTTTCTCATTTTAGTGTAATTTTCCTTGTCCCTATCACTGTTATGAGATTTGTCTTTCATAATCATCAGTAGTATTCTGAGTTTGTTAAGTTGTGGGGTGTACCACTTGTTAGTATTTTGTTGCTTATGAGTAATATTACTCTGGTACCTTTTGGTTACCAAGGGGCATGTCATTTCTACTATATGCTTGATCTCTGTCAGGAAAATGGAAAAACATTTATTAATCGTTTTCTTGTTATCCATTACATGAGTCCAATCCATTTCTTTTAACTGGTTTATCATTTTGTTTACATTGGATTCACCTAAAATTCTATATGTCACTTCTCTCTCTTTAGAACTGAAGGCTGACTTTTCTATTTGAAGCCAGAGCCCTGCATGATCTGATATTCCTAATTCTATCACATCACATTGTATGGAGTCTCTTTGTGCATTGCTAATTATATTATCAAGGCATGCATTCAGTCTAGTGGGTTTTTCATTGAGACAGTAATAGTTTAATGACTTCAGTGTTATCATATGAATTACATTTTTTCTCTTTGCCCTTATATCTATGTTAATATCACCTACAATTACAAGTCTATGCTGTTTATATTTTGACAACAACAATATTAAAGTATTAATTTTTTCTATAAATACTATCTCATCAGAGCCTGGGATTCGATAGATTGAGACAATTACAGTTTTCTGTTCGTGCATTACCACACCGGCTACTTCTATTGTAGCTTCAAGGCATATTCTACTAAGGTCTATAACTGAGTAATGCAATTCAAGGTCACTTTTGACATATATTGAGACCCCACCATGTGTAATACTTTTTCTGCAGTAGCTTGTAACTAACGAATATCCAAGAGGAACACACAAGTCTATTTCAGTGTCTTTCATCCAGTGTTCATTGATGCATGGAACACTACAGTTGATTTTATCGTGCCAGTATTGTAATTCATTGATTTTACACCTAAGAGATTGTACATTTATATGAAGGAGGAGGAAAATGTCACTGCTACATAATGGTATTCTACTTTCACAGAACCTTCTGTATTCATTTATTTTCGCTACATGATCTAGGGTTTCACAATTATCTGAATGAATTAGACTGCTGCAGTTTCCACTTAATGTGGTTTCTAACTTTCCTTCATCTGTAATGTCATTTTCTTTAAAAAAGGAGGTGTACAGTCATGCTCTGTGGGACTGTCTTTTAAGACAAGGCTGCTGCATGCTCATATTTCATTTACAACTTTGTTTATCTCCTGACACAAAAATGTTTTCCCATAGTAATTTAGATGCTCACCATGTACAGTGTGCAAATTTCTTTCAAGTCTGCTAATATCCACTACATTGCATTTAGCATAAATGGAACATAGTTGTTTGATTTTAATATTTGTTTTACAAATCTCTTTGTTAACACATGAATTATAGATCAAGTCATGTCTATAAGGTAGATTAGATTTTTTAGATTAGATTTACTTTCATTCCAATTGATCCGTAGTGAGGAGGTCCTCCAGGATGTGGAACATGTCAGAAAAACAACAATACATGACAAATATTTACAACTAAAACAAATAAGCTAATGTACCATTCCACAGGTCCCAAGTGGAATGATCGTCATTTTTTAATGAACACTAAGAGTCATTTTACAAATACTAATGCACTGAATTTAAAATAAAAAAGTTTTTTATTTATTTATAAGGTAATAAACATGTAATACAACTACTGTAATACTTATTTACAATGAACACATTACTGCACTGAAATGGTGCAGAAGTTAGATTATACTTACACACAACCACACACACACACACACACACACACACACACACACACACATTTTCAGTGAATACATTACTGCACTGAAATTGTGCAGAAGTTATGTTGTACTTATATACAAATCAGTTGGTTTTACTAAGAAATTCATCAATGGAGTAGAAGGAGTTGGCCACCAATAAATCCTTTAGGCTTCTCTTAAACTGAATTTCATTGGTTGTTAAGCTTTTTATGGCTGCTGGCAAGTTATTGAAAATGTGTGCTCCTGAATAATACACACCTTTTTGTACAAGACTAAGTGACTTTAAATCCTTGTGAAGATTATTCTTATTTCTAGTATTGATTCCATGAATTGAGCTGTTGGTTTGAAAAAGTGATATATTTTTAATGACAAATTTCATTAAGGAATAAATATATTGGGAAGCTGTAGTTAGTATCCCTAGTTCCTTAAACAGGCTTCTGCAGGATGTTCTTGAGTTCACACCACATATAATTCTTACTGCACGTTTTTGTGCCCGGAAAACTTTAGCTTGGCTTGATGAATTACCCCAAAAAATAATCCCATATGACATTATGGAATGAAAGTAAGCATAGTATGCCAGCTTTTTCATATTTATATCCCCTATGTCTGACAAAATTCGCATTGCAAACAGAGATTTGTTAAGACGCTTCAGCAGTTCTGTGGTGTGCTCCTCCCAGTTGAATTTATTATCAAGCTGTAATCCCAAGAATTTAACACTGTCCACTTCTTCTATCTTCTTGTTATCGTATGTTAGGCATATACTCTTGGGACACCCCTTACAAGTTCTGAACTGCATGTAGTGTGTTTTTTCAAAGTTTAGTGACAAAGAATTGGCTAGGAACCAGCGATTAATGTCCACAAATATTTTATTGGCTGATCTTTCTAAGACTACACTTGATTTGCTATTTATTGCAATGTTTGTATCATCGGCAAACAAAACAAACTTGGCATCTGGTAATGTTACTGATGAAAGGTCATTGATATACACAAGAAAAAGTAAGGGCCCCAAAATGGAACCTTGTGGGACCCCACATGTAATTAGTTCCCAGTTGGATGATGCCTGATAGCATGATACATGTCTCTTTCCTAATAACACCCTTTGTTTCCTGCCAGAGATATAAGATTTGAACCATTTTGCAGCATTTCCTGTTACACTATAATATTCTAGTTTACTTAAAAGGATATTGTGATTTACACAGTCAAATGCCTTTGACAGATCACAAAATATACCAGTTGCCTGCAATTTTTTGTCTAATGAATTAAGCACATTTTCACTGTAAGTGAAGATAGCCTTCTCAATATCAGAACCTTTTAGAAATCCAAACTGTGACTTTGACAGTATGTTATTTGAGATAAGATGGTTATAAAGACGACTGTACATTACTTTTTCGAAAATTTTTGAGAATGCTGGCAACAGTGAAATTGGACGGAAATTTGATGCTATTTCTTTATCTCCCTTCTTAAACAGTGGCTTAACTTCAGCATATTTCAGCCATTCAGGAAATATTCCACTGATAAACGACTGGTTACACAGATAGCTTAATATGTTACTTAGCTCAGAATCACATTCTTTAATTAACTTTGTTGATATTTCATCATACCCACTAGATGTTTTTGATTTTAAAGATTTTATGATGGACATTATTTCTGTTGGGGTAGTGAGGGTCAAATCCATATTATGGAAGTTACTTGAAATGTCTGGTCTAAGGTAATCCATAGCAGCATCTACCGAACCTGACAACCCCATCTTTTCAGTAACAGTTATAAAATGTTTGTTAAAAAGTTCTGCAACACTATACACATCTGTCACCAATGTATCATTTACTCTTAATGCTATTTGTTCCTCTTCATGTCTGGTTCTACCGGTCTCCTCCTTCACTATATCCCATATTGTCTTTATTTTGTTATCTGATATGACTATCTTTTCCTTGTAATATATTTGCTTTGACATCCGTATTACAGTCTTTAATATTTTGCAGTATTTCTTATAATGTGCTATAGCATCAACATTGGAAATGTTTCGGATTGACAGATACAGTTTTCTTTTTGTTTTACAAGATACCCCTATTCCTCGAGTAATCCATGGCTTCTTTGTAGACTTTGCTCTAACCTTGGTAAGTTTTGGGGGAAAGCAGTGTTCAAATAAGGTAAGCACTTTATTAGCAAAAATGTTATATTTTTCATTCATGCCATGAGCACTGTAAACATCAGTCCAGTGAATGTCTCTGAGGAGTGTCCTAAAATAATCAATTTTTGGCTTACTGATTACCCTCTTGAGCTCAGATTTAACAGATTTTATATCCTGTTCAGTATTAACATTTAACAGAAGGAACTGCATGTCATGGTCTGAGAGGCCATTGACTATTGGTTTTGTAATATAATTTTGTTCATTGGACTTTTCTATAAAGATATTATCAATGGCTGTTTGTGAGCAAGTGGCTATCCTAGTGGGGAACTTTACTGTGGGAATTAAGTTGAATGATAGTGTTACTAACTCAAATAAATTCTTATTGGGAGAGTCTTTAAGGAAATCTACATTGAAATCACCAGCAACCACTATTTCCTTGTTTTTGGTTGTTAAATGGGCCAGTACAGCTTCAAGGTGGTTTACAAACAGATTAAAGTTACCTGCAGGTGCTCGATATACACTTAATATTCTGAAAGATTTTTTGTGAAAATCTAATTCTGTTGCACATGCTTCCATATGCTGTTCTAGGCAAAATTTATGAATGTCTATGTTCTTAAATTTATGACAGTTCCTGATGAAAGTGGCAACTCCTCCTTTCTCCATTTCTGATCTACAAAAGTGAGATGCTAACCTAAACCCTGTAACACTTAAAAGTTCTATACCAGTGGTCACATGATGTTCCGAGAGGCAGATTATGTCAGCTGGGTTTGAAGACTCTAATTCATCTATGCAGATAGTTAATTCATTAATTTTATTTCTCAGTCCTCGAATATTTTGATGCAATAAAGATAGCTGACATTTCACATTGACTGAGTTAAAATTGGGTGGAGTTAAAATATCTGCTGACAGTTGAAAATTCTTAACCAATGGTTGTTTATGTTGATGTAATAAGCTGGAATTATGTTTTTTGATTTCTTTCTCAAACTGAAGGTTTGTCTCAGTTCTAACCTCTCTTAAAATTTGCTTTCTTTCTGTCCTCCCTACCCTAAAAAAGGGTCTTTTCTGAATCCTACAACCACTGGTATTTTACCACTCATGACAGTGCCTCCCCCCTTTAACTTTCCTGCTATTTCCCCAGCCAATTTACCCTTCCCCTTCCTGTTGAGGTGAAGGCCATGCCTAGTATAATCCCACCTACTGATAGAATCAACATGAACCACACCAATGTGTGACCCCGCACCCGACATGAGCAGCCTTTCCAGCTCCAAATTAACTCTCTTGACAGAAGAGTTCAAATGAGGTCGGTCATGGCGCCCAAAAACAGATACAAACTCAACACTGGTATGCCTCGATGCTGATGCAATCTTCGCCAGGTCACACTCTATACTGTACCCAGGATCTCTGTCAATACTGTTACCTGCCCCACCCACTATAACCACGGTGTCTTCCTTAGTGAAATCTTTGCAAAGTGATCCTAAATCCTCTGTCACCTGCTCCAGACCAGCACTAGGTTTAAAAAAATTGGTGACCTGGTATTCTGATCCTAGTTCATCCTGCAAGAGTTGACCAACACCTCTTCCATGGGAACTACCTAACAACAACACTTTCTTTCTCTTTACTGATTTCCCTACATTCTTACTTTTCAATTTGCTGCTGAAAGTTTGTTGTGCCCTGTCTACACCTGTAACTGCTTGAGGCTCACCAGCTTCTAACTGAAGCAACAGGTCAAATCTATTTTCCACATTCACCATAAAGCTGTCAGACAAAGTTCTAGGCCTGTTCCTCCTGTTGCCTGTTGCCACTTCCCACCTCTCTTTACCCTTCTCCCTCCTTAACCTGTCAAGATCTCCCCTGGCCTTGTCTAACTCAGCCTGAAGGGCAGCAATTTTCCCCTCCTGTTCCAGTATCTTCCTATCTCTACTACAAATCCTACAAAACCACTGATGAGTCTCATTTACTTCCCCTATTCCCACGCCACTACAGTCACCCACATGGAAAAAACTACAGCACCCATCACACCAAAGCCCCGACCTAACAATTCTACGGCAAGTCAAGCACTTTTCACTCATGATAAACGTATTAGTTTATTAAGAATAAGTCGTTAAATTACAGATAAACACGAAAATATGGTTACACAAATTTGGCCTATACGCAACTGTGTGTAAACAAAAACAAAAGTGCAAAGTTTCTGAAACAACAAGTTAAACTTTACGCTACTTTCCGGAAATGCTAGTTAAATAATGAAGAGGTACGCTAAGTTAAATTGCTGGAGAGATCAAGGAACAACTAAACGAAATTCTATAGATTTGCTGCAGCCGAATGTAAACAGAAAATACGACTGTACGGTCTTTTCACGTTTTCTGCTATATTACGTAAAGAAAAATGAAACCTTTAATGGTACACTTAAACGGCACACTAATACACTTATTTACCACGTAATCAGTACTCCTTTACCATGTAATCAGTATTGTCACAACAATAGTGTTTTCCACCTTACTTACATCTAAAAAAAATTTCAAACCTGTTATACACTTTTTGGCTTCATTATGTGCTACATCATTTGCACCAGTCACACAAACAACAAAGTCACTGTCCCTTGTTGTATTCTTGTGTTCTGAGATGCCCTCAACAATATTTTCTGTCCTTGCACCAGGTTTTACGATGCCAGTTGCACGAAGATCCATATTCACATCATGTAGAATATTTGCTAGCTTTCTTCCGTGGCTGTGTGGTTTTCCAATTTTCATTACTATGTTTAGGAACTGTATCAATTTAGGATCTACTTTGTATATTTCCAATATTTGTAGTAACGATGAGTGGGGTACACTATCAAAACCTTTTTGATAATCAATGTATGCATAGTGTAGCGACCTTTGTTTAGTTTTAGCTTGATATGTCACCTCTGCATCTATTATCAGTTGCTCTTTACATCCTCGTGCTCCTTTGCAACGGCCTTTTTGTTCTTCATTTATAATTTTGTTCTGTGTTGTATGTGTCATTAATTTCTGTGTAATGACTGAAGTGAATATTTTGTATATTGTTGGTAGGCATGTTATGGGGTGATATTTAGCTGGGTTTGCTGTGTCTGCTTGATCTTTAGGTTTCAGGTAAGTTATTCCATGTGTAAGTGTATCAGGGAATGTGTATGGGTCTGCAATGTAACTGTTAAATAATTTAGTTAGACGTGAATGTGTTGATGTGAACTTCTTCCAACAGAAATTTGCATCTTTTCCAGGGGCTTTCCAATTGTGCGTAGAATTAATTGCTCGGGTGACTTCATGTTGCAAAATTATCACTTCAGGCATTTGTGGTATCATCTTGTATGTGTCTGTTTCTGTTTGTATCCACCATGCATGTCTGTTATGTTGTACCGGGTCTGACCATATGTTGCTCCACAAGTGTTCCATGTCTTATGTTTGGTGGATTGTCTATTTTAATGTGTGTGTTATCTATTGTCTGGTAAAATTTATTTTGGTTTGTGTTGAATGTTTTGTTTTGTTTCCTTCTATTTTCACTTTTTTTGTATCTTCTAAGTCATTTGGCCAATGCTTGTAATTTCTGCTTCTTTTCATCTAATTGCTCTATCGCTTCTTGCTGTGAGATTTTACCTAACCTTTTTCGTTTTTTGTCTGGTATTTCATTTCTTATAAATTGTGTTGCTGTCCAATGTCTTTTCTCAGTTTTTCTATTCTGATCTGTAGCCTGTGTTGCAATGCTGGTTTTGTGGGTTTCTTCTGTGTGTTGGTTTGTTCTGATCTCTGCCTAGTGTGTATATTTAGTGTAGTGAGTGCTCCTATATAAATCAGTAGTTGTAACTCTTCGATAGTGGTATTTTCATTTATTTTGTTGTGTATGATTTCGTTGATAGTTGTTATTGTTGTTTCGACTTGTGGGTTATTTGGTGGTCTATGCAAGAATGGTCTAATATCTGTATTCATGTCTTTGTATTCTATATATGTCAGCTGAAATTTTTCTTCTATATCTGACATGTGTGTCACTTCCTGTTCTATTTGTGCTTGTTCTGGCGGCTGTCTTAAGATTTCGTTTTCCTCTGATTGTTTAACTGATGTGTGCTGTTCTTTGTTTGTTTGCTCTGGGATGTTTGAGTCCATTAGTGTATTTTCTTGTGGCATTGAGTTAACAGAAGACAGTGCAACTGTTATTGTTCTGGCTGTTTACAGGGCACCTGCTGGAAATCTAAATGTATTTCTAAGACAAACTGAATCACTTCTGGCCCACCTATGTAGGATAACTAAATCTATCATTGTTATGGGTGACTTCAATGTGGACCTTTTAACAGAAAATAGAAACAAGACAGATTTTGAACATTTAATGTCCTGTTCCAATTTAGTACCAGTGGTGGACACTCCAACTAGAGTAACTGCCAGCTCTAGCACTTTAATAGATAATGTATTTGTAGATAAGGATATTTGCAATAATTTAACCATGAAAAATATTGTAAATGGTCTCTCTGATGATGAAGGGCAATTCCTCACTCTTAACCAAATGAATGTACAAAGAAAAGAAAATTTCATTTGGAAAACATTTAGGATTGTAAAAAGACACACCACTGAAACCTTTAATCAGCAATTACGGCTTGTGGACTGGTCTCCTGTATATGCTACAGTTGATGTTAATTCAAAATTTAATATATTTATCAATGAAGTCACAAGCCTTTTTGAAGAAGCATTTCCTAAAAAATCAGTGAGAGAAAACCTGTTCAAATCTGGAAACAAGCCTTGGATTACTAAAGGCATCAAAATCTCTTGTAAAACAAGAAGAGAACTATATGCTGCAGCCAGGAGGTCAAATGATAACAGTAGGATTACACACTATAAAATCTACAATAAAGTTCTGAATAAGACAATACAGGCAGAAAGAACATGTGCTTGAAGGCAGAAATTGACAACTCGAGCAATAAAGTAAAAACTATCTGGAAATTTGTAAAGAAGGAAACGGGGAAAAATGCAGTTTGTAGTGAAAATATCCAAATCAAAAGTGAGGGTAATCCTGTTAGCAATCCAAAAACAGTTGCAGGCACATTCAACAACAATTTTTTAACAGTAACAGAAAAAATAGGTTTACAAGGGTCCATGAAGCAAGCCATCAATCTTTTGAAAGCTAGAGTACCTGGTTCAGTACAACACATGAAGGTAAAAACAGTCACTGTTCAAGAAATTGAAAGAGTTATTAAATCACTGAAAAGTAAAAACTCTGCTGGAATTGACAACATTTCTAACAAATTATTAAAATACTGCTCCAGCCATGTAAGTAAAGTCCTTTGCCACATTTTTGATGTGTCAATTAAGCAAGGAATTGTTCCTGAGAGGCTTAAGTATGCAGTTGTAAAACCATTGTATAAGAAGGGGGATAAGACAGATACTGCTAACTATAGGCCAATATCACTACTGACAAGCTTTTCAAAGGTTTTAGAAAAACTCATGCATGCCAGGATAGTTAAGCATCTCAGTGAACACAATAGCTTCAGCAAAAGTCAGTTTGGATTTCAGAAAGGTTTGTCAACAGAACATGCAATATTTGCATTTACTGGCAAACTCTTGGAATCTATCAACAAAAAACTGAAAGTGATTAGCATATTTTGTGACCTAACAAAAGCATTTGACTGTGTAAATCACCAAATTCTTTTACAAAAAGCTGCACATCTCGGTATAAGTGGTGCAGCAGGGAAATGGTTCAACTCATATCTGTCAAACAGGAAACAAAAAGTTGTAGTAGATAGTCAAGATGGTGTCCCAGTATCTTCAGAATGGGGTACCAACACATGTGGAGTGCCACAGGTCTCAGTTCTGGGCCCCCTACTTTCTATTATATTTATAAATGATCTTCCTCTCTCTACGGAATATTGTAGATTCACCATTGTCGCGGATGACACTACACTACTTATTGATAATTCAGTAGATAAGCTTGAGGTAATGGCAAATAAGATTTTAAATGAAACGGTGAACTGGTTCAACATTAATGGTCTTATTTTAAATTACTGTAAAACAAACTACATTCAGTTCCACAAAACATCCAAAGATGAGGAAATATTTGTAAAGGTAGGTGTGCAGACAATAACCAGGGTAGATTCCACAAAATACCTAGGCTTGCATATTGATAGCAAACTGAATTGGTCAAACCACATCGTGGGTCTGTGCAAAAGACTAAGTTCAGCAACATACACATTGCGCATTGTTTCTTCTTATAGAAATATGGAAACCATGAAGTCAGCGTATTATGGTTACTTTCATGCAATTATGGCATTTGGAATTATATTTTGGGGAAATCGGCCACTGGCTAAAAAAGTACTGTGTGTACAAAAAAAGAGCCATAAGGATCATGTGTGGAGTCCATCCTAGAGCCACATGCAGGAATCTTTTTAAGAAGCTTGAAATACTTACATCCACTGCGCAATATATATTCTCATTGATGTGCTTCATAAGGAAAGAAAAATCCATCTTTAAACTGAATAGTGCATATCACAGTCACAATACTAGAAGGAAACATGATATCCACTATGAACAGCCAAATCTAAGTATGGTGCAGAAAGGAGTCCATTTCAGTGGCTGTAAGATTTTTAATGCCCTCCCTTCAAGAATTAAGTGTTTGGTAGATGATGATCTCTTGTTTAAAAAAACCTTAAGGCAGTTGCTATTGCAAGGATCATTTTGTACATTAGAAGAGTTCCTGAACTACAGTGTTTAACATCTCTTGTACTGTAAATTGCAAATGTATGCCCAAATTTGTATTTGTAATACCGAATATTTTTATTGTAAACATATATTTTGCAATATTCATTTCTCTGTAACACTTATTATTTTGTAATCTTTATCTCTCTCTAAAATGTATTTTTGTAGTGGGACCTAAGGTACTGTTTACCGTTTTTTGTTTTGTAATCTCTATCTATATCTAAAATGTATTTTTTTGTAGTGGGACCTAAGTTACTGTTTACTGTTTTGTTTTATGTATTACCATAAATTCTGGCCAAAAGCTTGTAAAATTGACACGTTCCATATCCTGTGATAGTGTCACAACATGGATCACCAGAACAAGAGGTAAATAAATAAATAAATAAAAATAAATCTTCTTCTTCTGATTGCACATTATTTTGTTCTAGTATTTGTTGTACTTGTTGTTTGATGTTTTCTATTTCTGACTGGGGTATCCTGTTATTTTTTATTATTACACGGATCTGATCAGCTAGTCTTTGTTCTGTTAAAAATTTTAATTCTGGGTATCTGGTAATAAATGTTGTGTATACTTATGATATGTATCCAGTTGTGTTGGTTCCTAAGTTTGTTGCTTGGTAATAACAGAACATGAGGCATCAGTTAACTTTATCTGACCATCTCATCCTCTGTCTTTGTTTTCCTTCTAGAGTGGTTGCAGGAAGCATATCCTGCAAAACACCTCTATTTGGATATAAATCATTTTCTGTGTGGCTAGCAGTGTCGTTACCATTGTGGAAGGGCATAGGGTTCAAGCGTCGTCCCCGACCATGACAGCGCTTGTCCGAGGCTTCATTAGTTCTGTCCTGAACCAACTAATCACACTAAAAGGGGGTTAGCCCTATTAGTGGTTTGTTCTTTTCATCACCTTTTACGACTGGCGGAACATACCGGAGGCCTATTCTTTTATTATTATTATTATTATTATTATTATTATTATTATTATTATTAATGGCTGTGTCAGTCTCTAGCAATGATCTAAAATCACAGTGTTGTTTAATCAGAATAGAGTCTAGCTTTGCACTTGGGGTTAGTTTTAGTGATGAACACTGTGATACCTATTCTCATTTTTGTGGTCCTCATACAGCTGACTGCTTATTTGCCACATCTGAACCATTATGAGCCATTGCATTGATGTTAGGTTACTCCACTTGGACTTCAACTACAGAATTATTGCTGGATGTACATCAGTTGATGTATAATCCCATGTTTTCTTCAACACACTGTCAAAACTCATGCAACAGAATTCTTTGCCATAATCTGGTCTCTTGGTTTTGATTCATAATTCTTGCTGATTTTCTGCCATTTTTTGAAAGTCTTGAAATTTTTCACAAGCCTCATCCTTTGTCTTTTGGAAGAATTTATACATAAATCCAAATTGGCTGTAATCATATTCCAAAACGAGAAAATACTTTGCAACATCTAATCACATAACTTCCATTGGTCAACATAGATCTGCATTCATACATTCAAATGGTTCAGGAGCTCTAATGCCTTCACGTGTGAAAGGCTGTCTTATTTGCTTATCTTCACTACTAACCACACAATCTTGTTTACTACATTTTAAACACTCCTTCAACAGCACCATTTTTCATTTTTATAAGATCCTCTGCATCTAAATCGCCCAATTCTTCAGTGCCAATTAGATGTGATAATCATCCCAAAAAATTACCTGTTCTGAAGTCACTACAGGTAAGCCATTTGTGTTCCTTATACTCTATACTTGTTTAGAGTATCTTCATGTTCTCATACATCTCTTTCATTTCAACTGAACTGGTCACAGGAATGGATCCCTACCAATTCTCATTATGCAGTAACATGCCTTTCAGTCTCCTTGTTGATGAGTCTAGAAAAATTATCCACTGAATAGGATCATGTTCAGTGCCACAGAATTGCATGAACTCATTTATGTTATTGCAGCAAAACAAAAACTTGTTCAGTGACAATAAAGGAACTATTTCTTTCTCTCTATGTCTATACCGTGAGTAATGTGTTCCTGATTCCAAAAGATCCCTAATTTGTAATTGGGAGCCAAGTAGTTCCACAGATTCCATAGGTAAATTCAAATCTCATATGAGATCATTGAGTTTGAGGTGGAAGTTCGGGTTGGATACACCATACAACACCCATTTAACAGTAGTTCATTTATTCACCTAGTTCAAAGTTGCATGCATCGATGTTGGTGTTGATTTCATCGGCACCACATAGCGCCCCCCCCCCCCCCCCCTCCTTGCAGTACGGAGTACTCTTGAGAGGCCAGAGGGGGGGGGGGTAATGACTATGACTATGGCGTCGGCAGGAGTGGTCCGCAGGAGCCGGACCACGGTCAGCTCAACAGTGTCGTCAGGGAGCTGTGTGAGTAGATGTTGTGAAGGAAGGTTCGGCCACCAAACCTGGAAGTCGTTGAAGTGATCCAGGCGTCGTACTGGGCGTGCTGGTCGTACGGCGACAGGTAGGCCAGAGGTTTGCGGGTGGAATGGCGCGATGACGACAATGTCTCCGGTGGGCGTGGCAAACACACGAAGCATGTCCACGTCGACGTTGGGCGAGAGGGGAACACATTTAACCAGGTGGCAGGGAATGGTGGAGGTTGTGTCATGAGCACTGGATGAAGAGAAACACACAATGAACAGTGTATCATCATGCAGTATTATTGAGATGTTGTGGATTATGTCCAGGGGGACAGGAACAAACACCTCGAGCTAGGGCACGTTCAAGACGGGGGGCATGAGAAACCTCGACAAGGCGAGGTAGGCGACAGCAGAGAGGTCGAAGGGACTGGCGAAGGGCCTGGTGGCGAGGGCGTGATCATAGGTAAGCTCGACGTGGGTAGCCTGTGGTCACATGACAGAGTGCATGAGACCGGAGTAGAGGGCGAGGTCAAAGGAGAGCTCGACGATTGGAGCTGGAAGTCACTCGATTGAGTGTGTAAGTCTGATGTGGAGGGAGTGAGCCACGAAAGTGAGTGGCGTGGTCATGGCTTGAAGGGGGGTAGAAGAAGGCTCGACATGAGCAGGCTTAAGTCTGATGAGAGAGACTGTAACAGCTGAATCTTTCATCTGGATGTCATAGTTGTTGGCTGAGCGCCGGAGAACTTGGTATGGGCCCGTATATGGAGGTTGGAGGGGAGCACGGACAGTGTCATCTCGGAGCATGACATACTCACAATTGTCCAGAGATTTCGGGGCGTGAACCTTAGGGTGGAAATGGCTGGCGGGTGGAGGGATATGGAGGTTGATGAAGTGGCGTCTTTTGCGGCCCATGAAGGAAGGTAAGTCAGACTGAGGGTGAGAAGCGGAAGGGCTCACAAGTTTGCCAGGGAGAACAATGTTCTGGCCGTATATGAACTTGGCTATTATGCCTTTGAGGCCTCCCTTATAGATCGCATGAATGCCAAGTAGCACAAGGGCCGCCTTGAAAGTGCGGTGCCAGCACTCGACTAGCCCGTTACTTTGCGGGTGATATGCTGTGGTATGGATGCACTGGATGCCGCAAATGTTACAAATCCCATTGAACAAGACCGACTCAAATTGTCTGCCCTCGTCAGTCGTGATGATAGCTGGACATCTCAAATGCGATAACTATGACTCGACGAAACTTCGAGCAACAGTTTCTGCCGTTATATTCTGGAGGGGGACAGCCTCGACCCAGCAAGTTGTTTGATCGACAGACGAGAGAACATAACGAACGCCGTTAGAGGGGTAGAGAGGACCAGAAATGTCAATATGAATATGCTGGAAACACCCAGGAGGGATCGAGAAGGCTCCTAGGGGGGATGAAGTGTGCTTGTGTACTTTGCAGCATTGACTCGCGACGCAGGAGCGTGCCCAATGCTGGCAGTCCTTGTTGACATTTCTCCACACAAAGCGCTCCACTACGAGGCGGGCGGACACACGAACACCGGGGTGAGCTAAATTATGTAATACGTTGAAGACAGCTCGACGGAGCGTGGTTGGGATGAGGGAGTGTAACGTGCCTGTAATGTTGTTCCACCAGATCTCATCAGAAATGCCAGGGAAGGTGGTACGGCGGAAGTATAGTGAAGAAGTAGAGTCTGAAATTAGGTTTCGTGTTTCCTCGGTGGCCGCTTGGAGGTTAGGCAGTTCAGAGAGGTCTAACAGCGAATGAACAGCGTCAACTCGTGAAAAGGAAATCAGCAACTATATTGTCAGCACCCTTTATGTCTGACATCGGTGGTGAACTGAGATATGAAGCCCATGCATCTGAAGCGGCGAGGAGGCGGGTCAGCTGGCGGGTTTGTAATGGCCGAGACCAGGGGTTTGTGGTCTGTTAAAACATAGAAAGGACGTCCCACAACGTCAGTCTTAAACTGCTTGACCACTTCGTAGACCGTGAGCAACTCCTTGTCAAACGCGGAATATTTCCATTTTGCATTGGTGAGCTTGCGCGAGAAGAACTGCAGAGGCGAAGTTTGGCCGTCGATTGTCTGGCTAAGGACAGCACCGATGGCAGTATCGCTCTCGTCTGTGGTGATGAAAAGCTCCACATCGGGATGAGGATGCGCGATGGTGCAGGCCTCGGTAAGAAGAGTTTTGAGGGCAGTGAAAGAGTCAGTCATACCAGGGGTCCATGGAACGGGCCGAGATCCAGAAGTGTTGGTGCCTGCCCAAGGCGTCCGCCAGTGGAGCCTGAATCTCCGCAGCCTGAGGTAGATGTTGGCGATAATAATTAACTGTCCCCAGAAAGCGCCGGAGCTCTTTGAATGACGAAGGTCTGGGTAGGTTTAGTATTGTTTGTACTTTCTCAGGAGGCGGTGAAATGCCATCGGCAGAGACCAGAAAACCAAGAAAAGTGACAGCGGGTTGATGTAGCTGCAATTTGTCCTGGTTGGTCTCAATGGCTGCTGCTGTGAGAGTGTTCATAACAGTTTGCACATGTCGAATGTTGTCCTCAACAGAGGAGCTGAACACAACATCAAGATATGCAAAGTTGAATTTTAGGTCGAATAGCACTTCATTGATGAAGCATTGCCAGGTCTAGGTTGCGTTTTTCAGACCGAAGGGCATGAATTGAAACTGAAATAACCCAGTCAGGGTGGTGATTGCTGTCATCTCAGTGTCTTCAGGTGCCATGGGTATCTGGTGGTAGGCCCATTTGCAATCAATGACAGAGAACGTGGTCGCACCTGCGAGGGAACTGGTAAAGTCAGCAATGTTGGGTATGGGGTAGGTGTCCATAATTGTTTGTGCGTTTAGTCGATGGTAGTCTCTGCACATGCGCCAGGACCCGTCTTTCTTGGGTGTCATATGTATGGGCGTAGACCAGCTACTGGCAGAGGGTTCAATGACGCCAGAGCTTAGTAGTTCAGAAATCTGACTTTTAAGGTTGGAGAGGCGCTCGGGACAAAGTCGACGTGGTTTACTGGAGATCAGGGAACCTGGCGTGATGCGAAGCTTGTGAACCGTGCAGTTGGCGACAACAGAAATGTTGCCAGCGGTGCGGAAGGCAGTTCGTTTACAAGTGTGGCGGGCGGGGCAGGCGAGGCGTGGTCTTCAGAGCCATTTGGCGGATCCAATGGGAGCCGAGGTGGCAAAGGTGTCCCAGGAGTCAATGCGACAAGATGGCCAATGGCCCAAAGCAGTGGCACCATGGTCGGGTGAGCTCGGTATAGCTCGTGAGCCATTAGTGAGTCCATTGTACGAGGGCACGGCCTGTGGCAGCACGGTCAGGGGTGGAACGCTTGGTGTGAGTACACTATTTGTGTTGTCAGTGGTGGTCGCACGGTGACATGCAGGAGCCAAAGTTGCATAGGTTGAGGTGTTATCTGCGAGGGGCGGGGTAGGAGCCATCAGTTCGGGAACATGTGACGCTCATTGTGCATGTGCAGCTGTGTCCAGCCGAGTGTCAAACACTGCCGTGTTAGGAGGGTGTGGCCCTACGGAACTGTCTGTACACATTACAGCAGCCTCGATAGCACAGTTGCGAGGTGTAGCGGGAAGTAAACACACGGAGGCTCGATTGCTGGGACTGCAAGCAGATTCGGCGCACTTACTGACCTTGCTTTCTCCTTGCTGTAGTGTCTGTAATTCCTTTGCTGCATCGGAGAGCTGGAGCTGTGTTTTGTGGAGCCGGAGGGAGAGCTCGAAGTTTTCCTTGAATAGGTGAGCGACGTGTTCAAGCTCGACAAGGCACTTGTGCGTGGTTGGTTGTAACGTCGTCGACAGAGATGAGCATGTACGGATGAGATGAGCCCAGGCTGATGTGACATGGGGGAGGGGGGCGGGGTGTTGCTCGATGGAGCACAGGGGAAGTGAGTCTTGGACGGATGATGTAACACAGAGTTTCGCACTAGGTCCAGTGAAAGTTTGTGGTGTCACAAGAAGTCAATGCCTAGTATAGATTTGTGAATTTCAAACACTAAAATAGTCCTCTGGAGTTTGCAGTTTGCGGAGAGTGAGACGACGTGGGAAGTTGAACCCGAGCATTGTAGTTTAGTTGAATTCACGGCTTGCAGTGCAGTATGATGAGGGTGGATGTTCGACAATGGTAAGGATGTAGGCAGCAGTGAAACATCGGCGCCTGTGTCCACTAGGAAAAGGTATCCCGACGAAATGTCTTTAATGTAAAGTCGTCCGCAATTATCTGGTCATTCCTGGACAGAATGGAGCACTGGGGGTGTGGGGGGGGGGGGGGGTGTGCTGTCATATTGTGCGCAGGAGGCAGCACCCAAACCTACCTGCAATTGGCGTTTGGGAAGTACCAGGGTGGTCTGCAGTTCCGTGCCACCTCACCAAACCGTGTGTGGAAGTAACAGTACGGGTAGTGCGGCTGCATTTCCTGCGGAAAGTTTGTTGCCAGTGGTGGTGGCCAAGGTTCAGTGGCCATAGCAGGTTCAGCTGCAGGATGGGGTGTGACCGTGGGCAGAGCCGGTGACGTCCCATGTGCTTGTTTACTGCTTCCTGGAGCAAATGGAATGGCCGGCATAGTACCGTCCAGCCGTGTCAGGCCACAGGGCGATGATCCTGAACCTGAGATTTGTCAGGTAGGCAGTGACTGGCTAAATAGAGCAGTGATGCATCATGTAGCTTGTCAGCAATTGTCATTCTTTGCTCGACAGGTTCAGGAGACCTTTGAGCCAGAGCAAAGTGTATGCGAGGAGATAGTTTATCTGACCAGATGGCGAGGAGAGCTGTGCCAGAGAATAGATCGGCACTGACCAAGACACGTAGCCATCTCCAGAGCTGGGATGGTTTATCGTTGCCTAGTTGCTCGATGTGGAGCACTTGCTGTATTGCTGCCTCAGTTGAGCGTGCAAGCTGATGTAGAACTGTGTTTTTGGCTAGAGTGTACTGGTTATATGAGTCCGGGGCATTGACCAGGTCAGTAATCAAGTCCTCCTGGTCGTGCAGGTGGGTGATGAGGCACGGAAACCTGGTTGACTCATCTAGTTTGTAATGGTTGAACACTTTGTCCACAATTTTGAACCATGTTGTTGCTCTGTCGGGATTAAACGGCGGCAGCGTCGGTAAGCATTGTAGAATGTTTGGAAGAACAGGTTGAGTTGAGTTTGTCGGGGCACTGCCTGAATCATGCTGTTGTTGCTGTAGTATTTCAGGAGAGTGTGCCTGCAGGGGATGTGGCAACGACGGCTGTTCGGGTGGCAGCGGGAAGGTGACACATTGTGGTTGAGTGCGGTCCATCGCGATGCAGGATGCCGACGCGGGTGAGACACCGTAATGCGTCGATTGCAGTTGCGGAAGCTCAACACGTTGCGGGTGTGTTAAAATTGACGCATCGTGGAAGACCGACATGGATGAGGCACCGAGATATGCCGAGAACGATAGCGGAAGCTCGACTGGAGCCGGTGCGGGGGCGACTGGTGAGATAAAGTTCAAAGTTTGAGAACGCGTGTTAATCCGTGGAAAGCTCGACATATGGTCAGAGCCAGGGCCACCTGTGTTGCAGGGAGGCTGCAGAGGTGCGGGCTATCCAGAAGCACAGTGTGGGAAATGATGTCGAACGTGGGAGGGAATGTGTGAATGTTCACTGTTTGTGGTCACTCCACTCAAAACGGTGTGCGGATAAGGTGAATGTCGTGGCACAAAACACTGAAGTGTAGCAGAGGGACGAAGGTCAGGCACAGATAACAAGTTATTGTTCCTGTTGCAGGCTGAGGTATCGAAGGAGGAAGGCATGTGCCAATGCTGAACCGAGACAAGCGCGGGCGTGGTCGGATGCTGAGGAGGTTGACCTGTGAACGAAGCAGTTCTGGCCACGTGGCAGGTATCCGTGTGGTACTGCACGGATTGCAGCATGGCAAATCATTGTCCTGGTGGTGGTAGGTTGTCCAATGAAGCATTTGCAGAAATCGGCAATGGTCCCATGCTGCACGAAGATCCATAAGAGGTAACTGCACAGTCGATGAGGGAGCGCACATGTGGTGGGAACAAAGGCGTTTGATAGCCGGAATCATGCACACTCCTAACCTCACTTATTGTTGCAGGCTTGAAAACGTCCGGCGAAATCGACGTAATCGTCGAGTGAGAGGCATCATGTTGCAGTCCTGGGGGGTGTGCATCGCCCACAACACGATGCATGTCAATCACAAAATCGGGCATTAGGCGCTTGGCCGAAGTCATTGTTCGAATGCTGTGTTGATGTAATACACGTGAAAATAACCGATGTGGAGGTTGTGGATACAGTAAAATGGTGAAAACGGAAGACGTTACAACTCAGGGTCACCAGTGAGGTGGAAGTTCAGGTTGGATACACCAAACAACACCCATTTAACAGTAGTTCATTTATTCACCTAAACACATCAAAGGATCACAAAGAACTGGACATGGCGGAAGAGGCCAAAAATAATCTTAGCTTTGTTCAAAGATGCATGCATCATTGTTGGTGTCGATTTCATCAGTGCCACAAGTTCACTTGGGAAGAACAGTTGTAGAACAAAGTTGCAGTCAGGCTGCTAGACATCACTATCATCTTTGGTAATTGCATCAACTTTGTTTTCATCATCATCTTCTGCCACATTCTCTAAAACAGCTGGAGGAAGAGGAGCAATAAGATCTTCTCCATGTGCAACTGACCTAATGGTTGAATGAATGCTTAGAAACACAATTTGTTTCTTATTTTTTAAATTGCACCACTCAACATTAACTAAACAGAAGTAACAGTCATTAAGGTGATTTTTAGGCTCCCTCCACACCACTGGAATGACATGCACACAATAGTGGCAAAACATCTTTGGTGCCCATCCCTTATCTGGGTCACCAAGTTTCATTTTAAACTAAGCACGGTAAGATTTCTTCACAAAGTCTTTTATAGCCATTCTCTGCATGCATACTGTGTAATTTCTACGAATGTAACAGAAAAAAAAGAGGTGTTCACACACTTGCGTGTTGACACCATAGTAACTACAGACAATAGGTGAACTGTTTTATTAATAGAGTCTTAAATGTATGGAATAATCACAATACAGCACTGGTAGTACAAGTCTGAGAGATAAACACTTCTTTCAAGGTAACACAATAACAACTAGTATCATCAGGTATAACAACCTAAAGGTGTACAGGGCTATATTCAGAAATTTCCCCCCAACAATAGAAATACTGGTAACCTATTGGCACAGCTATATATCTTTGAAGTCAAATTGTGGAAGAAGTGTATATGATAAGAAAAAAACTGAAAACAGATTTAGAATCAGCATAAAAAGTTGAGATAGTATCATAAATTACTTTTAGTCATCTGATACTATGCAGACTAATGAAATCTTTCCAACTACTGTTGTTAAATGAATTTCTCCAGAACTCAACACTGGGATTTCTGTCTGATTTTCTTTCACAAATCTTTGCATGTTAATTTTGTCCACTATATTTGTCATTCAATTTTTATTTTCTGTGATATGCACACTAGTGCCCAAATCAACATACCAGTCACTCCTATTAAAAGAATCACTTAAAAACAGTGCACTGAAGGCATCTGAGGTTTCGTTTTGTCTGATGTCATTATTCTCACTGTTAAGTTAATGGACAGTCTGTTTGCAACCTGCACCACGCAAGTAATGAGCAGCCCTTAGTGGCTCGCCATCAAAGTTTTTTTAATTTTAAATATCTTTGTGACTAATGCCCTTTTGGCATATTTATTATTTTATAAATGACATAAGTACTGCCAGTTTTTCATGATGATTCTGTATTTATACTCTGTATCATACGTTTTAGTCATAATTCTGTGACCATGCTATAGACCATTCTTTGATTTAAATTCTGAGGAAGACACTCCTAGCAGTGCTGAAACCCAGTTAATTCATTAAAAATTAGTGACCGAGGGCTGTTTTCTTTTATTTGTAACTATTCACAGTCTCTCAACGTGCAGCCATGTACAAAATTTTGCTATACATGACTTTTTGAACTTAACAATTTGAGATTCATAGTATTTCTACTAAATGGCAAATATACAAAAGTGTGGGAGGTATAATGAGAAAGTATTTTCAGATGGGTATGAACAATATTATAAATGTAGGATGCTACTCACTGTAGGCAAAGGGTTAGTGTTGTAGGTGGTCACAATGAAAAGACTGTTACACATTATAGCTTTCTGCCATAGCCTTTTCAGCAAAGAAAACACACACACACATTCACACAGGCAACCACACATGAGTGCTACCACTAGCAGCTCCAACCAGAAATTCTGGTCAGAGCTGCCAGTGGTAGAAGTCATGTATGCATGAGGTGTGCTTGCTCATATGAATGTGTTTGTGTGTTTTCTTTGCTGAAGAAGGCTTTGGCCATAAGCTAAAATGTGTGCCTGTCTGCAACTCAACAAGTCATCTTTACAGCGAGTAGCAATCTATCCTTTTCCTAATATTGTTGATGATCCAGCCTGGAGTTTTCATGACTGATAAATCTAAGATTCACATAAAATTTCATTATAAAAGATAAATATTTCCTTTGTTTAGTAAATAGAATTTTAAAATCAGTCTCACATTTTAAGTAACTTGTATCAAAAATGTTAGAGAAGTTAAATTATTGAAAACATTTAACAATATAATGTAATTGGATAGATAAATAATCTTGAAGCCAGTGGCTACTTTTTCTGGCAGAAGGGTTGAAGGGGAAGGAAGAGATATGAAGGAAAAGAACAGGAGAAATTTAGGCAAAGGGTTAGTGTCTGGATGAGAAGGAAAGACTCAACTTTTAACAAAACCATGAAATTATGAAAATAAACACTGGAGTAATATAAAAATAAAGAGACATACGCTAAGTCAGTGAGAGTACATATCTGTATCCATGCAAATGGTGCAAAGTACAAATAAAAGAAGTACAGGCTTTTCTAGCAAATATAGAACAAAATTATATGTATTCAAGAAGACATAGCATGAAAGAGTTGTTATATTCATTTATTGGTTATTATTTAGTGTGCAGTATGATAACTGCTGATTGAAAACTTCATACATTAAATAAACTGTCAAGCGGCCTTGAGGAAACATTAATGAAAATGTCAAACTTTTCTAAGTAAGCTCATAACAAAGTAGTAACAGTAAACTCACTGAATACACATTTTATTTTATTATGAAAAGTTCTGTTCTGCTTATTTGTATAAGGTCTATTTAAACAAAACTAAACAATTTTTTTTACTCATGTTTCACTCCATGTCCCTTCATCATTCAAGTAAACAATCTCGTTCGTCAGTCATATCCATGGTCTAGCGTGGTTCTTGTTTTCTCCATGTCGCCATCTGGCTTGCACTACATTACCTTCCTTATATCTGCAATGCACACATCTGAAATATCATTACTGATGTGACTTACTATATCTACACATAGAAAGATTAATATAGCTTCCACTGCAAGAATATTAAAACATGTCATAACAAAACTAATCTACACAAAATATATACCTGAAAATACAGCTGCAAAATTGACAATCAACAAAATTTCAAATAATAAACAATATATATTTTGCTGTTACTGAAACAAAGGAACTTCATTCACAAATTCATAAAACTGATGTTCTTACTTTTATCACATGGTTTATGTTCTGAAGTAAAGAAATTATTATGCACTCTACTTTCTATATACAACACTCGAAGATGTTTCACTTTCAAAGATGGGAAAAATAGTACAGCCCAATCTAGTTTTTTAAGTAATATAAATGTGTTTGTACCTGCAGAGTCATTTCACTATGAGGTACTTCAACCTAGATCGTGTTAAGCTAATAATGATGTGTTGAAACTAAAATTCATTTCACTCTGCTAGGAAAGGACAAGAAAAATTTTTCAATAAATTTCCAATACACAACTTCCAGAGGAATTTTGAACTTTGAAGTAAAGAGAATTTATCTAATCTTGTACTCTATAGAGCTATCAAAGGTGTATACGAACTTGATTATGGATGGGTGTGATAAGCTAAAGCACAAATACATAGTTAGAGTTCACTAATTTATTTACATAATGTATGTACACTGTTCTGGAGTGAATGTCCTAACATAACACATGTCGAGTTCAGACTAAACTGGCAGAGAGTACCTACTCAGCACCACTCGATAGTCAGAGATGTTATGTGGGGAGTCTCACTGATCAAGTCCCCCCTCTCTCCAGTGGGGAATATGCGATGAGGAGAGAAGAGGGATGGAATGTTGGGGTGGACATCTTCGTGCAAGTGCATGTGACTGCCCGAATCATGGCTGGGTGTGAGATGGTGTGGGTGGACCGTTTCTCACAGGATGAAGGTGCAGATGAATGTGACTGCCCATGCTACAAGTATTGTTGGTGTGAGGCATGGTTAGCATAGTTCTCACAGAGCTTGTAAGGTATGAGTTGTCAGGTCCAGAAGTCATAACTGTGACAGGGGTGACAGATACATGACCTGCGCTGCAGCTGTCATCTGTTCTGAGAGAGAGTTGTTTGAAACCAGCAAATTGTATGCCATGACTTGGTCATGCAGCTGTTGCAGTCATTCAGGAGAGAACAGCTGTTGTGGAGGTGGCTTCTTGTGTGTAACAAGTTGCCCATTAGATGTCGATGAAACTGTGACATGCTGCTGGAATGTCATGTTCACTACAGTGACATTATTCTCTATATGGAGCAAACACTGCACAATGATGTCATTGAGGGTGTTATCATATCTGGTACGTGGTGCCTTGGATAGCATCTGTCATTCAGAGTGCATGACACGGGTCATGCAACACAATGGTAAAGTATGCAAGGCCAATGGCACTTGTGTGCAGGAGAGCCATAATGTCAGTGAAACTATCATAGACAGATGGCACATGGTGGGAGGTCAGCATACACCAAGAAACAAGTTGTTGTGTCATTTGACAGCTGCTGTAGGAAAGGGTTGTCCCCCAGGGAGGCGGTATTGTGCCAAGTCGCATCGTCTCAGTGTTTTTCAGACAGAGGTGTGACGTTACGTCCAACTTTCACGGTGGGGAGGAGATGCTGGCTTGCTTGGTGGCAACTGGGCGAAGCCATGGTGTATTGGGCAGTTGGAATGGCATGGAAGCAAGAGTATCCAGATCAGTAGTGATTGGCTGAACCTGTGCATGTTCAGGTGCTTGCCATCATGGAGTAAGCCGAAGTTGGAGTGAGGAAGATGGCAGCCACTGTTGACAATGCTGGTTGTACATTGTATTATGCCTACTTCCTTATTTTTGTCTATCATGGCTCTCTAAAACCAGCTATGGTAATATAACCATGGTGATTGGACCAATGTTGATGCTGCACATTGTTGAGTGGGCATCTTACTCCCAAGGAACATGCACCTCAACACTAAAAATGGGACCATGTGCCTAGCAGTACATGCCCTCTCAAAATCACCACACTTGCCATTAAAAATCTGCACACTCAGTTAGTTCCAACAGATGTGGAAAGGACTCAAAAGGAGACACTGACTTCATAGAACTGAAAGGTCTATCATCTCTAGAACAAGGCACGGAACACGTTTCTAACATTTCTATGCACACATACTGACATTCACTCTTACTTTGGCTTGCTATTACTTTTCTGAGGTAACAATTGCTTCTAATATTGATGATTTCTAAAACCTGTTCATAAACACTGCAACATTTAACAGATTTATTGAGCTTCTAACAGCACATAGCCATGTATTGTCCAACCACATGACATGATTTGATTCCCCACTACTCCTTGCCTTCCATGCTGTCCATAATGGTTGGTGCTGAACTGGGCTTCTCAATCATTGGGGGTTCCCCTGGTGCAGTGCTGCTGTGCTAGGTTACTATATATAAGGTACAGATATTGATACTGAAAGGATAACTATATCTGTGACCTCACATCCCCCAACTTAAATGTTTTCAAAATTTATTTTGAAAAATAGAAAAACTAACTTCCTGGGGGGATAGAATGGAAGGAAACTCCACCTCCCCAAATTTTGAAGAAATTGTAATGGTATCCTCAGGATGAATAACCCTGCAAACATGTACAAGAATGCACCATTAATACCATCACTCATACCTTCTAACTCTTGAAGAACATTTTACATATACACACATAATGTATCTGAAGAAAAATACAAAATATCCAGTTTTTAATTTCAAGAAATTTGAAAATATAGTTCATTTCAGATAAATCAGTACCTGGGGGGAAAAAAAGCACATCACAATAGTCCAAAAAGTACAGAGTAAAATACATGCACAATTATTAAAAACAATGTCCAATACATATGGTAATACAGTAATTGAATAGCGAATAAGGTAAAATTATTCAAATATATGGATATTGTTTACATAAACAAGTGGAAGGAGTAATATGCAAACTGGAATTCTACATCTACATTTATACTCCGCAAGCCACCCAACGGTGTGTGGCGGAGGGCACTTTACGTGCCACTGTCATTACCTCCCTTTCCTGTTCGTCGCGTATGGTTCGCGGGAAGAACGACTGTCTGAAAGCCTCTGTGCGCGCTCTAATCTCTCTAATTTTACATTTGTGATCTCCTCGGGAGGTATAAGTAGGGGGAAGCAATATATTCGATACCTCATCCAGAAATGCACCCTCTCGAAACCTGGCGAGCAAGCTACACCGCGATGCAGAGCGCCTCTCTTGTAGAGTCTGCCACTTGAGTTTGTTAAACATCTCCGTAACGCTATCACGGTTACCAAATAACCCTGTGACGAAACGCGCCGCTCTTCTTTGAATCTTCTCTATCTCCTCCGTCAACCCGATCTGGTACGGATCCCACACTGATGAGCAATACTCAAGTATAGGTCGAACGAGTATTTTGTAAGTCACCTCCTTTGTTTGTTGACTACATTTTCTAAGGACTCTCCAAATGAATCTCAACCTGGTACCCGCCTTACCAACAATTAATTTTATATGATCATTCCACTTCAAATCGTTCCGCACGCATACTCCCAGATATAGTACAGAAGTAACTGCTACCAGTGTTTGTTCCGCTATCATATAATCATACAATAAAGGATCCTTCTTTCTATGTATTCGCAATACATTACATTTGTCTATGTTAAGGGTCAGTTGCCAATCCCTGCACCAAGTGCCTATCCGCTGCAGATCTTCCTGCATTTCGCTACAATTTTCTAATGCTGCAACTTCTCTGTATACTACAGCATCATCCGCGAAAAGCCGCATGGAACTTCCGACACTATCTACTAGGTCATTTATATATATTGTGAAAAGCAATGCTCCCATAACACTCCCCTGTGGCACACCAGAGGTTACTTTAACGTCTGTAGACGTCTCTCCGTTGATAACAACATGCTGTGTTCTGTTTGCTAAAAACTCTTCAATCCAGCCACACAGCTGGTCTGATATTCCGTAGGCTCTTACTTTGTTTATCAGGCGACAGTGCGGAACTGTATCGAACGCCTTCCGGAAGTCAAGAAAAACAGCATCTACCTGGAAGCCTGTATCTAATATTTTCTGGGTCTCATGAACAAATAAAGCGAGTTGGGTCTCACACGATCGCTGTTTCCGGAATCCATGTTGATTCCTACATAGTAGATTCTGAGTTTCCAAAAACGACATGATATTCGAGCAAAAAACATGTTCTAAAATTCTACAACAGATCGACGTCAGAGATATAGGTCTATAGTTTTGCGCATCTGCTCGACGACCCTTCTTGAAGACTGGGACTACCTGTGCTCTTTTCCAATCATTTGGAACCTTCCGTTCCTCTAGAGACTTGCGGTACACGGCTGTTAGAAGGGGGGCAAGTTCTTTCGCGTACTCTGTGTAGAATCGAATTGGTATCCCGTCAGGTCCAGTGGACTTTCCTCTGTTGAGTGATTCCAGTTGCTTTTCTATTCCTTGGACACTTATTTAGATGTCAGCCATTTTTTCGTTTGTGCGAGGATTTAATGCATTGTATGCACTAAAAACATAATTTTTTTTCAGAATAGTAAAATAATTGCCTTACTTTATAATCATTGCTGCTTATCATGTGAAAGTTAATGAGACTATTAAATGCTAATTTAATAAAAATCAGAAATGAATTATTCATAAAAATTAGAAACAGTTTATTTCTCAAAAATTTAAGTTTGCCAAAAATTTGATTTAGTTTAATATGGCAGTTATTTTTATTTTATTTTATTTATTTATTTTAAATAAATTGAAAATTATTACTTTTTGTTGTAAACAATTGCATTAAACAACTAAGCTAATAAATGCATTGTTTTACACATCACTATCCATTTTTTTCCAGTTATCACTACGCACTGGAGTTTAAATGACTCAAGAATGTCCTGTACACACTCCACAACACGGTATCCCCTGCACTGTCATCTTGCCTCATGCAGGTGACTAATGGCAGTGGCTAGGCAGTTACCAACTGCACTCCACTCAGCTGTCTGCGACATTGGCCACATTATCCCCTCCAGTCTCTGCCAAAACTCATGGAACAACGGCCACTGGGTAGCTGTGAGCCAGCTCTGCTTGGTGCTATTAAGGTTGTTGCACTGCCATGCCCCCTGGTGGTGACTCTGCAACTAGCTACACTCACGCCCTTCCGAGCACTGCTGGAAGACCTACGAACTTGCCACTGCTGCGCTGACTCCAACTTGCTGTCTGTGACTATAGATCTTTCTGATGGCAAATCACGGTACTATGGCCTTGGACCTCTCCGAGCACCTTAGAGTCATGCCAAATCGTCCACTTTCCTGCCTCTCATAGTTTGGTTGTAATGGGTCACTGCCATTACAGCATTTGCCACACTGCTGCTCCCTGTGGTGATTGGTTGGTCTGCTGGCTGTCACTGATAATGAATGTTCAGTAGCAAATGAGAAGTTCCATGCACCGCATCAATGTTCAGTTGCTTCCTTGCTGTCACAGTCATGCTGAAATACGTGTCTGTGAAACACTACACCACAATTGTAAGCAGTATACCACAGTGCTGTTGGACACATTTCACATTTAATTGCCCTAATTGTGCTGCCTATGGGTGTTCAACCTAAACTGTATAAACCTCACATCTTTGTTGTCACATAGTTTTGTTCTCAAAATATTGCATAACGTTCTCCACATGTTCACTTCTGTGGAACTTCCAACGTTATATTCTTCCAATTCCACTGACCACTTTATATGGACCCTTATATACACAGTGAAATTTATTTTGTGGTCATTCTTCTTAGATTGAACATGGATTCATATTAACACAATTCCCCGCAACTCAATACACCAACAGATGTACTAATTTACAATAATGTTGCTTCCTTTCTTCAGCTTTGTTGAGGAGGGTCTGTTCTACTCTCTCCAATTTTAACTGCCATGTTGCATTTTTAGCTGGCGTGTTCTTCAGTACTTCTCTGATCAAACTGTCTGGCATCATTTCCATTAAAATTTCCACTGGAGCATATCCAGTAGAATTTTATTACATCTTCAAAACTGCTTGTCCACCATGTCCACTTCTATGTTGGTTATGATAGTATGCTCTACATAGACTGTTAACATCTATCATAATTCTTTCAGATGGATTTGAAGGTGATCTGTATTTGGATATAAATACAGATTCTACGTTGTGTTGTTACAGGGCTTTCAGCCATACTTTCCTTGTAAATTGGTTCCCATTGTCACCCACTATGTTTCTTGGCACACATACGTTTAATGTTTCACCATCTTTTCAACTATTTTGGTTCCCTTTGCTTTGCTAAGTGGATATAGCATCACGTAGTGGGAAAATAACTCAGTCATTACTAATAAATAAGTTAGACCCCCTACCAACTTCAGCAAAGGGCCTAGCAAATCCATGGTCACGGTTTCTCTAATTTCTTTTGATAATACTGCATGTGTGCAACCCTTATGTTGCACTATTGTTTTCTGACATAGGTCACACATCTGCAATGCCCTCCTCACTCATCTGGCCATACTGAAGAACTAACAATCTCTTTTTAATTTATCGAGACATTTCTTGGGATCAAAATGTCAGCAGCTTATGTACGTGTATTTAATAAGCTCATCAGTTCTTTCCTCAGGAATGCATACTCTCTATTCTTCCTTATTTCCCCTTGATATGTGGTACCATGCACTATCATACATAAAGAATAATTTCTTCATATGGTCTTCCTCAGCACAATGGCATTTTTCTTCAATTAACTTCAATTTGGGGCATCCATTTTGCCCTCTTCAAATATCCTATAGTCATGAGTTTACACTTTTTTCATGTGATACTCTCTTTATTAAGCACCTAGCCTTATCTTCTGTGCTCACTTCAGGCACCTCTTTGTACAATTCTATTGGCAATCTCGAAAGTTGTAATCTACCCTTCCCTTACATCATTTGTTGATTGTCACTGTCTTTATGGCTAACTCTTTTAGTAAGCTTCGAGAGGACTAAGATTTATAATGAACTTTTCACTTATCTCCTTTTCTCATTGTTCGCTCCAGTTCTTCATGTCTAGGGGCTGATTCTTGAAGCTGAAATTTTCATATTATAGGATCTCATGGTTGCAATTGACATAATTAATTCTGAAGAATTTCCTGTGCTGTATTTTTTGTTGTCATGAATGTTTTATCCTCCCACAAATTTTCACATTCACAAAGCCAAAATTACAATGTTATTTCAAATTATAAAAAGCTATCCGATCACATCAGAGGCATACCCAGTACTACTTCACTCTGCAGTACTAACAATATCCCAAAGGGTTTGCAATTTCTCTTGACAAATGAATTTCTATTAATTTATATTATTATTTTATAAAATATTATAAATAAATCCAGAAATAAACATAATAAACAATACTAAATTGCATAATTAATAACAGAAATTTTAAATGTGGCAAATATTCTGTAATTTCAAATGTTTCTAAAAGAAAATAATTTCAACTGTACATTCAGTGCTAGTACATATCGATTGTAAAGAAGAAAATAAAGTAATTTCTTTTTACAGATTTTAGCGTGAAATATAATACATTGTGTACAAAATCATATGAAATTCTTTTAGAAAAGCAGCTGAGAGCGAGGGTTGAATGAAAAGTAATGCCTCCACCTCTGTTAATTGGGTTTGGATGGGAATATTTTAATAAATCAAATCCAGAAATAATCCTTAGAATGTGATCTTTAATTACCAATATTCACTTTTCCACATAATCACAAGCCAATGAGATACATTTCTGCCAACGATGAACAAGTTTTCTGAAGCTGTCATGGAAGAAGTCGATACTCTGTTTCCACAACCACAGTCTCACAGTTCTCTCAATGCCTTCACCAAAGAAGCATAATGATGTCACCACAGATTGTCTTTCATTATTGGGAACAGATGGCAGTCAGACGGTGCTAAATCTGGACTGTATGGAGGATGCCGTACAGTTGTGAGATTCAGTTTCTTAAGTTCTGCTGTGGTGCCACATGAAATGAGTGGTTCGGCATTGTCATGCGGCAGGAAAACATTTCCCTTTTCCTTTTGGACCCGTGTTAGCCATCATTTCAGAGTTCGCAGCATTGTGATGTAACGCTTTGAATTTATTGTTGTTCCATGATCGAGGAAATTAACATGGATAACACCATCTGTGTCCTAGAACACAGTGGCCATGATTTTTCCGGCCGAGAGCTGCATCTTTAATTTCTTTTTCTGGGGGTGAGTCTTTGTGCCGATATTCCACAGGCTGATGTTTCGTCTACGGGTTGTAATGGTGTACTCACATTTCGACTCCTGTCACAGTTGAGTGGAGAAAGGTGTCACCTTCATTCTCGTAATATGAGAGTAGCTCCTGGCAGTTTTCCAGTCTGTGCGCTTTCATTTCAGGAGTTAGCATCCGAGGTACCCATCATGCACAGAACTTCTGATAGCCAAGCAAAGCAATAATGTGACCCACACATTCTTGTGAAATGTTGATTGTGCTTGTAGCTTCTCTCTGAGTGATAAGACTATTGTCCTGAATCAATTTGTCAACATTTTGCTTGTGAAACTCGATGGTTGCTGTCACAGGATGTCCAACTCTTTGTTTGGCATGCAGGTCAGATGTTCCCGGCTTGACATCTTTAAACATACTTGCCCAACAATGTACAGTACTCACATGAACACAGTCCCCATAAACTGCTTTCATTCTCTGATGAATCTTCTTTGGGGTGACACCTTCTGCAGTCAAGAATTCAATGACTGCACGTTGCTTAAATCACACTGACTGACCATCTGTGCAGGGTTCCATACTTTACACTGTGACAACACAACCATTCAATTCTAAGGTTTCCCGTCAACTGGAGCTGTAGAGAAGAGGCTACGGAACAAGCCAGTACCTGCCACATACCAATGCTGCCGACTGTTGAAGAGTAATGCCTCCACCTTGGAGGCATTACTTTTCAGTCAACACTTGTAATATTTACCTTTTCAAACTTTGAAGATTTTTGGTATCAACTACTTCTGTTGAGAAAAAGTAATGTTAGAGAAGGTGTCCCTTTTACAATATACCCCTCATAAAATTTGGAAACAAGGTGGTTACAATATTTTGTGGCAGACTATAAGGTTTGCCAAAAGGTATACAAAATGATGCCAAAAGATAGAATACAGATGCATAGAAGTATCTGATACATATCATATTACAAAAAATACACAATATACAAGTCATAATTTATTCAAATATAAGGACATGGCGTTCAGATTTTCGGATCTGTGGAACATTCTGTCACAACAGAAATGATACAAAGTCAAAACTACAACATTACAACACTAAACTATGGAAATAAAGGCAGAGGCAAGGTAAATTACTAGAATTACAAATTGCAATTTTACATCAATAAAGTCACACCTTCACAAGAGAAGAGAAAAAGAATTCAGAGCCTAAGTGTACGACGAATGACCCGACTCGAAAAACTCACAATGACAGGTACAGACCAGAAGAATATCCTCAACCATGAGTAGGAATATAACACAAAATCAATCAGCCACATAAACCAGAATACACAAGGATGTATTGACTCATGAAAGAACAAAATAATGAAAAAATGTTAGGGCCTCAGCTTACCGACCCATGAATCTAAACCACACAGGGTACACATCAGCAAAAATGGTTCAACACAACAAAATGAATAAAGTTCATAATCATATCAATAAGTTCAATCATATGTCAATAGTAATTATAGGAAGCATCTAGCCTCAATCGATAGTAGCACACTCTCCTCGAGTACGCACACACAGTCACGATGACCAGGGGTACCCAAAACAGATTTTGCCCACAACTAAAGTGCCAATGAGATACAATATTGCAGTACTCAGGATATATACAGGTAATCAGAGTTGTAAATGGCTTTGACTGATGACATAATTGAGAAGCTTAAGGACCAAAAGCAGTGTATGAAATCAGACATGTGTACACCTTGTTATACTGTCTATACTAGTAAATGTCTTCCACACTACATGCAAACTGTTCATACTCACTAACCTACGTACATAGCAGCCTAGAAGATTTATTTACAATTGATAAAAAAATACATACTGATTTAAAGCTACATAATGTATTGCGAAGTCAATCCCCCTACTTGGAAAAACATACATTTTTGTGGGTTAACACTGTCCATAGTAGTGATTGTTTTTCTAAGCAAACAGTTCCATGAATTCTTCATATAGGATAATTTCTTGGCTAACAATTTACAAACTGCAGTTACAACAATGACGTAGTTGACAGATGCTTGAGTACATTAGCCAGCACCTTCGATTTCTTCTAAGTTCACTGGTCCAGCAGGGTACAGCCGTACAGAAGTGTGGGTGTGGATCCACCCACATCTTTTGGTTTCCTCCCTAGATTTCTCATCACATGCTCAACTGGGCATTCACATCAAATCCAGAAACATTGTTTTGTGTACTAAATATGTTGTTCAATACCATACCCACATCACAAGGCATATGCTCTCCCTACTTTTATTGCAAAACCAAGTATATAGGATTTAAGTCAGATAGAATTAAAAAGTGTTCACATATGAAACTTTAATAAACAGAGCTAAGTGCAATGAAAAAATGAACTAGTAAGGTGATAAAAAACAAATCTATTACAGAACATATCTATATAGTTGTAAGAACCTCCAAACATAATTGTGTCGTAGTTTTAAGCTCAGTCATAAGAGTCCGCAGCTCGTGGTCGTGCGGTAGCGTTCTCGCTTCCCGCGCCCGGGTTCGATTCCCGGCAGGGTCAGGGATTTTCTCTGCCTCGTGATGACTGGGTGTTGTGTGCTGTCCTTACGTTACTTAGGTTTAAGTAGTTCTAAGTTCTAGGGAACTGATGACCATAGGCATTAAGTCCCATACTGCTCAGAGCCATTTGAACCATCAGTCATAAGATAAGGTCATAGGAAAGCAACGGCAAACCACCTCCCTTAGGACCTTGCCAATATGGCAGTACGGGTCTCCCACATTGTTCCCCTATGCTCTGTCAAGAAGCATGGGACTTCATTTCCATTTCCAATAGATAAGACAGAACTTGATAAATTACATCATCTTACATTCCTGACAAACAAAACACGATTATAGTCATATAAATCTGCAAACATAGTGTGTATTTTCTTCCAGACTAGGTATCATTATGCATCCCTGTTTAAAGGTCTTATCTTTTATACTAAAAGTTAACAGTACTGGACATTTTACCAATTTGTTTTACTTACCAGTAACTCCTCTCACATGGGCATTTCCACAAAATTCTTACTATACCTCATCTTGTCTCTAAATTGTTCAGATATACCACAAAGTGGGCTTCCTGCATCAATCAAACAATTCCCTTCTCACATTAAACATGGTATCCCAAAACTTTTGATCAAAAGATAAATGAGAAATTTGATATTCCTTCTGTTCAGTTTCAGATACATGTGCCATGTCATTAACACTGTTCTTATTGTCTAATTGCAAGTGTAACTTGGGGGTCCTGTGCTTGTTGTGTTTCCTTGCCCCAAAACTGTGTACCTTCATTGAGGCAAACTGCCGTTTCCCAAGTAGTTACTTCCATGATCGTTTCTCCAATTAAAATTCCCATGGTTACCCCCATTATTCCTACTGACACTTTGATCCTGATAGAAGTTATCATTATCTCTGTTTCTGTAATTATTACTATTGTGAATTCTTCCTACTGCCTATCCAACTGTCAACATATTGTAAAAATTGTTCAAGACAATTGTCAGGTCTGTGAACTGGATCCCACTGAAACCTTTCTAAGGGTCATTTCGTCCAATGGTTTGTCAAGGAGTGTTAATGTTTTGGTCTGAACTGGCGATGTTTTTTTTTCCATTCTTTCTGCTACGGCCTTGTGTTTGCCTCTGACGTCATTAGCATTCTTCGATTGTCTTGCCGATTCAACAATCAACTCATGTTCCAAAACAATAAATTTATTTTCTAGAACATCAAATTTTTCATTCACACTTTTTAACTGGTCTGAAACCCATTTTTTAGCTCTGAAACTTGATTTTAAGTTGGTCCATCTGATCTTTTAACCTGTTCATTATACTATGTTTTCAGTTCTTACTTCAGTTAACTGATAATTAACTGCACTAAATTTGCTATTGTTATCTGTCTTCATTTCCTCTAGTTTTGCCAAAATTAACTGTAAAATATTTGTTTTTACTGTTTCCGTGCTATGATTTCTCAGACATGTCCTGACTGGATCCTACAGCTTTCACTTCTACCTCGCTCCTACCCTCAGCTCTATTCATTTCGTTAACAGGCACACAAGTCCACAACAAATTACCTTCACAAATAGTTTGTTCTTATCCTTCTTTTTTGATGTCCCTGGTTGAAATTCTTAAGTCCTCTTTCATTCGATCTGGCCTGTCAATGTTGGTAGTACATTGTTACTGTTGATACGACTTTGTTGGGCAGCTCTCGGTCTTCTTTCTTCGTGTGATCGGAAATCCACTCGTACATAAACTGCAAATGACACGTATCACTCTCCCCTCCTCTGGAACAGACAAAAGTTCATTATTAGTCAATTGATCCCAGACGATGCCACCACTTGTAATCTACCCCTCCCTCACATCTTTTGTTGATTGTTACTATCTTTATGGTTAACTCTTTTAGCAAGTTTTGAGAGGAGTCAGACTTACAATGAATGTTTTACTTATCTTCTTTTCTCATAGTTGGTTCCATTTCTTCACATCTAGAGGCTGATTCTTGAAGCTGAAATTTTCATATTTTAGGATCTCATTGTTGCAATTGACATAATTAATTCTGAAGAATTTCCTGCGCTGTATTTTTTGTTTTCATGGACATTTTATTCTCTTTCAAATTTTCACATTAACAAAGCCGAAATTACAATATTATTTCAAATTATAAAAACATGTCTGATCACATCAGAGGCATGCCCACTACTACTTCACTCTGCGGTACTAACAATATTCCAGAGGGTTTACAAATTCTCCTGACAAATGAATTTCTATTAATTTATATTATTATTTTATAAATAAATCCGGGAATAAACATAATAAGCAGTACTAAAATAATAATCGAAATTTTAAATGTGACAAATATTCTGTAATTTCAAATGTTTTTAAAAGAAAATAATTTAAATTGTACATTCAGAGCTAGTACAAATTGATTGTAACATAGAAAATAAAGTAATTTATTTTTACAGATTTTAGGCTTAAATATAATACATCATAAACAAAATCATATGAAGTTCTTTCAGAAAAACAGCTGAGATAATACTAACCTATTCAAGCTTCGATAATATTTTTGGTATTGACTACTTCTGTTGAGGAAAAGTAATGCTAGAGAAGGGAATCCCTTTACAAAGTGCATCTGGAACTGCTTGTTCATTTCCTGCAACATATTCCACCTCAAAATCAAATTCTTGCAATGCTAACATCCATCTGATTAATTTACCTGTCAGTAAAAATGGTAGAGCTTTGTGGTAATTCACGGCAGTTAATTTTTGACCAGCCAAATAGTATCTAAATTTTTCAAATTCATGGCTGTTTAACATCCTACTACCTTCCATTTTCTTCTTCCTTCTGATACAGCTGTATTCCTTGACCATAATCTGATGCATCACATGATAAAGAGAAAATTTTACTCAGGCACTGATGAGCCAGTATTGGAGCACTACATAGTCACTCCTTGATTTTTCTGGAATTCTTCAGTGCACAAATTAAACCAAAACCAGGCATTTTTCTCCTTCACCTGCTTGTGCAGTACTGCACTGTTCAGTATTTGGTTATCTAGAAACCACCTGTAAAAATCACACAGTCCTAGGAAATTCTTCAATTGTTTTCTGTTGCTTGGTAATAGAAATTCCTTAATTGCTTTTACATTTTCCAGATTACACTTTATCCCATTAGGTTCAATCACATCTGCTAAAAACTGTATTTTTTGTCTTTCGTATTCTGATTTTTTGAAACATTAATCAAGCTTCTGCTGCTGCACACCCTCATATACACTCCTGGAAATTGAAATAAGAACACCGTGAATTCATTGTCCCAGGAAGGGGAAACTTTATTGACACATTCCTGGGGTCAGATACATCACATGATCACACTGACAGAACCACAGGCACATAGACACAGGCAACAGAGCATGCACAATGTCGGCACTAGTACAGTGTATATCCACCTTTCGCAGCAATGCAGGCTGCTATTCTCCCATGGAGACGATCGTAGAGATGCTGGATGTAGTCCTGTGGAACGGCTTGCCATGCCATTTCCACCTGGCGCCTCAGTTGGACCAGCGTTCGTGCTGGACGTGCAGACCGCGTGAGACGACGCTTCATCCAGTCCCAAACATGCTCAATGGGGGACAGATCCGGAGATCTTGCTGGCCAGGGTAGTTGACTTACACCTTTTAGAGCACGTTGGGTGGCACGGGGTACATGCGGACGTGCATTGTCCTGTTGGAACAGCAAGTTCCCTTGCCGGTCTAGGAATGGTAGAACGATGGGTTCGATGACGGTTTGGATGTACCGTGCACTATTCAGTGTCCCCTCGACGATCACCAGTGGTGTACGGCCAGTGTAGGAGATCGCTCCCCACACCATGATGCCGGGTGTTGGCCCTGTGTGCCTCGGTCGTATGCAGTCCTGATTGTGGCGCTCACCTGCACGGCGCCAAACACGCATACGACCATCATTGGCACCAAGGCACAAGCGACTCTCATCGCTGAAGACGACACGTCTCCATTCGTCCCTCCATTCACGCCTGTCGCGACACCACTGGAGGCGGGCTGCACGGTGTTGGGGCGTGAGCGGAAGACGGCCTAACGGTGTGCGGGACCGTAGCCCAGCTTCATGGAGACGGTTGCGAATGGTCCTCGCCGATACCCCAGGAGCAACAGTGTCCCTAATTTGCTGGGAAGTGGCGGTGCGGTCCCCTACGGCACTGCGTAGGATCCTACGGTCTTGGCGTGCATCCGTGCGTCGCTGCGGTCCGGTCCCAGGTCGACGGGCACGTGCACCTTCCGGCGACCACTGGCGACAACATCGATGTACTGTGGAGACCTCACGCCCCACGTGTTGAGCAATTCGGCGGTACGTCCACCCGGCCTCCCGCATGCCCACTATACGCCCTCGCTCAAAGTCCGTCAACTGCACATACGGTTCACGTCCACGCTGTCGCGGCATGCTACCAGTGTTAAAGACTGCGATGGAGCTCCGTATGCCATGGCAAACTGGCTGACACTGACGGCGGCGGTGCACAAATGCTGCGCAGCTAGCGCCATTCGACGGCCAACACCGCGGTTCCTGGTGTGTCCGCTGTGCCGTGCGTGTGATCATTGCTTGTACAGCCCTCTCGCAGTGTCCGGAGCAAGTATGGTGGGTCTGACACACCGGTGTCAATGTGTTCTTTTTTCCATTTCCAGGAGTGTATTACCCTTAATGTTTGTAAATGTTTCTTCCAGTCTTTGCTGGCTATCAGCAAATTGTCAACATACACAGTTCTTTCTTCAATAATTCTTCACCCAATACCTCATCTGATGTCCGTATAAATACCAAAACAGATATGTTCAACCCAAGAGGTAAAATTGATGTTGTTTACAATGTCCTTCACATAAAAAAACTGCGAATGGTCTTGATTCAGGATGCAGCGACACTTGACGATAGCCTGATCTAAAATGTAGGCTTGTAAAAATTTTTCTCACTTTAAATATTTGAAGTATTTCTTCCATAGTTATGGGTCAGTCTCTTTCACATTCAAATATCTTATTCACTTGTCTTGTAATTAAAAACAAGTGAACCTTCCTGTTCTTTTTAACGACTAATCAAAGGCCTGTTAAATTGACTCCAGGCTCATTAAATTACTCCAGGTGACAACATCCTCAGGAGCTTCTTTTCAATGGCTTCCTTTCTTCTTGAGGTATTTTATAGGGTGGCACAAAATATGATTTGTACAGTTTTATTTTTATCCGATGCGGTGGTCCTTTCATAGTCCCTGGTTTTTGACTGAATACCTCTTTATGTTCTCAAATAAACTTGAACAATTCTTCTGCATTTCTGTGTACCAATGTCATAATGGCATTAATTTTCTAAAGCACTTCATCTGAATTAAGTTCACGTTGTTCTTCCAATTTCTCTAAATTTTTAGTTGTTTTGACCTCATAAGTCTCCGACACATCATTTTCACATCCTTCCATTTCAACTACCTAGTAAATTCACAAAAATTCCCTATCAACTGACATCCTTTTTGCAAACTGAATCTCCTCCTATTATCATCCCATTCCTTCCATAATCTGTTTCCTGTCCCTACTAGGTGAGCCAGTCTGAGCCAATAATAAATTCTTCCTGTGACCCTGGTACCACCATGGCATACATTTCTCCATCTATTGTAACTTCTAACATGGATTGACAGCTAATTGGTTATCCAGCTTCTGGCACAGGTCCTTTAATCTGAAAACCTGTCTCAGGAAAACTGGGTATTTCTGCATTCTCTGCTAAAAATGCATTCTAAACGTTGTTGGGAACTGCGCAGAGCTGACTCCCACAGTCAATCAGCATTGTTGTTTTTCTTCCAAAGACTTCTATTTTTATAACTGGTACCATTACTGCCTTATCACTGTCAATAACATCTCTTCTATCAGTTCTTCTTGGTCATCCCTTAATTGGTCTTTTGTTATTACAAAAACTTGGACAGAGCCATTCATATTGTAATTCTGCAGCCTGCTTTGTCTGTTTCAGGTTGAGCCACACCTGAAACTACAGCCTATTTTATGTCTGATTACCTGCAAAAGGTTCTACTCTACTCACTCTCTCCCAAGTATCGCATTTGTTAGCATGTGTACTAAGCTCATCTTCCTCCCATCTGGGTATCACCACTCCCTATAGCCTCTGTATCCCTAGCCGCCTCATTCTCTTCATTCCGTTTTGCGCCATCCTTTTGGTTGTCACCCAGCATTGTCGCTTCCCCTTATCTTTCTTCTCTCTCCAGTGGGGCGAATATCATTGTGGCAGAATAACATCTCTGACTGGAGAAAAGGAAGATCGCTGCCTCATGAGGCAAGGACAGTTAGTATGCTCTGTATGCTTGTAACGATTAAATGAGTTATGCATATTGTGCTAAGTAATAAATAGTATGGAAATCATATCTCAATGGTGTGTCACTATTCTGCTGTGACACTTCTGGTACCCCATCTGTCACAGTGGTGATACCAAATTTCTACATCATGCCATAATTTTACTGTTAAGTGGAAAATCTACAGTGTCGGTTACGCCTTGTCACTACGAATAGTACAATCTCAGTGGTTCTTCCAGAAATGTCGACAACATCTGTCAACGAGTGCTCCTGTATTCCACAAACATTCAGTGTACAAAATCGCTAGATATCCACCAAGGCCGAACGACAAGTGACAATGCCTACATTGTTCACACCATCTTAACAATTGCCGCCCACTTCTGTAGGCAAAGTTAACCTGAGTGCCTTCGACTTTTGCACAAGACAAAACATCATGTCTTCCAGTGCTAGTGATTATGAGCATTATGACAATTCCTTTAATGATTTGAACCATACAGACCCCTCCCACAGTGCTGTTATGGTTGAACAATGGTCCATGCCATACCACTCCATCACTCTGCTTAGTCACCCATCTGCTAGCAGACTGCGGGATCAAGGGTTTCATCATCTTTCAGTACCTGTGCATTCCAATTTTCCAAACCCAGTTCCAACTGTTGAGACAAAACGCGAGTTCTGTAAGACAGATTATGACATCACTCATTTACCAGTGGTGTGCTGGGCATCACAACCAACACACCTCCGGTCCAGCACCGTGCTTCACCTGTGCATCACCCACACTGACCACTGACTCTGAGAATGTATTTTTCATGATCTTGCCTTGACAAGGTCATATAATACTGCCTCCCGGTTCGATTGACCTCACACTCGCATCAGCCACATCTCAAATGCCTGCACATCTGCATGAACTCTGTGAGACACTGCCCATTTTGCTGGATAATAAATGGCACACATCTTTCTTTCCTGCTCGTCTAGCACACCGACACTCCTGCCTTGCAATCAAACCACTGATGGTCATCATACCATCCACCACCGTCCAAAATTACCATTGTTCTGCGTGGATTCTCCCTGTTTGTTGTCAGCCAGTGGCATCATTGGGAATGACAAGAAGTTCACCACTTTTCTTAACCACTACGGAGACAGTATGGTCCTTATAAGTGACTAGCTTTTGGACATTCCGGCTTCTCACAAATACCAAACTGCCAAGACACTACTGCTACATGACTAACATTCACTCCTGAACAGCAGCAACACCTCATCATCAATGAGACTACTTTGGTGCAACAGTATGCTGCCTTCACTCTGATGTCGCCTCTGAGTTCTAATTGATCCAACGTTACTGTATGATCATGTACTAAGGGCACTTTGGCTCCTAAAAGTGCTAGAGAATATGCAGTGTGTGAGAAGGCATGTCTGGAGTTTAAACATCACCTCAATGACAGAATGCATGCACTATCACAATACCACATTCTAATCAACAATCAATAGCGCTACATTGCAGTTGATGCCCAGTATGCCTGCACTGAAACCGATTTTGCACGATCCTGGTCGAACTACCCCAATGTTCTGCATATCCACTGACTACCCGACGACAGCTGGACTGTGCCCCCGACCTCTACCACCACTAGCGCCCTTAGCGGCTCCAGCATACAACAGTTGCTTACCTCTACAGCCGAGGTCGCTGCCACCAAAGCTGGCCACCACCCCAAGTCTGTGTATAAACAAAAGCCACACCAACCAAGTGCATTGCCTGCTTCCACACATAGCACCGCTACTGCTGGTTTCATATCAGATTTTGGCAGGATGCACAGCGCTACAAACAACCCTGCACTTTCCCAAAGTAGAACAGTGACCTGGCGTAGGCACACTACACTGTTCTTCATTAACAACACTCCTCTGCACACCATGACAAAACATTACTGACTGTTTCAATGGGAAGATGGTTGTGACCATGTGTCTGTGACAGACGCCTGCACAAGTATTTCCTCGTTAATACCGGAGCTGTTGTGAGCATGCTACTGCCCGGGGCCAAGAGATATACGGCCGGTGAAATGAACTTGTGATGTCACACTAGTCGGCTTGTTTGCCACATTTCGTGAACATTCGGCTGCATGTAGGTCCCATGAGAAATCAATATTTAGTTGAAAAGGTACCCACCAAAGGTGTTAATTCTGTCATGTGCTTTTCAAAAATTGCATGCATTTAACACTCAGTCAAGAATATTAAACTCATCTGAAACAGTTACCACTCCCCACTGGAGATGGCTGCTGGCACTTGTAAGACCTGCAGTATCATCCATTGTGATGTATATGACACAGTCTGTCTTTCTCGCATACCTAAGCTACCATCTGCTCTCACACCTGCTACACTGTCGCTGTCACTGCTGCAACTGCACACAGCCAATGATCTGCAATCGCAGTTGCTGGAACTGCATACATCATGTCCAATCTCGGAACAGATACGCAAAATTTCTCACACATTTCTGTGGCAGAGACAGTTGCACAAGTCCTGGAAGCAGATTTCCTCCAGCACTACCAACTACTGCCAGAATTAAATTATGCCCTCTTTCTATAGTGGAATGGCCAGCAGCCGATCCATGATGTGGTCAGCGATACACTACCTGCCAGCACAGTAATGCCCTCGGTCAAACTGCCATAGCTCGACACACCATTCGACCCAAAGCTACAAAGTGAAGCACCTTTCAGTCAGCTACACTCAAAGACAACTAAGTTCTCATCATTAAATCATGCCAACTAGTTCACACACCTCAACAACAAACAAATACAGAGAAGAATAACAGATGCCACTGCATCACTACATGGAGCTCAACAGCATTTCAATGACATTTGTCATCTAGACGCCAATCACTACCGTGGCACCGCTACTATGGACACTTCTCAGGTTAGTGAAGTGTCACGACCCCACTCAAGTGCGCTACCGAGACAATGCTGTGTGACATTAACAGTGACAGTGAAGCACGTCGCACCCTTCTGCCTGGACTCACTCCACACTTCTCCATTAAACCACATGCAATATGTGCCATGTGGGATGGTATAGCCCATCAAATTACAACCACGCCAGGTCCTGCTCTCCACTGCCACCCCTATCGTCTAGCTCGCTACAAAGTTAAAGCGACTGCAGTAGCTGTGGTGGATGAGCTTTTCCAAGCTGGTATAGTCAGGCCATCAGACAGTGCTTGGGCCTTCCCAATTAAACTAGTTCCTAAAAAGAACTATGCGGTGACTACCACAGCCTCAATGCCCTTACAGTCATTGACAGCTACCCCAGTCCAAACCTGCGCAATTTTTCCCATGTCTTGGCTGGGGCAAAAAATTTCAGTGTTGTCAATTGTAAAACAGCATAACTTCAAATTACAGTGGTAGCCTTTATTAACAGCGTACTTTTCAGTTTGCCTTTTTGTTATTCCCTTCTAGATGACATCATAATCTTTTCGCAAAATGAGCAAGAACATGATGACCACCTGTGTATTGTCCTTGATTAGCTGGCCTCTCTCAGTCTACTGATAAACAATGATAAGTACCAACTTCAGCAACCCAGTGTGGCCTTCATTGGACAACTACCAAGAGCTGCGTAGGTTTTTGGGGGTCATAAATTTCTACAGGAACCAATTGCCATACACCACACCTGTCAGAGGATTCTGCACCCAGAAGATTCCACCACATAGATTTCGTAACACAGTCCAGATGGACTGTGATGGGATTGCAGATGAACAAGTGACAATGCTGATCTCCACAGTTTGTTTAAAAAACCAGACACCAGATCCCAATTGCGTGATGTTTTGAATGGACAGGTCCACCCAATTGTCCCAGAGCTGTATGACAGGGCAATTTTTGACCTCCACAACCTTGCACATCCCAGCTTGTGCCCTATCATACACCTCATCACAGAACAGTTTGTCTGGCCTAACATTAAAAGGGATTGTACCACATGGGTGAGTACTTGCATTCCATGCCAGCAGACAAAAACTGGCTGCCACGAACAGCCCCCCCCCCCCCCCCTGGTAAATTCCCTATTCCAAAGTTGCAGTTTCAGCAAGTTCGAACTGACATCGTAGGGTCACTCTCTGAATCGCAAGGTTACCATTACATTCTGTCAATAATACATCGCTTGACACGATGGGTGCACGCCATACTCATTTTCAACATATCAGCAGAGACAGTAACAAAAACTTCAGTCAACAGTTGGATTGCTAGATTTGGCTGCCTGCCCTCTGTAACATTGAACCAGGGTTAGCAGTTTGAATCCTAGCTCTTCAATGACTTCTGCCAGCTATGCGGATGCCACAGTTCCAAATAACAGCCTACCACCTCCAATACAATGGCCTCATGGAATGGTGGCATCCAACTATGAAAGCTGCTCTCATTTGCCACTCAGAATCGTGTTTTCTCCTGGGCATTCGCGCAGCACATTAAGATGATCTTGACTTCTCACGTGCTGAAACACTATACAGCGAGCCCTTCACCCTGCCTGCTGAATTCGTAATGCATGAAACAGTCCCAACAGAACAGAACTTATGAGAGTTGATCGTGCACGTGCGAACACATACACAAAACAGCCGTCTGTCACCCCCCTTCCATCACATGATGCAACAAATTTTTATTCATTAAGACCTGACCACATATTCTGATGTGCTGCTACATAAAGACACAGTGGAACCCACCCTAAAACCGCTATTTACAGGACCATACGAGTGCTGAAACGAGATACAAAAACTTTTGATATCGAAATTGTTGGAAAACAAGCCATAGTGGCGTTGAACTGTCTTAAAACGACGTGGACTTTATCCGACCTGTCAGAACAACATTTCCCACTCCATTATTGCCTCCTAAGCACCCATTAGTCAATTTCCAAGTGCGTGTGAATCTCAACGATTTTCTGCCTGCTGACATATTGTCACATTATACGATACCAATTTCGTGATTACCACTACCTACGCGGACAGACGGTTGAGTGCAAGCACCATCACACAGTTTCGTAAACAACACTCCTGTCCCACCAAAAGTTGACACGGCAGGACTCACCTCCCACACTTACACCGCCGTAGGTCCCACAGCACTTCCTGTGGACGCAAAAATGCAAGGCACCGCCAAGATGCCTTCCTCTTCCAGTACCGCCGCTGAGCCAGCAACAATTAAGGACGCCACCGAGACTATGTTCTATCTGCACTCTGCACTCTTTGAGCGTGACCTGCATCCCCTGGCGCACCTTGCTTACTATAATGCGTCTTCCATCACAACCACCGTCATACCCAGCTAGCACTCAAGCTTATTTCAAGGTGGATATTGAGTTTAGGTTCAGTTGAAAATTCGAGATTGAAAAATCAACCTGTTACACAGTTTACATCAAGCTGTAAAAATTTAGCTTGAATTAAAATAATTTTCCCAAGCTTGAAATAAACTGTAATTTCCCTGGAAGGCTGTACAGCAGACGCGCGCGCAGCATAGCTTCCATACTCGTCCACGGGAAGCGCCCAGTGTTGCCAATTTAGCGACTTTGTCGCTAGAAATGGCGACTTTTGCCTTCGTCTTAGCGACAAAAAAAATTTTTTAGCGACAAAAATTATTTAGCGACGAAAATTATTTAGCGACTTATCTGGCGACTTTTGAAGTACTGACGACTTTTGAAGTACAAATCAAAACTATTTTGGGTCAGTATTTTCATTAACAAAACTAAGATTTTAACTATAGAATGGGTACTATACTGACTTTGTTCTAGATTTACTAAGTTAAATTAAGTTCTTAGCAGATCATGTAGCATTGTTTAGCATTTAGTAAACCTGAATGTGGGAATTGCCTACAGAGAAAGAAAACCTTGACTATAGAACAATTCGTTATTCATTACACACTAGCCTGTTATTGTCGATAGCGTATCGATCTACAATTCTTCAACTTTTGGACTCCCTTTATTTTTCGATACGTAATATTAAGTATAATAAAATACATTCCTGTCCCGCAACCTCTAATTTTTCGAAATGTTAACTCGCAGTCAAATTATTGCCACATGCACAGTGGTAAAGCAACAATTCGGTGGGGGTATCTCAGACATTATTAAGTTTTAAGCAATGAACAAAAGGACTGATATCGAGTTACCGAATGAGTAGATTGTTTCATGACCTCTAGGTCGCCTGAGTTTTAATGTATTTTCAGTGATTATAAATTGGTGAAACTTATGTTGTGGTGGCTTACATAATGGATTAACCGCAGAAGAAGAAGCAGTACGCTCAAAAATATCGGGATGCGTGGGAAGCGGAACCTGAATTGAATGCGTGGCTGAAACCAGTCATTGGAGACTTATCCATGGCAAGATGTCAAGTATGTGCAACAGAGTTTTATGCTAAATTGTGTGATATTAGAAAACATTCGAAAACTATTAAGCATAAACAAAAAATTTATATAAAAAGACACAAACCACCTTACCTGTGAAAATTATCCGAAAACTACAGTTAGAATAGCAAACAGAGCGGAAGGCGCCCTTTCTTTATTTATTGCTGTACATTGTTCTATTTTAGCTGTAGATCATTTAGGAATACTGTGCAAGAAGGTGTTTCCCGGTGATGAGGGCGCTAAAAACGTGCAATTACAGCGTACATAGTGCACTAACATTATAACTGAAGTTTTGGCTCCATATTTTACACAATTATTGGTTGAAGATATAGGTAACCAAAAATACAGTGTACTAATAGACGAATCCACAGATGTATCAATATCTAAAATGCTAGGTATCGTTATACGGTACTATAGTGTAAACAACCAAACCATTAGATCAGCATTTCTCAAACTCGCTGTAGTAGAAACTGCAGATGCAAGGAATCTGGCTGTGGTTCTTGTAAATTGTTCGATAGATCTCAAACTTCCAATCGCTAATATGGTAGGAATTGGCACAGATAATGCTTCTGCAATGGTTGGAATAAACAATGGGCTTTTCGAACAACTCAAGAGAGAATATGGTTTGAAGCATTTGGTATTGATCCGTTGCATTTGTCACTCTCTTCAGCTTGCAGTTTCGCACGCCTCAGTGAATACCATACCTAGAAACATAGTGTTTCTTGTACGGGAAACCTACAATTGGTTCTCCATTTCACCCAAAAGACTAGAGGGATATAAAAAGGTTTATGAGATAATAAATAATAAATTGTGGAAAACAGCAACTAAAAATTTTGAAGGTCTGTGCAACACGTTGGCTTTCAATTGAACCAGCAATACGAAGAATTCTGGAGCAGTGGGAAGAACTAAAACTACATTTTTCACTTGCCATGGTTCAAGACAATTGTTAAACTGCTGATCTTTTGTACAAGATGTATTGTGACGACTCAAATCATCTTTACACATTTTACCTTAAACATACTTTAAAAGACGTACAAATAGCAATAGAAGCTTTTGAAGGAGAAGACAATGACCCCACTAAATTACTAGATACATTTGTATTTCTCATGCAGTCACTCGGACAAAACACAGTTTTTTCAACTGTTGATTTGTTGACAATACCAGTTCCAAGCGAATGTATGTACTCAAATCCGAACCTTGGCTTTATGTTTGAACAGAAATTATCTGAGTCAAGTTTGTCTGAAGAAAATAAGTTTACTTGAAGAAGAGATGCATTCAGTTTGGTATGAAACTCATAAAATAAATTCAACAAAGACTGCCAAGTAACGTTACGATCCTGAAAAAAAGTCAATGCTGAATGTTGAAGAAATACTAAAAAGTGAATAAAAATAATGCTGTAGCGGATGTAGCCAAAGAATTGGGTTTTAGTGGGGATTTCATAGACGGTATGCTGCAAGAATGGCATAATATTAACTTCATTAGGTGGAATAACACTACTAACACTGTTAAATTTTGGAGTGAGGTTTCACAGTATAAAAATGACGCAGGGGAGAATCCTTTTTCTTTGATTTTACAGCTAGCACTGACTGTTCTCTGCCTACCGTATTCAAATGCAGAAGTGGAAAGAATATTCAGTTCTATGAACATTATAAAAACTAAACAACGTAACAGATTATCGTTAAAGACAATTAATGCTTTGATCATATTGGGAGACCAGCTGAAGAAACAATATAAAGATTGTGCATCTTTTGACATACCATCAGACGTATTGGAGCTTAATGGAAGGAACAAAAGTTTTGTGACAAAACCAGTCGAACTGCAACATCATCTTTTGAGTGACGTTCAACCCTCTACATCAACTACAGTTCTGTCAGAGCATGAAACAGAAGAGTTATTTGATCTTCTGAGTGACGACGATGAATAGCTCACATACCGGTATGTAGATGTTTTGTAACCTAATTTGAGTTCTTGCTTTCTTTTGTTACAAATATAGTTGTATATTTCTAGTATATTTCACTACTGCGATTGAAACAACAATTTATGTGTTGCTTCAGTTATGATAACATGTTTAATTAAATGCTAGCGTATTTTATATGTATGTCGTTGCAAGCAATGCGTCATTTAATGAAGACAATATAGCAATTACGTATCAGACAATTTTTATTAATATTTTATTACCCCCCCCCCCCCCACTGGCTTATTACACCATTCACAGCACGAAATTTTCAGTACACCCCTAGTAAAATCAAATTTAGCGACTTTCTAGCGACTTTTGATATTGAATCTAGCAACTCGGGTTTTTTAGAGTTGGCAACACTGGAAGCGCCACAAGCGTTTATAAGCCTTCCACTGACTCTTCTAGGTTTACGGCCTTTTTACCTTTGTGACGCGCGTTAATGATTGTTGACTGTTGTGAAGTTTGTTTTATACTGGAAAATAATTCGGTAAGTGTGTGGCGTCTCCTGCCTTACTGCTACACTGGGTCTGAAGAGGATATATAGTGTATTACAGGTATGTTGGTGCATTTTTCTCTGGTGGTACTTTAATATTATTACGTAATGTAAAGAAATATCATATTCTTTTAAAACGTAGAAAAATTGAGCCTGGATGAAAGTGAAATGGATTACCAGCTAAGAATACATATTACAAGATGTTCAGCAAAAAGAGGTCATTTTAAACTAGCTCTCTAGTACGTGGCACCAATAAATTAAAACTTAATGTTATTTTACCTTTTTAAAATGTCGCCTTTTTTTGTTCTTTTACATTTCAGTTCCACTGAACTGGTAATTTCTGAAATTCATTTCGATTTCATCTTTTATTTCATTTTGATTCCGTTTCACTCGACAAAAAATAATTGTGGGTAGAATAAAACGTCTAAATTTTTCTAAACGGTAGTTTCCTTATAAGCTTACAGTATGAGGTGTATATGACTTCAAGTAATTGTTTCTTTATAATTCAAATTCAGATTAAATGGCCCTGAAACTGTTAGAAATAGTGATGTGTGGCTTCTTCATGAAGTCATCGCAAAATTACCCATATGTCATCTTTACTTTAAAAACTTCAAACAAAAAGTTATTTCAAGTTACTTTAAAACTCTTTGGAATGAAGTCACCAGAAGCAGCTTCTTACTCAGTGATGTTTATACTAGTTAATGATTCTTACTACATCAGTGAGTTTGAAGTTATTTTGCTAATCTGGGGCATAAATCATATTTAGGTTGATCAGTTTCAACTTTGTACATTTTTTATGTTTAGGTATGGCTAACATTTCCTTTTACCTGTTACAGGATCATTATACCGGCAAAAGTCAGCGATATTTGATCCTGTTCTGGTCTGTGTGCTGGGGCTGGAGGGGCTTCAGAATAATTAAATTTTAAAATAAAACAATTTTAAACACTTTGAAAATAAAAAAATTTAAACATACATGTCTTGATAATTTTTTTCACACCATTTTCATTCTGATATTTATTTAATTAATTAGGTTCAATAAATTCAGATTAATAGTTATATAGCTTAAAACAAGCTGTAAATATCAGGCTGTATTCCACGTGTGTAGATACAGCTGGAGCCAAACTTGATAAGTCAAGCTTGAAATATAGCTTGAACTCTGCCAACTTTGATGTTTGTTTCATGCTTGAATCCAACTAACAGGCCTGAATATTCCAGCTTTGATCAAGCTTATATACTTGAACTTTACATCTGGAAACAAGTTTGAAATCGGCTTACTGTGCTATCTGGGTACAGCCATGTACTTCCCTTCTGACAGACGACACCCCACTGAAGCCTCTCTTCACCTGCTCCGCACTATTGGATGAGGGGGCTCTATGGCAGTGTAACTTCTCTGACTGGAGGAAAGGAAGATCGCTGCCCTGGGATGCAAGGAGTACTAGTATTCTCTGTATGCTTCTAATGATTTCACATTTTATGTATATTGTGTTCAATAATAAATAGTGTGGAAATCATATGGCTATGGTGTGTAACTATTCTGCTATCACACCTCTGGTACCTCATCCCCCACATTATCTTTGTTTGATAAATGTTTTGCTTTGTTAGCTCCAACTGGCAGAAGATGTGCTTTGTTGAGGCTGCACATTTTAGCGATTTCGGCTGAGATAAACCCGCGCTGCGGTGTTCTTCTTTGGCTTGCCAGTGTAGAAATGTACACAGAATCAGCTAAGTGAAAAATCCAAGCAATATGCACATTTATTTATATATAAAACTAAGTTCAGGATTTTCGTTTGTGTGAGATTGCATGTACATGATTTGTGTGCCGATTTGAGGCTTTAGATTCGCATATTTTACTGTTCATATCGCTTCTACATACTCTTTCACTGCATTGAGGAATTTCGAACATTTGCGAGTGCCGTGGTAAACTCCTACTGTTATCGTCAATTACAGGCTTAAATTTAATTGTGCCCTTTTAAAATTTTGAGAACAATAGGTCTATGCTCGTTCAAAACAATAGATCTGTAATTTCATTGTCCACTTACGCGAGAAATAGGTTCTTTTCGAGAATTTTCGGACTATTACAGTACTATATTTTCGCAAGTTATCGGTACAAGTGTTCTGGATACGTAATTTATTTCATAGCAAATCAGTGTTTGTGGTTCACAGTTGTGCCCCTGAATTTCATTCTAGCCTACCGTACTCGTATTTCAACGCAAATAAACATGCATTTTTGGAAGCTACCAAAGATCTTTGCATAATCTTAGAGCAATTTGTAGTAAACTGGCTCTTTTGATTTAGTTACTGTAGCAGATATTCCGACAAACATATTGTGTTAAATCTGGTTTTCCCTTAAAGAGATGTAGCCCTGTATATTACCTGCATTTACCGTAAAGAAACTCTTTTTTCGAGACTGATAACAATTATTATTAACCTCAAAGTGTATTAGGAAAGTATTCATTTTTAACACAGTTTTTTTTGTTGCCTTAACGGAAATCTTGTTTTGTGTATTTGCTTCAGTTCTTATAGAGAATTAACAAATTTTTAGCTCAACAGATTAAAAGATAGTCAGCAGACTTAATTTAAAGTTATCTGTGCACTGCGTTTTAATACACTGTACCAGCCAAAATGCAGGAACGCTTTGAATTCTGTTCTCGAACAAGGAAATTGCTACTGTCAAACAGTTGGCAGCTGGTGCAAATAGGTGTGTCGGAAGAGCTCCCGAGAGTCAGGTACCTATAATACTGGTACCAGAACCATTTCAAGTACTGTCCTCTCCTTTGGATCCTGTCTGCTCCGCAGAAAGTACAGGATTTGCCACTACTTGTTCACTTGACTGCTAATGACATGTCAGTGGTGGATCTAGCACTGTGTACAGGAAGACAGAGACCAGGGAGGACACAGGGTGTTGTACCGATCCCCCTAACCAACAAAGTTATGGTGCTGTCTTTCTCTGAAACTGAAACTAAACAAGTGTTTTGGGAAAATCTGTTTTGTACTATGACAATAGAAGGCAAATTCAAAAGAGTAGGGTGTCTATTAATCGTCAGCAGTTCAAATGTATGGCAAATGATAGTACATTACGGAAATGGCAGGAAGGTACAGGAAAGAACACCAAGTGCACTCAATGTGTATGTCTGGGGGCCTCATTCAACATGTTGAAGAGGCTATTCCGGCTGTCATTAAGGGAACAGGGTGCAACCAACTGCAGATTGTGACACACGTTGGAACAAATGATACTTGTTGTCTGGACTGCTACGGTCGCAGGTTCGAATCCTGCCTCGGGCATGGGTGTGTGTGATGTCCTTAGGTTAGTTAGGTTTAAGTAGTTCTAAGTTCTAGGGGACTTATGACCTAAGATGTTGAGTCCCATAGTGCTCAGAGCCATTTGAACCATTTTTGAACCATTTTTGAACTTGTTGTCTGGGGTCTGAGTCATGTGTGGGTTATTTCAGCGACTAGCTGGGAGTTTCAATGAAGCTCGCAGTATACAGCATTGTTCCCAGACGTGATCATTGCCCTTTGGTTCCAAGTCAAGTGGAAGGACTGAACCAGAGACTTCAAAGGTTCTGTGACAAGCTAGGCTATGACCTCCTGGACTTGCGCTGTAGGGTTGAGAACTGTAAGGTGCGCAACTACACATCAGAGGCTGTTACTCAGGTAGCTGGCTGTGTGTAGAAAGCTTCTCTGGGCAAGTTTCAGTATTAGGGGCATGCATAAAATGATAATTGGATCCTTCTATTACCCAGCAGACTCATCTCCTGTTGGAGACCGATGACCTCACTGTTTGGGCGCCTCCCCCAAACAACTCAACCCAACCCAATCTCATCTTCTGATCTAAGTCAAAACTTTAGAGGAATCCTCAGTTCGATTGTATGTAAGTTCCGCAATCAGACTTTAATCATTTGTGGAGACTTTAATCAAATAACAATTCCAGAATGAGATTTTTACTCTGCAGCAGAGTGTGCGCTAATATGAAACTTCCTGGCAGATTAAAACTGTGTGCCCGACCGAGACTCGAACTCGGGAGCTTTGCCTTTCGTGGGCAAGTGCTCTACCATGGTAGAGCACTTGCCCGCGAAAGGCAAAGGTCCTGAGTTCGAGTCTCGAGCAAGTGCTCTACCATGGTAGAGCACTTGCCCACGAAAGGCAAAGGTCCCGAGTTCGAGTCTCGGTCGGGCACACAGTTTTAATCTGCCAGAAAGTTTCAAATAACAATTAATTAGGAAAATCACAGTTCTGTACTGCTTACAAGTACCTAGAGCAGATAGCTAGGAATCCCACTCATGGTGGAAATACATATATTGGATCTAATGGCCACAAAAAGACGTGACTTGTTTGAGAGTGTCCACATTTAAACTGGTATCAGCTACCACGAGATCGTTGTGGCAATGATGGTTACCAAAGTACAAAGGACAATTAAAACAAGCAGAAAGATATATATGTTCAGTATACTAGATAAAAAATCAGTAGTGTCACATCTCAATGAGGAACTTGAAACTTTTAGCATAGGGCAAGAGCATGTAGAGGAACCATGGCTCAAGTTTAAAAGAATAGTTGTCCATGGCCTGGATAGATATGTACCTAGTAGAAAACTTCATAATGGAAGGGAGCCTCTGTGGCTGTAAAGATACTTCTAAAGAAACTCAGATTACTGCATAATAGGGGTAAAACCAAGTGTAGGACTACGAGGTGCATTCAAGTTCTAAGGCCTCCGATTTTTTTTTTCTAATTAACTACTCACCCGAAATCGATGAAACTAGTGTTACTTCTCGACGTAATCGCCCTGCAGACGTACACATTTTTCACAACGCTGACGTCATGATTCCATGGCAGCAGCGAAGGCTTCTTTAGGAGTCTGTTTTGACCACTGTAAAATCGCTGAGGCAATAGCAGCACGGCTGGTGAATGTGCGGCCACGGAGAGTGTCTTTCATTGTTGGAAAAAGCCAAAAGTCACTAGGAGCCAGGTCAGATGAGTAGGGAGCATGAGGAATCACTTCAAAGTTGTTATCACGAAGAAACTGTTGCGTAACGTTAGCTCGATGTGCGGGTGCGTTGTCTTGGTGAAACAGCACACGCGCAGCCCTTCCCGGACGTTTTTGTTGCAGTGCAGGAAGGAATTTGTTCTTCAAAACATTTTCGTAGGATGCACCTGTTACCGTAATGCCCTTTGGAACGCAATGGGTAAGGATTACGCCCTCGCTGTCCCAGAACATGGACACCATCATTTTTTCAGCACTGGCGGTTACCCGAAATTTTTTTGGTGGCGGTGAATGTGTGCTTCCATTGAGCTGACTGGCGCTTTGTTTCTGGATTGAAAAATGGCATCCACATCTCATCCATTGTCACAACCGACGAAAAGAAAGTCCCATTCATGCTGTCGTTGCACGTCAACATTGCTTGGCAACATGCCACACGGGCAGCCATGTGGTCGTCCGTCAGCATTTGTGGCACCCACCTGGATGACACTTCGCATTTTCAGGTCGTCATGCAGGATTGTGTGCACAGAACCCACAGAAATGGCAACTCTGGAGGCGATCTGTTCAACAGTCATTCGGCGATCCCCCAAAACAATTCTCTCCACTTTCTCGATCATGTCGTCAGACCGGCTTGTGCGAGACCGAGGTTGTTTCGGTTTGTTGTCACACGCTGTTCTGCCTTCATTAAACTGTCGCACCCACGAACGCACTTTCGACACATCCATAACTCCATCACCACATGTCTCCTTCAACTGTCGATGAATTTCAATTGATTTCACACCACGCAAATTCAGAAAACGAATGATTTCACGCTGTTCGAGTAAGGAAAACGTTGCCATTTTAAGTATTTAAAACAGTTCTCATTCTCGCCGCTGGTGGTAAAATTCCATCTGCCATATGGTGCTGCCATCTCTAGGACGTATTGACAATGAACGCGGCCTCATTTTAAAACAATGCGCATGTTTCTATCTCTTTATAGTCTGGAGAAAAAAAATCGGAGGCCTTAGAACTTGAATGCACCTCGTATAGCTTGAGAGATGCTGAATGAAACGGATTTAGCTGTCAAGAGCATCTGTAATGTTTCAGTGACTGCAGTTGCAGAATACTGTCAAACGATCTTTCACAAAACCCAGAGAAATCCTGGTCATATGTAAAGACTATTAGTGGCATCAAAGTTAGTGTCTTGTCCCTAGCAAATGAGACCGGAGCTGAAAGTGGGGGTAGCAAAACAAAAGCTGAAATGCTTAACTCCATCTTCAAATGTTTCTTTACAAAGGAAAACACATGATAATTGCCCCAATTTAATCCTTGCACTACTGAAAAGATGGATGAAATAAGTATTACTGTCAGTGCTATTGAGAAACATATGAAATTGTTAAAACTGAACACAACTCCAGAGCCTGATGGAATTCCTGTCAGATTCTCCACTGAATTTGTGGCTGAGTTAGCCACTCTTCTGACTGTAATCTATCACAGATCCTGTGAACAAACAACCGTGTCCAGTTCTTGGAAGAAAGCACGAGTCACACATGTCCACAAGAAGATTAGAAGTGATCCACAAAACTATAGTACAATGTCCTTGACATCGATTTGCTGTAGACTCTTAGAACACATTCTGAGCTCAAATATGATGCAGTATCTTGAACAGAATGATCTTCTCCATGCCAACCAGCCTGTATTCCAGAAACATTGATCATGTGAAACCTGACTCACACTTTTCTCACATGACATAGCTTTGGATCAATGCAATTAATTAGATGTAGTGTTTCTTGATCTCTGAAAAGCATTTAATTCAGACCCACATCTAAGTTTATTGTCAAAAGTGTGATCATATGGGATATCAAGTGGAATCTCTGACTGGATTGAGGACCTTTTGGTAGGGAGGATACTGCATGTTATCTTGGGTGGACAGTCATCGTCTGACATAGAAGTAACTCCAGGTGTGCCCCAGGAAAGTTTGTTGGGATCCTTACTGTTCATTTTGTATATTAATGACCTAGTGGACAGCACTTCACAAAACGAAAAATCGTAGTAAATATCATATGACTACTATATCAGTGAGTCACTGTTCAAATCAGCCAACATGATCAAATACCTGGTTGTAATACTTTGTAGGGATGTTGAAATGGAATGATCAAATAGACTCAGTCGTGGGTAAAGCTGGTTGTAGACTTCGGTTTATTGGTACAATACTGTGGAAGTAAGTAGATCACTTACAAATCACTCATGTGACGTGTTCTAGAATACTGCTCAAGTGTGTTGGGTCCATATGAAATAGGACTAACGGGGGATATTGATTGTACACAGAAAAGCGCAACACAAATGGTCGCTGGTTTATTTCATCCATGTGAGACTATCACAGAGATACTGAAGGAGCTGGATTGGAAGACTCTTGAAGATAGATGTAAAGTACCCTGAGAGAGTCTGTTAACAAAGTTTCAAGAACCAGCTTTAAATGATGACTCTTGGAATATACTACAATCCCCCACATATAATTCACATAGGGATCTTGACAAACAGATTAGAATTTAGTGCATGAACAGAGGCATTCAAACAATCGTCGTTTGCACGCTCCATACATGAATTGTATGGGCAGGAACCTCAATAACTTTTACAAACCCTAATAACTGTTACCCTAATAACTATTGCACATCACAGTGATTTGAAGAGCATAGATGTAGATTTAGATGTAGAACAGACTCAATGGTGGTTCCCACTAAATAGCTGCGCGTGTTTCTCGGTAATCTTTGCACCACCCACCTTACAACTGCTCTTTTATAGTACATAGTATAGAAGTACTGGTTCCTTTCAAGTTTCTTTTCTAAAAATTCGGGATATGTCCTGTCAGATCTCCTGTTATGGGGTTGGTTGCAAATGGTAGTATATAATCCTAGTTGCTTTGCGACCAATGTCTATCCAGTAAAATTTTCTCAAATTTCGGGTATGTCATTCCTTCCTTGTATAGCCCCGTACCTGAATTACAGGCTTTGTCTTCTATCTGATTCACCGTGTATGCGATTTTTTTTGTCATCCCTACTTGTAGGTAATATGCTTCGGAAATTTCTAATGAAAGCTATGGGGTGCAATTCTCCCTTTACATGAAATTTGCCGAATTTACAACTGTTAATGAACTCAACATGTAGGTAATTTTTACCAATCATTAGAAACCAGATGATATGTATTTGCATATTTGGCTCCTTTTCACCAGTTATTGCATATTTTAACTAAAAACTAGTGATGATACATATTTTCGCTCTATGTTTAAAATATTTTAAAAATTAGAATGGGTAGTCTCTAGCTGGATCTAGTTTTGATGTCTCACAGATTGACTGCGACCTAGAACTGTTGCAATCGCTAACCCAGAGGCCTCTGCCTAGCGAAATCATTACAGAAGAGGAACGGGCAGACAGAGTCGATGCTCCTGCGCCAGCGGCCCCTGTTAATCCCCTCTGCTGTCATATCGTACGCACTGGCAACAATTAAATTAAACTGCGCAAGCTTTTAGTTGTACATCCATTGTTTCAGTTTAGCTTTCTATTCACTTGCAAACATTTGAATGTGTTTACGACGTGTAATGTGTAACGTGTTGTCGCCATGCCGTCCAAAAAAAGGTACGTCTTTTCGTGGATAGCTGATGACCCTGGAACATTTACATATGACGGAATTGTTTTATATTGTCGAGTTTGCGAGAAAAACGTTTCATGCAAAAAAAAGTTTCAAATATACCAGCATGTCAAGACAAGTCTTCATATCACAGGAATTCAGAAGAAAGGACCACGACAACAACTTCTGACAACAGCAGGTTACAGTAGCAGGGATTTGTCCAAAGGTAACCAAAAAAGTCGGTTTAATATGGATCTATTTGAATCATTCATTCCAAGCAATATTCCTCTTCACAAACTTACAAACCCTGTCCTCAAAAGCTTCCTGTGCAAATATTGCTCACCGACAATTTACATAAATGTACTGGAAGAGAAACGCAATGTACTCAAGAACAGAATTTTCTGGATTTCAGCTGACGAAACTACAGACACTAGGGGCCATTACATTGCAAATTTAATTGTTGGTGCTTCAAAAGAAGAGCCTCCTTCTTCCTATTTAGCGGCCTGCCAAGAACTTGAAAAAGTAAATCATTCTACTATCGCCAGATTTGTGAATAAGGGTATTAGAAAAATATTTACAGAATCTTCTGCAGATGAAAAGATGTTTGTGTTTATTTCAGATGCTGCTCCCTATATGATCAAAGCAGAAAAAGCCCTCCGAGTATTTCATCCCAGTTTGATTTATGTGACGTGCTTTGCTCATGGAGTACATCACGTTACTAAAGAAGTATGTTCCACGTTTGTGAGTGAAAATAAACTGATTTCATCCATAAAGAAAATGTTTCTAAAAGCTCCCGCTCGAATCAAGACCTGCAAAAAAAAAAAAACTACTAACTGTGTCTTTACCTTCCAAACCAGTGATGACTCGTTACGTTAAGTGGATCGAAGCTCTGTTGTTTTCCAACGAACATTTCGATGCCATTAGAGGTATTAAACGTCTTCTATAGTGCAGAGGCTTTGTCAGTTTGCCAGTGCAAGGAAGCTTTTAATGATTCTGGTATTAAAAAAACATTGCTGTGATTAGCACTCATTTTTCCCATGTACCTGCAAGTATTAAAAAGCTTCAAACTCGAGATTTGGCGTTGAATGGATCTATTCATTTAACGAATAAAATTATTCTAGTGAACTCCTCATTACCACAGGTATTCCCAAGAAAACTTAAAGAAAAGTTTGAAAATATTTTAAACAATAACCCAGGCTTTGAACCCTTGTGCCAAATTGATGTTTTATTAATGGGACAGGTGAACTTTTTCCAGAAACACGAAGTACCACCATAGTACCCAAATTCAAATACTGCCCAGTTACCTCCATTGATGTAGAACGGCCCTTTTCTGCTTATAAATAAGTTTTGTGTGACCAAAGACACAATCTTACCACCGAACATTTGGAATAGTACTTAAGGGGCTCTGGAACGCCCTATACTTGCAATGTTAAAATAACGCTTATAAATTACATCTTTCCTCACAAAGTATTTGAGGTAGGAAGTTGAACTTTTTACAGATTATTTATTGGAATATGGGCTACAACTTAACACAGGGATTTTACATAATTTTAGTTCAGTTATTAAAGATGATTTTTTTCAATTGTAATGAAAATTCACAACATTTTTTTGCAATTTTTTATTTATATATTCAAAAATATACAGTTCTTTGGAAAAAGGCTGTGTTAAATTATGCAGAAGGTACTGTGTAACATTTACTGAAAGTTTGAAACAAATATGTTTGGAAGATCCTTAGAAAACATGTAATTAGTATGAGAAAATAAAAGTTTTGGGAATCGAGCGACAAAGATTGGATTAACTTCTTAGTGCATTCCAGGTCCATAGGATGGATTATCTTCATCCTCTGCAAACTCCTCCTCCAGGTTCCTCTTGTTCCTCCTCCTGTTTACTCTTGCTTGTATTTCTAGACTCTTTACAGCCCTGTCTGCAGCCCGAAGGCGTTCCTTGTCTAAAGCACCATTTGACAGCATTATAACAGCGCCACAGTGGGTCACGCCCATGTAGAACACATTTCGGAAAAAAATTAAAAATAGTTGTAGTCTTTGGAATTGAATAAATTATATATCTATTAAAAGGTAATAGTCTGCAGATTCAGAAAACGCAAAAAAGTAAAAATTGAACTTTTCATGATTTTGAGCCTTTCCGGAGCCCCTTAATCGTTTATAATTACAATAGAAGAAAAATGTAAAATAAATTGTAAGTTAATTAATTAAAAGTTAATGTCGTTCAAAAACTTCATGATTCTATATTTTTTTTTAAATAAAATATTACGGAGCTTTTGACCGTGCCCCTCTGTGTGCGATATATATCGAAATTGGTCCTGTGCCTATCAATTGTTTCGTATGACTCACTCCCATCGCATCCACTTGTTACCGACAATAGCACAAAAGGAACAATTCTTGAAACACGGTATGCATCCCCATTTTGCAAATTTTGAGAAAATAATCCCAGAATGGCTTCCTTCCTAACCTCTTCCAGAAAGTATTCCGAAAACCATATTAGCGTTCTAAATATACTGATTTTCCACATGGCCGGCGCTCTTGCTTGTAACTGATATGCACAAGTTCGACTTTGAGATATTAATGCATACAATAATTACCATGTTTTTTTATTATTTGAGCTTGCATATTTCGACACTTTTCATGCATTTGTAAGCATTTTTCATACATATTTGCATGCATATTTTAAGATTTTTATGATGTATATAATCCGGTCTCTAACAATCACAGTTTTCTGTCCAGTACAAGCTCCGAATTTCTGCTTCAATTTACTTTTCACTGCCAGATCACCTTGCACAGCTTAGCTTACTGCTTCTACTTTTTTGTCAACTTCGTGAACCCTTTGGACTGTCTTGTCCTGATGTTGGTATGGTATCATTTGCGAGAACTGAAACCGCTACCACTCTACTGTCTGACACTGTTTGCTTTTCATGAATTTCGCCAGTTTCAGCCTTTTGCAATTTCATCTGCTGTGTTAATTACTCATTCATTGCTGAGTGTTTTCCTTTACCTTTTCTGTTTGTTCGTTTATGTCCTTTTTCCATTTGCTCACTAAGTTGTTTATTGTTTGTTCACACATTTACAAGTTTTTTAAAATCTTTCTTCGATGCCACTGATGACTGCAGATCTTTAAAATTTACCTTCATGAAATCCATGATTTGTTTGCTAAAAACTTTCTGCTACTTTTTATTACTGCCTTCTCCCTTTTTGGCTACCATTTCCTTCTCCACCATGTTTCCGTTAATGGTATGTTCTGAGTTTTTAAACTTTTTGTCTGCTGCATTCCCATGCTACCTGTGCTATTCATTCCCGTCCAGTTTCCTACCATCTTTCTCATAGAATTTCCTAGCAGACTTTCTACTATTCCCACGGACATATTATCCTTCTGAATTTGACTTTCAGTTAACGATTGATTTGAGATACATCCTCCTCCATAAAACCGAATCTCCTCAACTAATTTTCCCTTTTTAGGTTTATCTATGGGAGTACATGGTTCCATTTTACGCAATATTCGTTCCAGAAACGTTAAACAACGAAAGACACACTTTGTGGAAATACTGAAAATATTACGTCCATCGTATGCAATTTCTTCACACGCCTTTCTATTAGCTTCATTGCCAAGCGCATTGCACTGCTCTTGGTTCATTTCTCAACCTTTCAAAAACTGTTAGTGGCCTAGGCATTTGCGACACTAATTTTTATTGTCCGGTCGCCAGCTGCTGCTTGCTGCGGCTCCATTCGTTCTCACAGTTGGCTGCATGTGGCGTCGTGGCATTTCCTTGCCTCGCAGTTCATATCCGTTCTTTTCTCCAGATAACTACGGATTTGAAAAGTCCTTTCACACGTCGCCAACTGTATGATACTACACATGCAAACAAAATTGCCACTCGGCGAGGTGACTGATGGGAGCGAGCATAAAGGCACTTTTCATTTACAGTCGCTCCCATCAGCCACCGCGCCGAGTGTCAATTTCGTTTGTGCAAGCAATACCTACTCCTTTATTCGTATCTATCTTGGACAGTTTTCTCTCTAAAACCAGCTGTGTTGCTATAACCACAGTGATCGGACCTATGTTTTAGAGGCACAGTTTAGAGTGTCATCTCACTCCCTAGGAATATGCACCTGAAGATTTAAAATGGGACCATGTGCCTGTCGGTACATGCCCTATCAAAATCACCATTCTTGCCATTAAAAATCTTCACACTCTGTTAGTACTAACAGGCAAATAAAGGACTCGAAAGGAGAGACTGACTTCATAGATCTGAAAGATTTATTGTCCCTAGTACTAGGCACGGTACACGTTCCTAACATTTTTATGTACACATACTGATGTTCACTCTTATTTCAGCTTATGATTACTTTTCTGAGGTAGCCATTCTTTCTACCGATCTTTGTTAACGAATCGTTCCTAATATTAATGAGTTCTCAGTCTTGTCCACAAAAACTTCTCACAGCATGTGACCATGTGTCACCCAACAACGTCTGACAACCAGCCACGATTCCTTGCCTTCTGTGCCGCCTTTAGCAGTTGGCGCCAAACCGAGTTTCTCAGCCACTGGGGTTTCCTCCAGCTGTAGTTTTATTGCACTAGGCCACTTTGTGTAAGATATAGGTATCAGTTCTGAAAGAGTAACTACAGAGTGGGCGGGAAGTAACTAGGTACTGAGACCTACGTATAACTTTTATCTTTGTGGAGTTATTTATTTGAAATTAATGCAGTATATACACTATTATATGGGAATGAATGCATATGTTAAAAGTCCATTTAATTTCGTTGTAGGCTCCTGTGGCGTCGATCAATCTCCTCAAACAACCTACAATGGAATCCACAGATTTCGAGAGGAAGCAATGAAGAATGTTGGTAATAACTTCCCAAATTCATGCTTCCATTTCGTCCTATGCGCGAGTTTGCGTCCGTTGTGCCTTCCCTTTCCCCCAGTCCCATAAAAAGCCACAGTGTGTTAGATCTGAACTTCTTGCAGGCCATTAATGAGGTACACTTTTCCCCAGTCGACGTCCTGGAAACTTCTCATCCAGACAGTTCCGCGCGACATTTGCAAAGCGAGGCAGTAAGCCATCTTGCATGTGGATAATGTTGTCGGTGTTTTCTCATCCTGATACTGTGTGCCAAATGTAATTCTGAAGGTGGCATTCCCCATTCATTGTGTCACATAGGCGATATGGCCAGGACATTTGTAGCCGTTATTCCACACTAGACGGTCACTTCTGGATGAGGATGCATCTTATCCATCGAAACTCCAGGATCCTTTGCCGCCCAATAACAGCAACTGCGCTGATTGCCAAAATCTCCTCTATGGAATAAGCCCTCTTTTTTCCTGAGGATGCTGTGAAACTGTTGAGGCCAATCTTTGTCCAACCCAACATCAACTCCTCATACTCCATTCTGCAATCACAGTCTTCTGGTGGCAGCTGCTGCATATAATGGGGTTTCCATGTTCAAAACTTTAATTCTTTATGCAACACCTGATGCACGGCATGCTTTTTGGGTTCGCTCTTACGAGCTGCATGGCATACTTTTTTCCCTAGGCTACAAGTAAACATATTCTGCAGGATCGCCACATTCTCAGGACACAGAGACGTGGATGTATGACCTGTTTTTGTGGCATTCTTTACCAAATCTGTAGCCATTAGACTCGTGTGACAAATCTTTATTGTCTCTGGAAGAATTGTGGCATTCTTTCCCTTCACCTTATGCCACCATCTCTGCATAAGAATGATCGAATGCCACACCTCATAGAGTGAAGCAATCTGCGCTCGTTCTCTAACTGTAAGGCTATCAGCCACCTTGGTTGTTGTTGAGTGTACCACCTCTTCTGTTACCATCGGTACTACACAGCACAAAAGTCACTATCTTATTGAATGTTCTGTATGTCTGCGCTACTTCCAATATTATTCCATGAATATTAAAAACATAGCAGCCATTCAATGATACCTAGTTACTTTCTGCCCACCCTGTATACTGTAACCTTACAACACTGTTGATTGTACAAATCAAGAGGGTTGAAAAACACATCTGAGCACTGATGAATTTGTTGAAACACACAATTGTGAAAATGTTTACTGGCAGAATGTGGTGTAGTCGAAACAGTAGCATCAATAAGAGCACGCTAATTAGTTGGATAGTGTGTCTCTGTCCAGCACTGCAATGACACTTCATATCTGATCTTCAGTCCTGTGGAGAGTCCTGAATGCGCAATTGCGGAGCACCAAACATGTCAGTTATACAATGAAGAGCCAAGGAAATTTATACAGCTGGCTAATATCATGTACGCCCCCACGGGTACACAGAGGTGCCACAATATGATGTGGCGTGGACTCGACTAATGTCTGATGTAGTTCTGGAGGGAACTGACACCATGAATTCTGCAGTGCTGTTCATAAATGTATAAGAGTACGAGAGGATGGAGATCTCTTCTGAACAGCACGTTGCAAGGTATCCCAAATATGCTCAATAATGTTCATGTCCAGGGAGTCTGGTAGCCAGTGGAAGTGCTTAAAGTGGGACCACTCTGGAGCAATTCTGGACGTGTGGGGTGTCGCATTCTCCTGCTGGAATTGTCCAAGTCCGTCGGAATGCACAATGCACATAATGGATGCAGCTGACCAGACAGGATGCTTGCGTATGTGTCACCTGTCAGAGTCGTATCTATATGCACATGGCCCACACCATTACAGAGCGTCCACCAGCTTGAACAGTTCCCTGCTGACATGAATTCATCAGGTTGTCCATATACCTGCACACATCCATCCATTCGATACAATTTGAAACTAGACTCGTCCGACGAGGCAACATGTTTCCAGTCATCAACAGTCCAATGTCAGTGTTAACTGGACCAGGTGAGGCATAAAGCTTTGTGTTGTGCAGTCATCAAGAATAAACGAGAGGGCCTTCGGCTCCAAAAGCCCACATAGGTGATGTTTCATTGTGTGGTTCGCACACTGACACTTGCTGATGGCCCACCATTGAAATCTGCTGCAATGTGCGGAAAGGTTGCACTTTTGTCACGTTAAACGATTCTCTTCAGTCACTGTTGGTCCCGTTCTTGCAGTATCTTTTCCTGGCCGCATCGATGTCGGAGATTTGATGTTTTACTGGATTCTTGATATTCAAGGCACCCTCGTGAAAACGTCAAACGGGAGAATCCCCACATCATCGCTACCTCGGAGATGCTGTGTCCCATCGCTTGTGCGCCAACTATTACACCACGTTCAAACTAACTTAAATCTTGATAACCTGCCATTGTAGCAGCAGTAACCAGTCTAACAACTAAGCAAGAAACTTCTTGTCTTATATAGGCGTTGCCGACCGCAGCGCCATATTCTGCCTGTTTACATATCTCTGTATTTGAATATGCATGCCTATACCAGTTTCTTTGGCCCTTAAGTGCATATTCCATGGCTAAACGAGCAGCATACACTGATGGAGGGCGGAACTCCATTAATGCACTTGGTGATCGGTACACTACACAGCTGTGGCATTGTTTCAGGTTTTAACAAAGTTTAATGCACGGCATATGAATGTTCTATGACATAGTGTACCATGTAAATCACTGTTAGTTCATGTGAAATTCGTAGCGGTGCAGTGCAATAACGACTGCACTGTTGTTGCACAGTAACTGGCTTGGTAATAAAAAGAAAAAATACGGCGTGACGTGTAGTCATGGGTCGCCAATGTGGGAACTTGGGAATGGATGGGTATGATATGATATGGATCTATGCATAACATTCACTGATTTATTTACATTAAGTGCGTTTACTGTCAGGGACCAAACGTCTTAATGTAACATTGGTCAAGTACAGATGAAACTGGTAGTGCCATTCGATAGTCATAGATGTTATATTCTGTAGTCTCACTGGTCTAGTTCCTACAGTTGTTATGCTCTGGAAGTTCGATTAGATTAGATTAGATTAATACTAGTTCCATGGATCATGAATATGATATTTCGTAATGATGTGGAACGAGTCAAATTTTCCAATACATGACATAATTAAGTTAATTTAACAACATAATTAAGTTAATATAACAACTTTTTTTATAATTTTTTGTTTGGTTTTTTTTCTTTTTTTCTTAATTTATATCTAAAAGTTCCTCTATGGAGTAGAAGGAGTTGTCATTCAGAAATTCTTTTAATTTCTTCTTAAATACTTGTTGGTTATCTGTCAGATTTATGATACTATTTCGTAAGTGACCAAAGACTTAAGTGGCAGTATAATTCACCCCTTTCTGTGCCAAAGTTAGATTTAATCTTGAATAGTGAAGATCATCCTTTCTCCTAGTATTGTAGTTATGCACACTGCTATTACTTTTGAATTGAGTTTGGTTGTTAATAACAAATTTCATAAGAGAGTATATATACTGAGAAGCTACTGTGAATATCCCTAGATCCTTAAATAAATGTCTGCAGGATGATCTTGGGTGGACTCCAGCTATTATTCTGATTACACGCTTTTGTGCAATAAATACTTTATTCCTCAGTGATGAATTACCCCAAAATATGATGCCATATGCAAGCAATGAGTGAAAATAGGCATAGTAAGCTAATTTACTAAGATGTTTATCACCAAAATTTGCAATGACCCTTATTGCATAAGTAGCTGAACTCAAACGTCTCAGCAGATCATCAATATGTTTCTTCCAATTTAATCTCTCATCAATGGACACACCTAAAAATTTTGAATATTCTACTTTTGCTATACACTTCCGATTAAGGTCTATATTTAATAATGGCGTCATACCATTTACTGTGCGGAACTGTATGTACTGTGTCTTATCAAAATTCAGTAAGGGTCCATTTACAAGGAACCACTTAGTAATTTTCTGAAAGACATTATTGACAATTTCATCAGTTAATTCTTGTTTGTCAGGTGTGATTACTATAATTGTATCATCAGCAAAGAGAACTAACTTTGCCTCTTCATGAATATAGAATGGCAAGTCATTAATATATATTAAGAACAACAAAGGGCCCAAGACTGACCCTTGTGGAACCCCATTCTTGATAGTTTCCCAGTTTGAGGAATGTGCTGATCTTTGGATATTATGAGAACTGCTTATTACAAATAACTAAAAAGAGTTACATATCCTATTTACTACTTTAATGTTTACACATCTACTAACCTAACAGTAGTGTCCTGCTTCATCAGATTAGGCTTTTGATTGAATTTCAGAGAATGATAGGTAAAAGTTAGAATTAAAAGTTCTATTAACACTTACATGATTTTACAAACTGTGTAAAAGACTCTATGTAGAAAGTTTCTTTTGATATGGGTCATAACACAGCAAAACAAAATGTTAAGTTTATGTACAGTACCAGCTAACTTTTTTGTGGAGATGATCTCTCCAAAGTTGCACTTCATTCCTACTTTATAATCAGCTCTTTCAACCTCAAATATCACAAATAATTTCAACAAGCATTACACAAAAATATTTAGAACTGAATTTAAAGTGCAGGAATTGACAAAATTACATTACACTTGGATAGTTCAATGACATACATAATAAAGAATATCTACAAAATACATTTGAATAACAAAGAATATTTTACATAATCATTCTGGTTTTACAGAAGGACGAGTAGAGCGAATCCTGACATCTTCTTACAATGCATTGATAAGGCAGTATAAGACAAGAGTGTATCAGGAAATGAAGAATGACTTCATCCACCTGGGGTAGTTCTGCTTGCCACATAGTGTCTTCAGTACAGCTAAGTGAACGTCCTACTAACTCCAATCCAGATTGGATCAAAACATCATCAATTATTAAAAATAACCATTTATGATATTCAGACAATTATATGTAAAAATGAAATTTCTCACAAGACTTCCACAATTTTAAAGTACATTTCACATAGCAAAATAGAGAAGCACATAAAATATTCCTTCCTTCATAGCTAAGCATTTAAATGGAAATGGAAAATCTCTCAGAGTGCTAAAGTACTGCCGGCCAGAGTGGCCGAGCAGTTCTAGGCACAACAGTCTGGAACCGCGTGACCGCTACGGTCGCAGGTTCGAATCCTGCCTCGGGCATGGATGTGTGTGATGTCCTAAGGTTAGTTAGGTTTAAGTAGTTGTAAGTTGTAGGGGACTGATGATCTCAGAAGTTAAGTCCCATCGTGCTCAGAGCCATTTTGGTAAAGTATTGTTCCCTCTCAGAGTAGAAACGAATTATTCCCATATGATAAGCACTGTCTTTTCTGAAATATGTAATGCATCACAAACTTAGGGCGTTTTCCAGAAGATTGAAATATGCCACTGTTAAACTCCTCTATAAGAAAGATGATAGATGAGACATCAATAACCACAACCCATTTCACTATGGATATTATTCTCCGGAAATAATGAAAGGTCATGTTTTTTAGAATACTATCCCACCTAAGCAACAATAATATCGTCAGTAGGTCACAGTATAAATTTCAGAGACTGAGACTGCCATTTACAAATTTACTCACTAAATTTTACAAGAACTAGATAAGAAAATGCCACTAGCTGGTGTTTTCTGAGACCTATTAATGCATTTGACAGTGTGAATCACAAATATTAAACTATGTAAGGTGCAGATTTGAATATAAACACTATTATGAAAAGGATGGACACATTGAGTGGTGGACAGACACAACAAAAAGACTGTTAGACATTGAGCTAGAGTCGCTGGAGGTAGCAGTCATGTGTGCACAAGGTGTACTTGCCTATATGAATGTGTGTGTTTTTCTTTCTGAAGAAGGATTTGGACAAAAGCTCAATGTATAACAGTCTTTTTGTTGTGCCTGTCTGCAACTCAACATGTCATTTTTACAATGAGTAGCAATAAATCCTTTTCATAATATTACTGAATCGTAATATTCAACTGGAACTGATGGTACAACAAACTGATGGCTAATGTCCAACATAACTAAAAGAAATCAGAAAGTTATATTTAACAATTCAATCAATTTAAGCTGAGGAGATTCTGCTGACTGGTGAGAAATCACTTAAAGATTTCCACAAGGTTAAGTCTTGGGCCCAGTACTGTTTTGATATATGTAAAAGACCTTACATCTAATATACAGAAGCTGAAGTACGTTTTTCAAAGCATTATTGAGTGGTTTTCTGCGATTAGTCTCACTGTCAATTCCAAAATGACACAACACATTCAGTTCTGCAGAAATGAGGTACTCCACCAATGATAAGTGTCACAGCTAGGGTGAAAACTTCATAAACTTTAATTATCAATATTTATGAGGATTTAAACTGGAGAATAAACATTTTGGAAGTCCTGAAACAATTTAGTTCAGCTGTATTTCCATTTCAAACCTTTGCAGATTTTGGAGAGAGACAGTAAGCTGACATATTTTGAGTATTCTCATTCAGTACTGCCATACGAAATAATGTTGTAGAGTAACTCAAATATAAGAAATAAAGTGTTCACTGTTAAAAAAAATGTGCAATATGGATAATATGTGGTGCTCACCCATGAGCATTATGTGTACATCTGTTTAAGGAATTATGCATTTTGTCTACTGCCTCACAGTATATTTATCCCCTTATGAAGTTTGTTGTAAATAATGTTGCCTCCACAATTTTTGATTAATTATCCAATGATACAAAATGACTGATTGGCAGTAAAGTTAAATTTGAAAACAAGTTAAAAAAATTCCTTCATGATGCCTTCTTTTCAGTAGAAGAATTTCTAACTTCGTAATGTGTAAAAGGAGATGGATGGGTATTATTTAACTCATGACTTCTAAAAATGTATGTGATCAACATGCAGCCACAATTCACATGAATCTGAATCTAAAGTGATTCATTCTACATCATTATAATTAATAAGAACGTGAAACGAACTCTTATTTATCAAAAATAAGCAAATATGACAAACAGTGATCATTCAGTGGCCCTGCATACAGTTGCGAATTCCATACCTTAGCTACCAATAACCCATTAAAAAAAGTTTCGAACCCTCACTGCCACTACCATTGCATGTCCTCCAAATCCACACAGAAGAACAAACAGATTAATCACCTACACTGAAAGAAGTAAGCACCAGAGGATCCCCAACTACAACAGTAACCAAACAAGCATAGCCACAGAGACGAAGAAAACAAGGGCCACCAGTGGCAGCTCTGCCGAGGACTGGGAGAGCACCATCAGCAGCAGTAGAACTCTCCACCAGGGTAGGTGTCTGAGATCAAGGAGACCTTCTAAATTGAGTGAGGATATTTATACCATTATGTAAGCAGAGGAAGACATTGGAAAAAGATATTTCAGGAAATAGACAGGGAGGAGCCATCTCATCATGAAGTTGGTCCACAGCAACTAAGATGGAGTGTGCAGACGAAGATCGTGACAGTTGACTAGGAGACCCACATAAGAGAAATGGGTATCAGAAAGCAGTTAATAAATACAATAAAAAATAAGTTAACTGTACATTTAAATTCTTAAACATGTAAGGATTCGAAAGTAAATTTGAAATATAGGAACAGTCATTACCACAAAATAAGTATTCTTTTTTCTGGATATCTGAAAATTGACTCGAGGGAGGACTTATGGGAAACTATGCACCAGAAGGCTATAAACATAGAAACAATTTTTTGTAGATGTCAGTACCATTACTCACATTTTCTACTGACTCTCTTTCCAAAACTACGTAAAGTCCTTTAATGTTTCATCAGTTTTCACTAGATTAGTGCATTTAGAAATCATGGAAAGAACAGATATTCAGAATTAAATATTGTCATTAGTACTGACAGAGGTAAACAGTCGTCTCGTTTTTTACTGAAAATGTGGCATCCTCATTTAATTTGCGGATGGATAGGTCTAAATTTTTTTCACTATCCAATAAAGAAGCTGTTTCTTAATATTTCTTCTTGATTTATTTTCGCAGTTGAACTATCACATACATACCAACAGAAATAACCGCAACAAAAAAAAAATTAATGTAGAGAAATGAAATTTTCGGAATACATTTGTCTAGGTGACGTATTTAAGTGATTAACATTGCAAGATCACAGGTCAATGTAAGTGCGAGATGAGCCATTGCAAATGTGAAACGCTGATACACTCCTGGAAATGGAAAAAAGAACACATTGACACCGGTGTGTCAGACCCACCATACTTGCTCCGGACACTGCGAGAGGGCTGTACAAGCAATGATCACACGCACGGCACAACGGACACACCAGGAACCGCGGTGTTGGCCGTCGAATGGCGCTAGCTGCGCAGCATTTGTGCACCGCCGCCGTCAGTGTCAGCCAGTTTGCTGTGGCATACGGAGCTCCATCGCAGTCTTTAACACTGGTAGCATGCCGCGACAGCATGGACGTGAACCGTATGTGCAGTTGACGGACTTTGAGCGAGGGCGTATAGTGAGCATGCGGGAGGCCGGGTGGACGTACCGCCGAATTGCTCAACACGTGGGGCGTGAGGTCTCCACAGTACATCGATGTTGTCGCCAGTGGTCGGCGGAAGGTGCACGTGCCCGTCGACCTGGGACCGGACCGCAGCGACGCACGGATGTACGCCAAGACCGTAGGATCCTACGCAGTGCCGTAGGGTACCGCACCGCCACTTCCCAGCAAATTAGGGACACTGTTGCTCCTGGGGTATCGGCGAGGACCATTCGCAACCGTCTCCATGAAGCTGGGCTATGGTCCCGCACACCGTTAGGCCGTCTTCCGCTCACGCCCCAACATCGTGCAGCCCGCCTCCAGTGGTGTCGCGACAGGCGTGAATGGAGGGACGAATGGAGACGTGTCGTCTTCAGCGATGAGAGTCGCTTCTGCCTTGGTGCCAATGATGGTCGTATGCGTGTTTGGCGCCATGCAGGTGAGCGCCACAATCAGGACTGCATACGACCGAGGCACACAGGGTCAACACCCGGCATCATGGTGTGGGGAGCGATCTCCTACACTGGCCGTACACCACTGGTGATCGTCGAGGGGACACTGAATAGTGCACGGTACATCCAAACCGTCATCGAACCCATCGTTCTACCATTCCTAGACCGGCAAGGGAACTTGCTGTTCCAACAGGACAATGCACGTCCGCATGTATCCCGTGCCACCCAACGTGCTCTAGAAGGTGTAAGTCAACTACCCTGGCCAGCAAGATCTCTGGATCTGTCCCCCATTGAGCATGTTTGGGACTGGATGAAGCGTCGTCTCACGCGGTCTGCACGTCCAGCACGAACGCTGGTCCAACTGAGGCGCCAGGTGGAAATGGCATGGCAAGCCGTTCCACAGGACTACATCCAGCATCTCTACGATCGTCTCCATGGGAGAATAGCAGCCTGCATTGCTGCGAAAGGTGGATATACACTGTACTAGTGCCGACATTGTGCATGCTCTGTTGCCTGTGTCTATGTGCCTGTGGTTCTGTCAGTGTGATCATGTGATGTATCTGACCCCAGGAATGTGTCAATAAAGTTTCCCCTTCCTGGGACAATGAATTCACGGTGTTCTTATTTCAATTTCCAGGAGTGTACATTAATAACCGGTGAAACAGCCATAATGTTGAACGTAAGCATATAAATGTGCATGCATTGTGTTGTTGGGGGGCTGGACTTCAGTTTTTGGGATGGAGTTCCGTGCCTGTTCCATTTGGTCGGTCAATAAAGGAACGATTAATGCTGTTTGTGGTTGACGCTGGAGTTGTCATCCAATGATGTCCCACATGCGCTCCACTGGAGACAGATCTGGCGATCAAGCCGGCCAAGGCAATATGCAATTTGTAGAGCATGTTGGCCTATGACAGTGGTATTGGGCTAGCGTTATTCTCTTAGAAAACACTGCATAGAATGCTGTTCATGAATGACAGCACAACACGTCACATCATCAGATTAACACACAAGTTTGCAGTCAGTGTGTGTGGGATAACCTCAAGAGTGCTCCTACTGTCATGCAAATTCATTCCAGACTGTAACTTTAGGTGCAGGTACAGGTTACTTGCAGGCCCCAGACTGGCCTCCTAACCAACACACAGGCAGCACTGGCATTGAGGCTGAACCAGCTTTCACAAGAAAACACAACAGACCTCCATCCTGCCCTCCAATGAACTCTCGCTTGACATCACTAAAGTCGTAAATGGTGGTGGTTTGAGGTCAGTGGAATGCATGCTGCACAACATCTTGCTATCACTTAAGTAAACAGTTTGTTGTGTCACATTGGTGCCAGTTGCTGCAAATGCTGTACAATGCAACAGAGCCATACACCAAACATGTTGTCTTTGTTCTCAATAGTGCATGTGGCTATCTGGAGGAAGGACTTTTTGAGATCATACATTCTCGTCAATGCCACTGCCAAGAGTTGTGTACAGCGAGTACAGTCCTACCAAGTCGTTCTGCAATATCACAGAAGGGACACCCATCTTTTCATAACCGTATTACTCGACCTAATTCAAACTCAGTGAGGTCTGACATTGACATCTTTGCCTCCTTAAAGGCATTCTTGAGTAACATAAACTCACCTTCTCTAATCTCAAAGGAAACTAAAACTCTCAATAGTTACAGCGTTTATTTAAACCAGAGCTGATTTGCATTCTCATAGTGGCACTACTAGCGCCACTCTTATGCACCTGGTGCGAAATTTCAATAGACATTATCGGATGTAGAAACATGTCTACTAACTTTCGTTTGTCACACATTTCCCTCTTGGCATTGCGATTTTTTTTTCTGTCAGTGTAATAAAACACAACAAACTCTTTGTACTTTTTCTTCAATCAATAAGACGTTGAAAACATAGTCCCATCACAACTTTTTTTCAAAAAAACCTCGTTTTTACACAACTGATAATCACAAAAGACATTCTGTGCTTTATATGTCCAGACTACCTACTCTTTCCAGACTGACTGAGATTGATTACATATTGAGCTGTATGACACACATTAATTTCAACATATTATAGCACTTTTTTCCAGAATGTTCTAGAAGTTGCATCATCAAAATAAAATTTTATGATGACATGTGGTTTTTATTATAGTGGAAAATGTAGGTAAAATTGTATCCAATTTTAGTTACAAACATCCAAGAATCAAAACATTAGCGAAAGTTATTTTATGTAGCTCTAAAATAAAATTCAATACTTTCAAAATACACATCATCACAAGGTTAGTTTACTTATTTTATTATTAAACTTTTATATAAAGATAAATTATTTCTGGTGAAGTTAATTACATTTTCCAATAACTGATCACTGTTTGATGAATAAAATGTTAGAATTTTCCATAGCTTATTTGACCTTTAGGATTTTAGTGAACAATGTGGCATTTACTATAAACTGTGTAGATGAAGTGATATTTAATTATCATTTTTAAAGATAATTTATTTTTCTTCAGTATGAGGTTTTGTAATGTGAAATCTATAGGAGGGTGTGTTTTCTTAACATCATGTTTGCACATAGTACTATGCAAACAATATCTTATTATATTACAGACACATTTGGAAAAGCATGTAAGGTTGTATATTCTTCAGAATATTGCATACATTGTCAAAATCATACGCCTTGTAATTTACGATTGAAATCAGAATAAATGTTACTCAGATAGTGGTGAAATAACATCTTTCAGTAGATGCAATGTAGTTCCATAATGTCTAGTAAATCATAAACATCTAAATTTTGATCTTTTTATGGTTTCCAGTGAAATAAACTTTAGAGCACTTGATCTTAGAAGGTAACTTTGAAATTATGGGTGTCACATTTTAAGGAATGGAAGTAGTTTTAGTATCTATCTGTCACACCACAACTCAGACTGTAATGAAACTGGTCAGTGCACCTTGTTTCGTCATATACTATAGAATATGGTACAAAAGGTTAATTCATAACAGAATTCAATAGAATACAAATAATAATTTCGCATTTAGTGTAATTTTGGCAACATACCTAAATTTGTCTTAAATATTTATAAATAAAAAACGTGACTTTAAGATAAAAATTATTGTGCTTTAGATAAGATAAATATTTTTATATTTTCTATGTATTTCAAAACTGTAATACCGTTTGAAACCATTGACATTAATAATAATTGTTACGTAAGTTTCTCCAGATGTAAAGAGTGATATATAATTTCAGCATCTTGGAGCGAGTATGCAGGTTAAGCCAGATTCACGCTGGCCATCATTCCATCATTCATGTCAGGATGTATTCATACTGTCTGCCATGTCAGTTCACTTAGCCCAGTACTGAACAGGGAAAGTGAGGTTGAGTTAGTACCTCTAATACAAAAAGTCGGCATACATTATGGAAATCATGGGACTAAGAAGGATAAAGTTTATTAATGGCCAAAACAAACTTTATAATGTACGTTATTGGTCAGTTTTGTATGATAAGGTGCTGAGAAGTTAAACATTTATTTACTACCGAAAATATACAGGGTGAGTCACCTAACGTTACCGCTGGATATATTTCGTAAACCACGTCAAATACTGACGAATCGATTCCACAGACCGACCGTGAGGAGAGGGGCTAGTGTAATTGGTTAATACAGACCATAAAAAAATGCACAGAAGTATGATTTTAACACAAACCTACGTTTTTTTAAATGGAACCCCATTAGATTTTTTAGCACATCTGAACATATAAACAAATACGTAATCAGTGCCGTTTGTTCCATTGTAAAATGTTAATTACATCCGGAGATATTGTAACCTAAAGTTGACGCTTGAGTACCACTCCTCCGCTGTTCGATCGTGTGTATCGGAGAGCACTGAATTACGTAGGGATCCAAAGGGAACGGTGCTGGACCTTAGGTACAGAAGAGACTGGAACAGCACATTACGTTCACATGCTAACACCTTTTTATTGGTCTTTTTCACTGACGCACATGTACATTGCCATGAGGGGTGAGGTACACATACACACGTGGTTTCCATTTTCAATTACGGAGTGGAATAGAGTCTGTCCCGACATGTCAGGTCAATAAATGTTCAATGTGGTGGCCATCATTTGCTGCACACAATTGCAATCTCTGGCGTAATGAATGTCGTACACGCCGCAGTACATCTGGTGTAATGTCGCCGCAGGCTGCCACAATACGTTGTTTCATATCCTCTGGGGTTTGTAGGCACATCACGGTACACATTCTCCTTTAACGTACCCCACAGAAAGAAGTCCAGAGGTGTAAGATCAGGAGAACAGGCTGGCCAATTTATGCGTCCTCCACGTCCTATGAAACGCCCGTCGATCGTGCACCTCACCCCTCATGGTAATGTACATGTGCATCAGTGAAAAAGACTAATAAAAAGGTGTTAGCATGTGGACGTAATGTGCTGTTCCAGTCTCTTCTGTACCTAAGGTCCATCACCATTCCCTTTGGATCCCTACGTAATTCGGTGCTCTCCGATACACACGATCGAACAGCGGAGGAGTAGTACTCAAGCGTCAACTTTAGGTTACAATATCTCCGGATGTAATTAACATTTCACAATGCAACAAATGGCACTGATTACGTATTTGTTTATATGTTTAGATGTGCTAACAAAACTAACGGGGTTCCATTTAAAAAAACGTAGGTTTGTGTTAAAAAAAATTCCGTGCATTTTTTATGGTTTGTGTTAACTAATTACACTAGCCCCTCTCCTCATGTTCGGTCTGTGGAATCGATTCGTCAGTATTTGATGTGGTTTACGAAATATATCCAGTGGTAATGTTAGGTGGCTCACCCTGTATACATAAAAACACATCAGACAGTATATATATATATATATATATATATATATATATATATATATATATATATATATATAGTATGTGTGTGTCAGATGTGTTCTGTTATTGTAAAACAGCTTTTTTCTTTGCGATATCTGGCCTGACTTGTAGAAGAACATCAATAGGAAAACAGTCAAAGTCGCCATGGGATATTAGCAATTTACCACGAAAATAAAATCACAACAATAAAATAAAGATTAATAAGAAACAAAAGTACCAAATTCACTTTTGTAAAATGAATGAGTGCAGAGAAAATAGGTTCACTTGCAATATCAGAAGATCATAAGGCCTTCAAGGCTTTCTCCTAGAGAAACCTTAAAGTGACATGATGGTCTGTTAGTGGCATGTGTGAATGCCACCTTTTAAAATGCGTTGTAGATTGTTCTGATGTCATGTGACATGGCAGCCTATGTGAATTCACTTCATTGTATCGCTTGTCACTTTACTAAGCAATGATGAGTTGTTGGATTATGGTGTGAAGAACTGATCAAATTGTGCACATTGAAACATGATAATTTCTGCTGTCTGGAAGATTTGTAGTATCTCGCATGTAGAAATAAATTATGTCAATACAATGTTACTTTCAGTATCTATATTATTTCGTCATACATAATTTAAAATTGAATGCAGATTTCCTCTTGCAATAAGATGGAACATACTACTGGACAGATAGCCAACTATTAATTTCATCAATCCGCAAATGAGTACTGCAAGTTAAGCACAAAACCATTAACTTTGATTTCTATGCACACTTACTCATTCTAATATGCACCAATAAACAAATATAAGCAAAGTAAAATTTTGTAACGTTTTAACACCACAAAATCTGTAGTCAAAAGAGCAAGGTGGCATGTTAGAAATGTTTGCGGAGACCAGTATATAAATAACTACAATTATATACTGAAACTATATGCATGTTGTAGGAACAAAATTTAAATTACACTCCTGGAAATTGAAATAAGAACACCGTGAATTCATTGTCCCAGGAAGGGGAAACTTTATTGACACATTCCTGGGGTCAGATACATCACATGATCACACTGACAGAACCACAGGCACATAGACACAGGCAACAGAGCATGCACAATGTCGGCACTAGTACAGTGTATATCCACCTTTCGCAGCAATGCAGGCTGCTATTCTCCCATGGAGACGATCGTAGAGATGCTGGATGTAGTCCTGTGGAACGGCTTGCCATGCCATTTCCACCTGGCGCCTCAGTTGGACCAGCGTTCGTGCTGGACGTGCAGACCGCGTGAGACGACGCTTCATCCAGTCCCAAACATGCTCAATGGGGGACAGATCCAGAGATCTTGCTGGCCAGGGTAGTTGACTTACACCTTCTAGAGCACGTTGGGTGGCACGGGATACATGCGGACATGCATTGTCCTGTTGGAACAGCAAGTTCCCTTGCCGGTCTAGGAATGGTAGAACGATGGGTTCGATGACGGTTTGGATGTACCGTGCACTATTCAGTGTCCCCTCGACGATCACCAGTGGTGTACGGCCAGTGTAGGAGATAGCTCCCCACACCACGATGCCGGGTGTTGGCCCTGTGTGCCTCGGTCGTATGCAGTCCTGATTGTGGCGCTCACCTGCACGGCGCCAAACACGCATACGACCATCATTGGCACCAAGGCAGAAGCGACTCTCATCGCTGAAGACGACACATCTCCATTCGTCCCTCCATTCACACCTGTCGCGACACCACTGGAGGCGGGCTCCACGATGTTGGGGCGTGAGCGGAAGACGGCCTAACGGTGTGCGGGACCGTAGCCCAGCTTCATGGAGACGGTTGCGAATGGTCCTCGCCGATACCCCAGGAGCAACAGTGTCCCTAATTTGCTGGGAAGTGGCGGTGCGGTCCCCTACGGCACTGCGTAGGATCCTACGGTCTTGGCGTACATCCGTGCGTCGCTGCGGTCCGGTCCCAGGTCGACGGGCACGTACACCTTCCGCCGACCACTGGCGACAACATCGATGTACTGTGGAGACCTCACGCCCCACGTGTTGAGCAATTCGGTGGTACGTCCACCCGGCCTCCCGCATGCCCACTATACGCCCTCGCTCAAAGTCCGTCAACTGCACATACGGTTCGCGTGCACGCTGTCGCAGCATGCTACCAGTGTTAAAGACTGCGATGGAGCTCCGTATGCCACAGCAAACTGGCTGACACTGACGGCGGCGGTGCACAAATGCTGCGCAGCTAGCGCCATTCGACGGCCAACACCGCGGTTCCTGGTGTGTCCGCTGTGCCGTGTGTGTGATCATTGCTTGTACAGGCCTCTCGCAGTGTCCGGAGCAAGTATGGTGGGTCTGACACACCGGTGTCAATGTGTTCTCTTTTCCATTTCCAGGAGTGTATTTTGGAATTTTGGAAACTCGAAAGATGTCATTCCAGACCAAGCATGGATACTGAACAATAAGAGGCAGTGACATTGTTGTGGCAGCAGACAGATGAAGAGTTAAGTACAAAGTGGTTATTTTTTCTATTTGTGTATGAGGGAGTGTTATTAAAAGTTAGTGCTTTAGAGTCAAAGGTCGAATTAGAGACCATGGAGGATAGTGAGGATATGTCCAACACAGGGGACTTAAATCTAACACTCAAGAAAGAGGATGGGTATTTTAAATCAGGAGAACAGGAAGAATCTGGTATAACAAGAGCGATACTTTTGATTAATCAGTCAGTATAAACTGCAGTTCTTGAGTATATGAAACATTCATTAAAGGCTATGGGAGATTGAATCTTCCATCAGTCCTTTGTAGAACAACATTATTATAAATGGAAAGCGCCATTCTTTTTGTTCTGCAGTATTATTTTTATTGTGTTACCTGGTTTTCGGCTCACAAGGCCATCTTCAGACAGTTACTGACTCTTGTCGCCAAAGAATTTACAATGATTGTAAACGACATTGGAAAAGGAGTTGCACATATAGACTGAAGCAGAAATGTACAGTAAATAACGTCTTTTACAGGTTGGGGTAATGCAATGTAAAAAATAAAAATAAGGTAGGCAAGATGTGAAGACTGTATTAATTGGAAATGATTCAAATGTAATTGTGTGTATAAGCAATGTTGAAAGAGTGGGGAAAGAAGATTTTGATGATGTTTGTGACATTAGGGAGAATGCGCTATTGTTGCTCAGTGGTATATGATGAAGAGAAGAGATATTTTGTTTAATGAAAGAATGTTGTAGACATACCCAAAGACATTGTTAAAAAACTAATAAATATTAATGAAAATGAGAGCCAGTGAGTTCTATAACTTAATTTACTGTGAAAAAATCATACATAGATAATCAGAAAATTTTAGTTACAAAAAACATGATAGTGAAGGTAAACTACCTGTTGAAATGAAAGAGGATTATTTTTTATCTATGGCTAAACACTTGTGTTATTACAAAACATGAGAACTTTAGTAAAATGATTGTCAATGTGTCTAAAACTTTTATCTTGATTGATAATATAAGATTAAATACGGTATTGTTGAACAACTGAAAGTGCAATAGCTGTGGACATTGTCAAACAAATGAGAATAGTTAGATTAAGGAAATTACTGGTAAGGGTGACAACGATGGCGATACTTGCATTAATGTAATGAAAGAGTGTCATATGGATAAGGACTGTAGAAATAAGAACAAATCTGGATGTCACAGTATCAAAGAAATTGATGATGATTTATTACATTAAGATATTAATTATGAAACAAAAAATGAAATTTGTAATCCATTCACTAAAGTGCAGATTGGTTTTTGAGAAAGTAGTGCATAATGGACATACGCAGTCCGGTTTCTGGTGTGTCAGGAGCATTCTTTAAAAAACTGAGACATGTGAAGAATTATACTGAGTTGCTTGTAATTGCTGTAAATATAAAAGTGCAATAGTGAGACAATAAATTAGTTAAAAATCAAAGTTCGATAACATTTATTATTGAAGGGTTGCCTTTTACATATTAATGTTTAATCATATGTTTACATGGTGAGGACTTTATTCTGGGTATGTCTTGGTTAAAAAAGGGTGCATATGGTGTTCACTGGGGAGAACAAGAGCTTTACATAACAGCACCAAAAGGAGAACATATTTCTACCAGTTTTATTCCATCAGATGTAAAATGTCATCAAACAAAATTAATATCATAATTTTTGTAAAAGAGGGGAAACTTCTTGACAGAGATACACCAGGACTAGACATAGAATTCAAAACTCTTGTTGACACAAAAAATTTGTGTAACAAGAGGTATTCCTGACAAACAAAAACAAGAGATGAGATCCTTATTGTGGGAATATAGTGGTGTTTTAGTAACATTTTATGAAGAATTAAAGGATGTGTCTGTACTTTACAACTGAAACTGTGTCAGTCAATTTGCATAAAACCTTGTGGGGTACCTACCCCAACAGTCAAGAAAGATCAAAACTTTTTTCAGGCGACTGTCAACAGTATCGATATGCTTGGAGAAATGCACAGTGCACACTGTGCTGTTTTACCAACATACTTGTTAACAACCATCTTCGATCATTTATCATCTTCTGGCATTGACAGGTCAGCTATGACGTGTTTTCTGGTTCAATGCAGCGTGAGACATGTGAAGTTGTCACAACATTTTTTCCACTGTGAAGCTATCAATGTTCGAAACCGGTTGTGAATTAATATATTTGTAATATATTTCAGGTCTAGCTCCAATGTCAGGTTTATATTAGGTTCCATCGACTCCACAGATGAAAAGATGTACAGTTTTTCATTGGGGTGGACGATCTTCGCAGTATTGTGTGTTACCTTTCAGGCTGAACTCATATATAGCAGATTACATTAAAGCACTAGATCATGTGCTTGGACTGCAACTTTTTCCTAAATTAACAGTTGGTTGAAATGGATACACTGAAATTTTGAGACAAGTATACAAAAAGCTTAAATGAGGTGGGATTGCACTACAATTAAAAATTATGAATTTGCAGTACCTGAATTAGACGTTTAGGACCTGTGATAAGTGAAAAGAGTACTCTGGCAAAACCTGAGAAATTTAAAGCTGTTTGAGACTTTTCAGCTCCACATAACAGAAATCAATTGAAATCTTATATATAAGAAACTATCAGCCTCAATTGCGGTAATGATAGCTTCTTATATATTAGATTATCACGATTGCTGATCATGCTGCAATGTTGAAAGTACAACAATTGAAAACTTTTTAAGTTTATGTGGTTTTTACAAAAAGTTCATAAATGAACAAAGTTTAAATGAAGTCTGTCTAAATAATTTACTTAAAAACAACGCTGTGTGGGCAGGGTGTGAGGGATATCAAGAAACGTTTGAGAATACTAAGAAAAAATAAAATAATTAGAACTTATTATTTAGAACAAATAACAAACTATTTTGTGGGAAAAAGGTGATAGGAAAAGTTATACGTTGCACAATTGTTTTCACAAGTAGAATGGTTAAATAATAAGTAAATAAATGTTACGCAGTTGCAAGGAAAGGATTGTTAGAAACAGACTGGGTATTCACGAAGTTTAGAACTTATTTGCCTTGGAAAGTGTTTCTATACATCACAAAGCCTAAACCTGTCTTCAGAATTGCAGACTTTACCATAGACACTCACTAGATGGACACTGTACTTACAACAGTTTGACTATGGGAGCAAATACATTATACGGACTGACAACATTGTTGCTGATGCTTTGTCCATTATGACACTAGGAGGAGTCAATGAAACTTTAGCTCATGGGGAAGAAAACGAATTTAAAATGAGTTCTATGAATGGTGTGCATGATCAAAAAATTATGAGGTCGATGTGCAACAAAATTAGGAGTAGTCAGAATCTTAATTACAACTGGAGAATTTAAGAAATTATTAAAGGTATTAGAAAGTATTCCAGGGAACGCTTTTTAGAAGAAAACATGAAGATTCTGATAAGTGAAGATTATGTTGGCCATAGGATGAAGCAGAAAGTATAATTAAAGTTGCAAGCAGTGACATTATTTCGGAAATTTAAGAAGACAATTTCAGATGTGTAGGTAAACCACAAAGTTATCAGATAATGGATCACAGTTTTTGGTTAAGAATTGGAAATCATTTGTGGAAAAATCTGGATTCAAACATATTTTAATTTCCGTGTATAATCCGTCAAGTCATGCTAAGAGATACAGATGCGAAACTGGTCGTGTTAGCTACACATTTTGCAGTCATAAAAACCCATAGAATCGAATAAGCAAGAATATTCAATCTGCCACTGATTTTATAATTAAAAATTTCTCTTAAACAGACATTACCATCTCTAATGTAGAATTCCCAAGGAAAAAAAATTGGCAAATGAAAGTGGCCAGAATGGTACCTTTCTGATAATATAAATAGAAAATATAACATTTCACTCCATAATTACCTAAACATTACAGAAGACTACCTACCGAGTAAAACGTGGACAGTTAAGAAAAAGGCAGTGCATGTGTCATGTTTGACAAAACGTTTAATTGTATCCTGTGAAAATTAAGAAAATCTTGATATTATCAGCAAATATCCACACAGACATGAACATTTTCATGAATATTGTGAAGCTTACAAAGAGACTTACAATAAGATACTAAGAAATGAAAAAAAAAATTGAGGGAAATTTGGATGCTCAGGCACTGAACGAAGTCAGAAGCACATAGAAGATAATTCACAAAGAAAGAGAAAAATCATCAGACTATAATATCAAATGCCTAAGGATCAAAGTAAACAATCAAGTAATAGACGATCCTGCAGTTGCTAGTAGTACTTCCAAGAAATAATTTACCAGCGTATGCCAGACACTTATAGAGAATAACAAAACTGATCCTTTGCAAGTCCTACAGCTGATTAAAAATAAGAAAGGCTCCTCCATTAACTCATTATCACAAGAGCAATAGATAGTAAACGTGATAAAGAAATTTGACAATAAAACCTCCACTGACTTAAACTGACATTCATTTTAAAGGAAACAACAAATAAAATATCCAACGCACTTTGCCATCTAGTTATTAGGGTTGTACATAACTTCGTAGCGTTTTTGTTTTGCATCTGGTATTCTGGCTGCTATAGGTTTATTTGTCTATTGTCATTTTTAGTTGTAGTTCACTGTTACTGTTTTAGTTTACATATTGTCATTTTGTCATTTGGACACTATAATATGTGGTGTCAACTGTAGAAATCGGAAAATTTCCGACATCTGTTCAGTTTGAGTTCGATAGATCGGCGACAGCAGCGGAGGCAGCCAGAAACAGTTGTGCCATATATGGGATAATGCCACTGGACAGAGTACCGCAAGAAAAGGGTTTTCCCACTTGAAGGAGGGTCGTTTTGACATTACTGTCTCTTGTCATTAAGGAAGACATTCAGGGTTTGATGAAGGTTGTTTAAACGCATTAATCCACAATGATCCACATCAGTGTACTCAAGAACTGGCAAATGTGATGAAATGTTATCATTCCACCATTGAGCAACATTTGCATGCAATGGGGAATATACAAAAATCTGTGTGTGGTTCCTGTATGCTCTGTAGCAAAATCACAAAAATCATTGGGTGACCATATACTGTATGTGTCTCTGTTGCTTGTCATCAATTGACTTGTGAACAGCACCGACCATTCCTATCCTGTACCGTTGCTGGTGACGTGAAATGGTTTATTTATGCCAAAATAAGGAAAAGAAAGGAATGGTTGATCCAACCAGAGCAGCAGCTCCCTATACATATATCTGCCCCCATCCACAAAAGACATTGTTAAGCATGTAGTGGAAAAGCAACACATGGTGTACTAAGAATTGCTTCCCCAAGCTGTAACCATCACTGTTGACATTTATTGTGAGCAACTGAGACGTACTGCAGACACAATTCATGAATAACGACCACGAAGACCGTGTGAACTGCTGCTATTCCATGATAACATCCACCTGCATTCTGCTAGACCATGAAAAACACTGTACACGAGTTGGGTTGTGAAGTCGTTCCTCCACCACCTTATTCCCCTGTCTTTCGGCGTCAGATTTCACCTTTTCCGCTCTCTGTCGAGCACACTTCATAGAACTTCCTCTTCAGATGAAGATGTGCTCTGAAAATGGTTCGACGAGTTCTTCACCTGAAAACACGTCGTTTCTACAGTTGTGGAATCTGAAAAGTTACCCTGGCATTGGTAAACTGTTGTATACAGCGAAGGGGAATATATTATTGACAACTAATGATGGAAGATAGTTTTCCAGACAGAATGAAAACTGCGAGAGTGTTCGGCACAACAAAAATATGGAAATATGGTGGAGTATGACATTTTAATAAGGTTACTTTTCACTATGGAGAACTGCTCTTAGTATGAGTAAATCACACTTGCAAAATAGAGAACAAATCATTATGGGACTAGAGGGACTGCTCTTAGTATAAGTAAATGACACTTGCATAATAGAGAACAAACATTAGAAATGCGATTAAAACAAAATAAATATTTACCAGTATTTCAACAAATAAGTAGCAGTGTACCACAGGGTAGCGTTGTAGGACCCCTGTTTTTCCTGATACAAGATTTAAACGATTTACATCCTAACAGTGAAGGTGAAATCATACTTTTCGCAGATAATATCACCAGTATAATGATTGGCACAAATTAAATGAGGGCATAAAAGTCATAAAGAGAAAACTACAACAATACTATTCAGGAACAACAACAGAAGAGGAAGAGAGTAATTGTCACAATTATTAGAAGTAAATATGAATGTAGTTCCAAATACAACGTTCTTAGGGCTCTCCATAGAAAACTGTTTGCTATGGAAAAACCACTTTGCTACCATAAGAAGGAAACTAAGTTCAGCCATATCTGTTCTCCGAAACATTAAACCACTAGTAGCAGATAGTGCAATGTGAATGGCGTATTTATGATATTTTAATGTTGACATGATCTGTGGAATAAAAATACTCGATAAGTTGGGGGTGAAATAAAAAATGTTGAAACTCCAATTAGTAATCACCAGAATAATGACTAAAGCAATAATGAGAGACAACTGTAGGCCACCAATCAACACAACTAATTGTAACATTCTACAGAATGTGTATTTATAAAATACTGCTTTTTGTGTGGGAACATAAAAACAAATTCAACAAAAATGAAGATACACAAAATCATACTGCCATAAACTTTATAAAGTTTTAAGTTCCACAATACTACATAGCTAAATTTGAAAGTAAAAGCTTATATGGCAGCAAAACTGTACAGCTGTCTATCGTTTTATATTTCAAATATCTGCTTGAAAGAGAAAATTTAGCAGACAATGAAACTATTGCATGCGGGAAGTCCTTCCTATTCTGTCAGTGCATACGTACTAAATGCAAAAAAATTAGAAATAGTGGCACAGTGTAATAGAATTAAAATTTGCATAAGCAGATGGGTAGTAAATTCAAGATGTGTTCTTATATACGGTACAACAGAAAAAAATGTGTATAGGTAGAGTTTGCAGTAGATACAATATTTTAAATGTTTATTTGTGTACGATGCTACCATATTTAAAAGTGGTATGGTATACTTAAGATAATTAAATACTTTACGTGATTATTACTTTGTAAAACTGGAATGAAAGTATATACTTGGATGTGATCCATATATGTACATCCAAAACTGCTAAACGAAGAAGAATATTTAGTTATTTCCATGTTCTATAGATCACATTCTTTTCTTGTCAGTTACTTTAAGAAACTTACATCACAGTCATGACAGATCTACTTGACAGACAGGACAATTCATCGAATTTTTCATGAAAATTTCACACTTACTCGCTGTGCATTGTACAACATAACAATAGACACATTGATATAGAATAGTCTCAAATGGTCTTGCTGTTAATCTAAATTATGTTATAAACAACAATGTATAATTAAATTATATGCAATGAACTACAGGTTGTTTTGTCATATTTTTAGTATAAGATCACACTTTTGCAGTTAATTTAGTTTGCGGCATCGTTCGTTCGTTCGCTCTCTCTTTTTTGTCAATTTACATCCAGTACAAGCACGCCATCTATCTCTGTTCATCCCAACAGAAGCAAATATTTTACCACAAATTAAATATTCGCGTAATAAAAACTGCTGTTTCACTTTCTGCTTCATTATAAAACTGCTTGAAAATATCCTTCTCTTCTATATTTATGTTATCAGCTTTCGTCATGTGATTCAAGTTTTCGCATATGGTGTCCTGATAAGAAATTATCTTAATATTACTAAATTTTATTGGAAGTTTGAACCAACTCACATTCGTTGGATAGCCACCTTGAACAATCTTGACGTGCGAGCACTGCTCAATCACAGATATAATATACGACAAGAAGTGATCTCTGCAATGCTATTATCTTTGAGGTGCCAGTCTGAGCAACCTTGGGCACCAGCTGGGCTGTATCATTCCGCAGGAAGAGGTGGAGTGAGTTGTTGTCGTGTTGTGTAGCGGGTGCCGTGCGGGTGGTTATAGAAGCCGGGAAAGGAGTTTGGTGATTTGTATGTTGTTGTCGTTCAACTGAAAATAAACTGTAAACAATGTTCCATCTTAAAGCCGTTTCAAGAACAGTCGGGGCTCTGAAGCAGAGCACACAGTTCGATGTTGGTGCTCTTCTGAAAGTGTGTCCTGCGGCGTTTCAGTTACGGAATTCAAGATCATATTCAGATCATCAAATTCCTGAGCGTTTAAAGGATGTGCCTACCGCAGAAAATCCACGATTTTTCGATATGGTTGAGTACTTCTTTCACAGAGCGTGTCAGGTAGCGGAGGACAAATTAATTGAGGATATGAAGGAAAGAAGGATGTCTGTCGAAGACAGGAAAAAGAAAGTAAAAGGTATTTTGATGTTAATGCAAGGCTGTGATCACATAATAGAAGTTTCTTTCCCTATCAAAAGAGACAGTGGAGATTATGAAATGATCACCGGTTACAGAGCACAGCACAGCACTCACAGGACCCCTTGTAAAGGAGGTAAGTAAATTGTAATTTTTAAATAGGATTTTGTTATTTCTGTTTGCTTAAAGCTGCCTTGAGTCACTGGATTTCGTTGGTGGCGCTATTGTTAATAGCTTCGTTCAACTTCTGTGATGTTTTCTAGTGTAATCCACTTCTATGTTGTCGTATTACGAGTAGCTTTGATTATACTACCCTTTGCTGCTCTTAGGCCCCCAACAACCGCGTGATGATGTATATGAAGTTCAGTGATGGTTTTGTAGCCATCTTAAAAGTACACACGTCTTTTTTCGGATCACTGTAGTTTTATCCTCGTGATCAACACGCTACAGATGTCATACCACACGTTGACAACGTCGTAGACGTTACAATTTTCTTTTGGCAAGTGCGTTTGGCCACTTATTTTATATGGGAACGGAATGTTCTTCTGAATATTACGTCTTTTATCACGGCCTTTCTATTTTCGGGTGTTCAAGAAAATTTTGTAAGTTTCCAAGCTTTTGTAAAGGTTAGGGATTTTGATTGTCTTTTCATAGTCTGACAGCAGCGAACACAATGCTAGTTCCAGCACTGTGCCTGCCCCAGCGTGGAGTCGAGGATTAAATTTCTTTTTTTCAATGTGTTTACTTTCCCAGTGTGTGCCATTGTTCTTACATTTTTTCCACTAGAGATCTCTCTTGGCTTTATTTGGGAAACCTTATTAGTATTTGCCAGAGGTAATTTAGGAAAATGTAACTCAGGATGGCCTGATAATGCATGAGGCTCCATCCTCACAAATTTGAACCTGGTTTCTACACACATGTTCCATTACATTCAGTTTGTGCCTGTTGTTCAGTGCTCATATGTATACACATACCTGGAATAACTTAGTTTTTCAAGATTGGAAACAATTAAACACAATTCACTGTCTACATATAACACACACATTTGCAGATGACTTCAATACCATGATCATGCTACCACACCCCTGTCACATCTCTCTGCCCTCCAATCAGTCAGGGAAACTGAGCCAGCATCCCCTTGTGATAAGTGAGATGTTAAGTTCAGGAAGATTGTGGAACATTAGTGTTGTGGACTAAAGATCTTGTGTGATTGCTTTCCCTGTGAAAAGCGTTACAGTATGAATGTATATTATGACAGAAGTGCTCTAATTTTCATTTTTCTCTCTAACACTTACTGTTAAGTGATCTTGAATTTTGTAGTACACATTATTTAAAAGGTGCATTTGGATTGGTTTTTAGATAACTATATTTCAGTCATCACTTCATCTCCTAGCGCAAATTATGGTGAAACTTTAACCTCCATTAAAAAACAGTTTGAATCTTTCTTTGCCCAAATGGGCTCTTATCTATTTGTGACATACTTATTAGTTTTTATTGATGTGTGACTACTACTTTGTTATTATTCTTGTGGTCCGTTCATGTAGTTACAAAACTGTGTCCATGCCAGGTGCATTTGGTCCCTAGTAAAGAACTGCATAGCTAAGAATTGAGAGTACACAGCGATAGCTATGTCGCCACAAGACACTGGCTATCACAGGCTGGTGACAGGGTGCGAAGGGGATAAAAAGCTCGTGATCTCTTTGACAACCAATATTTACCCCTAAGAACATTACATACTACAGAATGTATAGAGTTATCATTTATGTTATTTATGATGTAAGAAAGTTGTTTTCTCCCTTTGTCTTGACACTTAAGCTATTTGCTTGCTTTACATATATTACTACTGCCCAGTTTTGTACATACTTGAGGGGTTTGGGGCTTATTTGATTTCTCAGATATGAGTACTGTCTTCAGCGAAGAGAATATTTTGTCTTATTTTCATTGGATAGCTATAGAGGTGTATTAAGAACAGCACTGCTCATAATGCATTACCCTGATGGATACTTAAGTCAATGTTTTGAGCCTGATAGTTTTCACTAAATGTTCAGGCTGTCTCTATCTTTTGCTCCCTGCTTTCCAGATATGACTTGAATTACTAGTTAGCCACTTCTTATACCTAGTGCTTCAATAGCTTGTTTAGTTGCAGTGTATAGTCAGGAGCCTTGGGTAGGTCTGCTAGGCAATTCATCCCTGTGAAGAGCTTAAAATACTACTTTTGTAAGCTGTGTTATGGCCAGTACTGTATTTTTGCTACTTAGGAAACCAAATACTGTTACAAAGGTTGTTTAAGCTGGTAAGTTTCTTTGATTCTTTTGTGTGTAGAATGGTGAGAGGAAGGTAACTGGCCTCTGCTTTACAGTAAGAGTATTTTCCCTATCTTTGTTGGGTGCATAGCTTGTGTCTGTTTCAAATAGACTTGAAAAAGCTTGAGCTAAAAGCTTTATTTACAGTTAATTGTGTTTGTGTGCTGTGTACGCATGACTTCGGAACAGACTGGCACCTTATGAAAGCTTCCTCACCGCTTAATTTTTGTACTGTATTCCTTACTTCATGTTGTGTTCTGGGATGTTATATCATTGTGAACGCTTTACCTGTTTTGGGTAAATTTTGTTGAATCTTGTAGCTGCAATACCTGAAAGTCGTTCACAAAGTTTTCTAGTTTCTGAATATTTTGCATTAACCTGCGCCCGTCTTTGATTAATATGTTCCTATACTTTCATGCTATTTTTCAGTTTCTTGTTTTATGATGTGTATTATGTATTTTATTTTGTCATTTAATTATTTTTGCCGCTAGCAGTACCGTCCTGAGTACATGTTTGTACCTGGCAATTTAGGAACACCGGATTAGGATAGTGTTTTCGTAAGAAATATCTCCGTGTCTCGGAGCACTTTGTAATGTTGGCAGTTTATTTCCTTTACCTGTTGCTGAAGAAGTTGCTGCTTTTGGAAATACCTCATCAACAAATAGTCTCAACGATGCGCATAATTTAAAGAAATTGGTTGTAAGACACCAGTATGAACAGTTCAAAGAATTTACCACCCTGTCGACGGCAAGCCGTTGTGTGTACGAAACATACCCCATGCGAAGGAGTAACGGGAAAACACGGGGATTAAAAATGAGAGCAAGGGGAGGAGGAGGAATAGATTGCCTGTGGAGATTATAATTGGTATGCAAATGGAATAGATGAAAGTACATTGATACTGGCATGAGGTACCTTAAATTTTGCAGTTGCTTGTGGACTCTGTAATATGGAAATGAAGAATGTTACACCTAGTAAATTCGTAAGTTGAAGACTGTCTGGAAATAAATTCGTTATCGTGTTACGGTACTTTATTTGTAAAGATCCGTCATGATCACATAAATTGTACAGGTCACTATTACCGGTTTCGCCTATTGCCATCGTCAGAACGTAAAAATATTCCGATGTAGGTATCAACGAACATATGAATTTATTACGTTCCGCGGGTTTAGGAGTACACGTACGATGGTGTGGCGGTTTAAATCGTAGTGAGGCCTAGAATTTCTTGGGATATGTTTGTGAAAAAACGTTGTGTAAACTGCAGCGAGCTGCAGTTCGCAGGATGTGGCGTAGACGCTCCAGATAGCAGTCTCACTTGCTCCTCCGGAACAGACTGCGTGCAACTCCCAACTTGCAGTAACTCCATGCGTGTGCAAAACTCCAGGTGGTCTGTGGCGTAACTCGCGTCGAACAGTGTATTTGTTTGTCCACCTAAAATTTACGACTCGCCCTATTCATATGACACCGCTCTGACTTCTCCAAACGCCAAAAAATTGTGAATATGTCGTCATAGATGATTACTGCGAGCAGTTGCCGGAGCTATTAGTCTATCTGAGCGCGTCTTCAGGGCTGAGCCTTTTTGATATTTTAACCAGTAATTTTCGGACAGTACTACCAGAGGTTCTCCGACGAGGTACGTGGAAGTAGCACCACCGGACAACGAACGTAAAGGAATGGAAGGCTGCGAGTTACCCCACCACAGGGAAATACATAAATTGAATTAGTACTAAAAAATTGAGTCAGTGGGAGGAAACCAATGATCTGTGGTAAGAAGTACAGTACCAGAATGTAATGGATACAGTCTGCTGCTCTACTTACAATTTGCAACAGGTAATATTGTTAATCACATCTATGGTTACATGCTTAACTTCCGCCTGAACTTCTTTCCGTGTATTTTTTCCGCATTTTCCCGTAATCTGAGCAGACCAATACAATGTATGCTGTCATTGTAGTGGAAGTTTCCTGTGTTGTATATTTCTTCACTGGAAGAAGAGAGCTGTGTCTCAAGTGGAGTTAAGAAAGGGATCGGTTTATAAGAAACAATCTGAGGCATCCAGGAATCATCAGTTTCGTAACTGAGGGAAATGTGGAGGGATACAAAATGTAGAGGGGGCGTGGCTTTTGTAAGCAGGCTCAAATAAATTTAAGCTGCAATACTCATGAGGATTCTTCTGTGGCTTCTGTGTTCTCTCAATCTGTTGCGCGCAGTGGAGCACCGCTGGCTCAGCCAAATGGCGTTAAACACTTGGTACCGTAACAAACATCGCGTCTTGTTCACGCCAGTTGTGCAAAGACGTACAGTAACGCTTGGAGCAGGTGCGTTCGTAGTTAGGGAAGTGGCTTGGTGGCACGCAGCCTGCATTAGCGTCCCTGTTCTGAGAACAGTCCCTGGCCCCGAGTGGAGGGTGTACGAGTGGGGTTTGGCAAGTCAGACAAAAAGCGAGAAAACAATGTTTGTTTCGTAAACAACTTACGCTACTTCTCCTCATAGTTTTCTTTCAGTGGTACACGCTTGGTCCAGCGATCTAACAGATTCTTCATCCTGTCAGAAAAATAGGTTCTGTCAAACTCTGAAAAATACTCGTTGACTGAAACTATGGCTTCATTTCATGAAAATTCCTTCCCAGCAAGCAAAGTTTCGAGTTAGGGACCAGGAAGAAGTCACTCTGGGCTAAGTCTGCTGAATGGGGTGGATGAGGAACCAATTCAAAGCCCAGTTCGTGAATTTTCGCCATTGTTATCGTTGATGTGTCGGATGGTGTCTTATCCTGGTGAAAGAGCAGTTTCTTCGTGTCAGCCTTGATCTTTTTTCAGCTAACGAAAGTTTCAAACAGTCCAACAATGGAGCAGAATAGGGTCCGGTTATGGTTCTGACTTGTTTCAAGTGGTCTATGAGGATTATTCGTTGGGACCACCAAAAAAGTGGCAATCACCTTACCAGCCGACAAAATGGTCCTTGCCTTCTTCGGTGCACTACCACCAGCCTTTGTCCATTGTTTTGACTGCCTTAGTGACTCTGGTGTGTAATGAGGCATCCAGGTTTCAACAGTCACAAATCGGCGCAACAATTTTTGCGGATTGGTATGAAACATCGCCAGACGTTGCGCTGAAATGTGCGGTATGCGTTTTTGGCCGGCAGTGAGCAATCGCGGCATCCAGCTCGCACATAGTACGATGTACGTGTACTGAAACAAACCAAACAGGATGAGGTGCACCGTGAACTCAGAGTAGTTACGTCTGTATTAGAGGTATGTCTAGAGTAGTGACGGAAGACTAATAGTGCATCACAACGACAAGGGCAAACAAAATGAAAAGTGGGAAGAAAAATGTTCGAAACACTAAAACGTGTTTGTTTCGTAAATAGAGCGGTAGTGCGACTTAAATGTGAGCAAATGAGAGGAAACACCAATGCCAACTAAAAAACGTGAAGAAATATCCCACTGATGGTGCCTTAAAGTGAAAGAAGGCGAAACGCATCTGGGAGAATAAAATAGTGCAGCAAGAGAAGGCGTTTTTTTATTTACAAAACAAATATTCATTCAATTCTGTTGCTGTTTGTGCGACAGTCCAACTCTTCCAATGAAAATGTTTAATAACAGCATGAAACTCAACTTTTTCCACTTTGTCACAGTCGACACACTGACCATTTCAGTCGGCTGTCAGCAATGAATATTGTGTAAATACTTTATCAATAATCAAGCTTACCAGCCATCAAGGCGCAACAAAAATGTTCCATTCTTTCGCGGAAATTTAGCAGACTTATCAAATCACCCTCGCTTTAGCGTCGCTAAACTGTGCATCGTCTGTGAGGCTATGTGGCACTGTTGCCGGTTGCCTTGATGTCCGTCCAGCGCAATAGGCTTTGCCCTGGCACGTAGCCACTGCACTTAACAGTACTGTAAAGGGATGGCGCCAACTATAGCCCCACAGCGATGCACCGTCCATTAATTTTCTGGCTCTGTCCAATTCATCCCGATCACCGCAGTGCATCGGATGGTGATTAGCGCTTGCCTGCTCTGACTGTTGACCCGACTTATTCAGCCACTTATAGGGCGACTCTGCAGTTGAAGATGGACTCCAACCCGCGATTCAACGTAGCATTTTTGCCAGAGGTGAAAGAAACAATAAATGACAGAAAAAGCTGACTGGCGATCGAACCCCAGACCTTTCAGCTTGTAGTATGGTATTTACCCACTTACCTGCTGACCTACACTCAATTCTTCTCTACGAATTTCGAATCACCTTCTCTTGCAAGGCTCTCCCTGTCGCTAAATCGGCGCCTACATGATTTAGGCGTGTACGCCACCTACTTACCTATAGCCTTGTTTATCCAGGGTGCGGCACGTAAAACCGACCCGTCGTACGCAAAGCGCACGAACTAACCATTTCCGCTGATGTACTGACGCTGCGCAAAACTTCGTTACTGTGTAACGCAGCCGCAGCCATTGAAACTTGTGGAAACCAGTTGGGGATGCCGTATTCCTTATTCCTTACCCGAGCGTGTTGCCGTTGTTGAAGCGTTCAACCCCCACTGGGTCTTTCGTGAAAACAAAGAATTGGTTTCAGAAGAAATTTCCAGGACGTTCTGTGCCAGCGAAAAAATTGATTGAAAAACGGCGGCGTACAGGATCGCTTGAAAATGCTCCCAGGAACAGACCACCACCTGTCTGCACACCTGAAGAAGATGACAAGAAGTCCTCGCAAGTCAACCAGGAGATTGTCCAAAGGTTCACGCGAGTGAGAGGAGTTGCAGACTTGTTTTAAAGAGGCTGAAGTTAAAAAGTACCAGATGAGTGTTGTGCAAGAACGAAAAACCCTGACCTGCAGAAGAGAGTGCATCTCTGTTCGTGGCTGTTGAGAAAATGTTGCAAGTGATGTCTTGGACCCACTAAGGCTCATAATCAGTGACGAGGCGTGGTTCCACGTGTCTGGGTTCGTAAATCCCAAAACAACCGATATTGGTAGACAGAAAATCCACATGCGATCCACCAGCTACCCTTGCTTGGCGACAAGATTGGTGTTTGATTTGCCATACGTCTTATGGGGCCCGTAATCTTTCAGACGACAGTGAAAAGTGACGTGTATGTGGGAAACCTGGAAGAGTTTTATTCAAATTTGACAGAAGAGGAGCGTCAGTTATTAATTCATGTGTTGACTTGACGGGCCGATTTTTCGTGCCGCACCTTGTATTTTGTTTTGGAGTTGTGCTTCTAAGACGCTGGCGGAACCATCTGTGCTTTTTATTAGACGGATGTGGAAAAGCACGCAGGCGTATCAGACCAACAGTCAGTAATAAACAGTGCGTATTTGGTGACGGTCTGATTTCTCAGTCGCGAGCAGTAGCGTACTGTACCTTACTGAATATGATGAAAGACAGAAATGCTTTCCATCTAGGCTACATCTGCATTGGGCTTTCACGAAACAATTCCATGCGACTTAATAAGTTACGTCGTAGACGTCTTCTCGCAGCTGTATGGCTACAGTATACTTAATGGTGTCGACAGATTTTCGGTGAATGTTGCTATTGGCAGTTCGTTATGGTTATACCTAGTCAACCAGGTAACGGTATTAGATCGCTAATGAGAATCGCTAAATATTACAATTTTGGTTTCGCCAAACATTAGGCTGTTTTTCAAATACGTCAAGATTTCCGAGGTTATGCTGAGTCTGGGAAGCTCGTAGTACAGCGTAAATTGCTGAGAGTCCAGCGAATAGCATTGAAAATTAGTCCTGATTGGCCGAATATTGGGCCGTTTTTTTCCGAATAAGAGTATGTGATTATTTCAGAGGTTGTTATTATGCAGGAACCTTAGAGCACTGCTTAAATTGCTGCGAGTGAAACAAAATATCAGGTAACTTCATTTACGAAACAAAGGAAGATTTTATCGAGAATCTCATTGACTATTCACATCTGACTAAAGATTTGTCATGTTAAGTCCCCGTCGCTAATCGCGCGAAGCATTGCCAACAGCAGTATGAAACCCGTCGACACCGTTAAGTACACGTTTACGGGTAGCGTTAGTCACACCCAAATTCCTTCACAGTCAAAGAGCTGCGGAATCTATTTTTAACTCGGACACCAGCTCCGTTCCGCAGGGTTAGTTGGCCGCTTCTCCTGCAGAAAGCAATTTTTTTCTGACCGCGTCTCTTGCGTAGTCGCACGTCTTCTACAACCGTTCCCGACTTCCTCATTGACTGATGTTGCATAATACCTTCGGAGACGGTCTTCTGTCAGTCACTCAGGAAAGAAGCATAAAAATCTTACAACGCCGTAATTAGCCCGATATACTTTGCACCTCATATTAAATGAAGTTTGTTGCCTGCATTTCATCTTCTATGGCTTAGAACGCTCAACAAACCCTCAGAGCTTTTCTTGGTCCCAAACACTAAGACTTGCATGACAGTGCGAGGCGACAAAGTACTTGAGACACAGAAATCTGATTCGGAATGACGGCGGTTCGAAACTCCAACCTTCCATCCAGATTTGGGTTTTCGTTGGTTTCCCATAAATGGCTTCAACTGAACTCTGGGATAATTCCTTTGAATTAGACACAGCCGATTTCATTTTCATGTCAGTCTTTGCTCCATCTGTACTTACCTCCTAGTCGACGGGACGTTAAAGCCTTTTCTTTCTTCACTGTGTTTCTATGAAACCACGTCACTTTCCGGTGTAATCAGTCGCCATTAGCAGAATATCGGATCAACAGTAGAAATTTTCCAGCAATAGCAATCCTCACTCAGCTTACATGATGTAGGCCCACTCTCAGGTACTACATACATACGTATTCCCATCCTCTGCTTCACTTTCTTCATTTCTACGGTGAAGTGTTAGCTTAATTTACCTAAATGAGTACAATGGGCATGATCATGACTGTATCACATTTCGGCGCGTCCTTGGACATTTTCAGCCCCATTAACGTGGGACACCATTTGTCGCTTTCACTGTCAAGGAATGGAAATCTATACATAGTAGACAAGGTACTTGAAATCACACGTGACTTCTCAACGTCAGCGTTATTGTCAGTTTCTTATTAGTATAGACTTTGTGTGTACTTAAAGGAATTAACGAGACAATTGGTAACGACCGTGAAAAGTATATTTTGTACGGTGATCGCCTAAGTTCTAACCCATCTATTTTAAATGGTTCCAAATGAAGATTGCAAGCAGACCCATATTTCCAAACGTGCAAAAAGCAGCCGAGCCCATAGCGGAAGTTACAGCGAGGGAGGGTACAAATGCGTGGAAAAAAATCAGAGTAAACCGAAGTTTCAGAAAGGGCAAGTGAAAAACATTGCGTTTTGCGTCGCCGTAGCTTATGATATCCGACGTAGGCAAACGAGCAGATAGAGCAAGAATCGGATTCAGGATGCTTTAAATCAAAACGTACAGTTATCACTCGCCCAGGTTTGTTTGTGTCCTGATTTCGCGTCGATAGTATAACAATGGTACACTTGGGATCGGACATACACATTTCTGCTTTCTACGAGATTTGCGATCCTTGGTTTGTACCCATATTCCTGTAAACTGATTTTCCTTTCTATCGATTCGCTCAGCGATATATACAACAAAAGAGGGGAGACTGCGCCAGCAACGTCTCCGCCGCATCACGCACCGCTGCTGTAAAAATAGCTACGTGAACAAACTGCAATTTATATTTTACTGTCGTGGGATAAAGGACTCCCACCGCTAACAGGATTAGTTTGCTAATAAAAGCTTTTCACGACGTGCTGTGATGCAATTATTAAGCACAGTGCCAAGTTTCTGACGGACTTTTTCATCCATGAAAGTCTTAATGCACACGATGTACAAAAGAATAAACAATACACTTAATAAGGGGCAAATACATTTCATTTACGTAATGCCCTGTACAAAGAAAATCAAACAATAATAATACATCACAGATGTATGCCGCAGTCGCCAGGTAGGCCCGCCCCCTTGCGGGCTCGGGGGTTAGAATAGGCCCGAGGTATTCCTGTCTGTCATAAGAGGCGACTAAAGAGTTTCACACGTTTCTACCTTTATGTGATGGTCCCCTGTAGGGTTTGACCTCCATTCATCAAAATTTTCCGGAAGAATGAGCCAATTCGGGAAGGGCGCCTTACATGGTGCATATTGTCCATTGTGCATTGAGATCTTTAGCCCACTCTGTCGTCGTCGCATTGCAGTCCCACCCATTGTCCATCTCAAGTGTGAGGACACCTTCCTGGGTGCGTTTTCCACCGTGCACTATGCAGTGTCGCTTTCTGTGTCGATGATGAACATGGACTTCTTTGCACCTGATATCCAGCACGGTAGCCAGTCCGTTGTGGTGGGGGTGTCATGTACCCTGCTGGTTGTAGCTCCCTGACCACACAGGGATCGCTGTGCTGATGCCTGCTCTGTTAACTCCTCATTTATGCCAAGGGGTAGATGCCAGGTGGTCTTTGCAGTGGGTGGCATCAGGGTGGATGATAGGAGATGAAGCGTAGTTCATCATCTCTTGCTGGTGGTGAAACACCAGCAGTCTCTAAGCAGTCACAATCTCGATTCAGCGCACAGATGTATGACACCAAATCGTTTCTGCAGCAGAAAACGCGATCCCTCACTCTTTAGGTTGCCCGAGGCGTAAGGCGCTCTCATGGTGGTCACCGGAAGTCGCTGAAGCCGTTAAGGAGCGTCGGCTAGCTCTACAGCGACATATGTGGCATCCTTCCCTGGAGCACCTCATAGCCTTTAAACGGCTCTGTGTCCTTGTTTGCCAATTTATCAAACGACAGAAGCAGAAGTGTTGGGAGAGATTCGTCTCCTTTCTAACTCTGGGCAAAGATCAAACGTCTTTTCGGGTACCAGGCCCCAACAGGTACCCCGGTGTTACCATAAATGGTGTGTTATGTACCAATGCAAACGCGATTGCTGAGCACTTTGCTTGAGTCCCTGCAGCGGAGAATTACCCCCCCCCCCCCCCCCAGCCTTTCACACACTCAAAACGGCTGCTGCAAGAGAACGTCCTCTCATTCACTACATGCTGCAGTGAATCCTATAATGCCCCATTTACAGAGTGGGAGCTCCTCAGTGCCCTTGCACGTTGCCCCGACACAGCTCCTGGGCCTGATCATATCCACAGTCAGATGATTAAACATCTCTCATCTGACTACAGACGACATCTCCTTGCCGTCTTCAACCGGATCTGGTGCGATGGCGTCTTTCCATCGCAATGGCGGGAGAGCACCATCCTTCCAGTGCTCAAACCCGGTAAAAATCCGCTTGACGTGGACAGCTATCTGCCCATCAGCCTCACCAACGTTCTTTGTAAGCTGCTGGAATGTATGGTACGTCGGCAGTTGGGTTGGGTCCTGGAGTCGTGGCCTGCTGGCTCCGTGTCAGGGCAGCATCCGCCAGGGTCGCTCTACCACTGATAATCTTGTGTCCCTCGAGTCTGCCATCTGAACAGCCTTTTCCAGGTGGCAACATCTGGTTGCCGTCGTTTTTGACTTAAGTAAAGCATACGACACGACCTGGCGACATCATATCCTTGCCACATTGTAAGAGTTGGGTCTCCGAGGCCCACTCCCGATTTTTATCCAGAACTTCCTGTCGCTTCGTACTTTCCGTGTCCAAGTTGATGCCTCCCATAGTTCAATCCAAGGAGAATGATGTCCCGCAGGGCTCTGTATTGAGTCTCTCTCTATTTTTAGTGGCCATTAACGGTCTAGTAGCAGCTGTCGGGCACTCCGTCTCACTTTCTCTGTATGAAGACGACTTCTGCATTTCGTACTGCTGCTCCAGTACTGGTGTTGCTGAGTGGTGCTACAGGGAGCCATCAACAAGGTGCAGTCATGGGCTCTAGCCCAGGGCCTCAAGTTTTCATCCGCAAGGTCGTGTATCGTGCACTTCGGTCAGCGTCATGCCATTCATCCGGAACCAGCACTTTATCTTAATGACGATCCACTAACTGTAGTGGAGACATGTCGATTTCGAGGACTGGTTTTCGACGCTCAATTGACTTGGCTGTCTCATCTTCGTCAGCTTAAGCAGAGGTGCTGGCAGCACCTCAATGCCCTCCGTTGCCTGAGCAACACCAATTGGGGTGCAGATCGCTCTACGCTGCTGTAGGGGAGTGTGGTTAATGGTTTGACAGCGCCTTCAGCGTTGCATTTACTCGACCCTGTACACCACTGTGGGGTTCGCCTAGCAACAGGAGCTTTTAGGACGAGTCCAGTGACTAGCGTACTGGTGGAGGCTGGTGTCCCTCCACTGCAAATCAGACGTGCGCAACTGCTCGCCAGTTATGCAGCACACATTCGTAGTTCCCTTGAGCATCCGATTTACTGTCTCCTTTTCCCGCCCACGGCAGTCCATCTCCTGCGTCGGCGGCCCAGGTCTGCACTAATGACTGCGGTTCGCGTGCAGTCCCTTCTCTCTGAACTGGAGTCCTTCCCTTTACCACCTCTACTTGCGGTCTGTTCACGTACGCCTCCATGGTGTACGCCTCGGCCGCAGCTTCGTCTGGACCTTTCACGTGGCCCTAAGGACTCCATTAACCCTGCAGCTCTCTGTTGTCACTTCCTCTCGATTCTTTACGTGTTCCAGGGCTCTGAAGTGGTTTTCACAAGTGGCTCGATGGCTGATGGTCACGTTGGTTTTGCCTACGTGCACGGCGGACATATTGAACAGCATTCCTTACCCGAGGGCTGCAGTGTATCCACTGCAGAGCTGGTGGCCATTTCTGGTGCACTTCAGTATCTCCGTTCACGCTCTGGGGAGTCTTTCCTTTTATGTATTGACTCCTTGAGCAGCCTAAAAACTATCGACCAGTGCTACCCTCGCCATCCTTTGGTAGCGTCCATCCAGGAGTCCATCTATGCCCTGGAAAGGTCCAGTCATTCAGGGGTTTTCGCCTGGACCCCTGGTCACGTCGGAATCGCAGGAAATGAACTTGCTGACAGGCTGGCCAAACAGGCTACACAGGTACCACGTCTGGAGATGGGCGTGCCCGCAACTGACCTGTGTTCGTTATTACACTGCAAGGGTTTTCAGCTTTGGGAGGCGGAATGGCAAAATCTCAGTACACACAACAAACTGCGAGCCATTAAGGGGACCAAAAATGTGTGGAAGTCCTCGATGAGGGCGTCTCACAGGGACTCGGTGATTCTATGCGGGCTTCGCATGGGCCATGCATGGGTGACCCACGGGTACTGTGAAGACCCACCTCAGTGTCGGTGCAGCGCCTGGTTGACAGTGGCCCATATTCCTGTGCTGTGTCCTTCTTTGGCTGCCCTGCGACTTCATATTTGGTTGCCGGACTCATTATCATTGATTTTAGCAGACAACGCCTCATCGGCGTATTTGGTTTTACATTTCATCGGTGAGGGTGGATTTTATCATTCGATCTGAGTTTTAGCGCCTGTCCTTCGTCCCTCTGTGTCCCCCGCCCTAGTGCTTTTAGGGTGAAGGTTTTAATGTGTTGCAACAGGGTGGTTGGATTTACCTTTTTATTTTCGTGGTCGGCCAGCCACGGTAATCAGCTTCCTTGTTCTACCCTCTTCTAACTGCGTCTTGCATATCCTTGTTGTTCTCTTGTACTCTTTTGTTCCTGTTAGTGTTCGTTGCCTTTCCTTTGTTCTTGCGGTCTTTCCTTTTTTCCATTTTGTGTTATATGTCTCGCCTATTTTATTCTCATACTTGTGGCATTGTTTTATTAGGAACAAGGGACCGATGACCTCGTCGTTTGGTCCCTTTCCCCCTCTTTTAAACCAACCAAACACGATAATTTCTGCGGCGGAAAATGCTATCCCTCGTTCTCTAGGGTGCCCCCGGCGAAAGATAGTCCCTTGGTGGTCGCCGGAAGTAGCTGAGGCAATTAAACTGTGTCGGCGAGCTCCGTAGTTACATAAGCGGCACCCCTTCTTAGGGCCCCTAATAACATTTAAGCGGCTCCATGCCCTCGTTAGCCTGCTTATAGAGCGATGGAAACAGGAGTGTTGTGAGAGGTAAGTGTCGACCATTGGATGCCATACGTCATCATCCCAAGTCTGGACGAAGATCAGACAGACACCCAACAGGTGTCCTTGGGGTTAACATCAATGGCGTTCTCTCTACCTACGCAAACACGATTGCTGAGCACTGCTCGAGCCTCTGCGTTGGAGAACTACCCACCAGCCTTTCGCACCCTCAAACGGCGGATGGAAAGGAAAGTCCTCTCGTTCACTACACGCTACAGTGAACCCTATAACGCCCCATTTAGAGTGGGAGCGCCTCAGCGCCCTTGCACATTGCCCTGACACAGCTCCTGGAACAGATCGGATCCACAGTCAAACGATTAAACATCTCTCGTCTGACTACAGGTGGATTTGGTGCGATGTTGCCTTTCCATCGCAATGGCGGGAGAGCACCATCATTCCAGTGCTAAAACCCGGTAAAAACCCGCGTGATGTGGATAACTATCTGTCCAACAGCCTCACCAACGTTGTTTGTAAGCTGCTGGAACGTATGGTGTGTCGGCCGTTGGGTTGGGTCCTGGAATTACATGGCCTACTGGCTCTGTGCCAGGGCGACTTGCGCCAGGTCGCTCTATCACTGATAATCTTGTCCCTCGAATCTGTCATCCAAACAGCCTTTTCCAGACGCCAACAACTGGTTGCTGTCTTTTTTGACTTAATAAAGCATATGACATGATCTGGCGACATCATATCCTTGCCACATTGTGTGAGTGGGGCCCCCGGGGCTCGCTCCCGATTTTTATGCAAAACTTCCTGTCGCTCTGTACATTCTGTGTCCAAGTCGGTGCCTCCTGTAGTTCCCCATATTCAGGAGAATGGCGTTCTGCAGGTTTCCATATTGTGTCTCTATTTTTAGTGGCCAACAACAGCCGAGCAGCAGCTTAGGGCCGTTGGTCTCCCCTTCTCTGTATGCGGATGACTTCTGGATTTCGTATCGCTCCTCCAGTACCGGTGTTCCTCAGCGGCGCCTACAGGGAGCCATTCACAAGGCACAGTCATGGGATCTAGCCCACGGCTTCCAGTTTTCGGCCGCGAAGTCGTGTGTCATGCCCTTCTTCGTACCGTTCATCTGGAACCTGAATCTTAATGACGATCCACTCACTGTAGTGGAGACGTATCGATTCTTAGGACTGGTTTCAGGTGACCGATTGACTTGGCTACCTCACCTTCGTCAGCTTAATCTGGGGTGCTGGCAGCACCTCAGTGCTCTCCGCTGCCTGAGCAACACCAACTGGGGTTCAGATCGCTATACGCTGCTGCAGCTCTACAGAGCCCTTTTTCAATCCCACCTTGGCTATGGGAGTCTGGTTTACAGTTTGTCGGCGTCCTTGTTGCGTTTCCTCGACCCAGTGCACCATTGTGGCGTTCGCCTAGTGACGGGAGCTTTTAGAATAAGACCGGTGACCAGTGTCCTGGTGGAGGCCGGCGTCCCTCCATTGTGGATCCGACGTGCGCAATTGCCCACCAGTAACGTTGCACACATTCGTAGTTCTCCTGAGCATCTGAATTACCGTCTCCTTTCCCACCCGCGGCAGTTCATCTCCCGCATCGGCGGCCCAGGTCAGGGCTCACGATTGCGGTTCGAACTGGAGCCCTTCCCTTCACCACCTCTACTTGTGACGTCCATTCACATACACCTTCATGGTGTACGCCTCGGCCGAAGCTTCGTCTGGACCTTTTGCATGGCCCTAAGGACTCCGTTAACCCCACCGCTCTCTGTCACTTCCTCTCGATTCTCGACGGGGCTATGAGGTTGTTTACACCAATGGCTCAGTGGCAGATGGTAATGTTGGCTTCACCTATGTCCTCAGAGGCCATATTGAACAGCATTCCTTGCCCGCTGGCTGCAGTGTATTCACTGCAGAGCTTGTGGCCGTATCTCGTGCACTTCAGTACATCCGTTCCTGTTCTGGTGAGTCTTTTCTTCTCTGTACTGACTCCCTGAACAGCTTACTAGCTATCGACCAGTGCTACCCTCGCCATCCTTTGGTAGCGAACATCCAAGAGTCCAAATCTGCCTTGGAACGGTCCAGTCGTTAAGTGGTGTTTCTGTGGACCCCAGGACACGTCGGAATCCCAGGCAACGAACTTGCTGACAGGCTGGCCAAACAGGCTACGTGGAAACCTCTCCTGGAAATGGGCATCTCTGAAACTGACGTGCGTTCTGTCTTATGCCGCAAGGTTTTTCGCTCTGGGAGACGGAGTGCCACAACAGTATGCACAACAAACTGCGTGTCATTAAGGAGATTGCCAATGTGTGGAAGTCTGCCCTGGGGGCTTCTCGCAGGGAATCAGTTGTCCTTTGTCGATTCCGCATTGGCCATACATGGCTCACAAACGGTTACCTCCTCCGTCGCGAGGACCCACCTCTGTGTTTCTGTGGCTCCCAAATGACAGTCGTCCACCTCCTGCTGGACTGCCCACTTTTAGCCGCTCTGCGGCGAACTTTAACTTTCCCAGCACCCTACCTCAGTGTTAGGCGACAATGCCTCAACAGCAGCTTTAGTTTCGTGAGGGTGGGTTTTATCATTTGATCTGAGTTTCAGTGCATGTCCTTTTTCCCTCTGTGCCCTCCACCCTTGGGCTTTTAGGGTGGAGGTTTTAATGTGTTGCAGAGTGGCTGGCTTCGCCTTTTTTATTCTCATGGTCAGCCACCCATGGCAATCTGCTTTCTTGTTTTTATTCTCCTCTCCCTGTGTCTTGCGTGCCTCTGTAGTTTTGTTGTCCTGTTTTGTCCATTGTAGTGTTCATTGTCCTTCTGTCGTTCTTCTGGTTCTTCCTTTCTTCTGTTTTTGTGCCGTACATCTTCTTCGTTTTCTTCTTTCCCTTCGGTAATTGTTCTACTAGGAACAAGGGGTCGATGATCTTGCAGTCTGATCCCTTTCCCCTTCTCTTTAACCACCCACTCTCCAGGTAGGCTTAGGTTCAAAACTAGTTACGAACAAACCGTGTATTCATCGAAAACATGGATTGCGGTATATTCTCCAAGCTCAGTGATAAATTTTCCCATCTCTGTGTTTCGAGCCAGCCGCCTTCGTATTTATTGGCAGTGTGATTTAGCGCCCTCGTTAGCGGAGCTGTTGATGTCGGGGACGGTAATTGTGAGTTGTCAGTTCGAAGCCGCTCTTCATGCTAGGCTAACGTGTTAAAAAAATTTTCATCTGCATAGCTGTTGGAACCTTCATCGTAGGGCACCTGCTTCATGTAGTGACTCACTCGTCTCCCTCTACAATTAGCGCCTCCCGGAGCCCTATGTCTGCATCTGCGTCTACACTGAAGTGCCAAAGAAACTTTACAGGCATGCGTATTCAAATAGAGATACGTAAACAGGCAGAATACGGCGCTTCTGTGGGCAACGCGTGTATAAGACAAGTGTCTGGCACAGTTGTTAGGTCGGTTACCGCTGCTACATTGGCAGGTTAATCAGATCACTTGCATCCATTCATGTCCACTGTGCATTCCGAAGGACTTGGAAATTCCAGAACTGCTACAGAGTGGCTCCAGGAACACTCTTCTGAGATTAAAAACTTCCTCTTGCCACCATACTCCCCAGACGTGAACATTGTTGAGCATATCTGAGATGCCTTGCATCGTGTTGTTCAGAAGAGATCTCCACCCCGTCGAACTCTCACAGATTTATGGACAATCCTGCAGGATTCACGGTGTCAGTTCCCTGCAGCACTAATTCAGTCATTAGTCGAGTCCATGCCACGTCGTGTTGCGGCACTTCTGCCTGCTCGCGGGGACGCTACACGACATTAGGCAGGTGTAGCAGCTTCTTCGACTCTTCAGTGTATATGATAACTCTGCAGTTCACAATTGTGTGGCAGTGTGTTCATCGAACCACCTTTAAGCTACTTCTCTGCCGTTCCAATCCCGAACAGCGTACAGGAAAACACACTTAAATCTTACAGTGCGAGCTCTGATTTTTCTTGTTTTATTATGATGATCATTTCTCCCTATGTAAGTGGGCGCCAGGAAAATATTTTTACACTCTGCGGAGAAAGATGGGGAGTGAAATTTCATGAGAAGGTTCTGTTGCAGCGAAAAACTCCCTTGTTTTAATGACTGCAACCCCAATTCTTGTATCATATCCGTGGCGCTCTCTCCCTTATTTCGCGATACTAAAAAACGAGCTGCCCTTCGAACTTTCTCGATTTCCTCAGTCAATTCTATCTGATGCGATCTCGCATCGCACAGCAGTACTCCAGAAGCGGGCGAATAGCGTAGTGTAAGCAGTCTCTTTAGTTAACCTGTTAAATTTTCTAAATGTTCCGTCAATAAATCGTGGTCTTGGGTTTGCTTTCGACTCAGCATTATCTATATAATCGTTCTAATGTCTAAGTATGTAGTAGAGGTAACAACCTTTAGATTTGTCATTTATAGTGTAATAGATATTTAGCGGGTTTTTTAGTGCTCGTGTGGATGACTTCATACTTCATGATTTAGGGTGAAATGTCACTTTTTGTACCATACAGATATCTTGTCTAAATAATTTTGTAACTGGTTTTGATCATCTGATGACTTTACACGGTGATAATTAAAGCATCGTATGCAAACAGTCTGAAAACGCTGCACGGATTGTCTCTTAAATCATTTATATAAGCCAGGAACAACAAACGCTTCCTTGGGGAATGCCAGATACTGCTTCTGTTTTACTCAGTGAGTTTCCGTCAGTTATCACGAACTGACGTCTCTCACAGGAAATAACGAATCCAGTCACACAACTGAGACTAATTCCATAGACATTCAATTCAATTAGAAGTCACTTGTGAGGGATTGTGTCAAAAGCTTTCTCGAAAGCTAAAAATACGGAATCAGTTTGACGTCCCTTGTTGACAGCACTGACTACTTCGTGAGAATAAAGAGCTAGTTGTGTTTCACAAGAACGATATTATCTGAATCCGTGATGGCTATGTGTCAATAAATCGTTTTCTGCAAGGTGATTCATAATGTTAGAGTACAGTATATGTTTCAAAATCCTACCGCAGATCGACGTGGGTGATACGGGTCTGTAATTCAGCGGATTACTCCTATCTCCTGTCTTGGGTATTAGTGCGACTTGTGCTTCTTTCCAGTCTCTGGGTACGGATCTACCACTAACAGCGTAATCCAGAATGACGTAACAACCCCTTGAAGCCAGTGCGTAAGCCCAAGGGGGAAAAGAAGAGTTAGTTCTAGAAATGTGGGTTTCCCTTTCTGCAATCTGTCTTACAGTATGTATGACTTCTTTTTTTAGCCGGCCGGTGTGGGCGAGCGGTTCTAGGCGCCTCAGTCTGGAACCGCGCGACCGCTACGGTCGCAGGTTCGAATCCTGCCTCGGGCATGGATGTGTGTGATGTCCTTAGGTTAGTTAGGTTTAAGTAGTTCTAAGTTCTAGGGGACTGATGAGCTCAAATGTTAAGTCCCATAGCGCTCAGAGCCATTTGAACCTCTTTTATTAGCTAATTTTCTGTGGAACTCAAACTGACCCTTTCGTAGCTCGTCTTCCACTGTTACTTCCAGTCTTCCATAAATAATTCCTATTAGTGCTTTACAACCATGACTCATCAAGGGGAGCCTGTTGAGCTTTTGGTGCCCTTCGCACGACTGTAGTACGTTCTTAGAGGTGATAAATACTCTCCAAGGAAGAAGAAGAAGAAGTTATCAAGCATTTTATAGAAATTTACGTTCAGTATTTTACAGGGCTGTTGATAACCATATAGGGATCGCGGTTATCGCTGAAACAACCGGTTGCCGGTAGTATCTTTTTCTGCCCACGCCAGTTGAACCAGACTGTTAAGACCTCTCAAAATAACCGTTTTGTGAAATAACCGATTTTCAGTTTCTTATTTCCAGTAACAAACGTAGAAATCGAACAAAGATTGAAAAATTTTAACTCCGTTAGTTTGAAGATATATAGCATTAAAATATTGAATAGGCAAATAGAAGAAAAGTTAGTCAGTCCACTGTTCACTGCTCTTTTCGAAATGCGATAAGTGGTTGAATACTACGGAAAATCACCAGTATGCTCCTATTGATAGTAATTTTTTGAAACTCTGCTCAAAACTCGTGTAATCAGGGATCATATCACTATTTGGGTATTACGAGTAGTCAGCGCTTAAAGGGTGAAGACTAAGGCTGAAGAACTTTTTGTAGTGTTAATTTGTCCGTTTTCTGCGGCTACAAACAGATAAAAGCATATTACGAGGATGAGCTGCTTTCTTTACTATGAATCAAATGCTGTCACTTTTTAATCTATTTCTGGTACCATAATGCCCTTCCTCTTTCATTATTTCATAGAAATGGTAGACAAATGAATAATTAAAGCAAATGAAGCGTTGTATTCATTGCTACGCCACTTTCTATAAACATTTCCAGACTAGGGTTGGTGCCATTCTGCTATGAAACTGATGTCAGGCGACGGGAGCGGGAAACTACCGTACAGAGTAGTCGGACACAACGCTTAAACACTGAATGTCCCTGCGTACTTTGAGCCATCACACACGGCACGGGACAATGTCAGCAATGCTGTACTAATTCTTACGCCATGTGTTTGTAGCTCGTTTCTGTCGGCATTCTTTTTAAAACAGGAGTGACAGTTCTCCCATTTTCTATAACAGAATATTTCAAACCAATGTATATTTTACGAATAAAAATTACTCCTTTTTAAGTAATGTTTATTTAAAAACGAAAAATTTTAGCACTGCAACTGACGCTAGATGGTATTTCGGTTTTTTACTCATTTATTCCTAAAGATAAAAAAGCACATGTTACAACCAAGACCAAACGAATACTGAAAAATATTGATTTCTTGTAACTGAAATGCCGGTGTCTGTTTTAACCGGTTGTATTTTTCTCATCCCTATAACCATGAGAGGCGGCCATCCTCCGAGCAGCGGCGTTAGAGCGACCGCATAAGCCGCTAAGGTGCCGGTACAGCGTTACTGTCTTGTCCTTTTCCCTCTAATCTACGAAACACTTATATCGGTGCATCGAATCATGTTTCTTCGGAAAGGGTAAATGATGGTGGTGGTGATTTTTGAGGCGAGGTATAATCGATAATAAATCGTGATGGAATAAACGTTTGTCGGTACATTCAGCTTCGTATCGTAAATACAGTGCACATTGTTCAATGCGAATACAGTCCCGTGCAACTTACTGGGATACACACATGTATATATCGCTAAACAAATGTTGGCTTCACAACAGTTCCTTATTATGACTCGATTAAAAGAAGACAGTCTACACCAGAGGACTACAGAAACGTCAGATTCCACCCGTCTGCTTTGACACATGACGTCACCAGTATGGCGGAAACGACCATTCTCAACGTCTCCAATATGGCGCCTACGACGTCATGGGTCAACAGACACCTCCGATCCCACCCGTCGGCTTTGACCCGTGGCGTAAGGGTGTTGTGTGACGACGTGACGGCGCGGAGTTTAGTTTTTGTGTTTTTTTATAGTCTTGTTGCGGTTGGTGGTGTCCTCTGGTGGTGTGTGTATGGTGGTGTATTCGGCTTATTTGGATGTCGGTGCTTGAAGTGTGCGTTTATCGGTCGTGACTGTTCTAGAAGAACAGAAATTAGTTTCAGTGAGATAAGAATTAAGTTTCCGTAGTGTTTGTCATTGCGGTGTCGTTTGGTTTGTTGTTTGTCGCGCGGTATGTCGTTCAGTTCAATTTGTGGCTTCTTTTATTAGGTGTGGATATAGCTTCTAAGTTTAATAGTGCGCGTCTGCGGGCTGAAGTGGCGTACGACTTGTTGTCAGTCATAAAGATTTCGCAACTTTTTGGGCTTGTAGCGGAGATAGTGAAATGCGGCGTATGCAAACAGAATATGCGAGTTGAGGGTTTGTTTTGGTTGTGTTTTTTGTTTATGTATGTGTGTGCGCGTGTGTGATTGTGGTGGCTGACCTAGTGTGTAGCGCCGGAACTTTTTTGTGGTACGTAATCCTTTTTTTTTGGGTCTATTGTTCGCGTGTTATGTTGTTCGGTGGGATTTTTGTGTGTTGTTGGGTCAGTGTTATTTACTGCATATCTTGGTTGGTTGATGTTTTGGTATCGGCACTTGTGGTTGATTTATGTATTTTAAGGGAAGTACTCGATTTCAGTTTTTGGTACCGTCAGTTGTATTTGAGCGATTACGTCGAGGGAAGTGTTAGATTCCAATGTGACGTCGCCAGCTAGGTGTTTTTTGGTATCGTGAGCTGCTGTTGATCTTCAGCAATGGCCTTTGATTATCAACTGACAAAACCGTTTGTATAAATTTCCGGCGGCTTAGTAGGTTTCTTCCACCGGCTTTACAACTTAGACCTGCTGCTCCTCTGCTCGCTGAAACCTCGAAATTACTGGGGCTAATGCGTGACAGAAAACTTTCTTGGTCCTCCTACCTGTCTTACCTGGCTGCACGCTGTAGCCGGACCCTCAGTTTCCTGCGTATCCTAAGTGGTACTTCCCGGCAAGTGGATCAGACCTCCCTGCTCAGTACTGATCCCTTGGTCCGTTCAGGGATTTTCTCTGCCTCGTGATGGCTGGGTGTTGTGTGCTGTCCTTAGGTTAGTTAGGTTTAAGTAGTTCTAAGTTCTAGGGGACTGATGACCATAGATGTTAAGTCCCATAGTGCTCAGAGCCATTTGAAGTAGCCGAACTTTACCATTTCCAGTCAATGATCGGTTCAGTCAGACCAAATGTTCCAGTCCCTTCCGTGTAACCACAGCCGACACCATTATGGAGCCACTACCAGCATGCACAGTGCGTTGTTGACAACTTAGGTCCATGGCCTCGTGGGGTGTGCGCCACGCTTTTACCAACTGGAACCATCTGGCGTGGACATGGTTTTCCAGTCATGTAACGTCAACCGATATGCTCACGAACTCACGTGAGATGCTACAGGCGATGTGCTCCTAGCAAAGTCACCCACGTCTGTCGTCTGTTGCCATAGCCCATTAACGCCAAATTTCGCTGCACTGTCCTAAAGAATTCGTGCGTCGTACGTCTCACATAGATTCATGCGGTTTTTTCACACAGTGTTGCTTGTCTGTTAACACTGACAACTCTACCCGAACATAGCTGCTCTAGATTGTAGTGAAGGCAGTCGGCCAGTGTGTTGTCTGTGGCGATAAGGACTGCCTGTAATTTGGTATTCTCGGCACACTCTTGACACTGCGGATCTCGGAATACTGAATTCCCCAACGACCAGCGAAATGGAACGGCCCATACGTTCAAAAATGGTTCAAATGGCTCTGAGCACTATCGGACTTAACATCCATGGTCATCAGTCCCCTAGAACTTAAAACGACTTAAACCTAACTAACCTAAGGACAGCACACAACACCCAGTCATCACGAGGCAGAGAAAATCCCTGACCCCGCCGGGAATCGAACCCGGGCGTGGGAAGCGAGAACGCTACTGCACGACCACGAGCTGCGGACGGGCCCATACGTCTTAGCTGTACCTACCATTCCGTGTTCAGTCTGTTCGTTCCCGTCGTGCAGCCATAATCAAGTTAGAAACCTTTTCACATAAGTCACCTGAGTACAAATGACAGCTTTGTCAATGCACTGCCATTTTATTCCTTGTGTTTCCGATGCTACCGCCTTCGGCATATGTGCATATACCTATTCCATGACTTTTGTCCCCTCAGTGTTCAAATGTTCAAATGTGTGTGAAATCTTATGGGACTTAACTGCTAAGGTCATCAGTCCCTAAGCTTACACACTACTTAACCTAAATTATCCAAGGACAAGCGCGCACACACCGATGCCCGAAGGAGTACTCGAACCTCCGCCGGGACCAGACGCACAGTCCATGACTGCAGCGCCTTACATCGCTCGGTTAATCCTGGGCGGCTCACCTCAGTGTGTCATATCTGTGCGAAAGATGAGCAAAGTCGGTGACCCAGTGGGCACCTTCGACTTCTGTTGTTTTTCCAGAAGCTACAATAGTTTCTCATCTACATCCGAGCTCTGCAAACCACTGTGAAGTGCACGACATAGGGTGCGCCCCACTACCAGTTATTAGGGGTTTTGTCTATTCTGCTCACGCCTTGAGCGCGGGAAGAGTGATGTTAAAATGCCTCTCTCCGTGCTGCAGTTAATCTAATCTTATCCTCACTGTCCCTGTGGGAGCGATACGTAAGGAATTCTAGGGTATTCCCAAGGTCTTCATTTGAAGCCGGTTCCTGAAACTTTGTAAGTATAACTTGGCAGGGTAATTTACGTGTTTCTTCAAGACAGTCAGTTCAATTGTTTCAACGTCTGTTACTTTCCCAAGGGTCAAACAAACCTGTGACTGAAACTTCCTGGCAGATTAAAACTGTGTGCCGGACCGAGACTCTAACTCGGGACCTTTGCCTTTAGCGGGCAAGTGCTCTACCATCTGAGCTACCCAAGCACGACTCACGCCCCGTACTCACAGCTTTACTTCTGCCAGTACCTCGTCTCCTAAGGTGCCGAATTCGAGTCTCGGTCCGGCACACAGTTTTAATCTGCCAGGAAGTTTCACATCAGCGCACGCTCTGCTGCAGAGTGAAAATCTCATTCTGGAAACCTGTGACTATTCGTGCTGCCCTTCTCTATATACGTTCAGTATCCCACGTTAGTCCTGTTTGGCATGAGTCCTACACACTTGAGACTTCTGGTATGAGTCACGTGATAGATTTGTTACCAATCTCCTTTGTAGACTGAGAGCATTTCCTTAGTATTCTAGCAGTAAACCGAAGTCTGGTACCTGCTTTACCCAGGGCTGAGTCTATATGACCGTTCCATTTCGTATCCATTCCAAGTGTTAACTGGGTGATTGTATGAATTGACTGATCCAGCTGTAACTCGTTGACAATGTAGTGATATGATACGTTTTAAATTTTTGTTTTGTGAAGTGTACAACTTTGCATTTCTGAACATTTAAAGCACGTTGGATATCTTTGCACCACTTTGTAACCCATTAAGAACTAGCTGAATATTTCTGTGCTTCATTACAGGTAACTGCATATCTGCGAAGATTGTGAGTTTACTGTTAATATTGTCCGCAAGGCCACGAATATTAAACATGAACAGCAGTGGACCCAACACACTTTCTTCGAGTAAACCCGAAGTTACTTGTACATCGGTCGAGAACTCTACGTTCAAGATAACGTATTTCTCCCCCCTACCAAGAACCCTCGATCCAGTTACAAATTTCGCTCGATACTGCATACTGTCGTCCTTTAAATGATAAGCATAGGTGTAGCTTGCTAGTAATAACACAAATGAAGCCCCTCCTGCGATTTGGAGAGAGAAGAAGCTAGCTGATGACACTCGCATGTATTTATTGGTGGAAAATGAAGGTTATGACTGGCGGGCGCATTTCAGCTTAAGCTTCGGTGTTTCCTGTCGGCGAAGCGCGCCAGAAGTAGGCGCGTGCTAAACGACGGAGCACGTGCGGCGGCGCCCCCAGAATAGAACAGAATAGCGCGGAGACGGCCCCTCCCCTACCCCCCACTCGGGCAGTCAGCGGCGCGTGACGCCGGCTCGTCATTTGCACCTGCGCTTAGCGCGGTCCGCGCCGTAAACAAGGCGACGGCGGCCGAGCGCTGCTCAAGCAATATGTCGTCCGGCGCCCAGCACGGAGGCATCCACCCACTTATCGCGGCGCGCGGGGCCAATATTTGTAGTCCCGGCGTGAGGCGCGGCCAGCCGCGGGCTGTTTGCGAATGCGGCGAACAAATGCCACGGTCCAGTTCTGGCCTCTGTCCTTGTCAACACCGCGTCACCACCTGCCGTAAATACCGTGTCTTACACAACAGCAAGTGGGACAGAGAAGACTTAGAAAAGCTGTGAACGTATCTCCCTACTGCTCCTATCGCAATGTAGAAGATACTCTTTAAAATACAGAAAACACTAAATGAAACTATATGGTTCTAGAGACCTTCTCAAGTCACACGTCTGTGATGTATACAGGGTGTTACAAAAAGGTACGGCCAAACTTTCAGGAAACATTCCTCACAAAGAAAGAAAATATGTTATGTGGACATGTGTCCGGAAACGCTTACTTTCCATGCTAGAGCTCATTTTATTACTACTCTTCAAATCACATTAATCATGGAATGGAAGCACACAGCAACAGAACGTACCAGCGTGACTTCAAACACTCTGTTACAGGAAATGTTCAAAATGTCCTCCGTTAGCGAGGATACATGCATCCACCCTCCGTCGCATGGAATCCCTGATGCGCTGATGCAGCCCTGGAGAATGGCGTATTGTATCACCACAGCCGTCGACAATACGAGCACGAAGAGTCTCTACATTTGGTACCGGGGTTGCGTAGACAAGAGCTTTCAAATGCCCCCATAAATGAAAGTCAAGAGGGTTGAGGTCAGGAGAGCGTGGAGGCCACGGAATTGGTCCGCCTCTACCAATCCATCGGTCACCGAATCTGTTGTTGAGAAGCGTACGGACACTTCGACTGAAATGTGCAGGAGCTCCATCGTGCATGAACCACATGTTGGGTCGTACTTGTAAAGGCACATGTTCTAGCAGCACAGGTAGAGTATCCCGTATGAAATCATGATAACGTGCTCCATTGAGGGTAGGTGGAAGAACATGGGGCCCAGTCAAGACATCACCAACAATGCCTGCCCAAACGTTCACAGAAAATCTGTGTTGACGTGATTGCACAATTGCGTGCGGATTCTCGTCAGCCCACACATGTTGATTGTGAAAATTTACAATTTGATCACGCTGGAATGAAGCCGCATCCGTAAAGACAACATTTGCACTGAAATGAGGATTGACACATTGTTGGATGAACCATTCGCAGAAGTGTACCCGTGGAGGCCAATCAGCTGTTGATAGTACCTGCACACGCTGTACATGGTACGGAAACAACTGGTTCTCCCGTAGCACTCTCCATACAGTGACGTGGTCTACGTTACCTTGTACAGCAGCAACTTCTCTGACGCTGACATTACAGTTATCGTCAACTGCACGAAGAATTGCCTCGTCCATTGCAGGTGTCCTCGTCGTTCTAGATCTTCCCCAGTCGCGAGTCATAGGCTGGAATGTTCCGTGCTCCCTAAGACGCCGATCAATTGCTTCGAACGTCTTCCTGTCGGGACACCTTCGTTCCGGAAATCTGTCTCGATACAAACGTACCGCACCACGGCTATTGCCCCGTGCTAATCCATACATCAAATGGGTATCTGCCAACTCCACATTTGTAAACATTGCACTGACTGCAAATCACGTTCTTGATGAACACTAACCAGTTGATGCTACGTACTGATGTGCTTGATGGTAGTACTGTAGAGCAATGAGTCGCATGTCAACACAAGCACCGAAGTCAACATTACCTTCCTTCAATTGGGCGAACTGGCGGTGAAGCCACCGTGAGTTGCTAGTTAGACCGGTGTTGACTTGTTCGCGGTGGTGTGAACGAGCAGCGTTGACTTGCACGCCCCAGCAAGATTCCCCCGGCTAGCGCTGGCGCGGGGCCAGCTGAGTGCTATCGGCCTGCGGTGCCCGGTGGCAGGTCACCACCAGGTCATTCCACTCGGGCCGGCTGCATCACAGCAGCACCTCGCTGCTTACTGCATTCGGCTGTGTTTCGCTGTTGGTGGGGAGAAGCGGCGCCGGTTGAGTTGCTTCCTGGCGGATCGTCTTAGTAAGCACACCAGAGAAAAAACCGACGCCCAGGAGACGGCACGCTGATCCATGTAACACAGCCTTTAGGCTCTATAACAGCATCAGTTTAGCGAGGAAGAGAGTTTAGAAGTTTTTGAGGTATTCCATACTCAGGTGGAGCCACTCGTTGATAATCAGATGACGCAGAGCTTCCAAATTGCGGGGAGGTCGATGGCTGTGTTTCACGCGCTGTTTCAAGTAGTCCCAGACGTTTTCTGTGGGTTTGAGATCGGGTGATTTAGCGAGCCACCAGAGGCGCGAGTGTTCGTCAAAACGGGAACGTATGCGAGCAGACCAGTGAACACGGTTATTGTCATCTTAGAAGTTGAGATTCCCCACAGCATAATCATCACGATACAGAAGGAATGGCAACACTTGGTCACTGACAATCTAGGGATGAAAGTTTACATAAATGGTCTGACGGACAGGGTGAACACCAGTTAACGCCTGTTCGTTGATGAAGCTGTGGCCGTACAGGAAGGTGTCTTTGAGTTACTGTAAAGCACACAAGATGACGTAGACAAAATTTGTAGTCGGTGTGGTTAGTGGGAGCTTGCTCTATATGTAGAAAAAATGTAAGATAATGCAGATGAGTAGGGAAAACAATCATAATACAGCATTAGTAGAATGCCGCTTGACGCAACCACAGCGATTAAATATCTATGCGTAACGTTGCAGAAGGATATGAAATGAAAAGAGCTCGCCTGGTTAGTGGTAGGGAAGGCGATTGCTTAGTTTTATTGGGAGAACTTGGGGAAGGTGTAGCTCATGTGTAAAGGAAACTACCAATAGAAAGTGCGACACACCCTAGCGTTATGCTAGTGTGTTTTGGATCCCCAACAGCTCAGATTAAAGGAAGACATCGAATAAATTTAGAGGCGTACTGGTAGATGTGTTACCGGTTAATTAAATTGTAACCCAAATATTCCGGAGATGGTTCGTGGGCTCAAACGGGCTGCCGCCAGTGTACATTTCGCGTGAGGAACACGGAGATGGAGAGAGAATGGAGCTCCTACGAAGGCCTGCAGACAGTCTTCTCCCTCGCTTTATTTGCGAATGGAACAGGAAAGGAAACGAGTAGCAGTCGTACAGGGTACCCTCCGCCAAACACCGTATTGTGGTTTGCGAAATATATATGTAGCTGTTGATCCTGGCTCATGTTCACGGCAACCCGAATGAGTGGACTTAACTCACTCAAGGAAAAGCACATTCCAAACTTCACAGGGACGTTTCTACCCTAACTACTCCCTGTCACTCCCACGCACTGCAGGTGATACTTATTTATCCACGGATCGACTCGCTGTGGTAAAGACTTAATTATAATAGTGCACAGTGAAAATAAGAATCCCAGATATACATACAGATGCACGAGTGTAGGACAGCAGTTCCGTCGTGGCCTTGTTGGTGGATCCATTCCGGCATTTGTCTGAAACGATCTAGTAAAATCACGGAAAATCCAAGTCAGTATGGCCGGACAGAGCAAACGTAATTTTCCCGTATATTATTAGGTCAGTGTCTTCAACAGCAACACTGTCTCGTTCGGTTAGGCGTCTCATTATACCGTCGGTGCGCTCTGTCTTGCACGAGTTGAAAGAGGCAAAATCGCAACTCGAGTGCAGGTCTTGTGCCATGTGATGTCTAGTTCGTGTTTTGGTCCACTGGAGACGTGTATGAGACCTGCCGCTCGGAACAGTGGCGCAGTGCGAGGAACCAGACTCCAAACGCAGACCGAGTGAGGTGGCGCAGTGGTTAGCACACTGGACTCGCATTCGGGAGGCCGACGGTTCAATCCCGTCTCCGGCCATCCTGATTTAGGTTTTCCGTGGTTTCCCTAAATCGCTTCAGGCAAATGCCGGGATGCTTCCTTTGAAAGGGCACGGCCGATTTCCTTCCCCATCCTTCCCTCACTCGAGCTTGCTCTCCGTCTCTAATGACCTCGTTGTCGACGGGACGTTAAACACTAATATCCTCCTCCTCCAAACGCAGATTGCATGCGGATCCGTTCGCATTGTCGCTCGGAAACTGGTTGATACGAACCGTTCATTCGCTGATGACCAATTTCGAAACAGACAGGAATTACTGCTGTGACTGACAAGCGTGACATTGTCCTGATATTTTTATGACTAGTGTTCTTATGCCGTGTTATATATAGCTGCGAGTCATGACCATTCTTTGCCGTCCACGATAGTACACAATCATACGTATCGCGCGACTTCATTCACAGAGCGGTCATGGTTACGTCAACTCACGATAACTTTTCTACTGTTCTGTCGTCTTCAGTTCGACCCGTCTTACTGTACTGATTCCGTGCAACTGCCCCCCCCCCCCCCCCGCCGCCACACACACACAGCCTGTCGTTGTGGCCGAGCGGTTCTAGGCGCTTCAGTCCGGAACAGCGCTGCTGCTACGGTCGCAGGTTCGAATCCTGTCTCGGTCATGGATATGTGTGACGTCCTTAGGTTAGTTAGGTTTAGGTAGTTATAAGTCTAGGGGTCTGATGACCTCAGATGTTAAGTCCCATAGTGCGTAGAGCTATTTGAACGACACACACACACACACACACACACACACACACACACACACACACACACACTTGACAGCCATCACTGACTCCTTGTGTGGGACTCACATGACCACCTGTCATTAGCTCTACAAAATAGAAAATTCCTCAAAGCGACGGAGTGATTTTTAAAGAGGTGAAGAATATTTTACTTCCCTTATTAGTTCTCACGCACGGCACCCCTTCGATATTTATCCACTTGCACTGTGATTAGCTACTCATGGCTTTAGCTGGGTTAAATAGTTCAAAAATGGTTCAAATGCCTCTGAGCACTATGGGACTTAACTGCTGAGGTCATCAGTCCCCTAGAACTTAGAACTACTTAAACCTAACTAACCTAAGGACATCACACACATCCATGCCCGAGGCAGGATTCGAACCTGCGACCGCAGCGTCGCGCGGTTCCAGACTGTAGCGCCTAGAACCGCTCGGCCACTCCGGCCGATAGGTTAAATAGTTCTGACCGTTCGAGGTTAACATGCAAAGACTTCATTACGAATAAATTGGTAGCAAACTGCTGAGTTCGTACTCTGGCTTGACGTGGCTAGAGAACCGTGAAATATTACCCTTTTTGGTTTAAACGATACACATGATGAAAAAATGTTGGGAGAATTCCTGTCTACGTTCATAGAATGCGTAAGAGGTGACGTGCATGTGGTATAACTCAGCAAAACGTTGGATACGCCTGCCTGCTGTGCAACAGTTAGTCCTCTGTGATGACCTTGCTCTCGAGTAGTGTCTCGACACACTCGGAGAAAAACTGCGAACGTCCAAATATAGCCCTGTTTATTAAATTGATAACCTTCTGCGGTTGTCGCTCAGAGCGTTTACTCAGTGCTACATGCATTACGAAGGCGTCACTTTCTATAGAATAGAGCACCATCTTCCTCCTCTGTCTTCAGATAACAAGCGCGGGGCATACGGTTAACACGTTAGGCTTCTTAATCAAATCCGCGGGATACCCAAATCCGTGGTCAGGTTTAGTTTTTGTGTGATGCACTTTTCATCACCCTGAGACAGGATGCTTCTGCGAATGATGCCACGGTAAGATAATTCGTGGCTCCTTCCCGATGTTACGTTCACTTAAAATTAGCTCTTTTTCGACGTTACTTGGAAATGAGACGTCGACTACGCCGTACATGTTCACGCGTAGGCATAGAATTTTATTAGTACATTACAAGATTGGACAAAAATATAGAAACATAGCAAGAAATGCGTACCTGAACATACATGCAAATGCTAGCCAAGCATGCACGTCGCGCTGTTACATTTAACCACGAACGACGCCTGCACAATTTCCTCCATACGTAGCGTCAGTTAAGCCCGGGAACAGTATTTTGCGCAGTTGGGGGTGCGTTATGTCGGAGCGAAGCGAATTCGAATGTGATCAAATTGTTCGTGTTCGTAGGTGGTTGTTTTCATAACCGAAAGAGCCGTAGTATTCGGCGTTTCAAAAGAGACCGTGTTGAAAATTGCAAATCCAGATGCACTCATCAGCGGTTCAACAGGAAAAGAGTAGCGCCGAAGAGAGAGAGAGAGAGAGAGAGAGAGAGAGAGAGAGAGAGAGAGAGAGAAGAAAAACTGGGCTATGGAGCATTGGAAGAAAGTCTTTTGGTTGGATGAGTCTTACGCTCGTTGTGGGATCGGCTATCTGAAATTCACGATACATCGTGTAGATTTTTAAATCTGGACTTAAGAATGCCTTAGTTCACTTGGATTACGAATGGCTTTCTTGTATCGAATAAGAGGAAATGAGAGTTTCGGTTAAATTGGTATTTCAACGTGTGGCGATGAGACTAAGGACTGATTCGTGGAAAATAGTTAGGGATGACATCCCCTCTTCTTTTTTGTGTTTCAGGGAATTAATAAGATTGCAATTAATTCCAAAATATTTTTAAACGGCTGACGGCATACTTAAAGGCAAGGTGATCGTGAGGCATTGAAGTATGGGTGACTAACACCTCTCCTCTAGAGGGCTGCCAGTCAGGATCGTTGGCACATTTCGTCACCTTTTTATTGGTACATATTGTGTTAGCCCCAAAAAGTCTCTTTCTACATAACAAAACTCTCTACATACATTACGTTCCTGTTGTCATGCCTTAACGCTTACAGGCGATCTAGCAGAAGATTAAAGAAAATAATGAAGTTATTTCTTTGACCATAGCCACATTAACAGTGTGTACATAGACATTTGAAAGGAATTATGTGTATTGACATAATACGCACTTAACGTAATGAGTACATTATTTAGCAACAACGAGAAAGGAAAACCGCTGTTGAAAGGGAGGAAATGATGAAAAGTATGGAGATTGCTCATGACGGGACTGTTGCCCTGTGACTCCGACAAACAGCCTTCTCCGGGCCAACATTCCACACCTGGCGCAAACGCTATCTTAGAGGAGTTGCAAAAACAAAACAGAATTATTCCATTTAGTGACTTACTGCCACGCGCCCTGGCAGCGCTCCCGTGACGCACACGCCTCACCTCTACACCTCACTCCGCGGCGGAATGCCGTCTGTCTCTCAGCCAGACTCCCACGGAGACGGGTGCGCGCCTCTGTCCGTAACGGAGAGGCACTGTCACAAGTGAAGAACGGAGTGTCCAGTGTACCTCCAGGTAGTGCTGTCCACGGTACACGGGGTGTTTCGGAAAAAGATTCATCCCATTTCTCAGTACTATATTGTCACCTCCTACATAAACAAAGATAAAAATTTGGGATAAATAATTTGTGCAATACATTTTATGCAGGTGCGTGCCAGACAAAGTTGTGAGGAATGGAAAAGATCCACCGTGAATCGACAACTGTGTTCGAAAGCGCCTACGAAAACAAAGAGAGGTTCACTGCACATTTAAACATAGACAGAGCATCGCGGCCAGGCAAAACTACAGTCGGAGCCGAAATTAGGTTACACGATGAGTTCAACACAAATTCGAAAGTAAAATCCTACAAGGGACAGTCAAATGAAACAGAGACAGATGGGAAAAAAGTCAATGAAGTGTTTATTATTTCAAAATTAATCGCCGTAACTGTTAATATATTAGTCCCACTGAGAGACAAGACGGTCAGTTCCTTCATGGAAAATGTTTGCGGTTGTCTAGGGAATCATGATTGTATCCAGGAGTGTGCCTCTTCGTCCGAAGCAAAGAAAACGTTTCTGCAGGACTCGGAGTATGAAGGATCTGTGAGGGCTTCCCAGCGAAAATTCTGCAGCGTAGTCGAAACAACCTTGGCAACACCTGAAGAGACATTCGTGGGCTTTGAATTGCTTCAGACGAAGAGGTGAAGGCTTGCATACAATATTAGTTTTATAGACAACCGCAAACATTTTTCGCCTTGTCTCACAGTCGGATAAATATATTAAGTTACAGCGGTTACTTCCGAAATAATGAGCTGTTTACTTACGTTTATTCCATCTGTCTCGTTTTCATTTGACTGCTCCTTATAGCTACCGACATGACAGAAAAATCCTAAGAAGTTTGGGTCTTAAGTTAAATCAGTAAACGGATCGAAGTCACCCATCCAGACATTCTGTGACCATAATGGTACTGAAACGGGCGGTGACAGAAAAGGCCGAAATGCTAATGATGTTTTTCAGGGAGAAAGATCGCACTGCAGTTCGTCCTTTAGATCGTCGCACGAACGACAGAATGTCAGATACCGAAGTAAGTGTCCATGGCATAGAAAACCAATTGAAATCGCTTAACACAGCAAGGGCTACAGGACCTGACGCGTTCCCAATACGGTTAAACAGTGAGTATGCAAAAGAACTTGCCGCCCCCCCCCCCCCCCTCTCTCCTCTGGCAGCAGTGTACCGCGGGTCTCTAGGGGAAAGAAGAGTTCTTAATGATTCCGTTTTGAACAAGGATCGTCGGACAGACACGCAAAACTATAGGCATATCTCTGACGTCGGTCTTTTGTAGAGTTTTAGAATATGTTTTACACTGGCGTCTTATGCTTGTATAGACCGAAAATCTCCTGTGTAGGAATCAACATGGATCCCGAAAACAACGATCGTGTTAAGCCCAGCTCATTTTGTTCGTCCACGAGACACAAAAAGCAGCAGACACAGGCGCTGTGTTCTTTCACTTCCGGAAGGCGTTGGACACAGTTCAGTAGTGCTGGCGAATGAGCAAAATGCGAGCGTATGGAATATCAGACCAACTGCGTGACTGGACTGAGGAGTTTCTAGGAAACCGAACACGGCACGTCATGCTCAATAGAAAGAAGTTCTCAGATGTGAAAGTAACTGCGGGCGCACCTCAACGAAGTGTTACAGGACCATTACTTTCAACAGTATACATAAATGACCTAATGGATAAGGTAGGAACTTCCGTAAGACTTTTCGCCGATGTTGCTGCAGCAACGCTATAAATTGTGGAGGAGCATCTATGCTTGGTGCAGGGATTGCAACTGTAACTTCCGCTTAGTATTAAGAAGTTTCTATTTAAAAACATCCTCTTTTTACCAGAGCACATCTCGTACATGCTTGCACGTTCAACCATGGTGTACCTTTCATAATTACATTTAGAATCAGTTTTCGTGTACCTTCCATAGTGGTTCAGTATGCCTTCCACCGAACGCACGACAAACCTCCAGACAATAGACTCGTCCCATATTTTTTGGAAGCACGGCCGCAGTTGCTGCTGCGTTTGCTGTGCCCTGCCACAATTCACCTAAAACTGTTCGAAGGGGAGGCACATAGACGAAGTGCTTCACAAACAGCTACACAAAACAGACCGCGGGCCATGGATTTCACGACTTTGGAGGATAGTGGCGCAAAGTGAGACCCGTGCGGTCCTTACGACCGATCCATCCACCACACAGCTCATTGTTACGAAATCATCTTCCACGCCATCCTGTTGAAAAATGTGAAAAATGAAATTTTCGGCATGTTCTCGCAATTGGGGAGAAAGCATTCCTCCATCATATCTTTTTCGCAAAAAAGGACGGACTGCATATCTTTTTCTCTGAAAATGGCGCATAACTTACGAAACTTTGGAGTCACTCGTGTTCCCCTTACTATTACTTCCCTAGCGGTTCACTTTTCCACGTGACTGGTACGCGAAAGAAAATTCTCTACCTCCACGATCAGAACGAATTCACAAAACGGTACACTTTATCATCACCATCAGGAAGAGGTATTGCAGTTGACGCCTCTATCCCCGCAACTTTCGTGCCACGGCGAGTAGATTTTAGTGGATTACGTGCAAAACTCAGGTGAAAGCGCTCAACGTCTTGGAACATTTCCCCTTCATATAAAAGCAGTGTCTAAAAAACTGCTGTTGGCATCGTACATTGTTTCGACCTGTAATAGGTGCAGTATGGACTCGATGAAAGTTACGCCGCTAGTTTGTAACTGAACTGCACCTGTTGAAACGGAGAGCGCCAAACACCTGTTCACGCCCTCTTACAGCGGTATCAACTCCACGTAGATTGGGAAATGAACGGACGAGTGAACGAGCAAGTTAGCTAGCTAGCTATAGCTGATATGAAGGGAAACTTCAAGTTTCGATGAGTAACATAAAATTCACGTTAGTTTTCAGACTTATTCACATAGATAATTTAGCCCTGTCAAATCGCAGGAGTCTTTTCGAAACGACTTGCTGGATAATATCTGGAGTGATATGAGCGCCTTCGCGGGGGACGCATTTGTGTAGTACGTGACTTACCACTAAGGGCTGAGAGGCTTGTAGACCAAAGATGGGCAGCTGAACCTAATAGTTACAAACATAATTGAAGCACGTCATTAGCTGAAAGGACCACTTATCGTTTAATAAATCGATTTGCGATCAGTCACTCGAAGGCAGATAACACAGTGTCACACACACACACACACACACACACACACACACACACACACACACACACAAACCCGAGGGAGGACTCGAACCTCCGACAGGGGGAGCCGCGCGGACCGTGACAAGGCGCCTATACCGCTTGGCTACCCCGCACGGCACACAGTGTTATGGCAATAATCGTAAGTTAGTTGTACTTCACGCAGGGAAGAGGTCATTTACAAAAGCTTTGTTCGACCAATTCTTGAGTATTGTAGGTTCTTACCTGACATTAGTGTTCATTACATATAAAATGTACACTGACCGGAAAAAAATCGCAACGTGAATAGGGAGTTGGTAGGCGTGTTTCTACATTTGAAAGTGTTTCTATTCTAGTTTCGCGCCAGTCGAATAAAGATGGCGCTAGTTGTTCCACTACGAGGATGCAAATCAGGTTCGCTTTAAATACACGCTGTAACGGTCGTGAGCGTTCATGACCTTTGAGATAAGACTTGGTGAGTCGATGTTGCTCAAGAGTGCCCTTAAGGGGACAAAGACGCCATAATCAACGCCTCATTCAGTTTGAAGGAGGTCGTGTAACAGGTATACTAGAAGCTGGATGATACTTCTGCGATATTGCAGAATGACTTGGCAGGAATACAGCCATTGTACAAGATTGCTGGCAGCGGTGGTTACGGAATGTACGGGGTCGCATGAAGACCGTGCTCCTGACGGCCACGTGGCAGTACCAAAAGGGAAGTCTGCCAACAGCGTATGGCTTTGGCACATCGTACTGCACCTGAGCAGCAATTCCAGCAGCAATGGCACCACAAGGAGCTGTCACAAATCGGCTACTTCAAGGACAGCTTCGAACCAGATGCCCTCCATCGTGCATTCCATTGACCCCAAACCATCGCCATTTGCGACGTTAGTGGTGTCAGGCGAGAGCTCATGGGGGGGTACAATGGGTGCCTGGATTTTTTTCTCTCTGATGCAAGCTGGTTCCCCCTCGGTTCCTGTGATGACCGTGTGTTGGTTTGGAGGGCGGTTGGGGATCAGCAACCTGTCTCCGTGCTGGACCCACTGGACCCACACCTGAAGTTACGGTCAGGGGTGCGACTTCGTTTGACAACAGGAACACACTCGTCGTTATCCCAGGCACGTTGACTGAAAATTTGTACGTCAGTCTAGTGATTCGATCTGTTATGTTGCCAATCGTTAACAGCATTCCAGGGGGTGTCTTCCAACAGCTTAACACTCGCTCACATATCGCACTTGTAGCCCAACTTGCTCTACAGAATGTTGACATAGTGTCTTGGCCTATTGGATCACCAGTTCAGTCTTCAATCGAGTACGTATGGGACATCCTCGGACAACTCCAGCGTCATCCACAAACAGCATTAAGTGTCCGGTTCAATCCCGCGTCCGGCCATCCTGATTCAGGTTTTCCGTGATTTCCCTAAGTCACTCCAGGCAAATGCCGGGATGGTTCCTCTGAAAGGGCACGGCCGTCTTCCTTCCCTAATCCGATGAGACCGATGACCTCGCTGTCTGGTCTCCTTCCCCAAAACAACCCCCTTAAGTGTCCCTGTATTGATCGACAAAGAGGAGCCATGGAACTCCATCCTACAAATTGACATCCGGCACTTGTACAAAACCATGCAAGCTCGTTTGTGTGCTTGCATTTAACATTCTCGTGGTGATACCGGTTATTAATGTACCAGAATTTTACTTTTGCAGTGGTTTATTTGGCGCTAACTTTAACTTATTATGTTGCAGTGTTAATCACTTAAATCTGGTGTCTAGACAAATGTATTCCCGAAATTTTATTGATCTACATTATTTGTTGGTGTGGCGATTTTTTTTTTTTTTTGGAGGTACCTGGTTAATTACCCAACCAGTCGTGTAGCACAGTGTGTTGCTCGCGGGTTGAACTTGAGCCAGAACGTGAGTGGAAGAAGCTCCTCGTCTCTCTAGCGAAGAAAAAAATCTGACGACGTCCGGAAACAATCTCAAGGACAGCGCGCAGCGTGCCGCATCCACAGTTTGGCTGGAGTGCAACCCTGAGCAACTAACCTGCGCTCGACACTTGTCTGAGACAAATAGGCAAGTTGCCTAAATGACTTATAAAGGAAAAAATGACACTGTTAACTCGGCTGCCAACTTAGAAACTTTGAAATCATTTATTTCGTGAATAAGATCTGAAAGGTCAAATCAGTACTTGATTTCAGTTCACCGTTGATTCTCTGAAAGTACACATTTAAAGTGAAGATACAGCATTTCCGTTCGTAAACTACTGTCAGTTTTTTAAATAATACCTTTATTTCGAAGCGAAAGTTTAACTTGGAGTCGAAGCTGTTTCCGGAAGTTCCCAGCACAGGTACATGCGCTGGTGTCCTTACGTTTCCTCGTCACACTCAATCACTGACACTACGGCCACGTCAATTTATCGCCAATAATTACACTTGCTACCACAGCTTAGTTATCAATCAATACGGAAATACCTCATCCCTCCCCTCCTCTCTCTCTCTCTCTCTCTCTCTCTCTCTCTCTCTCTCTCTGCTTCCACCGTGTCTCTGTGGTCACCGTACCATGCAGCCACAGCCGCGGCGTGTCTGCAGTGGCCACCACTGTTGCGAAGGACGGACGCGGTTCACGGGTAGCAGGATCTTTTTCTTGTACCCACTGAAGGTTTCTCTGTCTGAAGAGTTCGACAATAAAGATCTTCCTTATCTGATCAAAAGTAACTGGACACCGCTCCGTAATGCAGTATTAACCTGTAGATGCGACAAGAGGCGGACCTGCCTGTGAAAACGGAGGCGAGGGTTTTGTATTGTCAGAGAAGCGCGAACAGCAGAATTTATCTTTAAAGAGAGCTCGATAACTTCGTGAACTCGGCGTCAGATGTCACCTGAGTAACAAATCCACATGGGACATTTCAACCTTTCTAAAGCATGCCGAAATCGACTGGTTCCTTCTCGTTTCCCCTTCAAAATCACATCACCAACAACTTCATCTGAACCAAGACCAGGCAGACCTGATGTACTGACGGACAATAACCATCGAGCACTGCGGAGCTTGGTGTAGAAAAATCGCATGAAATCAGCGGATAGTCACTCGCAAGTTCCAAACTGCTACTGGCAGTCCAGCTGGCACACTATCTACGCGTTCGTAGTTAAAAAGACTGGGACGTAATAGCTGACTAGCTTCTCATGAACCACACATTTCCGTAGTAGAGGTTAAGCGACGCTTCGGGTGGTGTAAGTGGGAACAAGTGACTTGCAGTGATGAATGACGCAATACCCTTTGGCAATCCGATGGAAGTGTTTGGTTTTGGAGAATACTTGGAGGAGGTCGCCCGACATTTGTGGTGCCAACAGCGAAATGAGGTAGTATTGCGTTACGGAGGTATTTTCGTGGTTAGCGTGTGGTCACCTTGTTGTCCTTAAACCGCTAAATAGTCAAGGACATGAATACATTGTGCAGCATGGTGAACTGGGTATAGTGGAGGAAAAGTTCGGAGACGTTTGTATCTGAATGACAATAGACACTTCGAAAATCTGTGGGGCTATGGTTTGTGCACCATGATATTCCTGAAGTGGAGTGGCCTGCTCAGAGTCCCGACCTGAAGCCAGTGGAACATCTTTGGGACGAGATAGAATGTTGATTTTGCTCTAGACCCCGGCATCAGTCATTTGCTTTTGAAAATGCATGGGCTCCCATTCTTCCAAACATTCAGCTACCTCGCTGCCTGCCTCGATACCTGAGTGGTCAGCGCTGCCGAATGCTGTGCAAAGGGGCACGGGTTCGACTCCCGTCTGGGTCGCAGATTTTCTCCGCGCAGGGACTAGGTGTTGTCTCCGTCGTATGATCCTCATCGACACGCACGTTGCCGAAGTGGCGTCAGCTCAAAAGACTTCCTCAGGGACCCGAAGGGAGACCCTAGCCACACGACATTTTATTTCACCAACTCAAAATGTCCCTACTAGAGTTAAAGCAGTCATAAGGGCGAGGCGTGTCACACCCCGTATTAACTTCCACAAATAGGTGTCTGTATACTTTTGACCTGATCTTGTATTGTTTGAACAAGTTAGTCCAGAAGGGAAGAGTCATGCATAGTGGATGAAAATTGCATTGAACGTGAGAGCTTTTAGCATCTCACTGGGAAAAACTACTAACATATGTCTGTAATGGGAACCCATTTGAAGAAACAGAATCGATGATGTCGCAAGGGAATCAGATTCATATGTTTAAACTGGACAGCAATCAGTGCTACGGTGAAACTTGTTGGCTTCGTGGAAGCCCCAATTGCTTCCAAAATGATCCAATAAATCGTTTAGCAAGCGAGCGAGCGCAGCGAATTTCGTGTTGATTGACAATTCTGTGTCGATCGCAGATGTTAATTATTGGTGGTATATTTGCGTCCTCGTGATGTGACAGTGACGGCGCGGTGAAGTCGTCTACAGTATCGACGGGTATGCAGCCTTTGGGCTGACACAAGGGCGTGCACAACGTTTGTTTTAAGAGTATTGAAGCTCGTAACTGGGCGGTCTGCCGTCTTTGGCTTTCAGTGATACGAAATGAACAAGAAAAGCGAAAATGTGCACCGAAATCATTTAATACCAGTTGAGTTTTCTACTTTCCTGGAGGATAAATCGCTGTCAAAAGTAACGCCCGTCCGCTTGCTTGGATGTTTCCCATCACTTCCTGTCGAGCTCATCTTCCAATTTGTAGCCTGTCTCTTACACGTCGTCCTCGGCCTTGTCTAGCCATCACTTTTTGGCGGACTTTTACTCGACAGTCTCCTCGATGATCATAGAGGGAGATTATGTCATGCATTTGTCGTCGCTTCTGGAGATGTGTTCGCATCAACTAAGGCATTTTATTATCCATATATGCAGGTGACTACTGCTACTCCGTTGCGATCCCTTATACAACAGTAAATAGCAACTACTTTCTGGTTGATGCGTGGCTTTGCACGTACGAAAGAGCACCGGTATTAATACAAGAAACAGACGCAATGAGGAACTCCCTTGGGCGGATCATATTACCTTTCCGACTGTGTTCTTTTAAATGTCGACTCTGCTGAGCAGGTCTTGCCTACTACACAAAACAGTGTCATGCAGCGTAGTACAGTGTTCTGACGCCCGTGGACCAGGGCAGCATTTTCATTCCATGGAGTGCCTGATAGTCTTCTAAATGTGTTGTAGAGAATATTTCCGCACATAGAAACATTTTAACAACTAGAACATATTAAAAAAAAAGTCTTTGAGCGTCGAATAAACATATTATTTCACACAGTATTTTTTTGTTACGTAAGCAAATAAAATCTTGGCATGAGCCCGCGATCGTAGTGAAATTTAAGAATAATGTAGTCTGTAGTGTTTAATTTTTTTCAGTTTCATCATTTCGTATAAAATATTTCAAATCTTGCCATTTTCAACGGAAAATTAAATTTCAGCAACCTTCGTATCTAGCATCGGCTTGGGCATTACTGTGTATCGACGCCAAACTTGATTTCGATAGTACAGTGTTCGGTAAGACAAGAGCCGAAACATGTGAAATAGTATATAAGGGCACGATGGAAGTTCCCATTAAAAGTCCGTACAGTTGGCCAATCGGGTCAAAAATGCCGTGAGCATTGAGGTAATTGTCTCACTGAGGCACCATGTTGAAGATATCCGTTTGTTACAACACCGTGTCCTGGTGCGCGAAAATGTCCGTAACTGCTTCCTGGACATCATCGTGGGACTGGAATCCTCGACCCTTTAGTGCAGTGTCTTCTTTAAGGAACGGAAAGCGTGATAATTGCTTTTTTCCCCCCTACTTAAAAGTGGCCATTCGTCTTCCAAGTCTAGTGCCTCCCCCCCCCCCCCCCCCCCCCCCCCGTACACTATCCTATGGGAGCCACCGCGACCAGTGCGGAACTTTGCGCACCATCCACGACATCGGTTATCGAGACATGCTGCCCTACGCACATTCTTAATTCTCCGATGCATGTCTACCGCCGTTTGTCCTTCGGCAGTCAACAAAAGAACAGCAGCACGTCGATCCTGTTGGGACGCATTTCGTAACAACGTCGCCATATTTCATGTTCCCGCCATTACGGCACGCACGTCGGAAAGACACGGATGCGACACTAATCCCTTGCCTATATGTCAGTGTTTATATAGCCGCATTGGAATCACGCTTCGTTCCATTTACACTGAAGAACTCGTTCAGATGGAAACTTTTTGATTCACTTTATACTTTAAAAACCTCAACAGTTCTGGATGGTATTGTTCGGAAAAAACAGTACTGTGGCCCAGTGGTAAGGGACTGGAGTGGTGTTTAAGAGGACTGCGGTTCGAATCCCTGTCCGTTAATTTCTTTGTAAGTTTTCTGAGTTCAAAAAACACACACACACGCGCGCACACACGCGCGCGCGCGCGCGCGCGCGCGCACACACACACACACACACACACACACACACACACACACACACACACACACACACACACACACACACACTAAGCCCGACGGAGGACTCGAACCTCCGCCGGGACCAGCCGCACAGTCCATGACTGCAGCGCCCCAGACCGCTCGGCTAATCCCGCGCGGCAAGTTTTCTGTGATTTCCGTGAATGTCTTATGGCAAAATATCGAGACAGTTTGAAAAAGGATACGGAGGATTTTCTTCGCCAGTCAGTGCTTGCGCTGCTTCTCTAATGATTTCGTCGCCGACTGGACATAGCCTTAGTAAACAAAAGTTCGATAACTATTGCCCAGATATTGTTCGTAATTTGCTAGCAGCGGCGCTTCGCTAAGAAGTTGTGCAGAGTGCAATCGTAATCGACAAAAGCGGTACGGGAAAGAACCGAGCGGGTCCAAGCGGTTGCATTGCTTGAGGTCAGAAGCCAGTCACGGGGCAGGTGTAGAAAAAAGGCGAATCGGAAATGTGGCCCGAGCCTGGCAAGAGGCCACAGGAAAAACTGGCGTGGAGCTGCTTTATTTTGGTCGCGGCGCGGAGTTATTCGTACGCCAGGCCGTATTCTGCGCGGCCCCATTGTGCGGCCGCCGTCTCGCCCACGAGAGGCCCTGGAGGCGGCGCTCGAGGACGCCCTCGCCGCGGGACAACGCGGAGTGGTGGCCGGCAGCTCGCCTGTTGCCGCGTTAACTCGTCCGCCAGGAGGGGCTCTTCGCGTACGTTGCCCGCCTTTGGAGATTTAGCCGACGTTCCTAACACTAGATGACTCTTTTTCAGAGGGTACTTTGCGGCGTTGGGTCCTTCCCTAGCCTGCATTTATCGCGAATCTCTCGCTCAGTGCAAAGTCCCAAGCGACTGGAAAACAGCTCAGGTGACTCATTTATATAACAAGGGCAGGGATTACAGAAACGCCCGATTCCACCCGTCTGCTTTGACCCATGACGTCACCAATATGGCGGAAACGACCATTCTTAGCGTCTCCAATATGGCACCTATGACGTCATTACATAAACACAACAAACACATCTCCCTCCAAAACTATAATCAAACTAACGGGACCATCGCAAGAAATTGGGCTTTTTGGGTAGGGACAAACTAAATATAAACGCATACAGACACACACCACGATCCCAAACCACACAAAATGACGACATAAAAGCACCACAAAATTCCCAAATACCGCTACACTTAAAATATCGACAGCAATCGGCCACTTCCCTTCACCTACGTAGCTCAACCGCCATTGTCGATACCACAAAATAAAAACCAACTATTCCATAAAATTATCATACCGCAACATCGGCAACACAGAACAAACACCTAAAATAACAAAAATTGGAATCTGACACTTCCCTTGTCTCATATAGGTCAACAGCAGCTCACGATACCAACACACATAGCTACGACGACAAATTGGAATCGCTCACTTCCCACGACCTATATACGTCAACAGCAGCTGACGATACCAGAAAACACGTAGCTGGCGACGTCATATTGCAATCAAACACTCGCCTCGACCTATATCTCTCAAATAAAACTGATGATACCAAAAATTGAAATAGAGTACTTCCCCTAAAATACATAAATCAACCACAAGTGCCGATACCTAAACATCAACCACCAAGATATGCAGTAAATAACACTAACCCAACAACACATGAAACCCCACCGAACATCATAACAAGCGAACAATAGACCCAAAAAAGACTATTTACCACACTAGGTCAGCCACCCCAATCTCATACATGCACACACATACACAAACAAAAAAACAACAAAAACCAACCCCCAACTCACATTTCTGCTCGCATTCGCCGCATTTCACTACCTCCGCCACACGCCCAAAAAGTTGCGGAAACTTAATGACTGACAGCATGCCGTCCCCCATTTTAGTCCGCAGACGCTCGCTATTAAATGGTTCAAATGGCTCTGAGCACTATGGGACTTAACATCTATGGTCATCAGTCCCCTAAAACGTAGAACTACTTAAACCTAACTAACCTAAGGACATCACACAACACCCAGTCATCGCGCGCTATTAAACTTAGTCATATTCGTACCTAACAAAAGAAGCCACAAATTGAACGGGTTCCCGGGTTCGATTACCGGCGGGGTCAGGGATTTTCTCTGCCTCGTGATGACTGGGTGTTGTGTGATGTCCTTAGGTTAGTTTGGTTTTAGTAGTTCTAAGTTCTAGGGGACTGATGACCATAGATGTTAAGTCCCATAGTGCTCAGAGCCATTTGAACCACAAATGAATTAAACGACTTATCGCGCGACAAACAACAAACCAATAACATCAATCGACACCGCAGTGACATAAACACAACGAAAACTTAATTCTTAACTCACTGAAACTAATTTTCCGCTCTTCTATAACAGTCACGGCCGATAAATGCACACTCAAGCACCGACACCCAAATAAACCCCATACACACGCCACCAGAGGACACCACCAACCGCAACAAGACTACATCTCCAAACACAGCACACTCATAAACTATACTCCGCACCGGACATGACGTCACACAACACCCTTACGTCACGGGTCAAAGTCGACGGGTGGGCTCAGACGCCTCTGTTGACCCCAAGGGCAAAAGGACGGATCTGGAAAATTACAGACCACTGTCCTTAAACATAGGGTTGTTGCAAAATTCTAGACCACAAAAGAGTTAGAATATAATGAATTTTCTAGAGACCGAAAAGATCATGTCCACTAGTCAGCAAGGTTTTAAAAAGCATCGCTCGTGTCAAACGTAGCTTGCTTTTTTCTCACATAATATACTGGGAACCATGGACTAAGGGCAACAGACTAGATTCCATATTTCTAGATGTCCGCAAAACGTCTGTTGAAGAAGGTACGAGCATGTGGAATAGGTTCACAGATATGTGATTGGCTGGAAGACTTCTGAAGTAATAGAAGCCAGTAGGTTGTCTTCGATGGCGAGTGTTCATCAGAGACAAGAGTATCGTCAGATAAATGATGTGGCGTACTGAGTTGCCAACAATCTCCGTTTGTTTGCTGATGATGCTGTGGTGTACTGTAAAGTGCAGAAGTTGAGTGGCTGTAGGAGGATACAAACTGACTTGAACAAAATTTCAAGTGGGTGTGAAGAATGGCAGCTGGCTTTAAATGTAGGAAAATGTAAGCTAATGCGGATAGGAAAAACGAACCTGTAATGTTCGGATACAGCATTAGTCGTGTCATGCTTGACACAGTCACATCATTTAAACATCTGGGCGTAACATTGCAGAGGATTTTGAAATGAAATGAAACGAGCTTGTGAGGATTGTGGTAAGGGAGGCGAATGGTCGACTTCGGTTTATTAGGAGAATTCTAGGGAAGTGTGGTTCATCTGTAAAGGCGACTGCATGTAGGACGATAGTGCGACCTATTCTTGAGTACTGCTCGAGTGTTTGGGATCCGTGCCAGATCTGATTGAAGGAAGACATCGAAGCACTTCAGAGGCGGGCTCCTAGATTTGTCATTGGTGCGTGCGAACAAGACGCAAGTATTACGGAGATCCTTCTGGAACTCAAACGGGAATCCCTGAAGGGGAGGCGACATTCTTATCGAGAAACACTATTGAGAAAATTTTGAGAACGGGCATTTGAAGCTGATTGCCGAAAGATTCTACTGTCGCCAATATACGCGTAAGGACCACGAAGATAATATACGAGAAATTAGGGCTCATACGGAGGCATATAGATAGTCGTTTTTCCCTCGTGGTTCCCGCCGATATGGCCAAACAAACAATACATGCTCTGGAGTATCTCCATGCCGAACAATGTTGTTTACAATGGCTGAATTATTTACTGCTTGACACCAAGGGTTTGCTGACACTGGTGCCCTTGGGGTAAATATTACGTATGTTTAGTAGTGGTGTGCTTGTTTTCTAATAGCATATTTATGGTTTGGAAGTTCTGATTGTGGCTACCTAGGTGAAATACCAAGCAGTCACATTTGGGAGAGTCGTAGTTTATCACATTGATCCTCTTCACTGTTAATCTCGGTTTTTGATGCTGAAATTAGCACAATACGGATGTTGCTGAGTTTTGCTTTGACACTAACGTACTGGATGATTTGCATAAACTTCACTCGAGCAGCAGCAGCAGAACCTACAGTCATCTCTAGGGACAAAAGTGTGCTCATTTTGTCCTTCGAGCAAATGACATTTTGTGACGACTGCTCAATCACAATGTTTGCAGAACATCGAACGAAGTCTTGGTTAGATTGTCAAAAAGCTTTGTGTGTAAAATAATCTTGGAGTTTCTAGTGCATAACATAAATTACGATTTCTCTCCGAATAACATCTTTAGCAGTAAAACTGTGGATACAGGATATAAAACAGGACATTCTGCACTTATGTTGTATGTAACATACCATTTGAGATCAATATTTGTAATTAATTAGCGCTTAACCTATAAATTATGATTTCTTTTAAATATAATTTTTAGTACTAAAATTTGAGATGGTTTAGCAGCAAAGTACCATTTCCCCCTCTTCAGGTTTCCAGGATTTAGAAGCAGTGGAAATGTGGGAACACGGGGTGATAATCTGATGGTCGTAGAATGTTGTTGCAGACTGCGATATGTGACTAATTTCTCTTGCTGGAACAGCGTTGCGGCAAGTCGTTGCCCTGCTGGACAACAGGCTGCACTGCAATGACGGGAATTGAGCAAGCTGACAGCGGTCGACGAGGCATGCACTGGTGACAAGAGGTGGACATTGTCATTTCCAGACACTTGCTGTCGAACCACGAGGTCATGCATCAATCGGAGGAACAGTGACAGTACACGAGGGACAAAACACGAAGTGATTCGAAAACAAACTATCCGTCCATGGCGTTACTCCTTACGTTATAAAGGCAGGTTGAAGTCTTACTCAGCAGTCTCGGCATAGGAAGTAGAACCCTTACACATAGTTCTAGCGCGTTTGTAGTGCCAATGGCGAACACTTTCCAGAACTGTACTTTAATGGAGTGCGCTTCATCCCCTCACGATTTAGGCCACTTGTACAGTTAAGTGGGGATCGGCCATCTATTTTAAGTTACGGGCCGCGTGTAGTAAAATTTAAATAATGTTGTGTGTCTGGTCCTAAACGAAGGCTTTTGGTGTGTTGCAGAGCGCCTGGTTCACCCTTGTTTAATCTAGAGATCCGCCAGTCATGGTTCTATTTCCCCTTGTAGCTAAGGTTTCAGAACTGAAAAACATGTTCTCGGGTGTGTGCGTTTTTATGCTGTTTGATTTTAACAATCAACAATGTTTTAATTGTTGTTAGTTTCATAAGGTTTTGCTTCAATTTTTACCACACTCGTCTCGTAGAAATGGCATACAGACGCAAAATACCTAGCTGTCATACACGTCACCAAACATTCCATATATAGACTTGCCGAGGCTGCAGAGTCTACATTCAGTAACAACTAAATTTATTTCCGGCGAAATTGGATCTGAAACATGATTCCAAGAAATTACCAGAAGTATTAAGAAGAATTACTGTACGGGCAGTTGCGCGAAACCCAGAAGTAGATGGTTCAAACAGTAGTGGGGAAGAAATTTTCGGCGTACAGGGGGAGGAGAGCTTGCTGTGTGCAGGTGCTCATCAGCAGACAGGGCGCCGACCTTCTGGGCTGTTCTCCAAACTTCTCTCGTGATGTTTGTCGGAGGTGTGGGATCCACCAGATCGAAAGGAGACGTTAAGTACGGTGACCTCCGTGGTGCAGTTCGAAAGGAATAACCTACTTACTTGTGTGTGTGTGTGTGTGTGTGTGTGTGTGTGTGTGTGTGTGTGTGTGTGTGTTCCCCCCTCCCCACCCCCCTCTCATTCACTAGTGATGGGGTTAATTAATTTCCTTCCACTCACGTGAAGCGGCTCTCAGTACATCTGTTAGCGTTCATCGTGCTATAGCAAGAATTTACTAGTTTCTTAATGTGAAACATGTGAAATGACGTTGCCCCCAGAACTAATATTTTTAGAAACATACGTTTTATTAACGTCTCCTTGAAATAAGAGACTTTATTAATCTCTAAACAAAAAAGTTGGCAACTTCAGTCAGAGGTGTTGTAATTCCATTTCCGAAGAAAGTAGGTGCTGACAGCTGCGAGAATACTACTGAAACACCAGTTTAGTAATTCTTAGCTGCAAAATGTTGTGAATTATTGACGAAAGAATGGAGAAAGTGGTAGAAGCCGGCCTCGGGGTCGACCAGTTTGGGTTCCAGAGAAATGTAGGAACACGCCATGCTACACTGACTCTACGTCTTACCCTTGAAGATACTTTGAAGAAAGGTAAATGTAGACGTAGAGAAAGCTTTTGACACTGTTCACTGAACTATTCTTCGAAATTTTGAAGGTAAGAGGGATAAAATATCGGGAGCGGAAAGTTATATCCTATTTGTCCAGAAGCCAAATTGCTTTTGCGAGAGTCAAAGGGCATAGAAGAGAAACTGTAGTTGAGAATGGAGAGACAAGTTGTAGTCTGTCCCCGATGTTATGCAATCTGTACCTTGAGTATATGTGAAGAAAACGAAGGAATAATATGGAAAGGGAATTAAAGTTTAAGATTTAAAAACTTTGAAGTTTCTGATGTCATTGAAATACTCAGCAAATGACAATGAACCGAACTAATAGTGTCTTGGAAAAGAGAATGAAAGATTAGCATCAACAAAAGTAAAACAAGTTAATGGAATGTAGTCCGCAGGCTATGCTAAGGAAATTAGATTAAGAAATGACACTAAATGTGGAAGGTGACTTCAGCTGTTTTAGCAACAAAATACTAAAGATGGCTAAGTAGAGGGGATTAAAATGCAGGCTGGAAATAGCAACAAAAGCATTCCTGAAGAAAAGCTTGTTACTATCGAATATAAATTTAAATGTTAGGAACCGTTTCCTAAAATTGCTAGTCTGTGGGGTCGCCTTGTAAGTATGTGAAACGTGAACGATAGGCAGCTCAGAATAGAAAAGAAGCTTTTGAAAGGTGGTGGTGTAGAAGAATGGTGATTATATGGATAGATCAAATAACAAACGAGGCACTGAATCGAATGTGGGGAAAATATAAATTTATGACTCAAGTTGACTAAACGTAGGGGCCAATCGGTAGGACACATTCTGAAGCATTAAAGAATTGTCAATTTGGTATTGGAAGGAAGTATGGAGGAGGGCTGAAAAAAATTGTAGAGTGACACCAAGGGGGAATACAGTAAGTAGATTCAAATGGATATAGGCGGCAGTAGTTACAGAGATGAAGTGAAGTTGACGACGACGACGACGACGACGACGACGACGAGATGTTGTCAACTGTTGCAGTACATTTCCTAGAATGCGAATTGAAGTTACTCTATGACGAATGGCATTCAAAGGTTTTCAATTACTTGACACCGTAAATTTTTATATTATATTGGCTTGGCGACTAGTTCCGCGAGACTATACGCTCAGAAAGCTGAGATTCAGATCTCTGTCGACCTCTTGAGTTTTTTGTCACTTTCTTCATATCTGCAAATATATGTGAAAAAGTCACGTTTCATCGACTTTGAACTGTAGCCTCCCTCTCTCCGCCCGTCATAAATGGCTGGATAAGTCAATGAAAGCCAGTGACATACAACCTCGAATAGGACCATGCCTAGTAAAGCATTGCGGTGTTCAAACAAACCAACCAACCAACCAACCAACCTTCCTTGCTTTACCGACTGATGCACGCTAAATGGAGCACGTACAGCGGTTACGTCTCAGAGCACTGCATAGTCTCTGCATGCTGGTTTGTGGCTATGTGAGTTATTGCTAATACAATATGCGGATCCAGCGTTCTCTGTGTTAAACATTTTTGGTTGCGTAGCAGCATGAGTTGTTTTTTAGACTCTAATAGATCACGCTCGTCAGACTATTCTTGGAACAGAAAGTGAAAAATCACGAGCGTTGCCTCTAAGTAATTGGTGGGAAAACACGTGCCATGGCCATAAACATGTTTGTCAAGAAGCGTTTACATACGATTAACATGTTCGAAAGTCAACACGTTACTGAAATCATAGTGCGCTAATCAGTTTACTGCTACTTCTTGCGAGTTATCGCTGAGTCTCTTCAGCTTTTCTCGTATGATGGTCACCGATGTTCAGTAGCTCACGAGCTTATTTGTTCTTTTCATAATAAACAATGTGTTAAATAGTGGCAGCCAGCATGTTTTCATTTCTTACACATCTGAAATGACGTACGTTCAGGGCTGTTTTGAAAACTGTCCGTAAAAGTCAAATTCCCAAAAGGCATTCGTGGGTACATAAATTCCTCCCTGTCACCTAAACTATCGCTCTTGTTGTAAGGCGCATAGCCGTGGTTTAACATAAGTCTTAGCAGCAAGAGGATGTTAAAAGTATTTTGTGAACTTTGAAAGGGTACGTGAAAATCATAGATAATTTTCGGCAGCTGGCCCAGATCCATTTTAATACGGCGTAGTGAATAGAGGTAGTATAAATCCCTATGCATTTGCAACGCTTGTAGCCGAAAACGAAACTGGCTCGGAACCTGAAAACGCCTGAGGGATGTAAACACCGTGTCGAAGCGGGACCAGAACGTACACCCTTGCCATCTGCGCAGTTGAAGACATGCACAGAAAACGGGCTAAACCTCAAATGTAAAAACTTGATCAGTGGTGGCATCTGTTGCTGGCTACGGGAAATACCAAAATTTGGTTTCACCCATAAATATCACTTAGGGGTGACAGCAATGTCAATTTTGATAGTTCCCGTACCCGGCAACAGATGGCAACACTTATCTCTAAGCTTTTACATTTGAGGCTTAGCCCGTTTCCTCTCGCATGTCTTCAATTCTTTCAATATATGAGTTGTGCAGATAAGACTCGTGACGCTAGCCAAAGCCTGAATATGCAAGTACCGTTACTCAGGTGTAGGGATTCCCAAACCTTTCCTCCGACGGAACACGTTGAGAACACTGATGCTTCGATGGAACACTTTTTCATTTTGAAGGTATATACAGCTTTAACAATAGAAGAGACTTGTTTTATTCACTCATAACTACGATTTTAAATCGTGACTAATAACACAGTAATCACAATTTCGTGAAAAGTCGAGGAAAAAAATGCCATGTTATTAATAGTTTTTTGGGAGCTCTTACTCATTTCCCGTTGAACCCATGTTAGGAAACCATAGCCTACTGCTTACCCTGTGAAAAAGTGGGTCTGCGTTGAAATCCCGGGAAGTTCTCTAACAGCGAACACTTCGCTGCAGGCCGTGCTTTAGTTAGCTTTGATTCTGCATCTTAAGTGATGGGTATTCTGCAGCTACATAGAGAGTGTTACAAAAAGGTACGGCCAAACTTTCAGGAAACATTCCTCACACACAAAGAAAGAAAATATGTTATGTGGACATGTGTCCGGAAACGCTTACTTTCCATGTTAGAGCTCATTTTATTACTTCTCTTCAAATCACATTAATCATGGAACGTACCAGAGTGACTTCAAACAGTTCGTTACAGGAAATGTTCAAAATGTCCTCCGTTAGCGAGGATACATGCATCCACCCTCCGTCGCATGGAATCCCTGATGCACTGATGCGGCCCTGGAGAATGGCGTATTGTATCACAGCCGTCCACAATACGAGCACGAAGAGTCTCTACATTTGGTACCGGGGTTGCGTAGACAAGAGCTTTCAAATGCCCCCATAAATGAAAGTCAAGAGGGTTGAGGTCAGGAGAGTGTGCAGGCCATGGAATTGGTCCGCCTCTACCAATCTATCGGTCACCGAATCTGTTGTTGAGAAGCGTACGAACACTTCGTCTGAAATGTGCAGGAGCTCCATCATGCGTGAACCACATGTTGTGTCGTACTTGTAAAGGCACATGTTCTAGCAGCACAGGTAGTGTGTCCCGTATGAAATCATGATAACGTGCTCCATTGAGCGAAGGTGGAAGAACATGGGGCCCAGTCAAGACATCACCAGCAATGAGTCGCATGTCAACACAAGCACCGAAGTCAACATTACCTTCCTTCAATTGGGCCAACTGGCGGTGAATCGAGGAAGTACAGTACATACTGACGAAACTAAAATGAGCTCTAACATGGAAATTAAGCCTTTCCGGACACATGTCCACATAACATCTTTTCTTTATTTGTGTTTGTGGAATGTTTCCTGAAAGTTTGGCCGTACCTTTTTGTAACACCCTGTATACAGCTAAACAGCCCCCCCCCCCCCTCCAGATAAATGCGGAGCGAGTAAACAAACATTCCGAGATGCATTTTTCACTGAGATACAACGAACAAATTTTCTGATGTACGAAAGTGTCTACTACTACTACTACTACTACTACTACTGTCGTCTCGGAGCTGTTCTTCTACTGTACGTAGTACAGTGTTTTAAAATGTGTCCGTTTCCTTCCACCTTTAGCGTTTTCTTACGCGCCATAAGAGAACTATACCCTACGACGAAAAACACCTTGATACCGTATTACCATCTCTCCCGTACTTTACTGTTGGCACTGCATGTGTTGTGCGTACGAGGCGCTGCTCGACCGTTGCATTCCATTCTTTGTAACTACCTTCGCACTGCCTTTGTTGCTATGTGTACTACTGGTACGACTTTGGAACACACGAATGATTGTATCCACAGAGCTCGTGCGATTTTTTATACCCATCCTCCGCGGTGCTCGACTAACCCTGTCCCGTCACTACATGTGGTCTGCATGGCCTTCGTTGACCTGTGCTTGTGCCTTCGCGTTTCCACTTCATCATCACATCATCAATGGTCGACGTGGGCAGCTGCACAAGGGTTGAAATGTCCCTGATGGATTTGTCACTGACGTGACATTCAACGACTGGTCCACGTTCGAAGTTACTGATCTCCCCTGACGGACCCTTCCTGCCTGTACTGGTTCTCTAGTGGTAACATAGTACTCCCCGCCACTTTTCACACAGACTTCTCGTGACATTTGATGGTAATTTCCGGTTTACGAAGAGATGTCCGGATACTTCTCATTAGATAATGTGTTCGGTTCAGACCTGGTCGTGACAGTGAGTCCCATCGCCTGTGTGCCGTCGCCCGGGCCGCTACGCCCGTGTTGGGCCGTGGCCGACCTCGGCCCTTCTCAGCACGGCACGGCGGGTCGACAGCCGGCTATCGATTCGACCGTGCTTCCCCGCGGGCTGGGTGGGAGAGCGGGGCCGTAGCTGCCTTCTTCCCGGTGCGAGTGTAATGCCTCTTCCGTGACCTCGTTTTGCCTCTTTCCCCTGTCACGTTTCGAATGCTTCATAAGTCATGTTTATCTCGGTTCAGACATGTTGCAAGCCTCTGCCCCGCTACGAAGTAAAACTTTCGGTCTCTACACTGACTCTCCAACTAGACGTGCGTTTGCTGCAGATGATGTAGTTATCTTTACTCCACTGTTCTGTTGTTGCGATATTGCAGCGCCTGTATTGTTCAGAAGTACATTGCAATGTACCTTCGGACATGCGTGCTTGTCGGAAGGAACATTGGATCGTACTTCTGAACAATACAGGCACTGCAATATTGTATTTACCCGCCGACACCGGGCAAGCGACATTAAATTAAAATGTCTCCCCTGTACGGTACGGGAGTGTATGTGAGTGCAGGTTGTAGACACAGGGCTGATGACATGGAAATTTGGGTCTGGCGGTGACCCTTGGACGGAAAGCCTGTTTGTGTAACAGCTAGCGATAAGCGGAAAATCCGGGTTCGAGTCCAAGTCCGGCACAAATTTTCACTGCCGTCATTCCGTTTTACAGCTGATGATTGTCGATATTCGAAACTGTGAAGACATTTCTGTCGTTGGCCGGCAGTTTACATCAGCTGGGACACTACAAGAAGTCTCTTGCACCCCTGTTTCCAAAATAAATCTTGTTTTTGGTCTATTCTTAATCCCTTATTGAACATTTACGGTTACGCTGTATTTTCGTCTTAGGTTTACGCGCCACTCCCATTACACTGAGGGACTTGATCTGCCGTTAGCTAAAAGTCACCCACAAAGAGAGAGAGAGAGAGAGAGAGAGAGAGAGAGAGAGAGAACACCTGCAATACAGTTTAGTGCTGCTGAATATTGATCCTAATTAAATTCCAAGAAAGTAGTTGCTCATATTCTCATCTTACACACTTCTTTTAAGGAGCGTCATAAGTTTTTTGCATGTATCAGGAAAATACAAATGTACCCCACACTGCTTGTTGGAGATGTTTCTATAAGGATTGATGTCCCTTGGATAAATACACCAATAGATGCTTTTGATCGTTTCATTTCTGTGCTTACGTGTTGCCCTTGCGGCTCGATTCCCTTTCCTCGTAAAAGTTACAAATCGTCAGCAATGAAGCGTGGTGTTTCGACGGTTATCAGTACTAAGTTTCTCTCAGTTACCCTTTCTGTCACTCGGTATCTATCCTCTTCATTTCGGTGCAACTCAGTCAACAGTATGTCTTACATACATCTAGACCTGTTCATGACAATATCTGTTCCTTTACATATGCATGCGTGTTTACTAGTCACTGGATGTCGCCTTAGTAACACTTTTGCCTCGTTATCCGCCGGCCTGTGTGCCCGTACGGTTCTAGGCGCTTCAGTCTGGAACTGTGTGACCGCTACGGTCGCAGGTTCGAATCCTGCCTCGGGCATGGATGTGTGTGATGTCATTAGGTTAGTTAGGTTTAAGTAGTTCTAAGTTCTAGGGGACTGATGGCCTCAGAAGTTAAGTCCCATAGTGATGAGAGCCATACACAAACATACATAACGATATGTTATTGTCCAGAGTTATATTCAGATTGTCCAGGGCATGAATGCAGTTTGTTTTTCAGGGTGCGTTTTTGATACATAAAGTAAAATCTTTATTTACTCGAGTATGAACTACAAGAGTACTTATTTCTGTAGATCTGATTCATTTTGTGCTTATTTAGAAAGACTATCAAAATCTGTTAAAAATTCAGTGGTATCATTAAGCAAAATAAAACAGATATGTACAGAGATAAATTCCTAGTTAGTTCATATACAAGTAAATAATGGTTTTAGCTTAGGTATGACAACGCTTTCCACACTAAAGAATGGCATTCATATTCCGTGGACTTGAGACTTGTAACAGAGTCAGTAGTATGAAGTATGTATGAGAGGACAACAAGAAATCCGTAAGGAGTAGTTTGTTTATTAACGTTCAGTTGTCTAACATTTAAACTACATTTTTCATAAACTTCAAATGTCTAACATTCAATATGTCACCACAAGAACAATGTTGTTGTTGTTGTTGTTGTGGTCTTCAGTCCTGAGACTGGTTTGATGCAGCTCTCCATGCTACTCTATCCTGTGCAAGCTTCTTCATCTCCCAGTATCTACTGCAACCTACATCCTTCTGAATCTGCTTAGTGTATTCATCTCTTGGTCTCCCTCTACGATTTTTACCCTCCACACTGCCCTCCAATGCTAAATTTGTGATCCCTTGATGCCTCAAAACATGTCCTATCAACCGATCCCTTCTTCTAGTCAAGTTGTGCCACAAACTTCTCCCCAATCCTATTCAATACCTCCTCATTAGTTACGTGATCTACCCACCTTATCTTCAGCATTCTTCTGTAGCACCACATTTCAAAAGCTTCTATTCTCTTCTTGTCCAAACTAGTTATCGTCCATGTTTCACTTCCATACATGGCTACACTCCATACAAATACTTTCAGAAATGACTTCCTGACACTTAAATCTACACTCGATGTTAACACATTTCTCTTCTTCAGAAACGCTTTCCTTGTCATTGCCAGTCCACTTTTTATATCCTCTCTACTTCGACCATCATCGGTTATTTTACTCCCTAAATAGCAAAACTCCTTTACTACTTTAAGTGTCTCATTTCCTAATCTAATTCCCTCAGCATCACCCGACTTAATTTGACTACATTCCATTATCCTCGTTTTGCTTTTGTTGATGTTCATCTTATATCCTCCTTTCAAGACACTGTCCATTCCGTTCAACTGCTCTTCCAAGTCCTTTGCTGTCTCTGACAGTATTACAATGTTATCAGCGAACCTCAAAGTTTTTACTTCTTCTCCATGAACTTTAATACCTACTCCAAATTTTTCTTTTGTGTCTTTTACTGCTTGCTCAATATACAGATTGAATAACATCGGGGAGAGGCTACAACCCTGTCTTACTCCTTTCCCAACCACTGCTTCCCTTTCATGCCCCTCGACTCTTATAACTGCCATCTGGTTTGTGTACAAACTGTAAATAGCCTTTCGCTCCCTGTTATTTTACCCCTGCCACCTTCAGAATTTGAAAGAGAGTATTCCAGTTAACACTGTCAAAAGCTTTCTCTAAGTCTACAAATGCTAGAAATGTAGGTTTGCCTTTTCTTAATCTTTCTTCTAAGATAAGTCGTAAGGTCAGTATTGCCTCACGTGTTCCAACATTTCTACGGAATCCAAACTGATCTTCCCCGAGGTCGGCTTCTACCAGTTTTTCCATTCGTCTGTAAAGAATTCGCGTTAGTATTTTGCAGCTGTGACTTATTAAACTGATAGTTCGGTAATTTTCACATCTGTCAACACCTGCTTTCTTTAGGATTGGAATTATTATATTCTTCTTGAAGTCTGAGGGTATTTCGCCGGTCTCATACATCTTGCTCACCAGATGGTAGAGTTTTTTCATGACTGGCTCTCCCGAGGCCATCAGCAGTTCAAATGGAATGTTGTCTACTCCAGGGGCCTTGTTTCGACTCAGGTCTTTCAGAACAATAGTAGACCATGAAATAAGTAATAAGTATTGTACAGAAATATGGCAACACCACGAGATGCTAGTGAAGCCTCCATGTTGCGCTGTTGTATTTGGCCACGAATGGCACCTGTGCAATGTCTTCAATATGTTGCAAATGTTAGTCGTGGACAGAACAGTGATCGGTATAGTTGTGAGTTCATTATGTAGGACCTAAGCGAATTCGAACATGGGCAAATTATTGGTCCTCGTATGATTGACGCTTACGTAACAAAGATAGCCGAACTGTTTGGGTGTGTGTGTGTGTGTGTGTGTGTGTGTGTGTGTGTGTGTGTGTGTGTGTGTGTGTGTGTGTGTTTTGCTTGATCGTGACACACAGTCATTGAAGAGAACTGCGACGAAAAATACGAAGAAGACAGCCCCAAAAGTCGCTGCAGAACTGAATGTCGCACTTGCGAACTTCGTCACCACCAATACAAAGGGAGCTCCATGAACACGGAGTTGCAGGGCGAGATAGTGTTCCAAAACCACTCATCAGTGATGGAAATGCCGTAGCAGGAAAATGAGGTGCCGAACCCACGGAAACCTGGGCTGTGGAGCAATGAGTCATTTGGTCGGACGAGTCTCGTTTCACACTGTTTCCAATTTGAGACCGAACTCGTGTCCGAGGAATGAAACATTGGGATGGTTCGATGATCTGGGCAGCCTTATAGAGGCATTCCATGGGCCCCACGGTTACTCTGCAAGGTTGCACTATTACGACGGATTATGTGCTCATTTTCGCTGACGAAACAGCTCGCATCGCCCAGGGTTGGTTCGTTGAGCACGAGGACGAATTGCTCCATCTCGTCTGGGTACCACCGTCGCTGTGTCAGTGTTATTGGGCCTTGGTGGTCTAAGAGTACGTAGGAGAGAGGTGCACGTCGCAATCCACTTCCACCGCCCTTACTTGAACTTGCCCTCTTTTAGCAGAAAGAATGCTCTAAAATTCACCACAAAACCATACATTCCGTTTGCCAACGGTTTCCGTACACCGTATTAGACGCGGTAATCTGTCGTGTTTGTGGTGTTCCCATAATTACGTCCACCCCCTGTATATCAAGAATGCTATATCAGTAATAACAGAACCGCGTGTCCTTACACGGCTGTTCAGTTACCAGACAATGAAGCAGGTCACACGTCGCAGCCATCACGGTTACGAATAACATATCATACGAATAATGCACTGGATAATACGAGTTACTTACCGAAACTTGTCGTGCGTAATATCAAGAATAACGTGACTGCCAGCTGCCAAAGTTGTTATGTAACAACCAGCCATTGTTCGTACGTTCGTGGAGTTCAACAATAGTTTCGTAAGGCACAATACAAAAATTTTTGTTCACTACCTGTAGTTGGGGCTTACACTATGTGATCAAAAGTATCCGGACACCTGGGTGAAACTGACTTAAAAGTTGGTGGCGCCCTCCATCGGTAATGCTGGAATTCAGTATGATGGTGGCCCAACCTTAGTCATGACAGCTTCCACTCTAGCAGGTATACGTTCACTGAGGAGAGGTATCGACGTCGTTCGGTGAGGCCTGGCATGAAGTCGGAGTTCCAAAGCATACCAAAGGTGTTGTACAGCATTCAGGTCAGGACTCCATGCAGGCTAGCCCATTACAGGGATGACGTTGTCGTGTAACCACTACGCCACAGGCCGCACAATATGAACAGGTGCTCGATCGTGTTGAAAGATGCAATCGCCATCCCCGAATTGCTCTTAAGGGGCTCCGGAACGCCCTATACTTGCAATGTTAAAATAACGTTTATAAATTCCATCTTTCCTCACAAAGTATTTGAGGTAGGAAGTTGAACTTTTTACAGATTATTTATTGGAATATGGGCTACAACTTAACACAGGGATTTTACAAAATTTTAGTTCAGTTATTAAAGATGATTTTTTTCAATTGTAATGAAAATTCACAACATTTTTTTGCAATTTTTTATTTATATATTCAAAAATATACAGTTTTTTGGAGAAAGGCTGTGTTAAATTATGCAGAAGATACTGTGTAACATTTACTGAAAGTTTGAAACAAATATGTTTGGAAGATCCTTAGAAAACATGTAATTAGTATGAGAAAATAAAAGTTTTGGGAATCGAGCGACAGAGATTGGATTAACTTTTTAGTGCATTCCAGGTCCATAGGATGGATTATCTTCATCCTCTGCAAACTCCTCCTCCAGCTTCCTCTTGTTCCTCCTCCTGTTGATTGTTTTTCTAGACTCTTTACAGCCCTGTCTGCAGTCCGAAGGCGTTCCTTGTCTAAAGCAAGCATCGCTCGTACCATGTTAGAACCTATATTCATTCCCATATTTCTAAATACCTTTGGCTTTCCAACATTTCTCCTTTTCTTAAAAGCCTTCAGAGGATTTCTAATAACTTTACTTTTACTCATTATTATACTTCAACAAAACAGAGGCTCAAGAAACAGAATTAATTACGAATATTTTCGAGATAACGACAGAGTAAATAAAAATGAAACAATCGACAATCACACCAGCGATATATATTGAACCATCACAGGTTAGCCACAACACATACTTTCTCACATCACTAAAATGTACCTGATGAACACGGACGTTAATAATAACACCATTTGACAGCAGTTTAACAGCGCCACAGTGGGTCACGCCCATGCAGAACACATTTCAAAAAAAATTTAAAAATAGTTGTAGTCTTCGGAATTGAATAAATTATATATCTATTAAATTCAGAAAACGCAAAAAAGTAAAAATTGTACTTTTCATGATTTTTAGCCTTTCCGGAGCCCCTTAAACGGTGGGAAGCAAGAACGTTATTAAAACATGGGTGTAACCCTGTGCTGTGATAGTGCTTAGCAAAACAAGGGGTGCAAGCCCCATCCATGAAAAACACCACCACACTATAACACCACCGCTTCCGAATTTTACTGTTGGCACTACACACGTTGGCAGATGACGTTCAGCTGGCATTGCCACAATGTGTACCGTGATTCGCCACTCCACACAACGTTTTTCCACTGTTCAATCGTCCAATGTTTACGCTCCTTACACGAAGCGAGGCGTCGTTTGGCATTTACCGGCGTGATGTGTGGCTTATGAGCAGCCACTCGATCATGAAATCCAAGTTTTCTCACCTTCCGCATAACTGTCGTAGTACTTGGAGTGGATCCTGACACAGTTTGGAATTTTTGTGTGATGGTCTGAATAGACGTCTGCCTATTACACATTACGACCCTCTTTAACTGTCGGCGGTCTCTTTATGCTTTTGTGTAGTACGTGTTCCTTCACATTTCCACTTCGCTACCACAGCGGAAACAGTGGACTACGGATGTTTAGGAGTGTGGAAATCTCGCGTACTTACGTATGACAAAAGTGACACCCAATCACCTGACCACGTTCGAAGTCCGTGAGTTCCGCGGAGTGCCCCATTCTGCTCTCTCCCGATGTCTAATGACTACTGAGGTCGCTGATACGGAGTACCTGGCAGTAGGTGGCAGCACAGTGCACCTAATATGAAAACCGTACGTTTTTGGGTGTGTCCGGATACTTTTGATCACATAGTGTACTTACGTAAGCGAAAAGTAGCCTAGCCGTCTTCACTTGTACATTACATGGTATGTTGATCTTCTTTCAATTCTTGTGGAATTTTCTGTGTTACTAATGTTTTCAGAATAGGATGTCCCCCCGTTTACGAAAATGTTATTTTTTATTTTAAAATAGATTTATTAGATATATTTGGTAATATCGCTCTGTAGTAGTAGTGTTTCGTTGTTAGAAAAGGGGTGTACGTTATTGCTACGTGGACAAATTAAAAGTAAGTTAATAAAAATGTTTGTATGGTGCAACACAGAGATAATGGAAAATAAGTCGGATAAATCTGGTGAAGACCAGATAGTGGGGGATCGTGTATCGTCGTGGTCAGTTTATTGCATCGCCTGCATATGTTGTCTTACCCACGCGATATGGAGCAGATTAATCGCGGCTGTTTGGCGTACAGCTGGCATCTGACAGATAACCTCGCGGCACGAGGAAAACAACTTAGGCTCTTTCGGGCCGTAACCGGATACACAGTTTTTGTGTACACCTGTCACATTTATATAGCCCACGCATCGGAACAGTTCCCACACCTCGCAGACGTTTTGGATGAAACTTCTGGTAGATAAAATCTGTGTTTAGATCTAGAACTCGAACCCGCTGTCCTTTCATGGGCAGTAGTTTACTGACCTCCTACACCACGCTCTAAAGTGAATGAATCTTTCTGGACACTTGGCATTCCATAGTTGGATGGTTTTAAACAGCAGACCGGCTCGAACACGGGCGTCTTATCAGTTCACGATGTCCGTCTGAAACAGAGGCCACCATTGACCTCCGTCGTCGAACTAGGCTATACTTTCCCTCGTACTACAATGCGCTGCTAATTTACAAAACTGAGATTTCATTCCTTTTTATCCTTCTTTCGTTTCTAGATTGTCTGGATGGCACTAGTGGTAAAGCATCAAAATCAAAGTGGGGCCGTAAATTCAATGTAGTTTGTTTTCTTTTTACTTGCATCCGCAGCCCTGCAATATGTTAGAAAAAAATATTTCCGCTTGGGTTCTTACTAAATGTTCAGTGAATGGACCAAAATATGAAAGTACAACGAGAAATACATGCTTGAACATAAATGCAGGTTGCGCTGTTGTATTTGACCACGGACGTTATCTGTAGAATGTCCTCAATACGTTGCAAGTGTTAGTCGTGAAGAGAAAGGTGTTCCGTGTATTTTTGAGTGCGATATGTCCGAGCTAACTGAATTAAAACGTGGACATATTGATAGTGCTCCTATGGTGGGTCGTTCCGTAACGAAGATAGACAGTGTTTGGTGTTTGAAGAGGCAACGTATCGAAACCGGAAAAAAATCCAAGTCGCAATGCGAACGAAAGTGTGCGTTCAGTGATCGTAACAGACGATGGTTGAACAGGATTGCGACGGAAACTTAGTTGAGGACAGATGCAAAAGGAAATGCTGAACTAAATGTCGTACTCATGAACTCTGCCAGCACCATCACAACACGAAGGGAACTCCAGAAACAGGGAAATGCAGGACGTGGTGGAATTCCAAAACGACTCATCAGTGACGGCAATGCTGCTAACAGGGTAACGTGGTGCCGACTGCGGAGCAACGAAAGAAAGTCATTTGGTGCAATGAGTTTCGTTTCACATTGTTCACTGTTTTTGGGCAAGTTTATGTCGCTAGAGTGAAACATTGCGGGGTTCGGTGATCTGGGAAACCATATCGCGGCATTCCATGAGCCACAAGCTTATCCTGCAAGGACGCATTACTGCCAAGGATTGTGTGACCAATTAGGGTGATCAGGTCCATCCCGTGGTACTGTGTTCGTTTCCCAATGGCGATGCTGTGTTTCAAGACTACAGGTCCCTCTTCTCACAGCTCGAATCGCCCAAGACTGGTCTTGTGAGCACCAAAGTGAATTATCGCGTCTGCCCTGGCTGCCACAGTCTGCAGAAATTGGTATTATTGAGCCTTTATGGTCTACTTTGCAGAGAAAGGCGCCTCATCGCTGTAGACCTCAATCACCGTTAACTGAACTTGGCGATAATAAAGTGAACTTTAGCATCCCAGAAAAAATTCAATAAATCGTCACGCGGGGATTCGTAACATCAATAAAAATAGCTCTGCTAGGGGTTGTTTAGTCAGCATTCGGAGTTCGTAGGAAAATTCGCCTGTTAAACATAAGCGTGACTACCTCCGTTAAGCAGAGGATTATCGTGATGAGCAAAGGACGCAAAAGTTACTTGCATGAAATATGCAGTGTATGTATGTATTTATCTATGTATTAAACTGGGGAACCAAAAACGATGGAAAGGATTCGTCCCACCGTAGCGCTCAGTGGTGGTTCACAACCCCACAACAGACTACAGCAGTCCACTCACCCCACCGCCGCCCCACACTGAGCCCAGGGCGATTGTGCGGTTCGGCTTCCAGTGGACCCCCCCCTCCCTTCCCCCGGGAACATCTCATACCAGACGAGTGTAACCCCAAATGTTTGTGTGGTAGAATAATTCTGGTATACACGTACATGGAGACAGTGTTTGCGCAGCAAATCGCCGACACAGTGTAACTGAGGCAGAATGAGGGGAACCAGCCCGCATTCGCCGAGGCAGATGGAAAACCGCCTTAAAAACCATCCACAGGCTGGCCGGCACACCGGACCTCGACACTAATCCGCCGGGCGGATTCGTGCCGGGGACCGGCACGCATTCGCGCTCGGGAAGCAGTTCGTTAGACCGCGCGGCTAGCCGGGACGGGCGTAGTTACACAAAATATACTGCAAGCCACTCCACAGTTGGTGGCAGGGAGTATTTCGTAAAAAGAGCTGCCTGTGTGCTACTGTACGAGCCATAATCTCTCAATATACTCTGTTTATCCCTGCGCGAGGTACACGATAGTAGCAGGCGTAAGTGTCGCACTGTCTTTCTGAAATACAGGTGTCCTCAATTTGACTGTTATCTGTGTAGTCGTTCTATAAAGAATTGCCGTTTAAGTTCTCAGACGATTTATGTCACAAATTTCTGTGGGCTGTACCTGCTTGCCACGATACTGATAGCGCGTCTCTGAATTTCCGTGCTATTTTTTGTCATGCCATTACGACAAAACCATTGGCAGGTATCACAATAAACTCCACAGTTAATCGCTGCACCCTGACGGAGGACAGTTTGATATCCTCCCTCATGGTGCAACGATTAACCCCTTCAGAGACCCAGAAGACCGCCGCCATGGTTTACCGGCCGAGGGTGCGGCTTTGAACTTCTCTTTCGTAGGAAGGGTGGTGTGGCGCCGCTCCATGGATTGCAATTTAGTTTCCGGTTCGAGGTTGTGAACCCGCATTTCATCGACTGTAATGATGAAGGTACTGGGAGATGAAGGAGCTTGCACAGGGTAGATTAGCATTGAGAGCTGCATCAAACCAGTCTCAGGACTGAAGACCACAACAACAACAAATGATGTTTGACGAAAAAATTGACTCATTTTCACAACGAGCAAAAGCAATTCCGCACAGGTGGTCCTCCGTTATTCTTTACGTTCTTCTGTTAGGTGGCGAGAAACCAAGCGGGCACACATCTTAAAGTACCCCAACTGTGTTAGCAGTAACAGTCGTTCAGTTGTGCAGCGAGATGTTTGTGCTCCGTCGATCACCTCGAACGAGAGTGTCCCCACGTTCCAGCATTGCAGGAGTCGCAGGTGTGTGGGGCCGGCCGATATGTGGGAGATGGTACAGGTTTGCGCGACGTTGTTGTTGAGAACAGACGCCCCGCCTAACGACTCACCATGGTTTTATTCGCTACCAAGTCTCCGTAGACATTCTGCAAGCGCCTATGAATATCTGCTATGCTCTGGTTTTCCGCCAAAAGAAACACAATGACGGCTCACTGCTTGGAACGCACTTCAGTTACAGGCGCCATTTTGAAGGCTGGGTACAGCGCCGTCACCTATCGGGACTTAATGAAACTATAGTAGTTGAAACGGGAATGTTCCACGAGGTCTTTAAACAAATTCTGCATTTTTCACCCGAAATTGGCCGAGAAAAAAGTTGCATTTCTTACTGAATGCCCCTCCTATGTAATGTTATACGAATATATACCCTACTGCAGATCCTCTTCACACTATGAACACTTGAAGTTTAAAGTATAGATTTTCTTTTCCTGCCTGAGCGAATGAAGTAGCGGAGGGTCAGCGCATTGAATTAGCATTCAGGTAGACGGCGTTTCAAATACCGGTCCAGCCACCTGGGTTTGTGATTTCCGTGGTTCCTTTAAACAAGTTCCGAATTGCTTTCTTCATAAAGGACACGCGCTGTTCCCTTGCACATCCTTCCCCAGTCAAAGATTGTGCTCTATCTCAAATGATGGGACGCGCAACCGTAATTCGGTCCCTTCATTCTTTCTTTTTGCTTGCGAAGCTTGGTGGATGTGCTGTAAATGTTTTGCCGGTCACATGGTAGTTTTAGGTGATAATCTTCATTAAACGGCGCAACAAAGGTTGCTAGTTTCTTGTTCCGTGGTGGTCACGCTCCCACTCATAAAGTTAGGCGTGTTACAGATATTGTCTCACTTGCGTGTTGATTAAATAACATCTTCCCAGACCATCGCAGTGGTGTTCGAATGCTACGAAAGATCTCAATGGTGGCAAAACAAATAAGACTCTCCCCCTCTACAGCAAACGTCCATTAAGAATTTATAGCTCCCCATTCCCAGGACAGTTGCAGCTACTTTGGATGGCACAGAAGACCCTTCACGGTATAACGTGTGTAATAACGTCGGGCACTACTGAGGTCTGGCTATTGATATATACATTTGTAATTCCGCAGTGGTATGTCACCGTCGGTAGATTTATAGCAAACAGCGCATTATGCTGTAGGTTTATTACCGTCTTGCTCTTTTAGAACTTGTTTTACGGTTGTATATGATGACTGACAGTAACGCTTCTGGGACGGCACTTTATCTTGCGGGTGACCGCGAAAAAAAAGGGAGGGCCAGGCGTTCCATCTTCATTTCGTACGTGAATACTGTTTGCGCTGCACTATGTGGACGCAATGAATTTCTTTCTTTGCGGATCGGTTACGAAGCATGTTACCAGTCTGAACCAGAAGTCGTTTACATTACTGTCCTATTTCGAGCGCTGGAATATCTTAGTTCATTCTGGTTGTACAGCGCTTCGTAAGATAAAACTGTCGCGCAGCACTCTTGTTTCATTCCGCAAATTGTCTGGCTGTGAAGCCGGAGGATTCTGTGAAAAATAGTACGTGACAAAAAATGTCACACCCGTCACATTGAGTATGTGACATTCTCCCATACATTGTCAACACAGTCTCTTTGATTCTTCTTCAAAATTTGTGCTGCCTCAAATACCGATATGGATGTTCATAATCAGCCAGCATTAAAAAACATTTAATAATTTTTTTGCTCTGACTAAAGCGAATTGACATTCAAAGAACTAATACTCTTTGATTACTGCAGTATTGCTACTGAGATGTGTTTCGATAAAAAGGATTAGTGAACCAGGTTGACTGCCAGGACCTTTTTCATGACCAGGGCAAGACAAAAAATGATTTCGCACCGGATGTATTCGTTATTTGTTTGGTGTCCGCAACTTCAGGGCAAGACATGGTGTCCGCTTATGTGATCCCATGGCGAGTGGGCATTACCCGAACCTGCCTCGTTGTTCTCGGAGATCCTCCTGTTTGGTACGAAACATCGGAGTAGGTCCTGCCAGTAGACAATCGCAATATGAGCGACACCGCTGTCGTATGCCGTGGGCGGAGCATTTGTAACAAAGTGGAATGAAAGTCGCTGATGCTCTCCTGCCCTGCAGCTGTGCTCACGTAAACCGAATCACAAAGCTCACACAACATACTCTACCTAATCAAAAGTATTCGGACAATCGGTAGCGTACATTAATATGAGGTGTGTCCACCTTTCAGCTTTACGATTGCTAGAACTCGGCTGGGGACATTCAACAGTGAGGTGTCGGAATGCCGGTGGTGGACTGGCAAGCCCATTCATCATCAAAAGCCGAAACCAGAGAAGGTATTGAGTTGGGCTGTGGGGCCTCGAGTGCAGTTGAAGTCCTGCCTCATCCCAGAGGGTTTCCATTGGGTTCAGGTCGAGACTCGGGGCAGGCCAGTCCATTTCAAGGAATATTACTGTCCACAAACCATAGGCTGAAATATGTTACTTGACGACAGGGTGCAATGTCATGCTGATAGAATGAATCAGGTTCTCCTAATGGTTGCTCTACTGCAGGGATTTTCAAACTTTTCTTATGACGGAATGCTGAGAGTCCTAGTACTGTGATGGATCGTCTTGTTCATTTTGAACGTTAGTAAAAATTTTAAAAATGACATTTTATTCAATAGTTATTTCAATTTCAAGTCATAAATAACACAGAAATCATAATAAAATTGTAAAAAGGTAAGTAGAAATGTCGAAAAACAGGCAGTGTTGTTAATATTTTTTTGCGGAGCACTTACTGTACAGTTATTCTCAATCAGTGAATACTATGGCAAAAAAGAATGGCCGTCTTCCTAGGTTGTTACGTAAGTCTAATGTACTCAACAGGTACGAATCTAATAAGTCATAGAGGGCAAAGTTATAGCTTTCCTGCAACACAACATGCTTCATATACTGGCTGGATACAAGAGGTACGTAATAGAGCAGGGGTAGTCAGTCCTTTTTACCTACCGTCCACTTCATTATACCTATTAGTAGTAAAATTTTCTAACCGCCCACTAGTTCCACAGTAATGGTGGTTTATAAAATAGGAGAGTAGCTTATTTTATAAAGTTTCTCAAGCAGAGTTGACGGCAGGTTAAAGCAAATAATAGTAATTACTACCGCTTACCGCCCACCATGAAACGAGAAACGCCCCGTAGTGGGCCCTGGCTCACTACTCCTGTAATAAAGGCACTCAGAACTGGGGCTTTGTTCTTTGTTGATTAGTTAATCGAGCTTAGCAGGGAATACACGTCTGACGCATCGCTGATTTGATGCGTTCCCCAAAACCCGTTGTTGAAACTTCATCATTTGTCACTTCTTCGTTTGCATTATAAATTTAATATGTTCGTTGTGCCCTTCACGGCTTTGAAATTTGTGTGGCAGTGCGTACGGTTTTCTGCTATAGCTTTCAGACGTTGCGCAATGGTAACATATTGTACTGGCTGGACTGGAGGACGAACGGCTGAAGTCCGTATGCCCATTCTGATTAAAGTTTTCCATAGTTTCTGTTAATCGTATAAGGCAAATGGATGGGGGTGAGATATTTGAAATCCATCACTTATGACCTCGCCGTCGACGGAAAGTCACACCTCAGTCTCTTTCACTCGCTTCCACCCTTACATTGATTATAGCGCTGCGTGTCAACAAGCGAAATCTTTGTCCTTTACTTTTTTATTGGTACTGTGTAACGACTGTGCAGTCGTTTCCTTGTCCCGGAGAGGTATCTTTGTAATGAATTCGTAGTTTACAGATTAAATTTCGACTGGTGAAAGAAATTCAGTGTCCAAAAGTCATCACATGTAAGCGAAGAAGTGGTGGTGCTGTCTTAAATTACCCTCATCAGGCGAGTTTCTAGTGTTCGTAAATGCGCTGCAAATGTCTCCGCAGTGAGAAGGTTTGTGGCAATAGCTGTGACATTTTATCAAAGAAGGGCAGCACTAAGAGTCAAAGATTTGTAGGACCACGGAAAAGCTTCACCGAAATTCTGAGGAACACGAACTGGTGGATGGTGAAAGATAAGTCATCTATCTCGCTAAAGCCTGCATACAGAGTTTCAAGAACCTTATTATGTGAAGCGTCCAGAGGTATTCTTGATTCCCCTACGTATATCTTCTATAGTGATCATGAAGAGAAGCGTAGACTAATTCAACGTACACAGCAATTCAACTTGCCATTCTCCCAGCGCTCCAAACGCGCATAGAACGGGAAGAAACCATAACACGCGGTGCAGTGTGAATGGCATGGCAGGTGGTTGACAGATTGACAGAGTACGGATATAGATGTTCACTAGGTGCTTGAGTCGTCCGCCCATGTTTAATATCGGGGGGGGGGGGGGGGGGGGGTGGAGGCGTAGAGTCTCTACCGGGCCAAGTCTTTCCTTCACGCAAGCGGCGGAGGTTCGAGTCCTCCCTCGGGCATGGGTGTGTGTGTGTGTGTTTGTCCTTAGGATAATTTAGGTTAAGTAGTGTGCAAGCTTATGGGACTTAACTGCTAAGGTCATCAGTCCCTAAGATTTCACACACATCTGAACATCCTTACGCAAGTGACACAAATTTCTCAGCGATGTGAATTTGCCTCTCATCCTTTCCTCTTTGTGCTGAGATCAGCGCAGGTACTGTGGGATGCTGTTCCGTGAACGCTGCCAAAGACGCGCCCGGTTGTGCTGTTTAGATGCGCGCTGACTGGAGGCTCGGTTTAGGAAAGCAGCAAGGCGCCAAGCCATCTGATCGTCCGAGAGCTGACAAAGTGCCCTCGGCAGGTAACGTTTGTAGTGGCGCTGTGTTGACGTTCACCGACGCAATTCTTTTTGTTGCCTTCTTTGAAGTTGAACGTGTCTTGCCTATCACCAAAAGCGTTAGAGTGCCAATACGAGCCCGAAAACCAGTCACTATAGACTTCGTAAAACATGTTGGTACGACTTCACGATATTCGCAGCTGTCTGATGTCAGTAACAGACTTGCTGAGCTTGCTTAAATTTGAAAATATTCACTCTGGTGATGTCTTCAGCATTAGGAGACGAAACGTTGGGCTCGGAAACGTGACCCAGGACACGGCACAGTGCCCATTTAACAAAAACTGCAAACGACTAAACGACTCATTGTGTGTATGAACACGAAGTGCATTGTCTGCGGGAAGGCTTTAGTTCACTGAATGAATGTCTAACCCTTGCAACTGCAGAAATTATTCTGATGTTTCATTCTTCAACAGAATCAGTTCGGAAAAGAGTAATGAGGTCCGTCTCAGTCACTCTTAGATATTACTAGTGTTGGCTCTACAGGGTGTAAAAGTGAGTCTTGCTTCGAACAGCTCAGTCGGGGATAGCACGGCCCACGGACGTGTTAGAAGCCCGATACAGCTTACGGTTTAATCCTTTCAAGAAATTTCGAAACAGTGTACGCTACGCTGCGCAGTAATTTTTCGGGTATGGATTTTGGCGATAGCGTGCGTTTCTATTAGCAGTACAGTTTCTACTGCGCCTTGTTACGTTGCTTATTGTACGGAGTGTAAGCGGTAACGGTTTAGAATGTACCACAGTGATGTAGGGGTAGTAGAGACAAACAGATTGATATATCGCCATTTTGGTCTGTCAAGCTGGGACACAACCTCAGACTGGCACACATGAACCACCTAAGCTATAGTGCATGCGATTTTGGCTGAAATCGTCCTTGACTATTAAAATACCTTGTTCTTTCACGTACAAAATGTAAAACTGATGTTTGCGTAAATTATACCATAAAACACTGAATTCAACAGCGGAAAACTAACAATTAAATTGTTTTGTTTGTCTGGGTGTCTTACAACGGAACTACTATGCTTGTAAGGGTTTAGCTCGAATTGTAAACTTTTTGCTTAACACTTGCAAAAGTCTTTTTTATTACACTTAATTAAAAGATGAAATCAATAATGTTAACGAAATAGACGACTAAGCTGTGGCTTAAGAGAGCGGGAGGACATTAAAAATCTCGTTCGGCAGAAATGTAATCTAGCTTAGATGGCTTTTGTTGCCTAATTTGTGGCTGCTTCCAGGTTTGATAGAACGCAAGTATCCTGCGTCAAATTGTTCGTCTCGGTTTCGCTAGACCGCGGTGGTACGTTGTAAACAGTTATATTTCGTAAAAGACATCATAGTCGCCGTTGATTTATGAAATACTTATTATTACGATTGCAATTACGGCCTTGGAGCCATTTTCAAGTAACACTGCAAAAGTTACATTCTGTCATAATATAAGACTATCTGACATGAGTACATGTCCTCGTCAAAATGCAGCCTTTTGACTGCGAGAATCCTACAAGATCCGATGAGTACGACGCTTATTACATCGTAAAATGTTGTTAAATACGTGCTGTATTGTCAATGTTACAATCGTTCTGATAATCTATCACAAATAAAAGCTCAGGTGCACTTTCAACATGTGGAGCTAAGTCTGTTGGCGCGAAAATACATTTACTTATATTGTGACAGAATGTAACTTTCTCAGTGTTGCTTGAAAATGGCGCCCTAAAACACTAATCATCATCATCATCATTGAAAATGGCCCTAAGGCCGACGTTGCAATCGTAATAATAAATATTTCGTACATTCAACGGCGACTATGATGTCTTTTAAGAAATATTATAGGACTGTGAATCCTAACCATGAGAAGTTAAACAGTTATAGTTCATACCCTGGCTGGCACACATTACGCTGTTAATGGAAAGGCAGGCCATCGCCGAAACAGAGATTCTAGAATTACTATGCAGCAGCGCAATGTACGTAGGCTGTTTTGAAACTTGGACAGGATAAAACTGTGTGCCGGATCGGGACTCAAACTTGAAACCTCGCCTGTTAGCAGCCAATGCTGTTACCGAGTGAGCTGTCAAATCACGACTGAAACCCACCATCACAGGTAAATTTCTGGCAGGTCCTTTCTCCTACCTTCTAAAATTTTCGATTCTATTCTCAGTTTCGGCTGAGGTATTAAATGCGATGCATATTGCTCGGTCGTCTTTCCCGCTTCACAGACGCAAGTCGCAACCGTCCGCCGCTGCAGGGCTCAGTTGTAGCGAGTAACATGTCGGCCCTAACGTAACTGTGTCGGTGTGTGAGAAACAGCGTGCTGCAATCGAGTCCCGAAAAGTTCATCCACAGATTGAGCGCCCTGTCCTTCAGCGTGACAGTGCCGAACCGGACGTGACCGCTGCAACAGCCCGACGCCTCGGAGTCACTTGTCACCGATCATCCTCCATACAGTCCCCAATTGATTCCATCCATCTATTTACAGAACTTGAAGTACAACTTCGAGGACTTCCCTTTGACAGCGATGAAGCGTTACAAGCAGCAATGAAATTGTGGCTCCATCATGGAAGTCAGACATTCCATAGTGACGGCATGAACAAACTGGTCTGTCGTTGAGAGAGATTTCCGTCGTCAGGGTGACTGTGTTGAGAAATAAATACGTAGATATGAACGATTAGGATGTAGAACGTTAGTAACCTCTGTTTTATTTAGAAAGCTTTTTTCAAATTCTAAAGGTGGCAGGGGTGGAGCGAGAGGCTATTTCCAATTTGTACAGAAACCAGATGGCAGTTATAAGACTCGAGGGACATGAAAGGGAAGCAGTGGTTGGGAAGGGAGTCAGACAGGGTTGAGCAATCAATAAAGGAAACAAAAGAAAAGTTCGGAGTAGGTATTAAAATCAATGGAGAAGAAAAAAAAAGTTTGAGGTTCGCTGATGACATTGTAATTCTGTCAGAGACAGCAAAGGACTTGGAAGAGGAGTTGAACGGAATGGACAGTGTCTTGAAAGGAGGACCAACAAAAGCAAAACGAGGATAATTGAATGTAGTCGAATTAAGTCGGGTGGTGCTGAGGGAATTAGATTAGGAAATGAGACACTTAAAGTAGTAAAAGAGTTTTGCTATTTGGGGAGCAAAATAACTGATGGTCGAAGTAGAGAGGATATAAAAAGTGGACTGGCAATGACAAGGAAAGCGTTTCTGAAGAAGAGAAATTTGTTAACATCGAGTGTGGATTTGTCAGGAAGTCGTTTCTGAAAGTATTTGTATGGAGTGTAGCCATGTATGGAAGTGAAACATGGACGATAAATAGTTTGGACAAGAAGAGAATAGAAGCTTTCGAAATGTGGTGCTACAGAAGAATGCTGAAGATTAGATGGGTAGATCATATAACTAATGAGGTATAGAATAGAATTGGAGAGAAGAGGTGTTTGTGGCTCAACTTGACTAGAAGAAGGGATCGGTTGGTATGACATGTTCTGAGGCATCAATGGATCACCAATTTAGTATTGGAGGGTAGCGTGGAGGGTAAAAATTGTAGAGGGAGACCAAGAGATGAATACATTAAGCAGATTCAGAAGGATGTAGGTTGCAGTAGGTACTGGGAGGTGAAGAAGCTTGCACAGGATAGAGTAGCATGGACAGCTGCATCAAATCAGTCTCAGGACTGAAAACAACAACAACAACAACAGTTCTCACATTAAAAATTCGGAGTGATTGCTTTTCAGCACGTCTTCGTAATTTCATATTAACCCAGATTCATTCTGGAAACAATCCCCTAGGGCCCATGGCTATGGCTAATCATTTCGTGCAGTACCCTTTCTTCCAGAAATGCTAGACTAGTTGGAAGGCATGCAGGAGAATTCCAGTCACGTTCGAAATGTAGAAGACAGGTACTGCGGAGACAATCGGAGAGGATCGAGAGTCGGGGCTGGATAGCTCAGTCGGTAAGACCATTAGCCGCGAAAGGCAGTCTTGCTGGCCCTGAACACAGTTTTCGTCTGCCAGGAAGTTTAGAAATTGAGAGATCGTACTGGTGTCCTTTGAATGAAATCACTGCACAAGAAATGAGGCCTTCCAGTGAAAAAAAAAAAAAAAAAAAAAAAACCGCACTCAGCTTCGGAAAGAGAACCAAGATCTGTTCTTTACTATTCAAATTTCTCAGTCAGAACATAACTTGATTTTTCTGTTTCCTTGGCAGTGGGACCTTCGCCACTGCACCATAATTAGCATCTTTTTACTTATATAAAATGGCTTTCCTCTTGCAAAAACGTGATGCGGGACCGGCGGATTCGCGAAACACTTTTTGCCGTACAGTGAGTCACGGCGACACTGCTAGATTGTACGCTTAGCTGCCCACAAGGCCACAGATGTTTTCACGCGATAACGTGTGGGCCAGAGCTCGTGTTCTGAGGATTCCAGCTCTCTCCAATTTGAGCCAGCGTGATGTTCATTTTTTAGGACACTTAGTCACACATCCTGGGGGAAAGGTTAATACACTGACAAGCTGACACATTGCCTGCAGTCTCTCGTATTCGTTGCGAAAAGCGCTTGCTCAGAAAACACACGAGACAGCAGACTGCTGACAAATCGGCTATATATGAGAAGCCGCGACATGGAGGTGCAACAGGTAGAGAGAGTGGCACCCTAAATTGTAAACTGCGCGTCTTTTAGACCATTTGAACTTCGCCAGCAGAAGTGTAACCACCTATTCCTGCGTCAGGATGACAAAAGTAGTCGATAGACACGGAAAGGGGAGATATTGTCGCTTCGCCGTCACTCGCACGCCTAACATGGCCGCCAACAGCTATGCAATGTAGCGCCGAATTCCGTGAACCTGCAGAACTGAGTTCTCCTTGTAGTATCGTAATAGCCTTCTCATTTTCTCTGTTACCTGCAGACATTCTTTTCCATATTATAAAAAATTGCAGAAACGGAGTGCATGACGGAAACGAATCATGCGGTCCTAATAGCTGTCCGCTGAGCGATATGACGACGGCCACTAAAACTGAAGGCACGACGAAGCTCGTTCTCCGGGGTTGGTTGTCACTGTATAGCTCTTTCATGAATGAATGCTACTTGTCAACCCTTTCGTTGTTCTGATTTGGATATAGTAAGATACATCATCTATCAACAACGCACGCAAGAGGAGAGTGTCCTGTAATTTGGATTTGCTTGAAAACTGACGATGAATTCATTGCCGCCGCCTCCTCCTCCTCCTCCTCCTCCTCTTCCCTGCTATCGTAAAAAAGTCTTAAGCGCAGTAGTTGGCGGCTGAGTACCTAACTGCGATGGACGTCTCCAGTGATGTACCTAGAATATGGTTGCTGTGAAAGAAATATGACTGCTTCTAAAAGACTTCAAACGGGAAGCTAGTGGCAGACGTGAACATGCGGCTCTATCGTGTTGTATTTTTCCATTCTCTGCTGGAGAGTAGCCTGCCAATCCACTTCTTGCACATTCTTTGCTCTCGACGACATGCCGAAGAAAACAAAGTGGGGAACTATATGTGATACTGCACCTGTATTCTAGAACGGCAGCAGTCAATTCGCCTATATCTACAAACACAGTGCACAATCCACTGTACAGCGGTTGGTGGAGAGTACTTTCTACTATTGCTAATTCCATGAACCTTCTGCCAAACGCTTAAGTGGTAGTTGCAGAATAATCGTGCAGATTCCGTTTGCAGTTGCACTCCCAGACGGAGCAGGAGACAAATGATTGCCTGTACACCACTGTAGGCGCCCTGGCCTCCCTGATTTTGTCCTCATGCTGCTTAAGCGAGACGAATGTTGGAGGCTGTAGAGTCATTATTTGTCTGTCGAAAATGCTATTTCTTTAAAATTCGGCAAAAACATTTCTCCTTAAGATCGCCACCTTCAGAAGATTCGTATCGAACAGGAGCATCAGACATGGTAATGAAGGGTTTTGATGAATCTTACATCTTAGGTCTGTTGTAGAGGCACCTGTGCTGATTACCTGGCTAGCGACTTGTTAGCGACAGCCTCTAGTTTCCGAGAAAATTTATTAATAAAATTACGACGGCCAAAATGACTAGTTTTGAATAATTTTGAATGAAATATACTATATAATAGATAAAATTGAAAAAAAAGTACAGGGCATGATTTGAACCTGTATCGTCGGTGGAACAACCGGGGACCTCAGTCATTGCGCTGCTTCTTTGTGGTCGAAACGTGTCTGTCTTAAGAGATGTAGGAGACCTGCATGAAACTTCAACATCGATTTTCTCGGAAATTACGGGTTGTCTCATGGAAAGCCGCTAGCCAGGTACTAAGCACGGGTCCCGCTTCAACGTACCCTAGACTCATCAAAATACCTGATTAACAGGTCTGATGGTATCCTTGTAAGTTCACGAAGCACTTCCATAACATTCTAGTAGTGATCGATGAGACCAGTAACAAATCTAGCATCTCGTCTTGTTGTGAATTGTCTAGATTTCTTTCTTTGGTTCTACCTGAGCAGTGTTCAAGCGTGTATCGCACAGGTGTTCTACACCCAGCATTAATCGTCGGTGAGCTACACTTATCCAAAGCTCTTCCAGTAAACGACAGTATGCTATTTCTGTTAATTATAGCTGACCTTAAGTCGCTACTTACATTTCATGCCGTTTCACATCGTCAACATAAGTATATACGTGATTTGAGTGAGGCACCATGTCGCAAGCTGTATTCGGTCATTACAGGAATACTTCTCCTATACGTCCGCCTTAAGTTACAATGTCTGACTTCGAAGCAAGCTGCCATTCATCACACCAAACAGAAATTCTGTCCTAGGCAGTCCTAACCCCGAACAGTAACTCAACAACCATTTTCCGAATACGAAAGCGTCATCGTAGACCGTCTAACATTGCTGCCCACCCCACCCTACCCGAAAGGTGATTTATGCACATGGGGAAGAGGAGCGGTCGTATCTCACGACTCTGGGGCACACCTGGCTTTACGACTGTCTGAACAGTCATACTGAAGGATAAGCCACTCGGCTCTGTTACTCAAAAAGGCTTAGAGCCAGCCGCATGTTATTTCAGAAACTATCTCATATGCTCGGATCTTTGTCAACAGTTTGGTACAATATCGGATTTTTTCGGTAGCTCTACAGTAGTAACATAGAACCTTCATTGTCTTTCCAAAATGCTGCCTCATGTTTACTGTAAAGTTTCTGAAATTCGCTTGACGGCCGCCAGGAGAATTCCATCATCAAGGTCACACCGGATTCCCTTCTCTGAAAGTTCAGCTGTGTAGGTTCCTAGTCGCTGATATTGGTGAACGGCGAATGTTGACTTTGAGGCTTCTACTTCAGTTCCTCCAAAGAAGCTTAGCTCAGTTGTTGCCAATATATACAGAAAATACTTAATTTGCTGTTTAGTTACAGAATAAAATTCTAATTTTTCCACAGTTGTCGGAAACCATGTAATTGTATAAATATCCATTATGTTTCATTTTGACAATAAGCATTACTTACTTCCTCTGATAACTCATTTACAGGTTCTATCTCACTGCCCCTACGTTTAAAACACAGTTAAAACTATCTTTTGCTTGACATAAAAATTTGGTGGGTGTAGACGGGCGTCATGTAATAACAAATCACTAGACCGATAAAGCCGACGATTTGGTCACGGCTACGTTGTCTTGTTATGCGTCTGCTAATACAGAAACTTTCCATCAGTAAACTCAGTCTAAGAGCCTGTCGATCACGGATTCTTCCGCACTTAACTATTTCTTTATCGCGTTCTTGCTATATTCGCAAATTTTCATGTTGACGTCTTTGGGCCGTGCAGCTATGTCATGCAAACCGTTATGAACCATGAAAACGTTTGTTTCAACTATTTTAAAGTCATACAAATATTAGTGCACTGTCTTCGAAAAATAAATCGATTTCATTTCCAACCTGCTACAGGGCATTTTGAAACACTGTTTCGCATAACATTGCGCTTTATACGGTTTGCGAAATTTGAGTGAATATACGCAATTGTAGAAGACTGGAATAAATAGTATTATGAAACAATCGTTGATTCGCAGGTGTTTGTGGTTTGCAATACATGCTGATTCATCGGACGAGACTTGTCATATGCAAATTTTAAGTCGCAGACTTCAGTGATGTCTGTCTACTAATTAGGCCATTACGTACAATTTCACTTTATCGTTTAATAACCGCAATCATTGGGGACTGCTTCCCGTGTTATGTCGAGAGAGTTCTGGAAAATTATGCCAGTATCTAGACTACGTGATATCAGGGAGATGGCAATGGAAATGTCGCCGTACTTTCAAAGGCGTTCCACGGGCACATTGATTTAGTCCCGCACTCCGTTTGTGAGCCCCTTCGTTGGCACGTACAATGAGCGTCCGGTGACGTAACTATTACGCGCCTTGACCTGCATACCTATTCGGCTCATGGTTCCTCTTCCGGCTCGAAGAGTGACTATGCGTGTTGGCTTTGAGCCACTTTGTTGCCGTTCGGGTGGTGACGTCAGACGTGACGTAATCTCAGCTAGCGACGCTAATCCACCAGTCAGTTCCACAGAACTAACGTGCGAGGAAGGCTTCCGTGGGACTATAGTTAATCATCAGCAGACGCTATTTGACACCCCCTGCTCGATAAAGGCTCTCTCTATTCTGTATCATATATTACGGGCTGAAGATGTGCGAATGAATCCGTTGCCCTTGCGTATTTTTCCTATACCATCTATCCACCGTACATTAAATCGTCGTCTCGGACTAGTTTTAACTTCTGAAATCCACCAAAGAATTTTAGTCCAGCTACCATCTATTTTTCTTGGCTATACTCTCAGTCCTCCTCCTTATTTTCTTTATAATTAAAATTACACGTCCACTCCAGTCTGTTCACCGATCCTTTTGTTTTACTGCCTCTCTTAGTAATTTACATCACGAGTCGCTACACTGCACCGAGTTACACGGTGTATTGATAAGGTAGTGGCCTCAAGAGCCCCGTCCACCATCCAGATTTAGGTTTTTGTGTTTTGCCAAAATCGGTTAAGGCCGATTTCCTTTTCCATTTATCCCCAATCCGTCTGTGTTCGCCGTCCCTAATGCCCTTATCTTCGACGACGGGACGTTAAACAGTAAACTTCTACATCTACCTAGATACTCCACAAGCCACCGTACGGTGCTTGGCGGAGGGTACCCTGAACCACTACTAGTCATTCACCGCGGAAGATCGTAACACTGTCCCTCCTTTCAATCGTGCGAACGTCGAAATGGCAGATATAAATAACCGTTCGCGAAATTGAAAAGCAGCTACAATCGCTTAGTAGTGAAAAGGCTTCAGGACCAGTTCAGATATCTATAAGATTCTATAAAGATTATGTGAAACAACTTGCTTCCTTTCTAGCAGTAATTTATCGTAGATCGCTTGAGCAACGAAAGGTACCAAACGACTGGAAAAAAGCACAGGCCATTCCCGTTTTTAAGAAAAGCCGTAAGAGAGATCCACACAGTTATAGACCTATATCGTTTACGTCAATCTGTTGTAGAATTATGGAACATGTTTTATGCTCAAGAATTATGACGTTCTTGGAAAATGAACAGCTCCTCCATAAAAATCAACCAGGATTCCGCAGACAGAGATCATGCGAAACTCGGCTCGCGCTGTTGCTCCATGAGATCCACAGCGCAGTGGACAACGGCGCTCTGACTGATGCCGTGTTCCTTGATTTCAGTATGGTATTTGACATCGTCCCGCATTGCCGTTTAATGAAGACAGAAAAAAATACGAGCTTACGGAGTATCGGAGCAGACCTGCGATTGGATTCACGACTTTCTTGCAGATAGAACTCAACACGTATATCTCAACGGAACTAAATCGACAGATGTAAAGGTAATACCCGGAGTACCACAGGGAAGTATGATAGGACCGTTGCTGTTCAAAATTTATATAAATGATCTAGCAGAAAGTGTCAGGTGCTGTTCAAGGCTATTCGCAGATGATGCAGTTGTTTATACCAAAGTATAAACACCAGAAGATAGTAAGAATTTGTAGAAGACCTGCAGAGAATTGATGAATAGTGCAGACTCTGGCAGTTGACCCTGAACGAAAATAAATGTAACAGATTGCGAATGGATAGGAAAAGAAATCCGCTACTGTACAGCTACACTATTGATGACATACAGCTGGAGACAGCGTCTGCCGTAAACTATCTAGGCGTAACTATCCAGAGCGACCTTAAGTGGAATGACCACATAAAATATAGTGGGAAGCGCGGACACAAGACTCAGATTCATTGGAAGAATCTTAAGGAAATGTAATTCATCCACAAAAGAAGTGGCTTGTAAGGCACTTGTTCGCCCGATTCTGGAGTATTATTCATCTATCTGGGATCCCTATCATGTAGGACTGATGGAGAAGATAGAGAAGATCCAACCAAAAGCGGCGCGTTTCGTCGCGGGTTCGTTTAGCTGGCGAGAGAGCGTCACGGATATGCTAAGCAAACTCCACTGGCAGACGTTACAAGAGAGACTTTGCGCGTCACGGAGAGATTTACTATTGAAATTTCGGACAGCACTTTTCAGGAGGAGTCAAACAACATATTACTTCCCCCCACATACATCTCGCTTATTGACCACGAGGAGAAAATTCGAGAAATTAGAGCCAATACAGAGGCTTACCGACAATCATTCCTCCCACGCACTATTCGCGAGTGGAACAGGGTTGGAGGAACCAGATAGTGGTACCGAAAGTACCCTCCGCCACACACCATTAGGTGGCTTGCGGAGTATGATGTAGATGCAGATTTCCTTTTCTGTTCCACTCGCAAATGGGGCGAGGGGACAAAGCTACTGTCTGTATGCCTCAGTATGAGCCCTAATTTCTCGTAACTTATTTTCGCGGCCCTTACGCGCAGTGTATGCTGGGTGCAGTGGAATCGTTCGGCAATCGGCGTCAAATGCTGGTTCTCTAAATTTTCTCAATAATGTTTCTCGAAAAGAACGTCGCCTTCCATCCAGGGATTCCCATTTGAGTTCCCGAAGCATATCCGTAACGCTTGCTTCTGAACTGCTTTGATGTCTTCCTTCAGTCCGACCTGGTACGGATCCCAAACACTCGATCAGTACTCAAGAACGGGTCGCACTAGTGACCTATATGCAATCTCCTTTACAGGTGAACCACTCTTTCCTAAAATTTTACCAATAAACCGAAGTCGACCATTCGCCTATCCAACCACAGTTCTCACATGCTCGTTGGATCTCGTATCGCTTTTCAATGTTACGCCCAGATATTTAAACGACTTGGCTGTGGCAAGCAGGACATAGTGATAATGTATCAGAACATGATTGGTCACTGAACGACGCTCAGTTTTATAATAGTTTTCACAATAGGAATTGTCTCAGTGCCGTAAGTCAAATCTGGCAGTGCGCGTGTATTAAGAAGGTCCTTTCATGATATGCCGGGAAAACGGTGTACAGTTTACTAAAAGTGCTCGGGCCTATTTTACTCTTTTCCTGTCCAAATGCCATGCATGCAGAAATTCAACTGGTTCTGTGACACCATTATTAATTTGTACAACATTATTTTCGGTATGTCCATTACACTTTATTTTCGTATTATTATAATAATTGATTTTTCCGACCTCGTAATCAAATTTGCTCCGTTAATTCTTCCATTCGGTGTAGAAATTTATCCGTAAGAGGGGGCGATCTGTGCAATGTCTCAGTAAAACGGTGTTTCAGCTAAGTTAGATCACGTATTGCAAACTCTCTCCTGGCTTGCTGAGAATAGTTGTGGTAAGTAAAATCGGTCACCTCCCATGACTCCGTTCAATTCTGAACTTCCCGGTATCGCGGTGGAGTCTAATGAAATTCGTGTTAGTGACAGATACATTCTTCAGTATACTGAAATATGTTGAATCAACGCCTTATTTCTTTTTACTGGAAAAAAAAACTTAAGGGTGTACAATAACCGTCTAAAGTCAGCTTTTTAATTTGTTCGTTAATTTATGGATAACGGTTCCAGGATCGAGCGTCGTCCTGGTCTACGCGTTAATGATCCTAGATGTTTGTTAAATGCATAGAATAGGGATGGTAGCGCGTTTTCACTCAGACAACAGCTGTTTCGAAGCGACGCAACTTCCTGGTTGCGTGTTATCAGACCATTGACACGATACCGCCCCCAAGTCGGCGTTCTGTAGCCTCCAGGCTCTATTGAGATCTGTTGGTTGCCTCATAGTTTCCGTCTAAGTCTGTGGGGAAACTGATAAAAGGCATTATATCCCGAGAAGTGCAACGGGAAAATCGGCGTTCTGGGGATGTTCTCCGACTTGGGTTCCGGGACAGAGCGATAGACTCCCCTTTCATTCCTGTTGAGTACCTGTGAGGATTGCGACTCACATAAGCAAAGGACTGACTATTAATGATTCGTGGTCAGATATACGTATACTTAATGTGTTCATACTAGAGCGACTTACAGAGAGACGGCAACAAAGGCGATGGTGCCACTTCAAACGAAAGCTGAATAATTTCATATGTTCTTTACAACCTGTTAAAAGGCAGAAGATGGGATGCTGAAGCTTAAAAACTGGTCGTCTATGAGTTTCATAACAGAGACTGCAGAAGAAAAATATCATACACGGAACTACAGCACTTTCCCAGTCCATTCTTTCAACAAGGCGCGGTTTGCAAGTTACTTGTTAATGAGAAGATATAACTACTTCGCCCGCATCTCGTGGCCGTGCGGTAGCGTTCTCGCTTCCCACGCCCGGGTTCCCGGGTTCGATTCCCGGCGGGGTCAGGGATTTTCTCTGCCTCGTGATGGCTGGGTGTTGTGTGCTGTCCTTAGGTTAGTTAGGTTTAAGTAGTTCTAAGTTCTAGGGGACTGATGACCATAGATGTTAAGACCCATAGTGCTCAGAGCCATTTGAACCATTTTTTGTAACTACTTCTTCCATGCTTCCGTGGTATGTGGCAAGAGCATTTATTGACACATACAGCGATGGGTGGGCAGAAGTGAAATACTTGTTTCGGAATAAAGCAAAATAGTAAACTACGGGAAGTGGTTCGCAATCAGTGTGTTACAAATTTTCCGCTAGTCTGTATCACTGCGCCACCATAACTTAAAAATCTTTGTGGAAGACCTTTGGGGAAGAATTTCTCCTCCAGGTTGAGTTGCGCAGCGTTTCACAAAGGAACTCTTCTGGGAGGAGCTGATTTCAAGTCCCCATCCAGTCATCCTGATGCAGGTTTCCCATGATTTGTGTAAACCAGTCAAAGGGGATAGAATGAGGTGTCCTTCAGGTATGGCAAAGGCCGTATCTCCCGTCAAACTGTTATCCATTTACCAGTTGCATTTTCTGCAATAATAACCACACTGCCACGAAACCTGAAACTCTTAATTTCCTCCTTAGGTGGTTCAAAAATTTATAGACTGTAGCTACGTAACAAATCAGTAACGATCGCATGTATACTCACCGGTTTCGGGAACTAGTTGCTATCTTCAGATGTGCTTTATGCACGAAAGAGCTTCGTAAAGATACATAAACAAATATAGGTAGGCATTGTGAACATCATGAAGTCATTAACATATTTCAATGAATGTACATCATAAGCCACGTGGTGAATGTACATATAAGCAACCGTGACGTAATAAATTATTATATAAACGTTTTCAAACGTCGTTTTGTAATACACTGGGGTGATGGAGGTCATGGGATATCTCACAGTATCGTGTCAGACTTTTTGCCCGGTGTTGTGCAGCAACTCGACGTCGCATGGACTGAAAACTCGTTAGAAATCCCCTGCAGAAATAATGAGCAATGCTGGCTCTATAGTCGTCCATAATTGCGAAAGGATTGCCGATGCAGGATCTTGTGCACGAACTGACCTTTCGATTATGTCCCGTAAACGTTCGATAGGATTCACTATCGGGAGGTCTGGGTGGATAAGTCGTTCGCTCGATTTGTCCAGTAAACCAATCGCGAACAATTGTGACCCATTGACATGACATCGTTATTCGGGATCGTGAAGTCTGTCAATGGCTGCAAATCGTCTCCAAGTAGCCGAACATAACCATTTCCAGTCGATGATCGGTTCAGTTGGACAAGAGGACCTAGTCCATTCTACGAGGGTTGCCCAGAAAGTAATGCACCGCATTTTTTTTCTTTGCCGAAAACAATGCTGCGAGTGGGAAACATGACGCATGTATCATTTGAAGTCTCCTGAGTGAGCGCGCCAAGTTTCCGTCACTTCCCACAGATAGCGTAGCTGCAGGACAGTTTCAAAATGACGTCTATACGTGACGTACATTAAAAACAACGTGCTGTCATTCAATTTCTCACTGCAGAGACAGAAACTGTGGGGGATATTCACGAACGCTTTGTTCAGAGTCTGTGGAGAATGCGCTGCCGACAGAAGCACAGTAAGTAGCTGTTCGGCGGAGCTCCACGATTTGCAGCGGTCGGGGAGACCATCCACGGCTGCCATACCTGACGTGTTGCAGCGAGCTGATGTCACGGCTTGGTAATTGGCGCTGCATACACCAGGACAAGGATTGGTACCGACATGGCATACACGCCCTTGTTTCGCGCTGGAGGAAGGCCATAGAACGTGATGGACATTACGTGGAAAAATAGGGTGTATAGATACAACACCATTCTTTCACGTGTGTAATCCTCTTTTTGTTCAATAAAGAATTGTTGAAGAAAAAAATGCGGTGCGTTACTTTCTGGGCAACCCTCGTATGTAAACACAGCCAACACCATTATGGAGCCATTACCAGCTTGCACAATGCCTTCTTGACAACTTGGGTCCATAGCATCGTGGGGTCTGCGCCGCACTCGAACTCTACCATCGTCGCTTGCCAATTGAAATGGGAACTCATCTGAGCAGGCCACTGTGTTCCAGTCAAAATGGTTCAAATGGCTCTGAGCACTATGGGACTTAACATCTGAGGTCATCAGTCCCCTAGACTTAAACTTGACTTAACTTAGACTTAAAACTTAACTAACCTAAGGACATCACACACATCCATGCCCGAGGCAGGATTCGAACCTGCGAACGTAGCAGTCGCACAGTTCCGGACTGAAGCGCCTAGAACCGCCCGGCCACAGCGGCCGGCGGTGAAAGGTACTGCCTGAAATTTGGTATTCTCGCCACACTCTTGACACTGTTGATCTCGGAATGCTGAACTACCTGTCGATTTCCGAAATGCAATGTCCTATACGTCTAGCTCCAACCATCATATCGCGTTCAAAGTATGTTAATTCTCGTCGTGCGGTCAGAATCATGTCGGGAACGTTTTCATATGAATCACCTGTGTACAAATGACAGCTCCGCCAATCCACTGCCCTTTTTTATTACACCTTATGTACACAATACTACCGCCATCCTTATATGTGCATGTCGCTATCCCATGGCCTTTGTCACTTCCATAAAGGCCTGTGGATTGCATTACTTTCCACTATGTCGTTGTATTCTCGGATTGTTGCATTTTAAGCTGGTTTTTCATGGCAGTGTACTACTGGCGTTATCGCTGAATTTTGTGCCTTCCATCCCGAGACTGACATTCTCTTCTCTAATATTGCGCACGATTAATAGATTTTTTAGATTTAACTTTAAGCGAGGAAGCAGCGTGACTGACTGAATCCGAAGAAACATTCTAGAAGGATGCCCAGTAGATGGTTTTGATATTTCATTGATATGTCTCGTTAACTTCTAGTTTCTGCCTAAAAGCTGTAGAACACAAGCTAAAGACGAGTTCTTCCTAAATACTCTGCACATGGACGTAACTGTTACGTAACTGTTACATCCCTACACCAAAAGTATGTTCCGAAAAAAAGTGAAGTTCCTGAACCGCTTACAGTATACCCTATTAGCCCACCCGGCTTGCCGCGCGGTCTGACGCGCTGCTTCCCGAGCGTGTAGGCGTGCCGGTCCCCAGCACGATTCCGCCCGGCAGATTAGTGTCGAGGTCCGGTGTGCCGGCCAACCTGTGGATGGTTTTTAAGGCGGTTTTCCATCTGTCTCGTCGAATGCGGGCTGGTTCCCCTTATTCCGCCTCAGCTACATTATGGCGGCGATGGCTGCACAATGCACCGGCGGTGGGGTGGGTGGACTGCTGCGGCCTGTTGAGAGGTTGTGAACCAGAGGGCTACGGCGGGTCGAAGTCTCTCCGTCGTTTCTAGGTCTACAGTTTAATACAATGCAATACAATGCAATACCTTGCGGTTCTAGGCGCTTCAGTCCGGAACCGCGCGACTCCTACGGTCGCAGGTTCGAATCCTGCCTCGGGCATGGATGTCTGTGATGTTCTTAGGTTAGTTAGGTTTAAGTAGTTCCAAGTTATAGGGGACTGATGACCTCAGATGTTTAGTCCCATAGTGCTCAGAGCCATTTTTTTGCAATACCTTATTCAGTGCGGATTTCTGTTTTACATGGTAAATGACAATGTCAGGGGTGCAAGATTTGGTCTATGTAATTGATTTAACGGTAAAAGCAGTTTTACAGAGTTCAGGCTGCATTTTGGACGCTACTGTGAGAATAGTTCTTAATTTTTCTTTCACCTCTGGCAATGTTCGTTAATGTGAAAGACGCCGAGTTGCAGCATGGTTAGGAGTTCACATTGAGTTGTAGAGGACTCTGGGGTAAGTCGGTTCAAAAGCCGGAAACGCGAGGGTCGAGGACAGCTTCATCAATTTTTTCCTTCAAGTAGCTTAATCTTATAAATAATTCTCCTGCTACGAGTAACGATTTTCTTTATTTTACTTTTTTTTTATTTTTAAAGTGTACAGCATGTTGTGTGTGTTTAGTGTGTGCGACATTCTGCACAGATGGATGATAGAAAAACTTCAAGTCAATGAAATGAAGCAGACTGTCACACATCGACATCATCACATAAAAATGGCATAACAAACACAAAAAAACGCACTTGAAATGGGAATCATTTCCCGAAACGCGTCGTGTAAAAAGGAAAATTTATTATTGACAAACCTATTGCTTTCACAGCCGCAGGCTTTTAGAACCATTTATAATGGATCAAATTATAGTTTAATCTGCCTCTAAGCTAAGTACGACAAATTATGTAAAACAAATTACATCGGCCGCGACGTGAAATTCGTTTACGTGCAGTGGTGTGGTATGACATTCGGGTCAGTGTGTTTCAGAGGCGGCCACCGCGATGCGTCGTGGACTGAAAGACAACTGCACGAAATATTAGTCAGTTTTTTCGTATGTTCTCTGTATTGATTCACGTGTGTTTCCTCGAGGCTGTATTGGGAGTCGTCGGTGGGGATTTTGGGTTAGTGTTTTGGTGTTGTTGCTGAGTGAATTCGGCGGTAGATCAAAGGTCGGGGCAGTGGCTGCGTTACGGAGCTGCGTAGCCCACCGGTTTCACAGCTGGCTTCGGGCGTCTGGCATATAACGTCATGCCGATGAGCTCACAGCTAGTTTCGTCACCGCGCAGCCTTGTACTTTGCATGACGTCATCTTTGACAACTGCATACTTGTGCAGGCGCCACGGTGAGAGCGAAGGGAGCCAGGGAGACGTAACAGTGCTTGAATTTGACATGTTTCGTAGATCATTTCAACGAATCTCTTACCGAAATGATGTAGAACGAGTTATTTTGCCGGATATGTATGCATGATTAGTGTTAACATTAACGCACACATTATTTAGTTCTACTCCAGTGTTGCAGTTACGTATATCACTGTTCTTTTCGAACTGTGGTGTATTATATATGACCAATTTTACTAGCGAAAATATGTATTGACGGCGCAGTTACAATGCCTAGCTCCTTGAAGAGATACGTACATGACGTCCCTGGGTGAATACTGCATGTTATTCTTTGTGCTCGCATTTTTTTTTGCCATCAGTGCTTTCTTTCTAAGTAATGAGTTACACTAGAATATTATTCCTCACGACATTAAGTGAAATATGCAAAATATGTCTCGAAGTTGATACATATGTTTCCAAGATAAGCAATTATACGAAGAGCAAAAGTAGAACGTAATTATTGAAGCTCGGTAATATGCTTCTTCCAGTTCAAGTATTCAGCAATACGTACGCGCAAAAATCTGGAGCATTGTGCCTTATTTACTGACTCGTGCTCATCTGCTGCATCAGTTGTTGGTATGACTGTATGTTGTACTGAGGTGATTGTAGCGTGCTTTTTTCAAACTTCACGGAGAGTCCATTTACAGAGAACCACTTCATAATTCTTTGGAAAATATCGTTTACCAACTCTTCTGTTGCTTTCTCGCTAATGGGATTTGTTATAACATTAGTTTTGTCTGCAAAATGTACCGATTGTGCTTCTTGAATTTTAAGTGAAAGGTCATTCACGTATGCAAGGAACAGGAGTGGATCAAAAACTGAACCTTGTGGGACTCGCTTTGATTTTTTTCCCAAGCCACTAAAATTTTCTGCCTTTCAGGCGTCATCTGAATTTTACAGAACAACCTCTCACATTCTGTTTAAGCAAGATTCAACCCAGAGTATCACGATCTACACAGTCAAACGACTTAGAAATACAAGAACGACACCAACTGGCGATATGTTAACATTTAAGCCTAGTATTATTGGATGAGTGAACGTATACATAGCATTCTCAGTCGAGAAACCCTTCTGCAATCTGAACTACGATACGCTAAGTAAATGGTTTCCACTTACGTGTGCGACGACTTTCTCGAATATTTTGGAAAAAGATGTCAATGAGGAAATTGAGCGATAAGCGTTTAAGTCTGTCTTGTCACCTTTCTTATCAAGTGGTTTAATAATGAATATTTTAATCTGTCTAGAAAAATTACCTGTGCCAGTGATGGATATATCGCTAAGGACATAACTTATTAAGCTGGGCCAACTCTACAGAATTCTGTTTGAAATTTCATCAACTCCACATGAGCTTTTGCTTTTTTAGAATTTTTAGAATTGTGTTAATTCCAGTTAACGATGTTGGTGCTACTTTGGTTACTGTTTTGTGAAATGACATTTTTAACACACTCTTGCATCAACAGAACCGTTCAGTCGTACGTTTCCTACTACGTTTAGACCGTGAGTAGAAATCTTAAAGTCCACAGCTTCCTCGGCATTTATTGAATTAATTTATACAAAAAAGCGTGCAAAGGAAGGTCAAAATACAGACTTAACGAAACTCGGCCGTTACATGGGGTCAGATCTCTGTAACCAAGACTGAGATCGGAAATATATTTTCGAGAACATACATACCGCAACTTGGGCGGCAAAAGTCGCTACCAGGTCTTGCTTTAAAATATTCCCGCTTAAGATCTCTGAACCTCTCCATTACAGAGCTGTGCGAGTAAGAGTGCTGTCCGCACCATATCCGCAAGTCCTTAATCTGCAAGCGCAGTAGCAACTCTTTGACCCACATCCGCGGCTACTGAAGTTTTTTTTTATGAAAGTAGCCAGTTATTTTCGTCTGCTGATGTTCTTTCCCGTAGCTCCCTTCAAATTTGATGAGACGTTGGGAATGGTGATGCAGCATTAAAAAGATTACATTGCTACATTTTAATAAATTTGAAGTCCCAGATCATTGGCCGTCATCGCCTTAATTATATATGAATCGATAAAATCAGAAATCCCTCATTTCCATATTTTTTGCAAAAATGAGATAATAGCGGATTATGTATCTGTGAAGGTAGTTTACTTCGTTTTCTAAGGTTGTTGTTTCTGAATGCTAAACAGTCGACAGTCTGTAACATACATAAACGTTATTTGATTGTAATGCCAGTAATCTTGTACTCAATTTTCTTTATGTCATTACATTGTTTAACTGCTACTGCTGCACTGTTAAAGCTTTATAATATGAGTGATACAGAACCACTGAGAAAGAGAAGGAAAGGCGTTCAGAGCAAACGAAAATGTGATATAAACGAAGCGAGAATGAAAAACAGAAAATACACAAACTACAAGGGGAGGGACGTTTTGCCCAAAGCTCATTCTTTACGTTGCAGCACATATTATTCACTATTTTGTTATTGATAAATTAATAAGTCGCACTAAAACGCCATTTGTTGCAGACGTCACAAATATACCTGCAGGGTACTTTCCATTGACCTAAAATCATTAAATTTGACAAGAAGCGAGGTTTCACAGTAAAAGTAAGGGGGGGAAATTCGAAAATGGTTAATTTGTAATTATATCACACGAAAAAATATTTCTTTTGTTATTTGTTAACCGACGTCAAACTTAAAGCAATCAGTAGCTCTACATTCAGGCTGATTGGGTCACAATGGTAGCAGTCAGAAATCAGGCGAATATTTGTTCCACATACAGCTTGAAACGCCATATCTGCGTTTAGCTATCGTTCGTGTATATTGACGATGGAGAAATTGCGAAAAGCGTTATATGAGCAATAAAGTCATTCCTTGCCTGATGCTTGACTTTTACCATTGCGACCCATTCAGCCTGAATGCAGACGTATACTTATTACTGTAATAATAATTGTCTCCTGCCACCTGCATGAATTTATCATGTCCATATTTTATTATTGAAATTGAAACATTCTTGTTAATTTTGGAATCACGGGGACCAACATCTTGCAGTATCAATGTCGATAACAGCAAAACTGGTAGAGATCCTCGATTACCGGAATGAATGAGCTGTGTATATGCATAATTAAGTCTGTAGCTTCCCTCAGTGCGCGAGACTTCCTCGTACCTGGCCAATTTTCTATGCCGCCATTAACCGTTCTTTCCTATACCTCTTCCATTCGTTCACGTTGTTTCCCACCTCTTCTCATTACTTGTTCTTCCCCAGGTTACCTTTACTCTCCCTCTTTCCTTCCTCCCTCTCAAGTCCCTTGCTGCCCTGGCCCGGAGTCATGGTCTACTTTACCTCCAAATGATCGCTCGTTGTTGACTCTTCACAAATAAGAGCTATTTTTAAGAATCAATGTAAAATGTGTCGTATTGCATCTAAGATGTAAAACAAAATGAAAAATTAAACACACGAAAATGTTAAATAAGTAGTATAAAACTGTAGCAAGTGGAGTTGTAGCGACATTATTAATTTCGCAGTCCCATCGTAGCTCTGGGTCTCGGGAGCTTAACCTTCGCAGACACCTTTTTGACGTCATTCCAGTCACCTTGAAATTTTGTTAGTGGACGGTTAGGGATGCAGTGGTCTGCTGTTTGCTCCATTTCACGACAATCGCATTCAGGCACTGTACGTTCCCCTGTTTATAAAGAGACTCCTTGCGTCTAGCGGTCTGCTGCTGATGATACTCTTGAGGCGGCTCCAGGTTTTTCTTGGCAGCTGTTTGCCTGTAGGCGGTACGGTTGGGTCAGGCTCGCCAAGGCTTGTCCTGTGAACCGTGATAAATTGGACGTCCAGCACTCTTGTAAGTGGAAACAAGCAGGCTCGCGGAGACTGTAGAGTTCCCACACAAGCTTTCAAGCTTTCTAGGTGGCATGTGGAAGGTGAGAAGGTACGTTGTTCACTGAAAAGTCCACAGGAGCTGAGCCAGTGTATACCTTACTTCATTCTTGGTCCACTGTCTCTGGTACTAAATTACACCTGGTGACACTAAATCAAACAAAATATGAAGCCAGGGAACGCGTTGATTTTAGATGTCAGTAACGATTGCCACTATGCTTCTTATCTAACCAACTATCTTGTAGTTACAGCTGCATCTAACCCCACAGAACGTAGTATTCGGCAACACTGTGCACAATCGATAGTACTGCCGTCAGAGTATCTACTTTCGTTCCCCAGCTTCTTTCAGCCAGCTTTATGTTTGTTCGACTTCTTTTACAGAAGCAGATCAAATCTTGCGCATAGATATTTAGGCTGCGTGTTTCGGTTTAAATGTGTGCCGTAGAAGTTGTCAGGTTTGATGAAGACGAGCTTCTAAGTTAGGGGGAATAAGCGTGCTTATGTTATATTGCCGTTGCGTAGCAACGTAATGATAAAAATATGAATGCCTGACTAAATAGATTAGTAGATTGATAAATAAACTGCATTACTGCAGCATAACTCACCTTTTGTATTGAAAAGCAGTGCTTAGTGGACATTTTCTGCTTCCGCAGTTCTTCCTCGTATGCACCAAGACAATGCAGAGCATCGGCGCATCAGACGGCAGAGGCAAAGGTTATTCCCGTAGAGGCTTAGGCAGCCAGCGGTTCGCTGCTGGGGTCACCTTGACCCCACGGGTCATCGCGCCGCCGGCCGTGCTCGCCCTCTCGACCCACGGTCTCCTTGGGATCCCACACTATCCGGATCCTGCCACACCCGTATCTCCCTCTTATTAGGACAATTAGCGAACGCTGATTTCTCGGTGACTTGGTAGCGAAGAGGACACGCTCGAGCCCTGTTTGAGCTGAGTTTTGTTTCTGGCATTCAGTATAATTTTTCCGTCTGGTTGTGCTTTCTGAATTATTTAAGGTCTCTATCCTACGCAGTGTTTCGGTTTTTCAGTGACATTAAGTATTTATACATTTGAATTAAAACTGAAAACGAGAGGCTTCGAATCAGTTCATTGACTCGAATTCCTTGATATCGGCTCTTTTAGATATAGATCCACCACCCATTCATTAGTGATACATGAAAATTTGTAGCGGACCGGGACTCCAACCCGAATTTCCCGCTTATCGCGAGACGTCGCTTTAACCACTTCCGCTATCCGCGTACGCTCCCTGGGCCGACCCGGACTTCCACATTTCACACTGTCTACATCCTTACACCGTAGACCAATAAATTCATCATCTAAAGCTCGCAACATTACTTGAATTCCTGCAACAGGGAGAATGGGACCACGAAGAATCGAGAACAGTCCGATCATCGTCGTGGGAGCGCCTAGGTTTGTAATACATACATGTCTCAAACGACACACTGTTGACGATCCACTGTCGTGCGAAATACGTAGGAATTAATTAGCAGAATGTTAATTCCTTGAGATTTGCTGTTCAGTTGTATTAATTTCGTTGTACTTCGTGCAACTTTGGATCGTCCACAGTGTCTGTTCTTTCAGACATGTATGTAAATGAAAAAGAGAGAATTAAGAAAAGGATACAGTTTGCTTTTGATGTAATGATCATTGTCTGTGACGGCACTGTTAAGTGTATGACAAAGGGTACTTGGCGCGTTAAGGTTTCTTCCCGTTCCAATTACGGTTGGAGAGTGTAGAAAATGACAGCTTAAATTCTACTGAACTTTCTGTAGTAGTCTTTGTCTTCGCCATCGCTGCGAGAGATACACACAGTGCGTCGAAAAGTTTTGAGATTTAATTTTATTCCTGGCATGTAAGTCACGTCAGCACAGGAACTACATTGGCAGTTCGAACTAACAACTGTAACCAATAGGTGTGTAAAGTTTCGAACAATTCAGATAGCTAACGGAACCCTAGTGAACCATTAAAATCTAGTACACGAAAGACACGTCCGTTAATTTAATGCACTAACGACGAGACTTCATGTTATCCATATGAACCTACCACAAAACTACAGAATGGGTCCCTAATGGTTCGTCAAGACCGAAGAAGGTGCGATTGACGACAAATTGAAAGTGAGGACAATGCTCATAGCGTTTCTTAACGCCCGTGGCATTATTGCATCTTCTTCGGTCTTCGCAAACCGTCAGAGACTTACTTCCACTTCGTTTTGTGGTAGGTTCGAATTTCAGATTGGTAACGCGGCCTCGCCACCCGTGATACCAGTTAACAGTACCAAATTTGCCTGTATAGTGTGTGTCCCGTAAGCGGCGTTTTGATGGTTACTACAGCTCCGCCGAATCTATTGGTCAGTTATAATTAAAGCGGCCGGCCGGAGTGGCCGAGCGGTTCTAGACGCTACAGTCTGGAACCGCGAGACTACTACGGTCGGAGGTTCGAATCCTGCTTCGGGCATGGGCGTGTGTGTGATGTACATAGGCTAGTTAGGTTTAAGTAGTTCTAAGTTCTAGGGGACTGGTGACCTCAGAAGTTAAGTCCCATAGTGCTCAGAGCCATTTTTAATTACAGCTGCAACGGTGGCTACTGCGCTTACGTCGCTCACACGCCATGAACAAAATAAGTCGACGTCTTGCACGGCCAGTGCATGTAGGGGACTGAAGGATTTGTAGATTCTTTACGTTATAGTGGCTTTCGAGCGATCACTGCCGTCGATTCTCAAACGTCTGCCAATTCAAATATTTAGTATTTCTGCGATCCACTTCCGAAAGACTTACAAACCTGCGACAATTCGTGCCGCTGTTCTTTGAATACTTTCGGTATCCCGTGGTAAGATCCATTGGTTTCCTAGACCTGAGATGGTGCTTTCCTACGTTTCATAAAGTAAGATCTTTAATTTACAGACGTTCTACTTATTTTACAACAAAGTAACAGACAAACCAGTATTGTGATACTTTCGTGAATAGAGCGCTATACCATCCGTGCAGTATGTATTAATACCGGCTAGAAACTCAATCTTTTTGTCAGTAAATAGTTGCGATTTTCTTCTGTTTCTTAGAAGTTTTGGAACGCGTAGTACTAGACCCTGGTGCTGAGAACAGATTCGCAAAATAATACTTATATTTACAGGTTCGCCAGCTGGCTATGTGTACCAGCAGTACGCTCAAAAAATCGTCGATAGGCTTCGCTTTAACTCATTTCCTGTCGTGTCTTTGTCTCTTTCCGTTATTTGAAGACTCATCAGAATGCCTGCAGATTTGGACTTCCACGATACACAGTTGCAGATGGCAGGAGATAGTGGAAGGAAAAAATGTTTTAAGTCCTTTAGGATGATGAAGAATTGCGTAGGTTGGAAGTTTGTTTTTGTTACAGGGAAAATGGATGAGGTTGTAGTTGAAACATTATCATAACTCTGAACAATTTTTTTTGACTCGGTAAATAAACTGCTTAAAATACCTACTATGTGGCGTTGCTAACCAGACAATAGGAATTCGGGTGTTTCGTCTCCTAATGTACCATATCACGATCATTGCCCCCACGTAAACTAGATACGTCGCCAGAGTACAGTATTCTTTTGATCTATTTGACATTACGGCGGCCAAATTTCGTCAAAGCACAATTTCTCAAACAGTTTCTAAAGAAACAAACAACAACCACGGACGCAAAACAGAGAAATCATCAAGAAATAGATTAGTGCGTTGAATTGCACAATATGTCGGTAGTCCTACCTTCTCATGATTTATGACAGTGAGCGCAGATCTAAAGATATAAAAGTGAAACAGCAGCAGTTGTACTAGGTTCAGCAAATCATATCGCCCACTTGCCTTGGGCACTAAAAAATTAGCGTACGTTAGCCGAATTATCAGGAAGTTGATTACCATCCAAAGTTTTGGAGTTCCCTCGCGGTAAAGCGACTGCTGGGTTTCTCAACTTCCCCGTCACTACAAGTGATGAAGCATTCCCTAAGCGGGAAACAAACTTGCCTGAAATATCCTATTCCTCGCACTGGAAGAGCCACCTTCTCTCGTTAAAGTCGGAACAAGAACATAGAAATCTGCTAGAACATCAAACTTTTGCGAAAATGATAGAGCATTGTTAAGCTTCCTGCTTAAGGTCCCGCGATGGTTAAAATTTTGTTAAGCCGCTCAAGCACTGATATTAAATTTCCTGTAATTCATGAAGTCCGTTATTCACAGCTAAATAATGGTAAAAAGACAATTTCCTGTTCCGGAGTTGCGGACGGTGTGTTGCGGACGGTGTGTATCATCTAGAACGAATTGGAATTGAATTAAACAATTTGTTACAGAATTGTTGCCTTGCTTGGATAATGAACATTCATAGGCAAGAAAAGCGTGGGAAAATATTAATGTTACCTATTGTGTTGTGAAGATTTCGATAGCAACGTTTTATTTTATTTTTTTTTAGTTCTGTAAGTGTGTCAGAGTGATTCAGTGGTAAAGTGGCAGACTGTGTGTCGAAAGTCAACGGGCTCGATTATGCTCAGTTCTAAGCTTTGTGTGTCTCACTTTCACTTATTTAACATCTGTCAGTGTTCTTTGACTTGAATAATGCCGAGTTGCACAGTGTTTTTGAATCAGAGTTAAACGAAGTGTCCCCTGTAACTGCCTGAGTGAATCAGTCCAAAGGTTGGAGGAGGGCAACGGCATACCAGCTCACGCCTAACGAAGCAATGTGGTGTTCAGACCTTCGGCGTGATGACAGTTTTACGTATGTTATACGATCCCCTGCTGCTCTGTCTGGTAAATGTGCCTAGGGGCACACGCGGTTTGTGCTTCTTTACGTACACCGCTCTTCTGAGCGGTTTTCGTACAGTTCACGGATGTGCTGTCGGAGAAGACTCTTGTCAAAATGATTCACTAACATTAGGAAAGTCACATAGTTAAGAAGATCAGGTGCAAAGGGCAATTGTTTCTTTAGGATGGCTGACGTTTTGTTCCCACTAACAGACTACCAGGAAAATCGCCGTTCCGAACTGGTTGTCGGGGCAATAGACGTTGCGCACATTACGCAGCATATAAGCTGGTTATGTGAAAAGATCAGATCTAGTAACAGAAAGTAATTATCAGTGAAATGCACAAAATTGTGGGTGTTACACGTAACACTGTACGATGATTATGTACCAAACATTCAGAAGCAGTTAACATCCTTCGGAAACATGTTCTGGAATTTTAGTAGGCTTTGGATTGTACATATATTGTACGTAAGAAAGGGCCTGGATACCCCACTAAAATGTTTATGTGAAATTTTGTATTCCTGTGTTGTTGTTCCTTTATAGTAGAGACTGCCACGTTGCAGATTATTAAGATTAGATTAGATGAGATGTACACTGGCCCGTACATGTCTTTACATGTACTTCCGTACAGTACAGTTTTCTTTTGATAAATCGCGTGATATTTCACAAGTTCAGGCTTTATGATTTGTATCACTATATTTATAATTTGTAGACTAAAGTTCAAATGGAATCTTTAGCAACCATTTTTCAGATCTGTAGGTACCTTGATGCAGTAACCTACAAATCTGGGAGAGGTGACAGTGATGAGGAAATAAGAACAGTAAATGATTGACAGGTTATGAAAAAAATTTGGGCGCTAGTAAGCGTGGATGTTGAGAGAACAGGCACCACCCAAACTAACGAATCAGAACATGTATTAATAGTGACGGATACAGGAGTTTTCGTTCTGTCAAATGTATCTTCTAAGAATTTTGTTAGCTGCAGTTGGACGGAAATTTGCATTCGCTAGCCGTGGTAGCCATGCAGTGCATGTAGCGACATAAAGACCAGACGTTTGCTGTTGCTGCGCTGTTCTTTCTTGATACTGAAGACAGGAAAGCGTTTGTCTTAAGATCGAAAGTAACACCTCGTATTTTAAATGGTTTTAACCACACACTCACTGCAGTTTAATTTAGTACATTAGATTTTAAACTTACATGGTATTCTCTTGTCCGCGCGATAGCTGCTGTGTGCCACATGGTAGTATCTAACGAAGCATTTGTTAACTAGTGGACTTTCGGGCAAGAGTACTCGAAATAAAGGCGGTTTATTCCGAATTGCCACTGCCGGACAGCAGAAATAGAAATGGGTGCAAAAACATTTGAGGTGACGGGAACATGCCCATACAATCCTTATGTTCGATCGATGGAGGAATTCGCTCCATCTAGTATAACGGCTCAGAGGAAACTGCAAATACCTCATCGTACAATAAAACATTAGACAGTGGTGCAGCGAAGAAAACTCAGCCTGGGACTTACATGGGAATACTAGAATCAGTAGCGCAATAATGGAGGCCCATTTACGACCTACGCTCTCTATTAAATTTGGCATTCGACATAAGGAAGTGGAGAACCCAAAAATCGAAAATTACTTACCAATAAAGGCTATTCTCGAACTGAAGCAGAATAATGAGAAGGAAAACTATACGGAAGAGGTAAAAGTTATAAATTAAATGTACTCGGAATTGCGAATATGGAAAACCATTAGACTCTACCAGTATCGTTGCTTCCCCTTCTTCAATTCTTTTCGGTCACAAAAACCTCGTCGTCCACAGAACGTTAAACTCTAGTCATCCTTCCATAATTTCCGAAGACACGATATCAGGACAACAAGAATCATACACTATGTGATGAAAAGTATCCTGGCACCTCCAAAAACATATGTTTCTCACATTAGATGCATTTTGCTGCTACCTACTGCCAGGTACTCAATATCATCAACGTCATTAGACATCGTAAGGGAGCAGAATGGGGTGCTCTTCGGAACTCACGGACTTCGAACGTGGTCAGGTGATTGTGTGTTAATTGGGTCATGCGTCTGTATGTGTGATTTCCACGCTCCTAAGCATCCCTAGGTCTACTGTTCTCGATGTGATAGTGAGGTGGAAACGTGAAGGGACATGTACAGCACAAAAGCGTACAGGCCAACTTCGTCTGTTGACTTACAGAAACAGCCGACAGGTGAAGATGGTCGTAATGTGTCATAGGCAGACATCTATCCAGACCATCACACAGGGATTCCAAACTACATCAGGATCCACTGCAGGTACTCCAACAGTTAGGTAGGAGATGAGAAAACTTGGATTTCATGGTCGAGCTCATTAGCCACACATCACGCCGCTAAATGCCAAACAACGCCTCGCTTGATGTAAGGCGCGTGAACATCAGACGACTGATCCGTGGAGTGACGGATCACGGTACACAATGTGGCGATCCGATGGTAGGGCGTGGTTGTGGCAAATGCCCGATGAACGTCATCTGCCAGCGTGTGTAGTGCCAACAGTAAAATTCGGAGGCTGTGGTGTGGTAGTGTGGTCGTGTTTTTCATGCAGGGGGCTTGCACCCCTTATTGTTTTGCGTGGCACTATCACAGCACAGGCTTACACCCATGTTTTAAGCACCTTCTTGCTTCCCACTGCTGAAGAGCAATTCGGGGATGGCGATTGCATCTTTCAACATTATCGAGTACCTGTTCATAATGCATGGCCCCGTGGCGCAGTGGTTGCACGACAGTAACATCCCTGTAACAGACTGGCCTGCCCAGAGTCCTGACCTGAATCGTACAGAACACCTCTGGGTTGTTTTAGAACGCCGTCTTCGTGCCAGGCCTCACCGGCCGACATCGATACCTCTCCTCAGTGCAGCACTCCGTGAAGAATGGGCTGCCATTCCCCGAGAAACCTTCCAGCACCTGATTGAACGTTTGCCTGCGAGAGTGGAAGTTGTCATCCAGGTTAAGGGTGGGCCCACACCATATTGAATTCCAGCGTTACCGATGGAGGACACCACGAACTTGTTAGTCATCTTCAGCCAGGTATCCGGATACTTCTGATCGTAGTGTAAGAGTACTTTATCTATAAAGTAACAGTGATGCATTAAAGGATTTGTCGAATAAATGCAAAGTGTGTAATTTCAAGTAACGCAAAAAATTCTTTAATGTAAAGATATCCTTGGAATTGACAACACCGCTTCAATAGCAAGAGGCCACAACCGTATGATAATTGGAAACGTATCAGCGAACTGCGTTTAATAGTGCAGTACATGAAGCTGGAGGAACTGTTGGCCATTGTTACCATAATTTGTATGGTCTGAAACTTACACTCGATTTCACCATTCACATCGCTTGTATATTTCTTTGTATGTGAAATGTTGCGAATCTTCCTGGTTGATCATCGTCTTGTGTTAGCTGCGTCTTCCTAGCGTCGGGCTTCATACATTTTCGCCGATTGCTTTCCGATGCTTACATTTCTTCGGTGGCTAGGTAGTTTGTTGAAACCGTGAGCATTCATTTCTTTACTTTCCAGAACTGGAAATGTGTCAAATATTTAATAGTAGCTATGTGGAATTCATATCCGGTGCGTGAAATACCTTGTTGTTCTGTTCTTGCACTGTACGCGTGTGTATATTTAGCGCGTAGCGCCTACGGACTTATCTAAGACACATGTCGCATTCTTCTGTCCGTCAGAACGTGTTTTCTGTCTGAGCTGGCAACCTTGGCGTTTTATCCAGGAGACCAGTGCCTTTTGGCAACAGGCGAAAGGCATCTGACCACAAGAAAACGCTTAATTCAACTGTGCCTAGAAGCAACAGACGCCATAGACTTCTCAGGAATTAATTTTAGTTTGTAAACTACTTGTTATTTGCTAAGCTTCATCTGCCCTTAACATTTCTTGCGTTTATATCACGGTATATGTCCATCTGTTGTAGAAAGTTAATCACAAAATTCAGATATATGTTTGGCCATCGACGGGCATATCACGTTACTTCATGTGTTGAGTGATAAGTGCATTTGATGAATGCTTTCATCCACACGGTCGCACGGGCATCGGTAGTACTGTTAACAGAAAAACCAATGCGTGCGTTAGAAACAAGGCGAGCATCGGAACCGTTCGAAACTTACTCACTTGCTGATAATGTTGTCTTGTAGACTCACTACCGTGCCATCGGATCTGCTGTTGATGACGAGTTTATTAGGGGCAGAGCACACAAACTCGGGACGAGAGAAGAATAAGAGGGAGAACTGGGCGTGTCATTTACATAGAAACTATCGGAATATATCGCCATAGCTGATTTAGGAAAACAGCGGAAACACTGCATCAGGATGGCCGGTCTTAGATTCGAGCCGCGATCCTACCAAGTAAGCGCCCAAGGTACACTCCTGGAAATGGAAAAAAGAACACATTGACACCGGTTTGTCAGACCCACCATACTTGCTCCGGACACTGCGAGAGGGCTGTACAAGCAATGATCACACGCACGGCACAGCGGACACACCAGGAACCGCGGTGTTGGCCGTCGAATGGCGCTAGCTGCGCAGCATTTGTGCACCGCCGCCGTCAGTGTCAGCCAGTTTGCCGTGGCATACGGAGCTCCATCGCAGTCTTTAACACTGGTAGCATGCCGCGACAGCGTGGACGTGAACCGTATGTGCAGTTGACGGACTTTGAGCGAGGGCGTATAGTGGGCATGCGGGAGGCCGGGTGGACGTACCGCCGAATTGCTCAACACGTGGGGCGTGAGGTCTCCACAGTACATCGATGTTGTCGCCAGTGGTCGCCGGAAGGTGCACGTGCCCGTCGACCTGGGACCGGACCGCAGCGACGCACGGATGCACGCCAAGACCGTAGGATCCTACGCAGTGCCGTAGGGGAAGCACCGCCACTTCCCAGCAAATTAGGGACACTGTTGCTCCTGGGGTATCGGCGAGGACCCTTCGCAACCGTCTCCATGAAGCTGGGCTACGGTCCCGCACACCGTTAGGCCGTCTTCCGCTCACGCCCCAACATCGTGCAGCCCGCCTCCAGTGGTGTCGCGACAGGCGTGAATGGAGGGACGAATGGAGACGTGTCGTCTTCAGCGATGAGAGTCGCTTCTGCCTTGGTGCCAATGATGGTCGTATGCGTGTTTGGCGCCGTGCAGGTGAACGCCACAATCAGGACTGCATACGACCGAGGCACACAGGGCCAACACCCGGCATCATGGTGTGGGGAGCGATCTCCTACACTGGCCGTACACCACTGGTGATCGTCGAGGGGACACTGAATAGTGCACGGTACATCCAAACCGTCATCGAACCCATCGTTCTACCATTCCTAGACCGGCAAGGGAACTTGCTGTTCCAACAGGACAATGCACGTCCCCATGTATCCCGTGCCACCCAACGTGCTCTAGAAGGTGTAAGTCAACTACCCTGGCCAGCAAGATCTCCGGATCTGTCCCCCATTGAGCATGTTTGGGACTGGATAAAGCGTCGTCTCACGCGGTCTGCACGTCCAGCACGAACGCTGGTCCAACTGAGGCGCCAGGTGGAAATGGCATGGCAAGCCGTTCCACAGGACCACATCCAGCATCTCTACGATCGTCTCCATGGGAGAATAGCAGCCTGCATTGCTGCGAAAGATGGATATACACTGTACTAGTGCCGACATTGTGCATGCTCTGTTGCCTGTGTCTATGTGCCTGTGGTTCTGTCAGTGTGATCATGTGATGTATCTGACCCCAGGAATGTGTCAATAAAGTTTCCCCTTCCTGGGACAATGAATTCACGGTGTTCTTATTTCAATTTCCAGGAGTGTATTTACCATTGAGCCACTTCGCTCGGTAATGTGTCTTCAACGGAGGCATCACAGTTTGAGTTCGATTAAGGCTATTGGTGGTTGGGGTTGTTCAGATGAACGTCTAATTCGTGCTCCAACTGAAGCTCTGAAGACATAATCGCTGCGGGACTTTAAACCCTCTACGTCTCTCCTTTCACGTACATCCTAGGTAATTCGAATTACTTTTTGTAAAATATTGCAAGCCACGATAGGAATTAGTAGGTACATTTTCTTCAGTTAAAATTTTAGAGCAGACAGGTAGAAGACATTTCAGTAACGTTTCGTCCCTATGTGCGAGAGGCACACAACGCCGTAACTAATCTTCCTCCATCATCGGATTCGGCAACTATACAGCATACACAGTAATGACACAGTGGTGGTGGTGGTGGTGGTGGTGGTGGTGGTGGTGGTGGTGAACTGCACCCACTGAAAAAGTTACAAGCACTAACACGTGAAACGAAAAAATTCTTGTAGTTTCCTCAAGTTTTATCATGAAATTGAAAAAACCTTAAGAGACAAAAAATGAAGTACTGGAAGTTATGAAATTATTTTGCCTACTGTAATTTCGGTTGTTCGACATGTTAGAAATTCGAACTGTGGATGCAGTTGAGAAAACGATGAATATATAATTTTGGTAATGTGTCACATTTATTTTGGAGAGAAACCGTGGGCAAGAGGACTCGTGGATTCGCATAGTTGGTGCCACGATAAAAAAAATGGGTCAAATGGCTCTGAGCACTATGGGACTTAACATCTATGGTCATCAGTCCCCTAGAACTTAGAACTACTTAAACCTAACTAACCTAAGGACAGCACACAACACCCAGCCATCACGAGGCAGAGAAAATCCCTGACCCCGCCGGGAATCGAACCCGGGAACCCGGGCGTGGGAAACGAGAACGCTACCGCACGACCACGAGATGCGTGGTGCCACGATACTTTTTCCCACTGTTCCCTTGAAAAGGAGACGGAATATTCCGTAACTTAAAAGAAATTTTGTGTTTGCGTCTCTCACAGACACGGAATCACTGCCAGTCACCCTGCATCTTGAAATGCCAGTATTATAATGTACAGGTAACTTGAATCTTACGTGCATTGAGCCTGGGACGCTGTCTCTCTAATTTTTTTCATGCTTCTTCAACAGTTAATTTCTTATTTTATTTCTGAACTATTGTCTAATTCCGGTGAATTGACAATATTTACCATCAAAGATGCTTCTGATGGTCAGGGAGGTAACAAAAGTCTACACATTTGAAAATGGCCTAGGGTAGAAATTGTAGCACAATAGGAAAATAAACTAGAAATTAAGTGGCAGACAGCAAGGAGTGATTCAATAGATAATGTCCATTTTGCCTTCAGCACGCGGACTTGAACTGCCACACATCGATTCTCTTTAGTGCCATTCGTACTGAGATGTGAAATAGGACAGATTGACGGGCGAAGCGAGATTCAACCGTGCACGAGTTACTTCTGCCAAGTAGAACATTTTGTCAACCGAGCAACCGGCGCTGAACCGGCAAACATTGCAAGGTGACGGGTCAAGAAGTGTGG